>NC_048596.1:228438291-229038291 GCF_003668045.3 Cricetulus griseus
GACTAGGTATTCAAGCCCCATTCAAGGGAGTGCTTATTTGCACATCTTTGCAACCCCCCCCCCCCAACTGAGCTATTTATTCCTCAGCACTAGAGAAATGTCCTGGGGTGAATGAATGCACAAACAGCTTTTTTTTTTTTTCTATTCTGAGCATTTGCAAACTTACTTGCCTCATTTCTCCCATATTCTCTAGCCAATAGCAACCTAAGAAAGCAAGTTACACCTAAACCTGAAGACCAGAAAGACTGGCAAACCACAGAAATGCAGAAATCAACACAGTCTGTGCACCAAGGGAACCTTCCAGGTAAGATGTGCATCTCGACAACCATCCTCTAGCTGGCTCCTGGGAGCTGACCTTTGGCCAAATGGAAAGGATGAGCCAAATGAGGCAGACAGGTGCAACTCTTCCTTTGATCAGAACACCATGCAAATAACAACATCACCCAATGTTAGCGTACTCATTGTTTAGCATTTCAAACCACTCTTTCTGAAGGAAACATAGACTATGGCTGGGGAGCATAAGAATTCAAATGAAGATTCAATTCAGTTAAAAGGCATGTGTTGCAAATAATTGTCATCTAGGCATGTGCCCACAGGAGTAACAAATTAAATAAACAATGGTGCCTCAGGAATTCCTCCTATTTTCTCTTGAGTGTAAGACAATGAACTTTGAGCAAAATCATTGATAACAATTTGCTTCTTACAGAACAGGGTTACAAAATGATAGCCACAGACAATTATTTACTAGTTAATGAGGTGTGGATGAGTGGGCACTGTGTCTGCCCACACCTTTCCCAAATGAAATAATAATAAATTAAGCCACGATGTCAGGAAGAGAGTCTGGGATTTGCAGAGACCTGTTGGTCATATGAAGACCCATAGTCTTATGACAAAGTTATAACCTTACAAAGAACTTTATTATATCATGTATAATCTCATATGAACCCCATAACTGAGTGAATCAACTGAGATACAGGGAAGTTAAACAATTTAGTTAAAGTCACATCATAGGGTGAAAGTAAGACCTCTAGTTGCTTAAATTAGATGAGAGATCTTTCTACTGAGGGATTATTTTTAACTACTCACAGCATCCAATATTCTGGTGGGGAAAGAAAGGCCAATCAAGAAGCATTATTGCAATGTGATGTTTTTGAAAAGTTTCTGCACCCCAATAAGCCTCTCTGCCAAAGCAGTAACCCAAATCAGACCACCAAATCAAACCGAATTAGGAAAAGTCCACAATTAATGGATATAACAGTCCCAGAGGGCCTTCCAGACCCCCAGAGAGGAGACAGGAAAGAGAGACTGGAAAACCACAAGTCTGTTTTCTGGGGGACAGTTTAAATACCCTGTGGGAGTGGTCTTGAACATCTCTGGGGGAGGGGTCATCATTTGTTGGCTTTCTGAGACGCCCAGGGTTTAGAGAGAGATAGGGGAGGGGGCTTAAACAGTGTTTCCAAATACATGTGATGTTTGCTCTACTTTCCTGCTAACTGGTGCAAACCTTTACAGTTGTTGAAAGTAAATGTTTGTTCTTACTCAAGAGACTGAAAGACCCCCCAGCGGCTCAGGCCCCCAGGATCTCGGCCCAGGACTGCAGGGACCCCAATCACCATGTGGAGGGGAAAGCTTGATGCAAACAGCAAAAGGTTTTATTGCAGTTGTTTAACGAGCTAACCCCATGTTAGCTCGGGCCTTTCATCTATCCATCATGGCAGATGACTGGGAAAAGGCCCCGAGTAACCATGGGACAAAGATCTAATAGGGCAGCGTAAGGGGAGTGTCTAGGGGTACACACAGGCTCAGACTTGGTGTGCCTCCAGGCTTGGAGGACTGGCCCTGTGTTGATTGGTCAACTAATTGTTATGGCCCATAGGCCCTCCCAGGGTGATGTGCTCTGCACATCATTGCTGTGAACTTGCCGTAAAGCACATCCAGACCGTAAAGCATAGTACCACCAGCTAACTTCTGATTGGTTCCTTGCCACCAGTCAGGCATCTGACCTCCTAGTGAGCAAGGCAAGGTCAGGCAAGCCCGTGTTAGGCTGTTATGGCTGCCGAAATGGGGAGCTGGTCCCTTCAAGACAATCAGCTGAACCAGGCATGGTTGTACATGTCTGTTATCCTGACATTTGGGGAGCAGAAGCAGGAGGATCAGAAGTTCAAAGCCAACCTGAACTGTATAATGCCCTCCTCATGCACACACACACACACACACACACACACACACACACACACACACACACACACAGAGAGAGAGAGAGAGAGAGAGAGAGAGAGAGAGAGAGAGAGAGAGAGAGAGAATTGTTTCTAGCTGAGGGATGTTTCATAAATTGTCACAGTTTGGTGTTTCCATCTTATAGAAACAGATCAAAGCTGGGCAGTGCTGGCACACGCCTTTAATCCCAGCACTCAGGAGGCAGAGATGGGAGGATCTCTGTGAGTTCAAGGCCAGTGTGTTCTACAGAGTAAGTTCCAGGAAAGGCTCCAAAACTACAGAGAAACCCTGTCTTGAAAAGTCAAAAAGTACCAAATTCAAACAGGTCCTGTTCAATTATGATTTTTTGACCTTAAAATAATATTTTGTTTTGAGACTGAAACACAGTTCTAGTTCTGTTAGGCAAATTGCAATGTAGCCAGGAACACTCAGCTTCCTACTGGGGCAGAGTGCTTGTATGCAGTTGGTCCTGTTGGAGATTGTTTTGAGAATCTGGCAGGTTCCAAACCTATGAGTGACTTCATGATCCAGACTTAGATAAGCTATATAGTTCCATCTGATCACATGGAGGGCAGTGGGTATGGAATTCCATTAAATCAGAACTGGCCATGATCTGGGGGGGGGGGCAAAGTTCAGCCAAGCCTGGGTCAGTGCAGTGAGTGTGAAGTTTCTGGGCACAGGTCTGATGGAGTCAAAGTGGATCAAGCTGCAGATGTGGTTTAATTAGGGACCATGATGCATTTCTCTGAGATTCTCTCAGTGTCTCCCCTCCTCTGGATATAAGGCTTATCCTCTGTCAGCTCAGCAAAGTCCTAGAATGATTACCAACTGCCACTCAAATTTGTGGCTCCTCACTTATTCTGTGGAAACACAGAGTGCTCTGCCCTGTTGCTGGCTCCCAGCTGAGCGCCCCTACTTTTGAAAAACCCTCAGGATCTTCAGAACATCAATCAAATGAAGATCTCATCCCCTGTAACCCTAGCAGATATCCACTCTTCACTTGCAATACCCACTTTTTATCCACCTACCTATGTACTTGACTAATCAACTATCTGACCCTTGCACGAGTGACAGGTCACTATGTGACTTTTCCTAGGGAGCCTTGTACAAACATCTGTTCATCAGATAGAACACTGACAATAAGCCAAAGAAATGATTCTATCCACATATCATGCAATGAACCAATGAATTTATTGGGCTTGGGATAATGGATAACTCAAATGCAGCTGCATCACCAAAAACCCACCCCAGCATGGATGACAACCCATGAAAGTTGCATCCATGGAGATCCCTGCAGGACTGGCAGAGAGCACCAACAATTTGAGGGACCCCCTCAGTCACTGTTACTGTTTATGTAACTTTGTGCAGGGGTTTGGTGAATTTCAGGAACTTCCAGAGACCTGTGCATTTTGTTTATTTTTTTGAATCCAAAGGAGCCTCCCTCCAAGAGGGAATATTTCAAGTAGCTGTACATCACTGGGTTCCATGCCTTCCTAAAATGCCTACCTTCCTGCCCCCTGGATGCTCTCAATAGCCATAGGTTCAGTAAGAAACAAAAGAATAAGAACCAAGGCCCAGTTACTAGCAACCAGAGTTACTCTGGGTTCAAGAAGCAACCTACAGAGGCATTCACTACACTTCCCAAACTTACCTTCAGAATTATTTTCCTCTTCCAGGTCACTGCAGGGAGCCCCCTCCTTGGGAACATGAAGATACCAAGAGAATCTATCATTTCATGGTAGGACAGAGACTTCACTATGAGTGCCTTCCAGGATACAAGGCCCTACAGAAAGGTCCTGCCATAAGTATCTGCAAAATGATCTGTGGGAACACAGGGTGGACTCAGCCCCAGCTCACATGTGTTGATGAAAGAGAACACCATCAGTTTCCAGGTAGGTGTTCCTTTCTTGTGTCCATCCATTCTTTTCTCCATCTGACCAAGGTGAGACTCCTCTCTGCCATGGGACTTTGGAAAAGCCACTTGACCCTCTAGTTCTCATCTTTTAAAGCAGAACAGATCAACACTGAGATCCCCTCATCTCTGCTCATACATAAATGGTTAGAGGCAGAGAAATAGTGATCTTTTTAGTGTTCCAATGAATATAAGATGCTGTCTCATTGTAATAATGCTATCCTGTGTCTGGATGATCCTGAACTTCCATAATTTCTGCCCAACTACCAAGACTTCCCATAGCTCACAAGGGGAAGTCCAGTTTCAAACCCGCATGTTTTTTTTCCTTTCAATTGTATTTAATATAGTTACATCATTTGTACAGTATTCCACTGTCATTACACTCCCCTATTAATGTACTCCATGATCTTTGATTTAAAAAAAATACAAGTATGTGGCAAGTGGTTTGCTTTAGCATGTATGTTCACATACTGCTGCTCACATACAACCTGCCTGTGTTGAGGTCTTCTGCCATATTTGTTTGAAATCTTACTACTTCCATAAGCAAAAGTTACTCAAATTTACTCATGAATTTTCTTGTTTCTTCACCTACTGCCATTTGTAACATTCCGTGACTTCTTCCGTGGTTCTCTCAGGTTGCTATGTCTTTCCCATAACTTGCTTCCAGTGAGCCAGCCTCATGGGTCAGAGCATGCAAGTGGTTTTCCTTGTAAGAGATGGGATGGCAAGCTCCTAGATATCTGTGATAAAATACTGTGACCAAAAGCAACTTGGGGAGGAAAAGGTTTATTTGACTTACACTTCCACATCACTGTTTATCACTGAAGGAAGTCAGGACAGGAACTCAAATAGGGAAGGAACCTGGAGGCAGGAGCTGATGCAGAGGCCATGGGAGAATGCTGCTTACTGGCTTGCTCAGCCTGTTTTCTTATAGAAGGACCACAAGCCCAGAGGTGGCATCACCAATGATGGGCTGGGCCCTCCACCACCAATCATTATTTAAGAAAATACTCTACAGGGTTGCCTACAGCCCAATCTTATGGCAGCATTTTCTCAATTGAAGTTCCCTCCTCTCCGATGAGTCTAGCCTACGTCAAGTGAACATAAAACTAGCCAGCACACTGGGTCACTGATCACAAATTAACTGTAAAAGCATCATTTGGTGGTGGGTATGGGTGTGTGATTTTTTGACGCATTTCCAAGTCAAGGGTGGAGTCCAGGACTGAGTAGGAAGGCTGGAGAGAAAGACTTGCTCACAGTTCAATAGATAGTACCTGTCAGGGTTAGAATTCCCCCTTATATGCTCTACTATAGCCATTTAACTGCTTCTGGTGCCCCTGGTGTAGAACTGTGTCCCTGAGACATGCCCAGACAAGGTGTCATGCCTTAGCAGGTGTAGCTGGTGCCAACAGCAATTGACAGGTGGTGGAAGGCATTAGAGTCCCAAATCTCCATCTTGGGTTCCAAATTCATTACTTTTTCTCTTCTGCAGCTAGTGAAGAATCTCAAGGAAGTGGAGATCCTTTTCCTGAGAGTGAGACTTCCTGTCCCATCACCACCACAGGTATAGAGAGAGCCTCTGAGAACAGGCATTGGCCACCAGGCAAGGGCAGACAGTGGCCATGCAAGCTTCTCCAGGGATGAATAATAGAGGAAGCTGGCCCTAGCTGCCTTCCTCTCCCCCATATAATTATGGTTATAGCAACATAATCAACCCAAGGCAGGCTGGGAAGAAGGTTCAGATGATAAGGTATTTGTCACGAAAAGCATAAAACCTGATTTTGACCCCCCAGAAACCATGCTCAAATTTTTAAAAAGTTATATATGGCATTAGTTGGCTATAACCTCAGCACTGGGGAGGCAGAAACATGAAGATATCTGGGGCTTGCTGGCCATCATCTAGTTTAACTGAACCAATGAGATTCAGGTTAAGTAAAATAAGTGATCAATTAAGAAAGACATCTGACATTGACCTCTGGCCTCCATAGGTCATACATGTATATGGGCACTTGCATACATACATGCACACACACATGAATACATGCACACACATGAATGCACACACCCCCTCCACACACACAAACAATCTAAAGGAAGTGTCAGAAGGAGAAATCACACAACTGAGGTTGAAGTTTCCAGACAGATCCTCCTAACCTGGCCCCTCCCATCCCTTCCCCCAACTGAGTGATGAATCCACTAAGACACCTCTCCTCCTCTGGTCTTGTACAGTCCTATGCTTGCTATAAACTGAGTGTCTCCTTGTCTCTCTTTCCCACAGACTTCCAGTTCCTCACAGAAGCAGCTACAACTATGGAGACATTCATACTTACAGCAGAGCATCAGATAGCAGGTGGGTCATCTCATTTCTTTTACGGACAAATTGTGCAGCATGCCAAGACGTGAAATGATCCCTCCTTTCACTAATGTTTATAAGGGGAAAAGATGGCTTTCGATGCTAACATTGCTCAGAATGTTCGGAGTTGTATTAGCTACCTTTTGAATTGCTTTGACCAAATGTCTGACAAAACAAACTGAAGGGAAGAAGGGCTTGTTCTGACTCACAGTTCTAGAATCCAGTCCATCACTATGGGGATGCATGGCAGAGGGGACTGAGCAGCTGGTCACATTGCATCTGCAGTTAAGAAACATGGAAAGGCTGAGCATGCCTTTAATTCCAGCATTCAGAACACAGAGGCAAGCAGATATCTGGGAATTTGAGGTCAGCCTGATCTACATAGTGAGTTTCAGAACAGCCAGGACTACAGGATAGGACCCTGTCTCAAGAAAATAAAATAAAAACGAGAGAGAGAGAGAGAGAGAGAGAGAGAGAGAGAGAGAGAGAGATGAGTGCTTTGCTCGGCTCACTTTCCTTTTCATGGAGCTAGCATCCTGGCCCACAGAATGGCAGTGCCCACTTTTAGAATGGATCTCCCTACCTCAGTTAACCTAATCTAGATAGTCTTGCACAGACATGCCCAGAGTTTTGTCTCTAAAGTGACTCTAGGTCCTGTCAATCAGTATAAACCAAGAGCATAAACCACTTCCTCCCACATATATCTTCAAGAACAGTGCCCCCCAAACTTTTGTGAGGAACAAAGCCATGACCCAGAGTGAGAGAAAAATTGTCCTTGAGCACCTCAGTTCTTCCTGGTAGGAAGTAAAAAACAGGCTTCAAAGCTACATCTGCCTGGACCATTGGAAAAAATGGTGGATTTTAGAACCTTCACAAGGCAACATTTGGGAAGTGTAAATGTCTACAGGAGACATCAGTGTGTTTAGGATTTCTCATCTTGTTTCAACATTTCCTTCATGGTGAGGCCTGTCCTCTGATCCTTCCTCAAGTTTCAACTGCAGTCCACTCCAGAGGACAAGTGCCAGCCCCTTTCCTATAGAAAGAAGAAGCTATAGGCTCCAGCTGTGCAGGAGGTCCTTGCTTACCTAAGGAATTTTCTCCTCTGCCCTACAGATCCAGCTCCTTGGCTCCACACCCTACTGCACCCCCAAAGCATGGCCCCAGTGCTCAACCTGAACTCTCTCTCTCTCTCCCTTTTGACAGTGGCCAGCTGTGTTTTCCTGCTCATCAGCATCCTTCTTCTGAGTGGGCTCACCTGGCAACGGAGATGGTGAGTGAGTCTGACGCTGTAAGGGCTAAGTGCCCACAGCGTCTGGTCCCTGGCCTGGCAGCATGAATACTGCCCGCAACTGACAAGCTGGAAAGATCCCTCCCTCAGTAATGTGCTTACCATGCAGGCATGAGCACTTGTGTTCCATCCCCTAAAGCTTCCTAAAACAAAACAAAACAAAAAAAAAACAAAACCAACCAAACAGCAGCTGAATATGATGGGCGATCTCCCGTGTTTCTAGTCTGGAGGAGGCAGGCTGGAGTGGATTCCTCCGACTCCGCCAGCCTAGCAAAACTGGTGAACTCCAGGTTCCTTAAGAAACATTGTTTCAAAAAGAATGTGAATGGGCTAAGTAACAATACCCAAGGTTGACCTCAAGCCTCCACATCCACTTTTACTCCCTCACACATGTACCCATACATACATACTTGAACAGTGAGAGAGAGGGAGGGAGGAAGGGAAGAAAGAAGGGGGGAGGGAGGAAGGAAGGGAGGGAGGGAGGGGGACAATGAATGGGCATACTGGCACATTCCTTTAATCCCTGCACTCAGAATCTGGAGGCAGGAAGAGCAGGAGTTTGAGCTTGAGGGCAGACTGGGCTGCATAGACAATAGCATTGTCAGCCTCAGCTTCCTAGTGAGACAGATCCCAAAATAGATGAAATAAATATAGTGCCTAGGGATGTTGTTCAGTTGGTAGACCAGGTGCCTAAGCACATTCACAAAGCCCAGGCTTGACCTCAGTACCACAAGAAACCAGGTATAGTGGCATGGACACTGATAATCCCAGCACTCTGCAGGTAGAAGCAGAAAAATCAGAAGTTCAAGGTCATCCTGGGCTACATGAGACCTTATATCAAAAAACTAAATAAATCATTTTTTAAAAAGAGGTAAGAACATAAAACCATCTTGAGAAAAACCCATCTGTCCTCATTAGAGTCATCTGTGTGAGATATTCTGCCCCTGTCTTAGTTTCATTTCCTGTGGGTATGATAAAAAAAACCCAGACAAAGCAATTTAAGGAAGAAAGGGTTTATTTGACTCACAGTTCCGGGTTGCAATCCATCATTGTGTGGGAGCTAAGGTGGCTGGAACTTGAAGCAGCTACTCATGTCACACCCACAATCAAAAGCAGAGAGAAATGGATTAATGGAAGCTCACTTTCTCTCTCTCTCTCTCTCTCTCTCTCTCTCTCTATATATATATATATATATATATATATATACAGTCTGGGACCTAACCCCATGGGCTGGGTCATCCCACATAAATTTACATAATGAAGACAATCCCCTGCAGACATGACCACAAGGAATAATCTAGGTAGCCCATCAATGAGTATTTCCCTTCCAGTGCTTTTAGGTTGGGTTAAATTGATAATTAAACTAACAATGGCAGTCCCAAATGTGAAGGGCACCCTCGTCCTGCCAAAGCAGGTTCTGGCCCACCCCGATCTCTTAAATCCTTTAGTAACATACATGGGTGAGGTGGGAATCCGATTCCTCCCATTCTTATTCATCTGGCCTGCTCCTACTTTTCCCAGGTGAATCAAGAAGTAGAGATCACTGCAGCCCAAATGAGGTGCCCCCGATGGTTGTTGTACTAGGGACCACTCTAACCCTGGCAACCTACCCATCCCCTTAAAATGTTCTCTTGGGATGGGGATGAAGCAAGATGTCATATGCCTGACAGTCTAGGAGTCTCTGCACTTGTTAGACCTTCTCCCTATTCAGAATGAGCATCTACCTGGCAGTAGCCTTTGGTAGCTTGGAGATCCAAACACTCAGAACCAGAGGATAGGCTCTTCTTGAGAAGTAATAGTATAGTTTATAATGGGAAGTAAGGAAGTGCCTAAAATCACGTGAGTTCCCAAGACATCCCCCCCCCACACACACACACAGTACCATTAGGGAGACCGAAATATAATCTCAATATGACACCGCTGGTCAAAGAATTTAATAAAATGAACAAACAAAACCTCAAAATAAAAACCATACCTCTGGAGTTATTTGACACATACCTGAAACCCACGACAGAGGAGTCCAGCCTGGGGCATAACAAGACGTTGTCTCTGACACACAGGTTCCGGCACTCACATTTACACCTCCTCCCAATATGGACAAATAATTAAAAATAAGATAATTTTTTTAGACGAATACAAAAAGTCTACTTTCTAGAGACTAGTTTCACCTAATGTTGCCCTCTTGTGACCAATTGGAAATCCTACCTCTAAATTACTGAAAAATGTGATCTTTGCCAGAGGTGTTTTGGAGCAATTACTAGGAACTAGGAGTGTGCAACAGCTGGCTCACATTGGTTAAATTTTCAGGAATTTCATATTTTTGTTCTGTGAGTTGTACCCAAGGCCTTGTGCATGCTAGACAAGTGTCCTTTTCAACTACAACCCAGCCCTTTGAACTGTTTTATTAATATTTTTCTAACACTTTTTTTTTTTTTTTTGGATTGGGGCACTTGACACTGCATGTGTGTGGAAGTCAGAAGGATGGGAACGCCTTGAGGCTAGGTTTCCTGACGTAGGAAGGTAGCAAGATTCAGAGGTGGAATTCCAATTTAGAATCTCAGCATTAAAGTGGACTGTTGAGTTTACTTGTGTTTGGGTGGGGACCATGTTGTACTATGGCACATGTGGCTGTGACTGAGTTAATCTTCCAGGAAGAAGAGTAGGAGAACCATCTAGAAAACTCAGAGAAGTTGGAGGCCAAGAGAAGTTGATGGGAACCATGAAGCTCAAAGGAAGTCAAAGAAGCCAAAACACTCGCTCAACAGGTGTCTCCTGTTGATCCCTTGGATTCTAGAAAGTTCTGAAGTCACAGGCCATAATAGCACATCAGGAAACTTCAACTCCATCACAAAACTGGACTTAATCATTGAAGAATGGGGTCTACCCATTTCTAATGTCTTTAATGAGAGAGAGGGCCCAACAGCACTCTGTGTGCTTTGTTTTCATGCATATATATTGATGAAAGCCAGAGTGGCATGGACACTTTCCATGCCATATATAATACTGAAAAAGTAGCTTTAGGTGACTTCATGGGAACTTCCCAGTTTGGAAAAGCACAGCACTAATGTAAATACTCACTCCTTCTCCTCCTCTCTCCTCGCCCCCCTCTTCCTCCTCCCCAGCACCTGCACCCCTTCCTTCTCTCACAAACTCATCCTAGCCAATCTTAGGCTCCTTTATCAAATTCTGGTCCCCTAGCTGGTTCTTCTGTTTTCATCATTTACTAACCAGCCTTTAAAACTCTGGGCTGGTAACTAGGACTCCATATGTTCTTATCTCAATCCTAGAAAGGAAACCCCCTTCTGTTGAAGCTTCAGTTTGAATTTCTAAAGAACATAAACTATGGCAGAACAATTTTTGAATAGCCTCAAAACTAAGTGGCCAAGTCGTGGGGAACTGTGGAGCTTCAATATTCAGAGGCCCGTGTCTAGGGTATTGTCGGGGCAGAAGGCTAGGTCAAGGGACATGAAATATACTTATCAGATGCTTTCCTAATAGGCCACTCTAGAAGATGGTTTCTTTGGGACTGCTATGACTTGTACTCTAAATTTGGCCTGCACTATTGATGTTTATAGGTGGACATACAAGGTGCAGACATGTACCTGGTACATATCACAAAAACACTGAAAAAAAGCAATATTTATGGAAGGGATGGAAGGAATGAGGAAGCAGAGGAGATGAATATACTAAAGAGTAACTACAGACTGGATATCCTGGCCATCTTCAAATAATTCCCCTCCAAAATCTCCCAATCCTGACTCACCAGGAAGCGTTAGGAAAACAGACTATGGTGCCAGCCCAGTCTCCAAGTTGGTAAATGTGGAATTGGGATTTCTCACAAGTTCTGGGGTGGTGCCTTGATGCTGATCTCCAGACCATACTTTGTGAACTACCGGGCCAGCCCTGTGTGCTTTCACCTTCCACTGCTACCAAAAGCAACTAGGTTCTGTTGCCCAGGCCCCCAAGAGCATTCTTGTTCAATTTCTTGCTTAAGATTTTCTCTCAAATGAGTTGAGTCAGATGTTCAAATTTAACAGTGTTTGGGATGATTCACAAGACGCTTGAAGTATCAGTTTTCATTTCTGAAAAGGGTGGAAAATGTTACGGTAAGTCAAAGATCAGACAGAGCCATTTTTGATCTCTTATGTGACCAAGTGTAAACCAGACTTTTCCTATCTATGACCTCCCTGCCCCTTTCAAAAACATACCTTTTTTGGGGGTGGGGGGAAAGGTTAAGTAGAATCTCAAATCACTAATTCTAGAAAAGAAAAAATAATGTTAAAATCTTTCTAAAGAGCTGTGGTTGGTAGTACATACTTGTAAGTCCAGCACTCAGGAGGATCACAGCAAGTGTGAGGTCAGCTTGACCTACATAGCAAAACTCTGCCTCAACCCACACCCTCTCCATAAAAACAATCTTACTTGTATAAAATTAAATTTTCAATGTATATCTGTTTGCCACGTGTGTGCCTGGTGCCCAGGGAGGCCAGAAGACGTTGGATCCCCTGGAACAGCTGTTTTTAAGGTGCCATGTAGATGCTGGGAATTGAACCCTGGTTCTCTGAAAGAGAAGCCAGTGCTCTTAACCACTGAGCCATCTCTCCAGTTCACTAAATTAAATTTTTATTATTGTCATTATTCATTATGGGAGATGGGGATATGATAAAAAGATTTTTCTTGATAATACTAAGGTATTGTTTAACTGTTTTAGTCTCCTTCATACGTGTATGGTGAAATTTCCTAGGAGTTACTCTTGTACTGTTGTCATCACTCTGGTGTTAACATATAATGAATTTATCTTGATGTTTATAAAATTATTAATAAATGATATTTTAAGTTTTTCTTGGTTTTTGTTTTTAAAGATGATTAATATTGGTAGATACTAGTTTACATTAAGAAAGCCCTTTGGGATCCTCGGTAATTTTTGATGGTTTTAATAATTTTTGTGGGCTTTTTTTTTTTTTTTCCGAGCAGGGTTTCTCTGTGGCTTTGGAGGCTGTCCTGGAACTAGCTCTTGTAAACAAGGCTGGTCTCGAACTCGCAGAGATCCACCTGCCTCTGCCTCCCGAGTGCTGGGATTAAAGGTGTGTGCCACCAATGCCGGGCTGGTTTTAATAATTTTTAATAACATAAAATAGGTCTGAAAAATTCTGCTAAAAACCTGTTACGCTTTGAATGGGAGATGTCCTCGACAGGCTCTTGGGTTCAAACACTGGCTAGCAGAACTACTTTGGGTTATAGGACCTTTAAGAAGCCCTGCTCATGGAGATAGGTCATTGGAGGTGAACCTTTGAGAGTGCCAGCCCGGCCTTGCTTCTAGTGTCCTTCATCTGCTGTCCTATGAAGCCACCATGTGAGGAGTTCCACAATATACCTCTGTCACAACATATCTCTGTGCCTTGCCTGCCACTGTGGAGTGTACCCTCTAAAACTGTGAGCCAAACCCAAACTCTCCTCCCCTAAGTTACTTCTGTCAGCTGTTTTGTCATAGTGATGAAAAATGTGGCTAAGATAAAGGCAAGACATGGTTTGGAGGCTCGTGAGAGCATCACAGCCAGACTTGGGTACAACTGAGATGTTGGAATTATCAAGAGTGGGTCATACATCAAATGACTACCATGGCATCCTAAATCTATTCTTCCCTTGGTAGTAAAATCTCCAGGTCTTAGAAGAGCACATCCTGTTAGTGTTCTAGTTCATTTATATTGCCAACTTGGCACAACCTAGAGACACCTGGGATGAGGGAACCTCAATTAAGACACTCCTCGATCAGATTGTCTTCACTGATGATTGATATGGGAAGGCTCCGCCCACTGTGAGTAGCATCATCCATAGGCAGGTAGACTTGGGTTATAAGCAAACTGGTTGAGCATGAACCAGTGAATGAGCCGGTAATCAGTGTTCTTCCATGGCTTCTGCTTCAGTTTCTGCTTGAGCTCCTGCCTTGATTTCCCTCAATAAGATTGTGACCTGGAAATATAAGCTAAAATAAGCCCTTTGTTACCCAGAGTTGCTTTGGTTATGGTATTTATCACAGCAATATAAAAGTAAACTAGCCGGGTGGTGGTGGCACATGCCTTTAGTCTCAGCACTCGGGAGGCAGAGGCAGGCGGATCTCTGTGAGTTTGAGACCAGCCTGGTCTACAAGAGCTGGTTCCAGGACAGCCTCCAAAGCCACAGAGACCCTGTCTTGAAAAACCAAAATAAATAAATAAATAAATAAATAAATAAATAAATAAATAAATGTAAACTAGAACAACATTTTCCTTACAAGCTAATGGCATTTTCCAGCCTCCTTTGCAGCTACATGTGACCATGTGGTTAGATTTTGAACATAGAGATAGGAGTAGAAGCAGTGTGTATGATGCTGGGCTGCGCCTTGAAGAGAGTGTGAGTCACACTTAGCTCTTCTTAGCTGACAGGCACATGGTCTTGTAGTGGGAGCTAGAACCACCAGTGGGATAAAAGCCCGTTTTAAGTTTGACAAGGACACAAAATTGAAGTTTAGACATTTGTCTGATGCCAGGAAGAGTTGAAACCTGACTGATTATATTGGACTGTACTTTGGCCAGAAATACCACTCTGATTGAGTCCACTATGACTTTCCCCTTGTTATGGCAAAATTAACAATCATTAACACCTATATTTTTTTTATCAGATCTATACATACACTCTTCCCACTCCAAAATTTTCTCTTGTGGTAATATTAACACCAAAATATTTTTTCCTAAAGACAGAGAATCAACATTTGACTTAAGAGCAGACTCAAGTAAGTACTTGTCTTGTGCTGCATGACTCTCGCCTGAGAGCTCTCCTCCAGCAGGTACATGAGATGAAATGGCATGGGTTCTCCTTCCTAATTGGACTACTTCCTTACTTGTCCTTGGAGATGCAATTAATTTGCAACAACCCTGAAGGATTTACAACAACCGTAAAGGAGTTCTGGAAATTGTTGGTTCATATGGAGATATTCCCGTCAGATAAGGTTTCTGGGTAAATCGAGCGTCAGAAAGAGAAGGCTGCTGGGTGATTTCCAGAGCCCTTCCTCTGATTTCCATTCTGCACTTCAAGAGGTAAGGGATAAAATACATCTTCTCTTCTGCAGCAGCAGTAAAGACTTGTGGTTTTTTTTTTTATTTTTTTTTATTTCAGTCTGGTCCCTAGTCCTACATCAAAAGGTTACAGAAAGGGACCAGTGAGATGGATCAGTGGGCAAAGGTGCTTGCTGCCAAGCCTGATGACTGGATTCAATCCCTGGAACTCACATGTTTGTAAATAAGAGAACTGACTCCATTAACTTACCCTGTGAACTCCATATATACACCATACTACAGGTTTCTTACACACACACACACACACACACACACACACACACACACACACACACACACACACACCTTTTAGGAAGAAAAACTAGAGGCAGAAGTTGAAGATACAGGACTCATGATGTTAAGTTGGTCTTTGGATAAACCTAACACTATCAGTGCCATAGAAGAGGAAAAAAACCTACAAGTTCCTTATGCAGCCCAGAGCAGCCTTATACTTGCAATCTTCTTTCAGCTTCCTGGGATTGCAGGCATGCACCAACATACCCATTCTAAACTTTTATTTGAACCTTAAACTTCCTATGTGTTGAAGTATTCAAGGATACCCTGGAACTTCTGGTCCTCCTGTCTCCACCAGTTGAGTACTGGGATTACAGGCACACGCCACCATGCTGCATTTACACAATGCTGGGAATAAAACACTGGGCCTAGTGTAGGTTAGGCAAGCACTCCCACAAGTCAGACTCAAAGAAAAAAAGTTCTGAGACAAATGACAATTAGAGTCCTAAGTCCTGCCCCATAGGTTGGCCACATAGCCCAGATAAATCTGAAGTCTAGTGGCAAACGCATGTGAAGGGAACTTCCCATCCACACAAATGGAGATGCAGGTTTGGAAACACTTGTAGGAAGCCTACATGCAGAAGTTCCATAGCTGGTGTGGCAGGGTGATGAGTGAAGTGCTGCTTTTCAGTTCACAAGCCAAGAAACCCTTAGAACCACCTACACATGGATTTGGGAAAATAGAATCACTAGATGTTAATCTGGTCACACCTGGTGTATGACCAGAAAAGTGAAACAGGAAACAAACAGAACTGGTTTTGTTCCTACCTACTCATGGCCTCACTGTGAAGGAAAGGGGAAACATGGATAGTAAGTTGGACTAAAGCTTCGATCTTCTTGATGCTTTGTGATTTGAGGAGGAAAGTTAGTCCTAACCCACAATTCCCTGTTGAACTGAAGTACCTGAGACCTTAGAGGTGTCTGTGTTTTGAGATCAGCCACAGACTAGAAATGGGAAATCAAGGGAGAGTTAGAAACATCCCTATGAATTTTCCTCTGGTAAGTATGATCCAAACAAGATCCAAATGTTTCCACTTGCCCGACTCATGAGGAGTGGTTAGCTGAGAGCATGGGCAGGCATACCTTCTGGAGGGTTAATAAGGAAGGTGCTCAGAGCTCTGCTATAAGCCCCCAGGAAACTGACCCTCCAGGTGGGCACCCTCACTGGGAATTGATTGGACACCTGCAGCTCTGCAGGTTGCTGCCTGCTATAAAATCAGATGCTCCCTCATCATTAAACGTCTTTACACACCCAGGACAGAAAGAGAAGTGAGGCTTCTGCATGGAATGTGTGACTAGCCATAGCCTTCTCCATTGTTCCTTCCCAGAGTGTCTGCCTGCTGGAATTCTAGCAGTAGGTACCCAAGGAAGAGGGGATGAGAACACTGAGGAGAAATTTTTAACCAAATTCTGATTGAGTTAATAATTGACTTAGGAAATTACTGAAGTGGATAAAGAAAACCAACTTGGGGTATAAAAAAGTTCAGATGAGATACCTTGTAGGCCAGGAACTTAGAATCAGATATTAACTGCTATGATCCTAAAATATGATTCTTACCCTAGTTTCTTAGGCCTGTTCTTTTGTCTTAGGAGAAACACACACACACACACACACACACACACACACAACACATGGTATCTTTGCTACACAAAAGGCATATTTGGGAGTCATGGCCTTTTGCTTTCCTTGTCAACAATTCACATCCCCGGAGATGTCTTGGGGTTAGCTGTTTTAAACTAAGAAAACATCTGCTACAATTCTGCATTAGTTACTGTGATCAAACACTTGACAAGAAACAACTTAAGGGAAAGAGGGTTTGTTCAGGATTGCTGTTCTAGAGGATGCAGCCCATCCTGGCAGGGAAGGAATGACAGCAGATGTGGAAGGAGGCTGGCTCATCTAAAATCAGAAAGCAGAGTGAATGGTGGTTCTCAGTGTGCCCATGAAATGGTACCACCCACATTCAGGGTGGACCTTCCCTGCTTAGTTAAACCTATCCAGAAGCATCTTCATAGACACACACAGAGGTGTGTTTCCATGGTGATTCTAAATCCAATCAAGTTGACACTTGGTGCCCAGACAAGGGGAGAGAATTTCCACGTAAAACCTGACAAAATCTTCTTTCTTTCTTTCTTTCTTTCTTTCTTTCTTTCTTTCTTTCTTTTTTTTCTTTCCTTTCGAGACAGGGTTTCTCTGTGTAGCTTTGGAGCCTATCCTGGCACTCGAGCTGGAGACCATGCTGACCTAGAACTCCTGAGTGCTGGGATTAAAGGCGAGTGCCACCAACACCCAGCCAAACCTGACAAAATCTTTAAAAAAGGTTCTAAACACACAGAAATGGAGCTGAAGTGGGCTTCCTAGTCTCACAGTCTCATGCAGACCATGGTGCAGAGATGTTGGGGCAGTTGGACTTGAACACAGCATGGCAGAGTCCTGCTGAGGTACGCAGAGGCAGAGTCTCCAAGCCGCACAGGATGCTGCATGTCAGATTTAGCTTTTACTCACTCATACAGACAAAAAAAGGTTTATGGGCAGTGTGATACAAACTGCTTGATGGTGGCATAGGCCAGAGTCAAGGTGCTGAGCGCAGCTCCCAGAGCTGGTAGTAAAAGAACCCTGCCAAGTTGGAAAGTCTAACTGGTTGGAACCGGCTGCCAAAATGTCCACTTGAATCCTAGCAATGCTGTTTAGCAGATAAAAGTCTCGTGGTCAGAAAAAGATAAAGATATACAGTAAAGACTGATTCAGATGAAGAAAACCTTCTAAAGGGTTTACAGTGTGTTTAAATATACACACAGGCTTGGGAGAGAAAAGAAAAAGGATAAAGTCCTTACAAAAGAAATAGAGTAGTTGTGTGTGGTGGCACACAGCTTTAATCCCAGTACCAGGAGGCAGAGGCAGATGGATCTCTGTGAGTTCAAGGCCAGCCTGGTTTACAGAGTAAATTCCAGGACAGGCAATAATACACAGAGAAAACCTATCTCAAAAAACAGAAAAAATAAAAAATTAAAAGAAATAGAGTAATAAAAAAAGCCATGTAAAGATGGAAAATACACAGAGAGTCTGGATACTGTATGTTACTGTGGTGTCTTTAAATTGTTTGACTGCTGAGGAAGGAGCAACAGCTGCTAAAAGACATTTGATTATAAGTGCTGCTGGATTAATCCAACATATATGTTTTTAAAAAATATCTTGACTTCAAAGTTTAAGGACATGTTACTTTGGAAAAGAGATTCTGCTTTTGTTTCCACAGATATGGTTTGTTCAAGCAAGACCCCCTGAAGCAGTGGCCCAGGTGATCCAACATCCAAAACAGCTGAAACAATGCAGCTTCAGACTACTACAACCAGGATTTAGCCAGCTAGCTGAAGGAGTAACATGCTGGAGCCTTCTCCAGTAAGATAAGACCATGTAGAAATACATAGATTAATCGTTATGGGCTAGTAATTAAGAGAGAGCTAGCCAGTAAGAAGCCTAAGCCATCGGCCAAACAGTTTATAAATAATATAAATTTCTGTGAGTTTATTTGGGACAAAGCAGCTGTGGGACCAGGTAGGACAGAAAATCTGTCTATAGACACTCATGCTTAACAATTACAAATCCAAAGAGATCCTAGAAGACATATTATGGGATACATGGGCTACAAGGAGAATGCATCATACTAACTCAAAGTGGGTATAATGTTCATAAATATTTGGTGTCCCACATAGGGAAAATACTCATCATCACCCTCGGAAGCTCAGGCAAGGCCATATGATTTGTTTTAGCCAAGGAGTATGATAGACGCATCCATACTCATTTCCCGAGCTAAAGCTTAAAGAGATAGCACATACTTCAACAACCACTCTGTATCAGTGTATCAGGTTGTGAAGACCAATTGGGACATACGCTTAGCCAATACAATATAGCTCAAAACACACGTAGTGAGGGATCTTTGTTGCTGAAGCTCTGACTGACTGATTGTGATTGATATACATACTTCCAGACCCATATGGAAATTATAGCTGCTCCTTCCTCCAGGCTGGCTAGTGGTCATAGTGTTAGAAAATGCTGTGTAGGAGCTGGGCGTTGGTGGCACACGCCTTTAATCCCAGCACTTGGGAGAGGCAGGCAGATCTCCGTGAGTTTGAAGCCAGCCTAGTCCACATCATGAATTCCAGGACAGTCAAGCCTACATAATCAAACCCTGTCTTGAAAAACAAACAAACACAATAGCAAAAAGAGTGTTGAATGCTCAGTCATTGATGGGCCATTTATACCATCCCGTCATGGAGGATCAAAGAACAGCAAGCTGAAGAATGTAAAAGCCAGAGGTTGGAGCTGGGTGGAGTGGAGTGAAACACTTTCCTCTGGATATGATGTGACCATTGCACTCTTGAAGTCTCAGAAACGGATTACCTGCTCAAGACCTGCATAGGGCCCATCGACACTCCATTATAGAGGAGTCAGGCACTCCCTGAGTATTTATGGAGTTATTGAATGCTGAGGGAGAAAGAGACAATATAATGTTATAACTAATTGTAAGTTGCCCACACTCCTGTAATAACCCCTTACCCATATTCTTGTAAGTTATCTTCTATAAGTAACCTTCATTAAGCTCACTGTACACACACACACACACAACACACACACACACACACACGACATTAGAAGAGGAACCATCTGTGAAGAGGAAAGAGACCATCGACAGGAGTGGGAGGGGGTAAGAGTGTAATGAGGGTGCTTATGATCCAAGTGCTTTATATATAGATGTGTTTAAATTTCATAATGAAACTCGTTATTATGAACAATTAAAATATATGCCAATTTAGGGCTGGAGAGATGGCTCAGTGGTTAAAAGCACTGCCTGCTCTTCCAAAGGTCCTGAGTTCAATTCCTAGCAACCACATGGTGGCTCATGATCATCTGTAATGAGATTTGGTGCCCTCTTCTGGCCTACAGGCATACATGCAAGCTGAACACTGTACACATAATAAATAAATAAATAAATAAATAAATAAATAAATATTTTTAAAATATATATATATGCCAATTTAAAACTTTCCAAAACAAGAAATTGTAGCTTCCTCATTGAATCTATAGTAAATCCAGTCTCATCCACTAGTTGTCAGGAAGGCAAAATGTCTTATCCAGTTTAAACAATTCTAATAGGCAGATATCTCTGGGTCTCTAATTAACAAAAATGCTGCATCCAGACCTGCAAAATGGCTCATCCAGGAGGAGCACTTGCCACTGAACTTGACAACTAGAATTTGATCCCTATGGTCCAGTGGCAACAGGAGAGAACCAGTTCCCATATGTTGTCCTCTAATGTACTCTTGCCAAGCATTGTGGATACAGGTGGGGAGAAGACCAACTCCTTCCAACTTCACAGTACTGTAATGAGTCAGGTTCACAAAGGCAATGGTCCACAAAGACAATGCTACCCTCCACCTTTCTCTAGATACAGACCCTGATTTACCAGCTGAGATTCTCAGCTGAATATTGCCTAAGTTGTAAAAGGTGGCCTGGCCTCTCTAGGGCTGAACATAGGCCCAAATAGCATTACCATGCGGTGGCAGTTTGAAAGAAAATGGCCCCCAAAGGAGGTGGCTTTATTAGGAGGTGTGGCATTGTTGAAGGAAGAATGTCACTGTGTAGGTGGGCTTTGAGGTATTATATATGCTCAAGCCACACCCAGTGAGAAAGTTCACTTCCTGTTGCCTACTGATCAAGATATAGAACTCTCAGGTCCTTCTCCAGCACCATGTCTGCCTGCACACCACCATGTCCCACCATGATGATAATGGACTAAACCTCTGAAACTGTCAGTCACCCCATTACATATTTTCCTTTATAAGAGTTGCCACGGACATGGTGTCTCTTCACAGCAATAGAAACCCTAACTAAGACGGATGTTTGTACCAGAGACTGGGATATTGCTGTGATAAGCCTGAACATGCTTTTGTTTGAAGGAATATGGACCTTAGGACTGTGGATTAGAAAAGCAGTTGAACTCTTTAAGTGCTGTTTAATGAATCATACTAGTAGGAGCATGGAAGACAGTAGTTCTGGGTGTGATCTGATGAACTGTGGAACCCTGGCTCAAGAGGTTTCAGAGGAGAATATTAATATGCATCCTAGAGACCTGGTCTTATGATATTTTAGTAAAGAATGTGGCTGCTTTTTGCCCTTGTCCAAGGAGTCTGACCAAGGCTAAAGTGATTGGGATTAATTCTGTTGACAGAGAAAATCTCAAAACAGCCTAGTACTGACTGTTTTTTGTGTGGTTATTACTGGCCACTCTTACACCAACCTTCCACAAGTGCACACCAGTCAAGCAGCACTGTCCTCTACAAGTGCTGCTTCAGCTGCTGCTGCCATTCCCTTACAATGTACTCAATAAACCTCTTTTCTTATTATGATCTAAAGGAAGGTTTCATTCATTGCCTTCCTACCACTAACATAGACTTTTGTTTGTTTGTTTTTCATTTTTTGAGACAGGGTTTCTCTATGTAGCCCTGGCTGTCCTGGAACTCACTTTGTAGACCAAGTTAGCCTAGAACTCACCAAGATCCACCTGCCTCTGCCTCCCGAGTGCTGGGGTCAAAGGTGTGTGTTACCACTGACCAGCTTGACTTTTTTTTTTTAATAGTATGTAGTTCTCCAGTTGATGAGCTTGACTAAGATGCTATAAATTAATTGTATTTTTTAGATTATTCTTATGTTTACATTGTACTTAAAAATCATGTCAGGCCATGTTTGCTAAAATAATTTATTATGTGTGTCTTAGTTGCTGTGAAGAGACACCATGATCATGGCATCTCTTAAAGTAAAGCATTTCATTGAGACTGGCTTACAGTTCAGATGTTTGTCCGTTATTATCATGGCTGGAAGCATGGCAGTGTGCAGGCAGACATGGTGCTAGAGAAGGAGCTGGGAGTTCTACATCTGGATTGACAGACAGCATGAAGAGAGAGACCCTGGTTCTGGTTTGAGCATTTGAAACATCAAAGTCCATCCCCAATGACAAACTGTAGGGGAAGCTGTAGCCACGCCTTCTTAGGGGCTGGCTACAAGAGTACCTGAGGGCTTATGAGGGCGTGGTCAGAGTGAGTAGGGGGACTGCGTTTTCGGTTTCGGTTTCTCTTTGCTTCTTGCTGTACAGACTACCACCGGCTGGCTGGTTCACTCTGTAAGTAAGGCTTTTCCCTATTAAATACCCTTATATTTCTACCTGACTCCGTATTGGTAATTACCTACTATAACAAACTTCCTCCCACAAGGCCACACTTCCTCCAACAAGGCCACACCTCCTAATAGTGCCACTCCCTATGAACCTATGGGGGCCATTTTCATTTAAACCACCACAATGTGTAAATGAATAAAAAACAAATGATTTTCCAACCTGAGATATTTGCATCTGTCAGGTCATTGGCAGTTCATAGTAACATGGAGTTCTTATATTTGCTTGTTTAAGGTGGTTAAGTAGTGTTTTCCTTTTAATGTTCTATAATAAACATTTGTTTTCATGTAAAAAGATTCGGTGATTGTAAATATGCATGGTCCAAAAATCACTGCATCCCATTAGAAAACTAACACTACTGGACATAAAGGAACAGATAGCTCCAGATATTACAATAGAAGTAAATTTCAATACCTTGCTCTTATTAGAAGATTATCTATACAAAAAACTAATGAATAAACATCAGGGCTAAACTACACCATAGATCAAATGGGCTCAACTGACATCTATCTTTTATCTAGAAGCTGTCCATTTTAGTCACCTCTGGGACTTTCTCTAAGATCACATTTTGGGCGATACAACAAATCAACAAATACACAAAGAAAACATAATGAAGCAATAATTTGTATCTCACCAGAGCATAATTAACTAAAACCAAAAATCAATAACCAAAAAAATTATACAGACATATTGAGCCAGAACAATACATTTTTGAGCAATTAGCAAGTCATTAACAAAATCAGGCATTAATTTGTTCCTGTTTGATCCAGCAGTACTGGGGATAGAACCTAGGTTCTTGTGTATGCCCATCAAGTACTCTACCAGTGAACTAGACATTTAAAAGTGTGTGGCCTTGCTCACAACTGCACTCTGCCCACTGAGATCTATGAAGAAAATTAAGTCTAAACAACCTTAAATTCACAAGGTGTGGTTTGCACAAAGGTATTTATTAAGTACCTTAATTAAGTACCTTAATAAGTACCTTTTTTCCATTTTATTTATTTGAGACAGGGTCCTTCCCTGAACCCAGATCTCACCGTTTCAGCCTGACAAGCTGGCCAGTCAGCCCCTGAGATCCAATCCACCTCTCTCTATTTCCCAGTGCTGGCTATACAGACATGTCCCAGCATGCCTAGCTTTTACCTGGGCTCTAGGGGATCTGAACACAGGTCCCCATATTTGTGTAGCAAGTACATTACCCAGTGAGCCATCTCCCTAGACCTAAAGTATCATCTTTAATGATGAAATGTCAGGAGGAGGGGCAGTTAAATTATGAAAACCCAGTCATTCTGACACCTTGATTTTGGACTTTTAGCCTCTAGAACAGAGACAACATGTTTCTCTTGTTTTAAGCCATAAGATATTGCAAACCTGGGAACCCAATATACATATAAGAGCATGGAATTTACAAAGCACTTGTCACAACACTAAGGATTTAAGTCATATAGTAACAAGCTTCTTGTCACTGGGGATGGACTCCCCTTTCAGAGTCATCAGCTTGCAAAACTGGGAAGTAAAGTATCAGCCTTTTAATTACTGGTCAAATGAATGGCATCTGAGTCCATTCCATGGATGGGAACATGACATTTTAAACTGTCAAAAACACCATAATATTATTACTTATAAGGGACAAAGACTTATCCTTGTCCTCTCCTTTAAGAGTTAAGTCAAGTGGGCTAGCCAATCACCTGGGCAGGTAACCACCCCCCAGCAAGTTTTGTGTTCCAGAAAGTTAAAGAAGTAGTATAAAGCCGGTTGTGGTGGCGAACGCCGGTAGGATTTGCTGAAGGAGGCAGAGGCAGGAGGATCACGAGTTCGAGGCCAGCCTGGGCTACACATTTAAAAAAACAAAACAAAACAAAAAAAGAAGTAGTATAAAACCTTAATGTCACAACAGTGGTCTCTGACAATTGCTCACAATAACCCTGTGTGTTTCCTCTTCAGTGGCCTCTTTGGCCATTGTCTGCTCTCACTTTGTGAGAGTGCTTTTCTCTAATACAGTGTCTTTTGTCACTGTCCACGCTCATCTTTGAGAGTCACTCATACTATTCTATAATAATCCTGCCTGATTTCTGCACTGTATTCTGTGTCTCCTCTGAATTCATGCCAAAAAGATCACAAGATTCTAAAAACAATAATAGGAAAACACTCTACTTCATAGACTAGACAGAAGTGTTTTTGCAGGATGGTGGAACGAGATAGGATTCCATGTAGCCCAGATTGGTCTCAAACTCACTACAAAGCTAAGGTTGACTTTGAACTCTGGATTCTCCTGCCCCCATCCCCAAGAGCTAGAATTACAGATGCATACCACTACACTCAGCTCAGGAATCATTATATTTTTCTTATGCATTTAATAAAACCTGAATATGCTTGATGTTATTAAAAATATTGTTAATTTTTCATTTTACATCCCTACACACATGCTTACCTATTTAGGGAGGAAATGAAATGACATCCAGGTTGGCCTCAGTTGGAGGAGTTGTTCCTGCTGGGATGAAATAGTAGACTTCCTGTGCTCACCATGTGGATGGGTGGTGAGTAGGCTAATTTTGTTTTGTTTTGTTTTGTCTCATAGAGTGCCAACTCTCTATGCAGCTGAAGATGACCTTGAACTCCTGATTCTCCCACCTCTAGCTCCACAGTGCTAAGATTATGGGCATGTGCCACCATGCCAGGTTTATGCAGTATGGAAGATAAAATCTCAGGGACCTGTTCATGCTAGGCAAAAGCTCTGCCAACTGAACTATATCTCCTGGTGTTTTTGTTTTGATTTTGGTTTTTAGCTTTTCTGGACAGAGTCTTTAGACAGGCTAGAAAGACTGAAATAAAATAAAATAGAGAAACATGAGACAGTAAAGGAGTCCCTCACTCAGAAATGGGTTAAAGCTTTTGCCATCTAAGAAGCAAGAATTCCCACACAATCAACATTTTCTGTAAGTGTTGCCAACACAGCAATACCATTCCTTTTGTGGGTACATATTTTTTGTAAGAGTAGCAGTGAACCTGGCTTAAGGCATGAGTGTGACCTGGGGTAGGGTCTCAGGAAGACATTTAGCTTTGTGCAGTAAAGTTGTCTTGCCTTTTATAATCTAAGCCTTTACTTTTCAATAGGTTCCTCTCCCTCTCTTTAAATAGCTACAACATCCAATAAAATCCCCTATGTGACTATTGTAAAGGCAGTGAAGTGGGGCTCCCTCTTAGAGAGCCCCACACCCAGGTTCTAGGATGTGCTTTTTACCTTTCTGAGCTCCACCTTTTTTGAACCCTCTTTTGAAGCTTGGATTAAATATATCAATAGCGCCAAATGGTGTCAGATTTTATCTAGGGAGCTACAAATTGAAACTCGGGTGTGTCTGTCTTCCTAAGGCAACTACATCTAGACTGGGGCATTTCTGACTGAGCCCCTATCCCAGGGGTTTTCCCAGGGTCAGATTCAGTCCTCCATACCATGGGGCTTGACTTAAACACACACACACACACACACACACACACACACACACACACACACACACACACACACGCTTTTCTTAGACTCTGAAAAGTTGTCTATTGTCTAAAGAAATTAAATGTGAAATACAAAGATGACTAACTTACCTTCCTTCCTCCTCCCCCCTCCCCCGTCATCCTCTATATGTTTCTTCCTCTTCCCATTCTCCTCCCTCTCTTCTCCTTCTTCCTCCTTTTCCTATTCCTCCTCCCTTTCCTTCCATGCCCCTTCTCTCAGCTCAAACACTTGGCATTTTCTTGAGTTGGAAAGGTGCAGCCGGAATAAGACGACGTGTCCTGGGCCTGGGCAGTTGTTAATCATTGTCAGCACCACTGCAGGCAGGCGGTGCTCCTTTCTTGGAGCATAATACACAGGGCAGCAGGAAAGTGACCTGGGTGTAGAATCTACCATCTGCCCAGAACGGCCGCACTGGGGCGACACCTCCGCAGTCGCCCAGGGACGGGGACACCGAGCGAGCGTGGACTGTCAATCTCAGGGCTGTCTGGAGAGAAACTCTGAAAACTGCAATCCGAATTACCGAATTCGGACCAGAGGCCAGGGCAGGTGACAAGTGAACAAGGCTGCAGTCAGGTGTGCACACAAAACCGCAGAGTGGAAGCAAAGGAGTTTGCCTCTGCCGTGAAGACAAACTCAAGGAGCGAAAGGGAGATCGCCGGCTTGGGCAGGTGAGGGCCCCGCGCTTCGGGGGGCGGGGGTACAGGAGCAGCCTCTCTGAGGAGGGGATGTCACTACGGGCCGCCGGGGCTTCTTCCAAGCAGGGGTGGGGATGCTGAGTCACAGATCTGTCACCACTTCGCACCTCTCTGCAACCCCGGGGGCTAAAGCAAAAGCGAAAGCGAATGCTCCTGGCTGCCGGCTGGTCCTGGAGCTGAGCTCGCCACCTCCCAGAGACCCCAGCCTTACGTCCCGGTGGGGCACTGAGAGGGACATTCGGCCATGACTTCGCGGCATCTCCGGGGCTGTGGAGTCCACGCCCTCCAGGTGTTGCTGCTGCTGCTGTTGCTGTTGCTCCCGCTGAGGGTGACGCCGGGTAGGGAGCGTCGTGAGCCCGAACAGGGGAGGGGGGGGGACACACACACAGGTGAACTTGACCCGTAGGGGTCAAGACTTGACCGGGCTGAGCCACAAGACCAGCTGGAGAGAATCACGGCGCGGTGAGGGGATTTGGGGGAGCGGGGGAGTCAGGACACGTGGAGGCAGCCGCGCAGAGCGCAGATAGATAAGTGCCCCTTGCCCTGTTCCAGGCTGGTTCCCGAGTCACCGCGTGCGTGCAAGGGAGTCGAGGGACCCTACTGACGTTTCGGTGACTTAGGGAGAAGAGCAGGTCTGGCAAGCTTGGCAAGAGTTAGGGAACTTGGAGACATGTGCATCTGCCAGCCCATACGCGCAGCTATGGGGTGTCGCGCCGCGTGGGGTTCCAGGAGGGACTTGAGGAAAAACCACCCCTCACGACTTTCAGGTCAAAGGAAGGTAAAGGGAAAGCACTGGGCAAAGAGCTGCGCTGTGAGTGGAAGAAAACGTGTGGGGCAGGTTACACATCTGAAAGCTGGGAAACAATTCCCAGTTCTCAAGTGCTCAGGAACCTGTCTGTGGGCTGGGATGGTTAGAGAGGAGGACAGACTGTGCTCCCAGGAAAGAGAGAGTGTTACAGGTTCCAGAACGTGTCACCTAGATCTAATCTCACGGGGAAGAATGAACGGGACCCTAGTTTTGTTCCTATAAGTCTAGAGGGAAAGAGAAAGAACAGATGGGTCTATCTTTTCATAATCACGAAATTCTTCAGAGTCTGATAAAAATCAATGTACGCTCTGTACAGAAAGTACATGAAAACACATGCTTGCAAAATGTGCGCATGATTTGGGGGCCGAGAACTCACTGAAGGTCATCCATGGACTTCCCTGCGAGTTAGCAACTCCTTTTTTCCGAGTGTGTTTTAAAGCAAGACTTCCCAGTTGATGGGCATCAAATCCAGTCTCCTTGGGACTTGGTCATAGCCATCCCACTCACAACTGCTCCTGGGGTTGGCTCTGTAGGGGTGTTATGGGGTTCATTTTCCCAAGGTTATTCTTGGGTCCCTGTCCTCCATCTGTAAAGCTGGCTCTTGTTGGTAAAAATTTTAAAACTGTACAGATAGCAGAAAATCGTCCTGAGCTTCCAGAAATGGCCTGCAGCTATTTCAAATAATCAAATAATTCAAAGTGAATGCAGTTTTTGCTCTGCTCAGCCTAGAGGAAGCACCTCCCAGGTAGCTACCCGACAAGGCCTTTCTGCAGCTCAGGTGCTATGCAGTCTCACTCCTTGTCCTCATGATGCTTTTGCCATCGGCTGGTACCTGAATCTTGGTTTTAAGAACAACCATATTGGGTCATAACCGACTCCAGTATACTGCATGTATTTAAGTTGTATGAAGACAAAAGTGTACACTCTTGAAACTATCACCACAATCAATACAGGGACATGCCCATTACTGCCAAGATCCCTGTGTCCTCCATAATCCTCACTTTCTGACCCACCCTGCAATGGCTTATTTTTTTCCCTTTAGATTTGTTGCACTTTCTAGATTTTTTTTATATAACTGAAGTTATACAGCATGTGCTCTTTTTTATATGGCTTCGTTAGCTCAGTAATTATTCTTATATTTTTGGTTGTGAGCCTAGCCTTTAACGGCTGAGCCATCTCTCCAGCCCGCTCAGTAATTATTCTGAGACTCCATTCATGTTGTCACTTGAATCAACAGGAAAGTCCCACCAAATCTGGTGGAGCATTCTTACTCATAATCCCAGCACTCCGAAGGCTGAGGCAGGAGGACTTCTGGTTCTAGGACAGTCTGGGTTGTATGGTAAGATTCAAAAGCAAAAATAAATAAATAGAAGGCTGGCTACTGAGGAGATGGCTTAGTGGGTAAAAACACTTGCTATTCAGATTTGAGGGCCCGAATTTATGTGAGCAGGATGCACAGCACAGTAGGGTGGGATGAGAGGACGGGATGGGAGATTCCAGATTCCAGAAGGTCAGGGGTGGAGAGAGAGAGAGAGAGAGAGAGAGAGAGAGAGAGAGAGAGAGAGAGAGAGAGAGAGAGACTCAAACAAGGTGGAAAGAGGTGAGGAATGACTCACTACTCTCCTGCCTCAGCATCCCAGGTGCTGGGATTACAGCAGTGTGTATGCCACCATACCCAGCTAAACAATTATTAATTGTTAGAGATGTGGCTGAGCTTTAGCTATCCCCTGATTGTTGGGTATTTAGGTTGTCTCAGCATGTTTAATGTTCTCTAACAGCCCCCCCAAAATAGTAATATTTAAGAGGTAACATGTTGGAAAATGATATACTCTCTTTTTCTTGCTCCTACTCTTCTTCTTTTCTTAACACGGGGTATTACTGTGTAGCACTGGCTGGTCCAGAACTCTCCAAGTAGACCAGGTTGGCCTTGCCAGAGATCTGCCTCCCAAGTGCTGGGATTAAAGGTGTGCACAATAATGTCTGGCCCTGGTGATTCTCTTTCTTATACAATCCCTTCACATGTGTCCTAGGAGTCCTTCCCCTTGAAAGACTTGATACTCTTTTCAGCAATACAGTAGGGGAGTCTGGAGGAAGTCCACTGCTAGGAACTTAAAAGGGTGGGAGCAAACTGTAGTCAGGAGAGCCTGAATGCTGCAAGTAAGACTGAAGCTTCTCGAAGCACAGTGGTATCTATGGGAGACTGCAGTAAGTGAAGTCTTCCTAAATCCGAACAGTAAGGGACAGGTTTCGTTCTTTTCCTGTCATTTGATCTACAACTTCTCACCACCAAGCCTTCTGACCTTCACACTGGATTAGGAAACCTAGTTAATGAAACTAAGGAACGAAGAAGAGTGGATGAGTTTGGGGCAATGAGCTGAGTACAGCCTGTACTTATTGCACCATGAGGAAGTATGTTGGGTTGGCTGGAACTTCAGCCAGGAAGAAAAAATAGGTTACCGGAAGCCTAGATGCCCTGACTGTTTGGGCATGTCTGATTCAGAGTGAGCTTCCAGAGGGCAAGAGCCACATTTTCTCTTCATGGTGCCTAAGCACATACCTATCATAGTGTTCAAATGGGAGACTAAGGAAAAGAAAATGGCGTGATGGATTCTAACTCCACTTAAAGAATGGGAGAGGCATGCTAACCTGATGAGTCTTAGACTCCAGATACAAGAGTAGGTCAGGGCTCCTTGCCCATCTTAGACTCAGTAAACCAACATGATAAAGAAGCCTGATCCACAGGTTCTGGGAAACAGAAAGAGGTGTAGCCTTTTGCTTTATGCAAATAATCGCTAGGACTGTAACTTAGCTCCATGTTCCATAACGTCATCCACTATATGTATTCATAAGTTCTTAACTTAGAGAAACCTACTGAATATGGAGCTCAGAATTGGAAAAGGAGTACCAGGGAACTGCAAAATACATGTATCATCTTCAAGGCGCTTATGATCTAGCAGACAGGATGAGGCTTGCTGGCACTGGATATTTCCCATCCAAGTACCAACCAGGCTTGACCCTGTTTAGCTTCCAAGACCAGACAAGACCCATCAAGTTCAGTGTGGTATGGCTGTAGACTTATACTGGATATCGGGGGGGTGGGGTCTGGGGAGATTAATATCATTGTAGTATTAAAAGATGTAATTAAGGCTGAAGGAAATGAAAACCCTACCTATCACATACCCTTTCTCCTATTCTTCACCTTACTCAACCTTTCTGCTCCCTCATGACCTCTGTATCCCTCCTCTTCTCCCCTTCTCATTCTCCTAGCTCCCTTCCCCCTCTTCCTGTGCTCTAAATTTGCTCAGGGGATCGTGACCCTTTCCCCTTCTCCAGGGGACCATGTATGTCTCTCTTAGGGTCTTCCTTGTTTACTAGCATCTCTGGCACTGTGGATTGTAGGCTGGTAATCCTTTACTCTATGTCTAAAATCCATATATGAGTGAGTAGATACCACGTTTGTCTTTTTGTGATTGGGTTACCTCGCTCAGAATGGTTTCTTCTAGTTCCATCTATTTTCTTGCAAATTTCAAAATTCCATTGTTTTTTTCCGCTCAGCCTACTTTCTATAGAACCCAGGACCCACAATGGGCTGGGCCTTCCCCCACCAATCACTAATTAAGAAAATGTCCTACAGTTTGCCTTAAGCCTGATCTTAGGGAGGCATTTTCTCAATGGAGGCTCCCTCCTATCAGATGACTCTAGCTTGTGTCTAGCTGGCATGACACTATCCAGCACATATGTATTTTAAAAAAAATATGAACGTAAAAGGAAGACTTGTTAGAAAGAAAAGGGGATGGAGGGAGTGTGAAGGGGATAAGGGGGAATTGGGGAGTCATTATAAACATGCATGAAATTAGTAAAGAATAAATTTTAAATATATTTTTTTAATATATTTTTTATATTTTAAATTTTTTTATATTTAAAAAAAATAATTAAAAAAAAATTAAACCCGTAGTACATCTGACAAAAGATATACAAGTCTAGTATGCTGAAAGCTCAAGGTGAGATGGCTCACCTGGTAAAGGTGCTTGGTGTTAAGCCTGGTGCCTTTTGTCAGAATCCTGAAAGCCCCACGGTAGAAAGGAAGGACTCCTGCTGTTGTCCACACACACACACACACACACACACACACACACACACACACACACGAAATCTTAAAGTACTATAAAAAACTTTTTATAGAAATCATGAAAGACTTAAATCAAGGCAGATACTATATTTGGGTTTGAGAAGACTTAACATTACTTAGATTATCAGTTGTCCCCTGAGCTGGTCTACAATTATAACACCCTTCCAGTGGGGACTTCAGCAGGAAATTGGTGTGTTGATTCTATAATTCAGTAAAAGAACACAGAATCAACTTTGAAAGTAATTAACAAAGATTTACATACACAGACACAGTTCAAGACTTGTTATGAGGAGGGAATGACAAGTTGATAAACGGATTGAAGCAATAGAGTGACAGGTGGGGACACACACAAGCACACACTTGGTCCTGGCTCAGGATCCTATGAAAGTACCACTGGATATCTACCTGAGCTGGGGCAGGAGGTGGGGCACTAAAGATACATGTGAGAGCTTAGCTGTCAAGAAAGGGAAGGTCAAAATGACAAAGCTTATTTGATCCCTAGGATCCACATGATGGAAGGACAAAACTGATTTCTGTGGGTTGTCCTCTGACCACACAAATGTCACAGCATGAATGTAGCCATATATATATATATATATATATATATATATATGTGTGTGTGTGTGTGTGTGTGTGTGTGTGTGTGTAAAAAGAAAACTTTTGGCAAAAGAAAGGGTTGGAAATGTGGATTTAGACTTAGGGAGGAATATGCTGAGAAGTAAACAGCACCTGCTCAGGAAACGGCAGTAGTGAAGTCTTAGGGGAAAAATTAGACAGACTCATGTAGCTCAGGCTAGCCTCCAAATGGCTGTGTAGCTGAGGGTGCAGCTGAATTTCTGGTTCTCTTGCTTCTGCCTCCTGCGTGCTGGGATCACAGGCATGGATCACCATGTCTGGACATAAATGCAGGCCATGCTGAGGACAGAGGGAAGGATGCTGGGGCATCATCAGACCAGCTCCATGTTCACTCCTGTTTCTATTAGCTGTTCTGTTTTAATCTTTCACTTATTTCTTTACTTTTTAAAGATTTATTTTTTCTTTGTGTGTTTATATGTCTGTGTGAGTGTCTGCCATATGCTGTGTATGGGCTCCAAGGGAGCCCAAAGATATGGCAGGTCCACTGGAGCTGGAGTTACAGGCAGCCATGAGACACCTGATGTGGGGGCCCGGGAATAAACTCAGACCCTCTAGAAGAGCAGTATTTTCTCTTAAACACTGATCCATCTTTCAGCTCCAACTTTTGTTTGTAAACTTCCAACACATGAGGCAGGTTTTCATTAAGACTCTGACAATAGTAGATCTTCCACTTGCCAGCAATGAGCATGTTCTGCAAAGCCACAATGACGGAGTCTTCTCACAGGAATGTTTTGGAAATGCGCTGGTCCTTGTTGACCAGATTGGACCACTTACCCTGTTTTTCTTTTATTCAACTGGCTAATTCTTGCTCATCCTTGAACTTTTTCAGCAACTGCAATTAAGACAATGTCTGTCAATCCCAGCTGTGTCCATCTGGTCTACTACACTCTGTACACTATGTTCCCAGAGCAGAAGCACTCCAGATGTGTGGAGGGGACCAAGCAGAACTTGGTCTTAGCCTTCAGGGAAAGGGTGTTCCGTACTGAGTTTGTTACCTCTGCAATTGCAAAGGCAGGAAATGTCCTGTGCAAGGCAGGGGTCCTTAGGCTCCTTTGCCTCCAAGGTTTCAGAATGACCCATGACAGGGCCTGCCAGTTCTCTGGGGAGGAAAACAAACTATGTGATCTCACAGGATCCCTGACAACCCAAGACAAGATAATAACATTAAGAAGCAAGCTTGAGGCAAACAAGAAAAGGGTAGTTTAGCTAGATGCCTTCTCTCTGCCTTTTTCCCTGGGGAACTCACAAGGCCCTGGAGATACTGATCTATGGCTGGAGACTATCCATCCACAAATGATGTAATAGCATTCCCAGAGGTCCAAAAGTCCAAGCATAGTACAGGCTTTCTCAGAAGGAGGGAACATTTTATCAAAGATCAGGCATAGCATTTTTCACTGGACTCTCCATTCTGGTCTGCTGCCAAATGTTATTAAGGTTATTTGAATTGATTTTTCAGATTGTTCCTCCCCACTCCACACCGTTACTACACCCCTAAGTACTTTCCAAGCAATGTAACATATAGCAAAGTGCCACAAATGCAAATTTAAAAATTAGGAAACATTGAGCTAAACACATGGAACTGACAAGCTACACACACACACACACACACACACACACACACACACGCACGCACGCACGCACGCACGCACGCACGCACGCACGCACTCACACACACACACAGTGGGTGTATATTTTAGAGATTGAGGTAGGAGAATAAGATCCACATAAAAGCCCAGCCATTGAGATGGTCAGTGGGTAAAGGTACTTTCTGCCATGCCTGATGACCTGAGTTGAATCATGCCTCTCTCAGCACCCACTTGATAGAAAGAGATAACTGACTCCCACAACTTGTCCCCTGAACTCCACATGTGTGCTGCAGTATGAGTTCATCACACACACACACACACACACACACACACACACACACACACACACACACACGTTTTTTAAATTAAAGTCTTAGTATAGAAATTTAGAAGATCATATAAAGACAAATGTGTAAAAGCAATCCTCGTTGATGGGATCAACACCCTGGTCTGAAAATGGTGTGAGCAGGCTGCTGTTTACACCATTGCTTTGTAAGCCAAGTGCCATTTGCTCTGCTGTACTTGTAGACAGAGCAGCAGTTCCCAAAGTACGGTTCCTGCAACTACAGGGCCTGTACCATCTGGCACTTGGAAATACAGATTCCTAGGCTCTGCCTTAGACTGACTGGCTCAGTAGCTCTGGGTTGGAGCCAGTTAGTTTTAACAAGCTCTTCAGATGGGTCTAATCCACACAACTCCTAAACATCACTAAAAAAGAGGACCTGGGGTGATAAGAGGCAGGAAACAGCAGAGCAACCATTCCACGTGGAAATGGTGAGTTTGCCCCCAGAAAACAAAGCTATAGCTAAAATACCAAACACAGAACAAGTGGAATTTACAGCACTGGACCCTGGTCATGGAAGAAGGAACACTAAAAGGTGGTTAATAAGAAAAAGGTGTGGCAAGCCAGCACTATGAAAACCACAACTAGGGGGAATAACTAGAGGAAAATGTCCTCACCAACTGATAATCTTGGCCCAAACTGTCACAGGCTCTTAGAGTTTCCCTCAAGAAGAACCTGGTAGAGCACTTGCCTAGCATGTGCAAGCCCCTGAGTTTGATCCATAGAACACAAGAAGAGGAAGAGGAGAAAGAGGGGGAGGAACCCTTAGAGGTGCTAGTCACAGTTAATTTTTTGTTGCTATAATAGAATACCTGAGACTCACTGGCTTATAAAGAATAAAAATTTATCTAGCTTGTGATTCTATAATCTGGGATACCCTGACAAGGGATATCACCATCTATTCTAAACTATATAATGCATTTGCAGTTGTATGTGGGATAGTTGTATAATGTTAAGTAGAATTATGATCTAGTTATAGTTTTCTTTTGGAAACTAAGCATGACGTAAGGAGATGTGATTATGCGTCAAACTGACAAGATGTGGACTTACAGTGTGCATAATCTTGGCTCTCAGCCTGATTATACCTGTCACCTAGAATCCAAGCAGCTACGCACACCTGGGAGGGCTTTTCTTGATTGGATCATCTGAACCACACCTTCTGGTGGCAGCCCACACAAAAAGACATGGAAGAAGAAAGCTTTTGCTTGTTTGACTGCTTGCCCTTACTCTGACTGGCAAGTTTGTCTCTTGTGCTCCTGAGGCTCTCGTTTGCTGGTTATTAGAACCCACTTCTTCAGGACAATGTAGACTGAAGACCGGCAGCTCTCCAGGACTTCCCTGGGACTCCAGCATCAGAACTGTATGCTGAGGCATCAAGTCTTCATGGACTGAACAACTACCTTTCTGTCAGGAGACAACCATTGATGACTATATTATAGTTATTGCTAACATGTTTTCCATTTTAAAGCCTCTCGAGTGATAAGTCCTAAATGTTTCACTTCTATGTGTGCAATGAATGAGAAGAGTTGAAAGAATCCCAGAGGAGACTACTTAGAGACTCGGAAGATGTGAAACCGCTTGCTGATAATAATCCCCCAGTCTGAAAACAACAGAAAAGGCAGTGGCCCTGAAAAAAAAAAAAAACAAAAAACAAAAAAACAGGTGGATTCACAGTCAAGCCATTTCAAATTAAAATCAATTGATCTTAGGTAAAAATGCTCTAAAAGGAAGTTGGGCAAGCACTGTGCAACCACAGTTCAGGGGACAAAGAGGAAAGAAAGTACAAGATGGGGCTGGAGCAACGGCTCAGCAGGTAGGAGCACTTGATGCTCTCAGAGAGGACCCTGATTCAATTCCCAGCATCCATGTAACAATGACTCACAACCACCTCTAACTCTAGAGCCCATGTTTCAAGGGATCTAACACCCTCTTCTGACCTTCTTGGGCACAATGCACGCATGTAGTACACATACAAATATTCAGGAAAAACACAGAAAATGCAATGAATAAATCTAAAAAGAAAAAAAAAAACAGTACAAGAAATCAACCATATGAGGGTGGAGAAATGGCTCAGTGGTTAAGAACTCTAGTTGCTTGTCCATAGGACCTATGTTTGATTCCCAGCACCCACATAGTGGCTAAAAACAATCTGTATCTCTAGTTCTAGGGGATCTGACATCCTCTCTGGACTCCCTGGGCACCAAGGATATGTACAGTTCACATATATTCAGGCAAAACACCTATATACATAAAATAATTTTTTGGAGACAGGGTCTCTCTATATAGTCCTGGATGTCCTGAACCTTTGCTATAAAGACCAGGCTGGCCTTGAACTCAGAGCTCCTCCTTCTGTTGCCTTCCAAGTGCTGGGATAAAAAGAAGTCAAATACAAGTATGAAATTCCCAACTAGAAATAGCCAACTTTTTAGACCCTCCATTTGTTTCTAGGACCTCAGATATCACCTTATAACACATGCCATTTCTACAATACAGAACCCTCCCACCACAACCAGCTTTAGCAGGAGCTTTGCAGTGTGGGTCCAATTCCAGCTATCATGAGAGTAGACCCATCTAAAGCAGTCTGTCTTTGGGACAATTCATCTTGTTCCTAGTTTCTTCTGAAAATGTGATGATAATCAGAGTAGCTGACTATACAGAGAGAAACAAACTGAACTAAATTACACCAGGAGGTCCAACTCCAGCTTGTTATTGAAGAAAAGTGTTTATTCATCGTTCTTTCATTTGTTTTAGACAAGGATTTGCTATGTAGCCCCAGCTGGCCTTGAACTCACTGTGTAGACTAGATTGGCCTCAAATTCACAGAGCTCTGCCTACCTTTGCCTCTGAGGTGCTGGGATTAAAAGTATGCACCTCCATACCAAATCTACCTATTATTCTTTTTTGTTTTGTTTTGTTTTTGTTTTTCGAGACAGGGTTTCTCTGTGTAGCTTTGGAGCCTATCCTGGCACTCGCTCTGAAGACCAGGCTGGCCTCAAACTCACAGAGATATGCCTGCCTCTGCCTCCCGAGTGCTGGGATTAAAGGTGTGCGCCACCAACGCCTGGCTCTACCCATTATTCTTTTAGCATGTATCTGAGCATCAAGTATTTCAAGGTACTGTACTAGGATCAGGAATACAATGGTAAACAAAGTAGACATGGCTTCTACCCTCACATCATAGCTCAGACTGCAGATGGTAAGACATACACTAATTGTATAGTATCAACATCCTAAATACAAACTGCCATGGAGGGGAAGATCACAGAACCTCAGGACTCAGGTTACCAGCTAAGCAAATAAAGACTTTTCCGGCAGGTAACATGGCAGTCAGCAAGGAAGGGTGGTGGGAGGTAAGTCGATGAGAGTGTGATGGTGCATTGTGAAGGAGGAGGGGCTGTGGGGTGTGGCAGTGGGGAATCATTAAAGGGGAAGACATCTAGAAGGGCAGATAGGGCAGAATCTGACCAAACCTTATAGGCTTCTTAGGCATTTGGGGTTTCACTATGAGAATAGCAGGCTACCGAGGATGCATGGCCAACGATCATGCTGGTAAAGTTGTTAAGGATGCAGGGCTAACAATTATGATGGCAAAGCTAAGGATGTGTGGCTAACAATCATGCTGGTAAAGTTGTTAAGGATGCAGGGCTAACAATTATGATGGCAAAGCTAAGGATGTGTGGCTAACAATCATGCTGGTAAAGTTGTTAAGGGGGCAGGGCGAACAATCATGCTGGTTGCTGGCAGTGGGACACAGGAACACCAATCTGGAGACTCTTGCTATTGATCAAAAACAACAATGTGACATCCCTCAAACAATCTTGACCCAGAATGGAGAAACATGAATAGCTTTGAGAGCTATCATGAGCTTGGAGACAGATAGGTGATGGAGGGTAATGGAGAGGTTTGTTGAAGACTTTTGGGTATCTAGTTGCACTGAATGGCTGGCATTTAAAGGAAACTCCTGGAATGATGGGTGTCCTTTCTCATCACACCCATGTGCTTGGGCCTGGAATCTATCCTATGAGCCCCAGGAGAAGCTCAACCCTAGCTGCAAAGCATGAAGACACCCATGAATAAACCCCAGCCTTCTCATCTCTCTCCCCTCTCATGCACTTTCTAGGCACCACATGCCCAACCCCCATATCTGTTGAACATGCAGACATCCGGGTCAAGAATTACAGCGTGAACTCCAGGGAGAGGTATGTCTGTAATTCTGGTTTCAAACGGAAAGCCGGCACATCCTCACTGACTGAATGTGTGATTAACAAGAACACAAACACTGCCCACTGGACAACTCCTAACCTCAAGTGCATCAGTAAGTACCAGTTCCCCCACTGGTCGCCTGCCTCCTGCCAAGGCTGAACATAAAGGAGAGCTGAATAGTGGGAGCTGTGAGAGCCAAAGAAATCTGTGCTGAGATCTGGGCCCTAACCAATCCAGTGGGATTCCTCCTGGTGTAGGAATACATGGGCAATGGGTTCTGTCACCCAATCTTGGCTCATACCCTAGCTCTGCCACTTATCCATTTTATGTCCTTGGGCAAATCCCTTAGCTTCTTGGAACTCTGCTTATCCAACCAGAAAATAAACCTGATGTCAACAATGTTTTGTAGTGTTAAGTAGAACCTGGTAAAGGTTAACTATTATGACCATCAGTATTTGTTTTGGCATGATAGTAGCCAGAGGATTGGCTATGGTCTAGGGTGTGTGCTCAAGCTGCCCAGAGAGCATTTTGGATCTCTCACAAGGCAGAGGGCTTCAGGAAAACATACACTGTTCTTGTTTGTCAGAACCCAGGAGGTTGGCCTAGCCTAACCAACAGAATATCCCTGGCTTACTTGGCAGTGTAGTGTCCAGCTATGCTCAAGAGCAAAGACGAAGGTTGTGTGAATCAGCTTTTTAAAAAACTCACCCACAGTTGGATGAAGGCCAACATTCTAGGGGTAGAAGCCACTTACTTAGTGGTGCTTCCAGGAATACTAATCCCCATTCTGCTCCCTACAAAAATAAAAAGTGGCCCACAATCTTCCAGGAGAGCACTGCTCCAACAGGCACCCATTGTATATCCAGTACATGGCTAACACCAGTGAGGACTTAGGTGGAAATGCCCACATCCATCTTCTGAGCCAGGCTTTCTCTTGGCGGTCAGATAGCCTTCATCTCCACCCTGCCACATATACACACAGCTTCAGGATGAGAGTTTAGCAGAGGGAGGGAAAGGAGGAAGTCCTGATACCTGTTTACCTGCATAGCCTTTGAAGGACCATACAAGCTGGGGATCTAGCCTTTAAAACATGATCCTGGGGGTCATATTCCAGATGCAAACCATAACACTCAAGTTTTCTCAAACCCCTACATCTTTTGGTGAAGGAATTCAGGATGAACAGTCACTATGAATAGGGGCAAGAGAGTAAGGAGGAAATAAAGAAGTTGCAATTAGAATATTTTAAAATTAAATTTATTTATCTAATTTATTTGGGGAGAGAGAGAGCATCCCAGTTTGTGTGTGGAGGTCAAATCTGTAGCAGTTGTTTCTCTCTTTCTGCCATGTTAGGCCAGGGATTTGAACTCACATCTTCAAGCTTGATGGCAAGTATGTTCACCCACCAAGTCCTCAATTGTTTTTCCTTTTTTGAGATATGTATATGCAAATATGTTTATGTAAACACGTGGGTGTACGGTGTTCATTCACATATGTGCCCATGCATGTGAAGGCTGGCAGTCTATCTTAGGATGTTCACCTCTGTCACTCTCTCCTTTTTTGAGATGGTGTCTCTCACTTAACCCAACACTCACTGATTGGCTAGCTGCTGACCACTGAGCTTTGCAAAGCTACTTGTCCCCATTCCCTCCTGACAGCACTAGGGTGGCAGATCTGTGCCATAATGGGGATCAGAACTCAGATCCTTATGCTTATGTGACAGGCACTTTACTGACAGCCATCTCTCTAGCCCTGTACTCACAATTTCAGAACCCAAAGGCTGCAGGAATCTTTCAGTATCATCTGGTGCAAAGGTTTTGATCTTTTGCAGTTTACCGTCAACGATCTCCTTCATTGTTTTCCTAAAACCTGTGCACTGAGTGATAGTCTACTATATAAATGGAGTCTGTTGAGTGATTTTTTTTCCCATGAAAATCTTGTATGATAAAATTGAGTTGATTGCACATATATCGCTCTGCACAAAAACTATTTGATGACTGACCTGTAGAAAATACTAGAAAGGCATTTTACAGACTGTGCATTTGAGTTGGGAAAGTGACACTCATTTCCAGTGCTTCTAGCCTTGTCCCAGGAAGGCAGAAGTGAATGCGCACTGATGCATTGATTATTTTTCTTTGTAGCTAGTGCTGAAACTGCCCCAGAGTCTGCCCTCAAAATCATAAATGCCATGTGACTGTCCTCTCTCTAGGAGACCCCTCCCTGGCTTACCAGAGTCCAGTGCTACCTTCCACAGTAGTGACGACAACGGTGACCCCACAGCCAGAGAGCCCCTCCCCTCCTGAAAAAGGTAGGAATACTGGGAAAATGTGAAAGAACTGCCATCTAGGATCCATCCCCCTATCCTAGATACCATGGCCCACTGCTGAGGTACGATGCAAACCTAGGCAACAGAACTTTTTTTTTTTTTTTTTTTTTTTTTGGTTTTTCAAGACAGGGTTTCTCTGTGTAGCTTTCTTTGGAGCCTATCCTGGCACTCGCTCTGGAGACCAGGCTAACCTCTGACCTCGAACTCACAGAGATCCGCCTGCCTCTGCCTCCCGAGTGCTGGGATTAAAGGCGTGCGCCACCAACACCCGGCCAGAACTTTATGTTGATGGCAAGATTCAGAACTTATAGTGGTTTAGCTTTTTCAAGGTTATTTGCTATCCAGAATTAATATAATTTATAGTGACTTAAAATCTATCATTAACTTATTAAATCATAGTTAGCTGTAGACACTCACCCTTATCAAAACCCGAAAAGACCCTGAGATTTGATCCCACTTGTTTTTGTTTGGTTGGTTTTTTGTTTTTTGAGACAGAGTTTCTCTGTGTAACCTTGGCTGTCCTGGAACTCACTCTGTAGACCAGGCTGTACTGGAACTCATAGATCTGCCTGCCTCTGCCTCCTAAGCACTGGGGTTAAATGTATGCGACACCACCACCTGGCGCTCACTTGTTTCTTAACTTGTATCAGCATTAATTTTTTTAATTCTTTTATTTCAATTAGAAAGAAGATTATTTTACATGTCAATCCCAGGTCCCTCTCCCTCCACTCCTCCCCTGCCCCACAACTAACACACTACCTATCCCATACCCTTTCTACTCCCCAGGGAGGGTGAGGCCTTCCGTAGGGGGGTCTTCAGAGTCTGTTGTATCCTTTGGGATAGGGCCTAGGCCCACCCCCTTGTGTCTAGGCCCAGGTAGTATCCTTCCATGTAGGATACTGACACCCACATTCAGGGGGTCTGGATCAGTCCCATGCTGGTTTCCCAGCTATCAGTCTGGGGACCAAGGGCTCTCCCTTGTTCAGGTCATCTGTTTCTGTGAGTTTCACCAGCCTGGTATGGCCCCTCTGCTCGTCAGTCCTTCTCTGCATTGGATTTCAGTTCAGTTCAAGGTTTACCTGTGGGTGTCTGCTTCTACTTACACCAGCTGCTGGATGAAGGCTCTAGGATGGCATATTAAAGAGCTTTCCCAAGTGGCTCAGGGAAGCAGGAGCATCAACTCATCATCTCTCAGGCCCTCAGGGAAAGCAGAATAAGCCAGAATACATCCCTGTATGTGTAGCAGGCTGCACTGGGCCAGGGAAGCCTGGGCTCACAGAAGCTGAATGTCTGTCTTATAATCGGCAGCAAGCATGCCTGTTCTTTGCTCCAGAGGTAGATACTGTCTCTATCTTCCAAAGCACTTGCTACTTAGTATTCATGTCCTTGGCAAGATAGTCCAAAGAAAGGGCATGGGCAGGGCTCTTTGGCAAAATGTGAGACAGTGTGAGGGATTCATTGTAGACTTGTTTTTGGCAGTGGGGGAGGGGGTGGGTTGAGGCAGGTCTCACTATGTAACTCTAACTGCCCTAGAATTCACTTTACAGACCATGGTGGCTTCAAAACCACAGGGCTATGCCTATCTCTGCCTCTTGAGTGCAGGGGTACTACTACTCCTGAGTAGTAGTGTGCCATTATGCCCAGCTTCCCAATCTTCCCCATTAGCTATTTAATTTGGATGCTTGTTCTAGTTTCTTTTGTGTTACTGGGTTAAAATATCCCAACAAAAAGCAACATAGAGGAGAAAGGGTTTGTTTCACCTTACATTTCCAGGTTATAACCATCACTGGAAAAGCCACAGTGGCAGGAGCTTGAAGCAGCCAGTCGTATCACATCCACAATCAGGAGCAGAGAGACAGGAATGCATGTGTTCACTTGCACGTGCTCAGCCCAACTTCTCCACTCTTAAGACAGTACAGGAGCCCCTGCCATGGTGTGAGGAGTCTTCCCACATCAATAATCAAGACAATCCCCCACAGACATGCTCACAGGCCAAACCAGTGTAGACAATTCCTCCTTGAGATTCCCTTCCCTTGTGTCACGTTAAAGCCAACCATTATAACATAGCAATAATACAGAAATATTGTGCAAATATCACCCCTCTCTCCATCCCTGCCTTCCTTCTTTTCTTCCTTCCTTTCTGACAGGGTCTCTCTATATATCCCTGGCTGGCCTCAAACTCACAGGCATCCTACCTCAGTCTCCAGAGTCCTCAGATTATAGGCATGTGCCATTGAACCCAGCTCAATATTTTGTACTTCTTTTGGGTGTTATGTAAACTATCTCAATGCCCTCAGCATTTGTCTACTGTTAAGAATATTTGAAACCTATGTTCTCTACCCTACGATGCTCTCATTTTCTATTAAGTTTTAGTGTCACATCATCCAGTTTGTGGTTTCCCCTTGTTTCCTCCTTCCACTCCCAGTTATGGGAACCTCTGTTTGCAACCATTCTCAATTGCTCAATTGGTCACAGCTTCCAGTGTGCTGGGTCTCTGCCTTCAATCCACAGGGAACTCGCTAAAGAACTCCAGTTGGCCTGGGGAAAGCTCTGGGAATCAACAGCTATGGATGCTTCCCAGGTGGTTCTTGCATATTCCAGGGTGAAGACTTCTCTTCTAAGGAGGATAGAGAGGTTTCTGAACCTCATGCTATTGCAAAGCACAGAAGGTTCCAGCTCAAAAAATTAATAATAAAATAGGGCTGGGGCTGTAGCTCATTGGTAGAATGTTTGCCTAGCATGCAAAAGGCTCTAGGTGCAACTTCCAGTACTATTAGGAAAACATAATAAAATAAAAAGGAGTATCTCTTCTGGTGAGTAGGTTGCATGTAATGGAAGAAATTGTAGGTATGTGACCCATTTAATATAGAAGTGATTTCCAAGCTCCTTTGGTATGATGCATCATACATACAGTGTTTACTCAAGAGATAAGAATGATAAACTACTCTCAGCCCTGTCTCTGTGTCCCAAATGCTTGGTCAGATGTTCCTCATTGAGACAAAAATGTACAGACACAGCCTTGGACACTAACTGGTATGCTCATGAGTGCTTGGATGTGAGTCCTCTACAGGGCTGGTGGTTTGTGGAGGGAGGAATGCATCTGATTAGGACCAATGGACTGAAGGGTAAGCACACATCTTACACGGCGCATGGCTAAGAGAGTGTGGGACCAGGACACCACACCATGCCTCTGCAGTCCAAGATGCCCGGCTTCCCAGCATGCTTTCCTCAGACTGCATTTCCCCAGGCTTGATATTTGTCACAGTGGAAGACCCATTTTCATTTGGAAGAGAATAGAGAATAGGGAGCAGGTAGGCCATTTTAGAGTTTAGGGGCATCCATCTACCAGTGATGAACAAGGAACACAGGAACCGAAACCCAGGTGTCTTCCATGCCAGCAGGAACTAAATTAGAATACTCTCCTTGGATTTTTGCCTAGGGCACTCAGGGAGCTGAATGTAATTCCTCTTATTTCAAAATGTCATGCCAACATGTAAAAAGAGTCAGGTGAGGTGGTGCACACCTTTAATCCCAGCATTTGGAGGCAGAGGCAGGGAGCATTGTATGAGTTTGAGGCCAGCCTGGTCTATACAACAAGTTCCAGGCCAGCCAGGGATACAGAATAGACCCTGTCTCAAGAAATCGCAAGGCTGATCAGGGTGGTGGTGGCACACACCTGAAATCCCAGCACTCAGGAGGCAGAGGCATGTGGATCTCAGTGGGTTCAAGGCCAGTCTGGTCTGCAAGGCTAGTTCCAGGACAGCCAGAGTTGACACACAGAAAAACCCTGTCTCAGAAAACAAACAAACAAAAAAAGAACTAACAAAACTAGAAAGGAAAACTAGCATCCCAGCTGTCTTTCACAAATACAGTTCCACTTGCATTTTGGCATCAAGTCTTTGAGACTGTAACATTCTTTCTACAGAAAACAGTCTGATCTGCTGAGTCTCTTGGGGTGTTTTATTTTGTTTCAAATGCACATAAGAAATAACTGTATTCTTTGGAGTTACCAAAAAGTGGACAGTTATGCCACCTACTTAGGGGACAGTTTTCTAGGAGCAGGCCGGCCAGGACAGGCTCCCTGAAGTGGCTCCTTGGGTTCCAGACACTAGTCTGAATTTTTATGTCTCTGTCTTGGAATTTCCTGCAGAGCCAGAAACTGTATCTCCCAAATCAGATACCACATTGGCCACAGAGACAGCTATTGTGCCAGGCTTCCGGCTGACACCATCCCAACCAGCATCTACAGGAACCACAGGGACAGGCAGTCATGAGTCCTCCCGAGCCCCATCTCTTGCAACAACAATGACCTTGGAGCCTACGGCCTCCACTTCCCTCAGGATACCAGGTTAGCCCAAGCTTTTGCACAAGGATAGGCCAGTTCCCCACAATACTGCTTCTGAGACCTGGGTTGGGATCTTGTAGGAGGGTGTCTGCATTAGCGTTGAAGCACTCAGGCTCAAGTCAGAACTGACTGTGGCCCAGTGGCCTGCTGCCCACCATCATGCTTGAATGGTCCCACTGGAAGAATAGCCAGGAAGGAAATCCCATTTCTCAGATACGACATGGCTTACTAATGTGCATGCCAGAGACTGGCAGGGATATTTCACAGTGTGGAGCCATGGTCTGTGGCTAGAGAAGCCACTGGCAAGCACCACAGAATGTTATCCTGTTTTTTGTTTTTTTTTTTTTTTTTGTTGTTGTTTTGTTTTGTTTTTGTTTTTTTGCTAAGACCAGTCTGGTTATCAGCTCCATGTCTCTTCTGGGTCTAAGGTAGCTAATCTCTCCAGTTTCTTGAGAACCTGGTGCTCTCGGATCTCCAACCCTGACTCAGCTCTCCTCTTTCCTCTGCAGAGATTTCTCCAAACAGCTCCAAAATGACCAAAGGTGAGTATTTTCTTTTGTCTGATGTGTTTATAATCAGGAACTGTAAGTCAGACCCAGAATGCTCACCAGCCTGTTCTGGGCCACTCTAGCAAGGTTAACAGCAGTACACCTTTGCCTCTCTGAAATATCTCCATCAGAGAATAACTTGTATAATACCCTGTTGATGGAACTTGTCATTGGACATGATTACTTATCTTAAGATCTGAAGCTTCTACCTGTCACACTAGTGATGTACAAAGGGACACCACAAAAGAGCTTGATGGTTCAGCTACTCACAGGTAAGCCCTTCCAGGCTCCACTCACATCCAGGGCAAATCAGGAAACTGCAGGAGCCTGCTGCTGCCACTAAGACAATGCCATTCTGCTAGAAACTGCCTAGACCTCACAGCCTGGAACACTATGCACTGTTCAGAAAAAGTCCAGACCACTCTGTCTAAATGTTTCTGTTGATAAAACACATGGAGCATTACAGTTGGAAGAAAAAGAAAGAGGCTGTACAATTAACACAGGAGGAAAACAGAAAAGTGTCTGCGAAAAGGAGGAAGACAGATCTTGGAGAAGAAAGAAAAGAGCAGGAGAGAAGGGAGGGCAGGGGTGCAGCTCAGTGCCAGTAGGCTTGCTCATCAAAGCCAAGCTTGATCTTCAGTGCCATAAAAAAGGGTGTGGGGTGCAGAGAGTAGGAATCTAACACTTTATTCTGACAAGATTTTGTTTTGTTTTGTTTTGTTTTGTTTTTCGAGACAGGGTTTCTCTTTGTAGCTTTGGAGCCTGTCCTGGCACTCGCTCTGGAGACCAGGCTGGCCTCATACTCAGAGATCCACCTGCCTCTGCCTCCCAAGTGCTGGGATTAAAGGCGTGTGCCACCAATGCCCAGCCTGACAAGCTTTAAAAGGAACAAAAGGCACTAGAGAGGTATCTCAGTGGTAAAGGTCACTTACTGCTCTTGCAGAGGACCAGAGCTCAGTTCCCAGCACCCAGACAGTTCACAGCCACTCCAGCTCCAGGGGATACAACAGCCTTTTCTGGCCTGTGGGCACCTGCGTACTTGTGTGTATATACAAGTGTACACACACACACACACACACACACACACACACACACACACACACACACACCTTTTAAGAGGATTAAATATTCTATTTTCCTTCCTCTCCCTTCCTTCTTCCCTCCCTTCCTTCCTTTTTCTTTTTGGAGACAGTGTTTCTCTATGTAACAGCCCTGGCTGTCCTGAAACTTGATCTGTAGATCAGGTTGTCATTGAACTCACAGAAATTTGCCAGCCTCTTCCTCCCAAGTGCTGGGGTGAAAGACGTGCACCAACACTGTCCTGTTCTATTTTCTATTTGTAAGTTTTCCTGCTGGAGGATGGCTCACTGGCTTTTTGGTCCTATTTTTATCTGCACTAAGTAACATCTGGGAACCAGATGGAGCTTTAGATATATTAGCAGTTTATTTATTACAGTGGTTTTGTAAATGGCCAAATGAAGACAGGCCTGGTGGTAAAGGTCTGTATTCTCAGCTACTCAGGAGGCTGAAGCAAGAGGACTGCAAACTCAAGGTCAGCCTGGACAACTCAGTGAACACTGTATCAAAATTAAAACTATGAAGAGGACTGGGGATGTAACATCTCAGTAGTAGAGAGCACATGCTCAATCCTCAGACTGCAAAATGAAAAAAAATAGAAAGATAGTAGATAGGTAGGCAGATGGATAGATGGATGGATAGATAGATAGATAGATAGATAGATAGATAGATAGATAGATAGATGAAAGCAAGACATTTTAGAAAGGCTTTTTGAAGAAGATTGGAAAAATTCACTTAATGTCAAGGACATAAACAAAAACATATTCATGATTTAAGACAACAACATATCAGAATTAGGCAAACTAATTTTTCTCTATGACACATAGCCTGTTAATCTTTCCACATAGTTTTGAATTTTTTGTTTTTCAAATTCTTAATAATTTGCACATGGTCTGAACATTAAAAATTAAACAGCATGGAGGCATATGTAAATCCAGCACTCAGAAGGCTAAGGCAGGAGGATTGCTTTGAGTTTAGGATCTGCCTGGGTTACATAGTGAATATCAACACCATTGTGACTACATAGCAACACCATACCTCAACAAATTTAAAACAAAAAAAATCAAAAGTCAGTGCATAATCAATAGAATGAAAGTCTTGCCTCTGACTATGAGCATCCCTGGAGACAGAAAGCAGGCTTCTTTGCCTCCTTCTGTTGGCTGTGTACAAATAATCACACACAGGAGAAGTCTAAGGGTAGATATTTCACGTCTCTTCGCTTACTGGCTGTCCGGATTTCCTTTTTGTTGGTGTGGCTAAACACTCTACCCAAAACAACTTGGGTAGGAAAGGGCTCATTTGGCTTATACTTCCAGGTCACAGTCCATCACTAAGGGAAGTCAGAGCAGAAACTCAAGCAGGAGCTTGAAGCAGAAGCCAAGGAGGAGTGCTGTGGGTCCATTCACTCTCTCACTCATGCTTCGCTAACTTTCTTTAAATTTTTTAAAAATGTTTTTCTAAAAGACTACTTTCTGTTATTTTAAAAATTGTGTGCGCACACACACATACATGAAGGGCTCTAGAAGGCCAGAGGCATCAGAACCTCCTGGAACTAGAATTGCAGGCAGTAACTGTGAGTCACCTGATGAGGATGCTGGAAACCAAACTCAGAGCCTCCACAAGAGCAGTTATGTGCTCTTAACTGCTGAACCATCTCTCCAGTCCCGCCAGCTAGCTTTCTTATACAGCCAGGACCACCTGGCCATGGAGGAAATGGTGCTTTACCCAATGGGATGGACCCCTACATCAGTTAACAATCAAAGAAATCCCCTATAGACATGCCTGCAGACCAACTTGATCTGGGGAATTTCTCAATACTAGGCTGTATCAGGTTGACAATGAGCATTCCCCAGGACACTGTCATATCTTAGCAATCCTCCCTATTTGCACATAAAAAAACACCTTTCTCTCTTCAGTCTACTCCATATAGACCTGAGCACATTTTATTTAGCCAATCTCATCTTTGGGCATGTGATTATTTACTGTCTTGAATTACATTACCAATAGTAACTAATTGAAAACTTGGGTGCAATTATATTTAGTGGATGAAAATCTACATGTAACATTTTCTATATAGAGAGTCAAGCAATTTAGGATCTAATACTTACTATTCCAGTTCATGGTTTTCATGACAAAGATAATTCAGTGCAAGGGCTTGTGGGAAACACAAAGGCTTTTAAATTTTAAATATTTCTTGATGTATAAGTAAGGTGTTCTTCCTTAAATATAGACATGAGGATGCCTAATTATAATAGAAGTCAAATTGTTAGCACAGAAATGAAAATGGGATATTAAAGGATTTTTTGTCTGCAAATAAGGTGTAAACTGAAATCATAATCAATCTAGTTATGTAAAAGTATTTATGACAGTGTCTTCAAAGTTTGCCATTTACATACCATCCACCCTAGCCACCAAAGATCTTTGAGTATCCCCTTCATCAGTTGCATACTATAGATGTTCACTGGCTCCTTGGACACAGGATGAGGCACTTTTTCTTCAAGAACAGGCAATCAACTGAGCACATCTCTGTAAGGCAATGTTAACAATGTTCAACCATAGTGATTGCTTAGTCAGTTAACTGATAATCAACCTACTGATATTTTGTTTTATTGTTTTTGTAGTTTTATGATAAGGAGGGAACAAAGGGCATGCTAGACAAGTGCTCTTCACTGAGCTATATTCCCAGTCTATAAAGTAAGTTATACAAAAGGTTCTCACTTTTGCTTTCTTGAAGAATTTTTATGTCTATGTTATGCATGTGTACCTGCCTGAATGTGTGAAAGTGCAACTTGTGCATACAGGAACCTTCGGAGGTCAAAAAAGGGCATCAAATCCCCCCACCCATGGAACTGATTTTAAGGTATATTGGGACTGGGAGATGACTCCGTGGGTAAAGGCAACTGCCATGCTAGTGTGAGGACCTGAACTGCTATGTGAGTTCTACGAACTGGACCTGGGTCCTTGGCAAGAGCACTGTGCACTCTTACACACCCAGCCTCCTCTCCAGCCCCAGTTATCACTATTTTTAAAAGTTGTTCTTGTTTATCTGTTTATTTTCAAGACAGGGTTTCTCTGTCTAGTCCTGGCTGTGCTGGAATTGCTCTGTAAACCAGGCTGGAATGGAACACACAGAGATCCACCTGCCTCTGCCTCCTGAGTGCTGGGACTAAAGGGGTGCACCACCACCACCAGCTTAAAAGTTGTTTCTTTTAATTTAACAGGAAACAGCCAATAGCTGATGCCCAATAAATACTTAAAGAGTTAGCAAATGAGTACCAGAATTTAAAGATTTTAACATTTTAATAAATAGTGAAGAAATGTAGTTTCCATTTTTATTATCAACTGGTTCACTTGATATAGCCTTTCCTTCCAAGAACTTACTCAATTATTCCAGTATCTTCTCTCTATTCCAGTATCTTCACCTAGGCTGTTATTGAAGACTCCTGATTTTATTTTAAAAATCCTCATTAGTGTGTGTGTTTGTGTGTGTGTGTGTGTGTGTGTGTGTGTGTGTGTGTGTGTGTGTGTGTGTGTCTGCTTGAGCTCATGACACTTGTGGGAGTGTGTTCTCTCCTTCCACCATGTGGTTCCCAGGGATTGAACTCAGGTTGTCAGGCTTGGCGGCAGGTGCCTTTACCCACTGAGCTAGTTTACCAGCCCAAGACTACTGATTACAAAATTTAAGCCTAGCACGCCAAATGCACTAGCACTTATTCTGCTGTATCCAATTCACTAGGAGTGAAAAGGTTATTTTCCAGAATGGTACTGTGCCTTGAGTCTTCTCCACACGTGACAGTGGTTTGTTGTAGTTGATATGCTCTGCATTTGATGGGAACTACACCTGTCATTCTGTCATTCATCTACTTGTCCAATGAAAATTGAAATTTTTGTTAGTTATGGTACTAAGTTGCTATGAAATACTTATTTCTGATTTTAAAAGATATTGGGGTTGGGAAGATGTCTCAGTGGGTAAAAGCAGTTGCCAGGCAAATGTGAGAATCAGAGTTCAACTTTCAGAACCCGTGCAAAGCTGGGCATGGAAACTCATGTCTGAGATGCCAGTACTCCTAAGGGGAAGACAAGAGGCAGAGAACAAGAAAGGGACCCTGTCTGAAAAATTGGTGGACTTCCTCACATGTGTCCTCTGGCCTCCCACTGTGGTCCAAGCATGCCCATGTTCATACACGCACGAGCATGCACACACACATACTCACAGAGAGAGAGAGAGAGAGAGAGAGAGAGAGAGAGAGAGAGAGAGAGAGAGAGAGAGAGAGAGAGAGAGAGAGAACTGCTAAAGCAATCATTTTTGAGTATCTGGTTTGAATACAACATCCCTTTTATTTATTTACTTTTCAGTCCTAAGGAGAGGACCTAGGGTCTTGCTGAATGGTAGACAAGTACTCTTAACTACATCCTCACATCCTGAGCTCATCTCTTCTCATGAACCTAGGACAGTAAGAGACAAAAAAGAAACCTCAGCCCAGGAGCAATGAGTAGATGCTCTTCCTTCAGCACCTGATGCAGACTCCCAGTAATGTCTTCCTGCAGGACTGGCTTGGTTTGCCTGGGTCCTGCTAAGGAATCTGTTCCGTCTGTGTTCACCCACAGCAATTTCATTATCCTCCATGAATACTGGCCCTGGCTGTCTCTGCTGCCTTCTCCATCTTAGTCCCAGTCTACACCATGGACTGAAGAGGAAGGGGGGTGCCAGTGGTCCTCATGGCCTCTTTACCATAATCATTTGTTCTCCTCCATCATCTCCTTCCTCCCTTCTTCTCCTTTCTCATATCAAATCTCTATTTCTTCCTTTTCCCTCCAGAAAGGTTGGAGAACTGGCCAGATGATCTGTTAATTCCATGTCTCCAGAAGTCTGGTTTCAATTTCTCGCCCAACATTGCATGGATATAGTTGAAAAAGAAACTGGGGTTAAGTCACCAGTTTCATGATATCTGTTGCCTGGGAGACTCCTTTCCTGATGATTCTGCAGTTGTTTATTTTCATTCAAGAGGCAACAGGAAAAGCATTGTGAAAGTAGAACTACTACTCACTACCATTAATTCCTCTTTTCCAGTAAGTCACTCCTTGCCAGTAAATGGGTGCTAAGCCTACCAGCCAGTGTGGAAACAGTTTACATGCAACACATCTGAAAAAAAAAAATCCAATATGAGACATCAAGACATCTTTCATTAATTTATTGTGTTTCCTAATGCTTTTGTAACAACTTTGGCATGCTGATTTTATTTACTTTCTGTAAAGATGTCTTCTTTCTGTGATTTTACTGCTTCTTCTGACTACAGTGTCATTTCAAAACTCCGAGGGCAACAAAAATAATTTTAGTGAACGTAAAGATTGTCTGCAGTCTCATCACACTTAATACTGTGTACCCAACAGCCATTAGACTCAAGAGTTTTCTGTGCATGTGGTTGTGACTTGTTGGAAATTAATTTGAGTGTATTTTCGGCCAGCTTCCCTTTTTAGTTTATACTTTTTAGATTTACTTATTTATTTATTTTATTTACTTATTTATTTTTTCGAGACAGGGTTTCTCTGTGTAGCTTTGGGGCCTGTCCTGGCACTTGCTCTGGAGACCAGTCTGGCCTTGAACTCACAGAGATCACCTGCCTCTGCCTCCTGAGTGCTGGGATTAAAGGCATGCATCACCAGTGCCCGGCTTTTAGATTTATTTTACTGTTTTTAATTATATGGAAGGAGTATGTACATGTGAGTGCAAGTGCCCACAGAAGCCAGAAGATGGCATCAAATCCCCTAGAGCTGAGGTTATAGGCAGTTGTGAGCTGCCCAGCATGTATGGTGAGAACCAAACTTCATTCTTCTGTAAAACCAGCATGTGCTCTTGATTGTTGAGCTTCTCTCCAGCCCCAAGGCACATTAATAATGGCAAGCTGGCTAGAAGGGCATCTGTCCTAGGCAACAATAGAAATTGCCAACCATTTACCAATTCTTGGCAATGAACGCCTTCATGGGACTTTCAAGAGGTTCTAGCTTAGTTCTGTCTTTTTCAGTGGCCATCTCCACATCAGTCCTGACCCTCCTGGTTGGTGCAGGAGTTGTGGCTCTCCTTGTCTGCTACATCAGATCAAGGTAAGTGATACAGGAGAACTGCAGTACCCAAATCTTCCTCTCCACCAGAAAAGCTTGATCATAAAGATTCCAAGAGACACTCTCAAAAGATGAGTCCCTTTCCTGACTATAAACTCTCACACTCAGCCCCTCTGCAGAGCTAGAAGAAGTCATGTAAGACTGGGCCGGCCCTGAGGAGGGTCCTTCACTTCTCACACAGTTCTCAGACCATGTGTTTAAAATGGGGTCAGCAGGAATTGAGCCTATGATAAAGGGGGCCATGCCAACGGTAATCTGTGTCCTCTCCTTTTGTGAATACCCAAGAATACATTCTGCATGTACTCATCTCCCATGGCATACATTCTTATAAACATGCTCATGCCAGCCTTAATTCGTATTTTTAGAAACAGAAATTCTACATTGCAGCATTTGGGATGAGTTCCCTCACTTCCTGACATTTCCATTTTATATTTTTCATCTTTCTCAAAACATGTTTATCATTCTTTCTTAAAAACTTCACAGGGCATATTGGCTTTGATCTTGCACTTGTATCATTGAGTAACCAGCTGACATTGTTGTTAACTCCATACAGTCTAGGTCTCTAGATCCTGCCTCTGCATTATTGCATGGGTGACTATCAGTATTCTTGAAACAGCGTGAAGTCACTAGGAATAAAATGCTAACTAGCATATCAATATAAAATTATACATTTTATATTGGGGCTAGAGATGTTGTCAGTTGGTAAAACACTTGCCTAGCATGTATGCAGCCCTATACATGCTATAAAACACTGTGATGAATCTTAAAAGAAATACAGTATTCAAAACTTCACATAAGACTTGACAACTATTAGCAGAAGAACAATTGATACAGATGCCATAAGCTCCAAAAGTAATTCATAAATAACTAAACTAAGATTAGCATGTATTCAATAATTTTTTTAAAAAAAAATCACAAAATTCTACACGCTGACAAAAATAAAAAGTGATTTTAAAGGATTTTCCAAAATAATTTTTTTTTTTGGTTCTTCAAGACAGGGTGTAACAGCCTGTAACAGCCCTAGCTGTCCTGGAACTAGCTCTATAGCCAGTCTGGCCTTGAAATTAGAGAGATCCTCCTGCCTCTGCCTCCCAAGTGCTGGGATTAAGGAATGGGCCACCATCCTTGGCAGACTGTATCTTCTTAATGTGAGAAATGTGAATATTGGTTGCTCATTCAGAGTTTTCTTGACAGTTATAAAATATGCATCAGTAACAATGGGCCAGTATTTGTTCCAGCAACCTTGGTAAACCTCTGGTGGATGGATGGTCAGGTAGAAAATACCCAAATAGTATTAAAGTTCTTGCTATCTGCACATCTGGGTATTCTAGGGTTTCCTAGTCTTTGAGCAACACAGATCTCTGAGAGCCAGGCTGGTGTCTGCTAATGTAACTCACTCGGTATTGGACATGCATGTTCAATAAGAAGTATGATGACTTAAGAGCAGCCCTGACCTCTTTTCAAAACCTGTGAATAAACTATTTTACAGGCAGACTTCTCAGCCACATGGTGTTGAGATGGAAACCATGGAAGCAGTGCCAATGACCGTGAGGCCCCGTAGCAATGAGGACGACACAGAAGCCTAACCACAGAACCTCTAAAACTCAGGGAAACCTGCCCAGCTGAGTCTAAAGAAAAGATATGAAGGCAGCTGTATGTTAGCTAAGGAGCACCAGGACACAGGGAGCTGGGTACCAGGAGAAAGCACTCCGTGATAATACAAGGTCTCCGGAACAATCTGTTGTACTGTGTCTCCCATAGGCACACCTGCGTTCTCTGGCACCTGGAAGGATACCCCACCCTTCCACCTGCTCAGCACAGAGACCAATTTCCCAAAGTGCAAGCAGCTTGAGCTCTCCTGGAAGACTCTCGTGGTTCTCCAAAGAAGCCTCTAACTTCACTCCAACATCAAGTCAAAATAGCTTAGCAGCTAGGCCAGTGGTTCTCAGTATGTGGGTCATGACCCCTTTGGGGGATGTCAAACGACCCTTTCACAGGGGTCAAATATCAAAAATCCTGCATATCAGATATTTACATTATGCTTCATAATTACAGTAGCAAAATTACAATTATGAAGTAGTAACAAAAATAATTTTGTGGTTGGGGGTCACCACAGCATGAGGAATTACATTAAAGGGACAGAGTATTCAGAAGCCTGAGAACCACTGTGCTAGACTCTCTTCTTTGTCCCCTACCCTGATTTACAGTTTACAGAACTTAGCAATACACCTGAGGCTCTCACTTCACTCCAAGGCTCCTCTGGCTCAGGAGATGTCTACAAAGAAGACAGCAGCACTTGAGCTCCTGAAGACTTGGCTGTCACTGCTTTGCACCTATTGCAAAAGAGCACAGAAAGGCAGAAGAGATATTGAGCCAATGAATCCTTTGGTAGAGGATTTATGACAAAAACCGAACTCAGTGACCTTTTACATATCTATACATTTATATTTATACTTTCTTTTGTATTATATCTACATATAGCATATGATTTATACTTGAAAGTACCTTGTATAAACAAAATAAAATGTCTATTTTCAGTACAAAAGCACATTAAAATTATCAACAAAGAGGAATGTTCCACAAAGGAAAAAGGGAGAAAAGAGGAGTAATAAGATATCTGATTAAACTCAGGTTTTCTTTTAAAAAAAAATAAATAAGAGTGGGAAAAGCCCTTGCTTAGAGCTGGCACAGATCATAGCTTTGGTGGGATAGCTACCCAAATTTCACGGTGAGTAGAAGCAGTATCATCTGAACAGTGGCAAGTCTGAGCTTGACCAGCATAGGATGCATACAAATCCCTGCACTCTCGGTCTCTCTCCTGTTTATAATAACTCTTTCTAAAATCATAGGACAAATTCCACCTTTCCATCCTATTTATTAATTTGTTATTATTTATCTATTGCAATGGATAAAAAGAGGGTGTCACCCATGTTGGGCAAGTACTCTACCACTGAGTCATAGCCCCAATCTTCTACCTCCTAAATTTACAGATAAAAATGTTGACATGCCCAAAGGCACATAGTTCAACTAATGCCACCACTTGGACAGAACTGGGGTGGGAAGTGGTGTGGGAGCCAAGCCCTGGTTGTGAGTCAGCTCTAAGCATTCAGGAGTTGGGGTAAGACCCTGGTTCAAAAGCTACCATTCCCCCACTGACTTCTGCCAGTCATCAATTTCTGTGGTTTCTTTCATCAAAACTCAAGGAAGCCTTTCTGTATAGCTCATTTGGGCTTACATCACAAGATGGTGGTCTCTGTCTCTGTCGGGCTGTTTATATGGTGGCCAAAACAAAGTAGAAAATGTCAGTCCCCTTCAAGTAGGTAGCCCAGAAACAGGCCTGTATAATTTTTGCTATCTATCTGTAACCTTTGCTATGTATTCATCAAAACAAGTCACAAACCAGCCCAGAGTCAAGGCAAAGAAATGAAAAAAAGCCAAAGAAAGCATCCACAGAATCTATCTTTGGTAACCAGTTGCCATACTTTTGAAGATAGCCAAGAAAGTACAATTTTCCTTTAGTTCTCTGCTCTTAGTCAATGCCAATAAATAGGAGTTGAATGGGGGAGAATATAACGATCTGGTATTGAGCTAGGTATTGAGATGGCTGGGGTTTTTGTTTTGTTTTATTGTTTTTCGAGACAGGGTGTCTCTGTGCAGCCTTGGCTGTCCTGGAGCTCTCTCTGTAGACTTTTAACTCTCAAACATCCACATTCTTCTGCCTTATGAGTGCTGGAATTAAAGGCATTTACCACAACTGCCCAGCTGAGATGTCCATTTTTAATATTTAGTTTGGAAAGGAGAGATACACAGAACGCTGAAGGAAATGGTATAGCTATTAAACCTTCACCCCAGGTGACTTTCACTGGCTACATATCTAATGTACAGTTACCTCTTCCCCCATTTCTTGCCCTCTACCATATTAGTCATGAAAAAACACATTGATGCCTCCCCATCATTTCTATTTTGCCTTGATGTAGGACTTAAAGTCTTTTGCATCTTTTCTAGGTTCCTTTTAGATGCTAGAGAGTAGTGAGAACAGGAAACAAAAGACACACTCTTTTAGATTCATTGTAGATGAATGACTATTTTGTCTGTGTATATAATTTGTGCACTACATGTGTACCTGGTGACAGAGGTCAGATGAGGGCATCGGATTCCTGAACTGGAATTACTGACAGTTGTGAGCTGCCCTGTGTGTGCTGGGATTGAACTTATATCCTGGGCAAGAGCAGCCAGTACTTTTACTGATGAGCCACTTCATCAGCCCCACAGAAAACACATATAAGGTTCCTCAAGGTTCTAATTACCCACTCTACTTTTCTACTAGGGATCTTTTATTTTTACCCAAGATTGCCCTATTCTAACCTGCAAACATCAAAGAAAATAGCTTAGATTCTTGAGTCTACCTGTTTGCTGTTCCTTAGGTTTGTGCTCCTTTGAGGCAGGAAAGGTTCAATCCAAACCAACCTCTCACACTCCATGACCTGTGTTAGAATTCAATGTGAGGATACTGTTTTAAGTATTAACATGAGTTAATACAGTGCTGTCTTATGGAAGGATCTGTTATAGGTCTGGAGTCATTTAGAGATTTACTAGTCTGGCTATGAGTATATCTTAATAAAGAGGAGGCTTATGTTCAGATACTGGTGTCAGGGCCACACCCAGGACTTGGGATTCCCAAATGTAGCACAAAGCCCCATTCGGTCAGGGATTTAAAAAGGAAAAAACAGGCAGGCAGTAGTGATGCACAACTTTAATCCCAGCACTTGGGAGGCAGAAGCAGGTAGATCTCTGAGTTTGAGGTCAGACTGGTCTACAGAGTGAGTTCCAGGACAACCAGGGTTATATAGAGAAACTCAAATAAATAAATAAATAAATAAAGTTAAAATATGAATAGAAAAATAATAAAGGAAAAAAACAAAAATATAAGGTTATGCTCTGTTTACATGCAGATGCACATCCTGCAATCAAGGGCTCAGCTTAGCAAACATGTCTTTCAGGTTTCTTGTTGATCTCAAGCAAGCAAGCTTTGTTTACAGAAGCAGAAGCAGCGGTACTGCAACTTGCACAAACAAGGACAGGCAATTACTAGAAAAGCTCCCAGCATTCCAAGAAGTTATCTGTCCTTGGGCAAGTGGGACTTACAGGTTAGAGGCAATTTTGTTTTATAGGCCTCTAAATTAAACTTAAAACATAATGGTAGCTATCACAGAATCCACTTTACTATTTCCTTCCCTAAGTGCCTGACTATAAATTCTCATATTCTACTTGTGTTTATAGCAGAATGTAAGTTGGAGAGACTTTGAAGTGAGTAGGGGCTGAGGGAGCCTGGAGGCTAGCATGGGTCAACTGGACATTGAGATGGGTACCAAAGACATATGTTAATAGGGGAACCATGTGTCCTTTCATCAGAGATAAAGAAATGACTTCTTTTAGCATTGGGAACCAATTTCACAAGTTCCTGAGGAATGCTGGCTTTTATCTAAAAGCCAGAAATCCTCCTCCTATAGCCCAAGCTGAGCTCATTTCTTGACATTTGATCTGCCTTTTGGAGTTTGGGGAATCGGAATTTCCTTTCAAAATTGACACCGGGGAACCTCCACATTGTTGGAGTGCCTTATTGCCTACTAATATAAAGGCCAGCTAGGGCAACCTTGACTAGGTCCTATCAGAGCAGCTCACCTAGTATTCTGGGTTATTGAATATGGAATGAATCAAATACAGCAAGATGTGTTCAGAAATGGCCTTGCTACCAATGAACTAGCTGGGGTTGTTTTACTCTATCAGATATGTGTGGCTTGAAGGACAATGACCCCCATAGGGTTATATATTAGAAGGTACTATCAACAGTGGGTATTGCTATAACACACCTAACAATGTTTTTGTTGTTGTTGTTGCCATTGTTTTTGTTTGATTGTTTGGTTTGGTTTGTTGAGGAATGTGGAAGACTTTGGGACTATGGACTTGGAAAGAACATTATAAGTGAGCTTAATGGGTCATTAAAGTAGATCTTGGGAGATGGTAGTGCTGAAAACAATGCCAAATATGGAGATTTCAGGGGAGAACAATAATAGTAACTGGGCTAGAACCCAGTCTTGCCATATTTTGGCAAAGAATATGATTGCTTTTTGCCCTTGTCCTATTAATCTGCCCAAGGCTGAACTGAAGAGTTTTGGACTAATTTCATTGTCAGAGGAGATTTCAAGACAGCCTAATATTGACGCTGTCACTTGATGATTAGTAATCTCTCTTATGCAGATCTACAATGAAAAGGAGCAAGCAGGGAAAAAAAAACACAAAATGTACAGTAGGCAGAGTAACAGAAAATTCAATGTTGGAGCCATGACATGGGCTGGAAGACAGGAAAACTGAAATAAAGGGCATGGTGTCCTCGGGATGAGAGCCCAATCAGTTAATTCTGCAAGTTGTGAAAAGGCCTAAGGGATTACCTCTTCCTAAGGGGGGGCAGAGCAAAGTTCATGTAAATGTAATTCAAGAGTGGGGACAGGCTCTTTCCCAAGCAGGCAACAGAACCTGGCAGCCTTGGCTATGTTCTAGTTTTAGAGTCATGAAGGACACAGGAGGAAAGGGGTTGTGGAATCTTCTTCCAAGGTTAAGGGAAGCTCCTGAGGCCAGGCATGAAAGCCCAAACAGGTCATTTCAGGAAGCTGTGAATGTGAAGCCTGAATTGTGGAGCAGCCCCTCCCCCCAAGATGTTGATGGTGCCAGAGCTGTGGGAAACTTACCTAGGAGAGCTGCAGACAGAGCATGGAACCAGCCCAGGAGAGAGAAGTATGTTGCAAGAAGCAAAGACAGAAACATGAGCCACCTAAGCACTTTAATATCAGACATGAAGCTGCAGTATTTAGAGTTTTCTCTGATTGGTTTTGGTCTTGCTTTTGTCCAGTATTTCCTCATGATGTCTCCATTCCTCCCTTTTGGAATGGTAATATATATTCTGTGCCATTGTATGTAGGAAGTAAGTAACTTGCTTTTAGATTTTACAAAGGATTACAATTAAGAGATTGACTCAAGTCTCTGAAGGGACTTTGAATTTTGAAACTGTGTTAAGAATGTAAAAGGCTATGGGAACTTTTAAAGTTGGACTCAAGGCATTTTGCATTAGGACATGGCTACAAGCCTATGGAGACTGTGAAGTAGAGTGTGGTGGCTTGAATGAGAATGAGCTTAACAGACTCTGGTATTTAAATATTTGGTCCCTAGTTGGTGGAACTGTTTGAGAAGGATTAGGAAGCACGACTTTGTTGGAGGTGGTGTGTTACTGGGGGTGGGCTTTGGGGTTTCAAATGCTCAAGCCAGGCCCAGTGTACCTCTTTCTCCCTGCTGCCTGTTGATCTGTATAGAGAACTCTCAGCTACCTCTCCAGCACCATGTCTACCTGTGTGGCCACCATGCTTCCCACCATGATGACAATGAACTAAACCTCTGAACACTAACTGAGGCCCGATTAAATGTTTTTCTTTCATAAGAATTGCCAACATTGAGTAAGACACCACCCATTCCCAGTTAGTTCTCTCTCTGCCTTGTGTTTATGGATTGATGTGAGCTCTCAGATACTGGTCCAACACCATGCCCAACTGCCTGATGCCATACTCCTCACCATTATGATCATGGACTCCTTCTCTGAAACTGTAATCCACAATAAACACTTTCTTCTAGAAGTTGCTTCAGTCATGGTCTATTGCCTCACAGCAATAGAAAAGTAACTAAGACAAGCCAGAGATCACGGGTAGATAAGGAAAAACTTTTTCAGCATCCTGAGTCCTGGGCTCTTGAGTGTCCAAAGCTTAGGAAATGTTCCATGCATACAAGCTTACAGCTTGGAGCTCCAGAAGTTAGAAGCCAGAGTCTCGTGGTTTTAGTACTCAGAGTGGAAGCTTATTGTTTTGGTTGTTAACCACCAGTGGCGCCTGCATATGACAGCTATTTAATCTTTGTCTTTCAGCAGCAATGGGTGGTGGCAGCAGACAGCAAGCAACAGTGGGTCTCAACCTGTGGGTCACAACCATCCCCTTGGGGTCATATATCAGATATCTGCATATAAGATAGTGATATTATGATTTATAACTGTAGCAAAATTACAATTATGAAGTAGCAACTTCATAATTTTATGGTTGGGAGTCACCACAACATGAGGAACTGTATTAAAGGGCCACAGCATTAGGAGGTTAAACTGCTGCTCTGGAGTTAGGGTTTTTATACAGGTCCTGGATTCTGTGACCCTCAGTCCTTCAGCAACAAGTATTAGAATTCTCAGGCCTACAATGCCAAGATTTCCAACCTTCAACAGCATCTAGTATAGCAGCTCTCAGGATCAAAGTGTCAGAGTCCCTTGTCCCTTAAGGTCCCTAGAACTCTTCCAGTGATCAGGACACACAGCCTGTCGACAGGGACTAGTCGTGGGAGTAGAGGTGGTAGAAGTGAACATGAAGTCATCATCACATTCAAGAAAGAAAGGGCAAAGCACCTGGGATGTGGGCTGCTAACCCTGATGGGCAGGCTGGGTGGATGCAGTTAATGAGGGCTTGACCAGGAGGTTGAGTCTTGGACTTCAGGCACATGCAGGTGAATTATCCACTAGTTAATGCAAATTCCATCTGGGTTCTTGACTATATTTGAATACTTGTCTTTAACATTGAAAACCTAGCATACATTCTCTTCCACAAAAGTACATTCTGAGATCGGCTCACGCCACCAGCACAATTGTCACTCTTTTCTGAGATTCTCCAGGAGACCAGAACACTCAGTGTTAGAGTGGTAAGATTTTGCCTTAGAACTCTTGTTATTACCCTAAAGGGGAAACTGCCTCAACACTGAGGCAAGGGCTTGGCCTTCAATTACTACTCACTCAGTCTGGTGCCAAACCAGTGAAATTAAAATTCATACAATCTGGCTTTTATTCATGGGGTTACCTGATAAAAGCAATCCTCCACTTCACTCTTGAGTTGTATTTTAAAGTTTCCCATTTTAAACAGTTGTAATACTTGATTAGAACAATGTTAAATAAAATTACACACACAAAAAAATTGACAGGAGTGGTGCAGACCTGTATTCCCAACTCTGGGGGGCACTGAGGAAGGAGAATCAAGAGCTCAAGGCCATTCTGAGCTACGAAGGAAGGCCTGTGTCACACACACACAATAAGGAAATGATAAAGCAGAAGTAGTCTGTGTGGCTTAAGCTTCCTTTAGCAGGCTATGAGGATTGCTCAATAACTGTTAAACAAAACTGAAACAAAATTCTTAAAGGGCAAAGGTTTTGCAAAAACTGTACACAATCAGTGGAACCTTGAGTCCAGCCCCAAGTCTCTGGCTCCATATGACCAGCTGCTCCCTCTGGTAGATGACCTTACAATAAAGCTGGGTGCTTCTGGTTAATTTATCCACATCTCTGGGCAAAGAGGTAAAGGTACCAATTACAAAACAAGTATGCAGTCTTCCAAACCCCCTTTAAAATAACCCCCATGGATACTCAACTGCTCTAGGACAAAGTGGTTTCTGCATATGGCTGCTGGTGTTTTCACTGTTCTAAGAAGTCTCGAAGATTACACAGGCAGAAATTCTGAGGCCTCCACACTGATTTCCACAGTGGCTGCACTAGTTTACATCATCCAGACTCTTGATGGTTACTGTGAATTTGACAGGATCTACAATCGCCTAGGAGAGAAGTCATCAGGCACATTTGTAAGGGGTTACCTAGATCAGGTAAGGATCTTTCCAAGCCTGTGAGGGATTATCTAGATTAGTTTGAGGTGGAAAGACCACTCCCTAGTCTTAGATCCTGGACTGCAGCACAATCAAGCGTTCATTGACCTCTTGTTCCTGGCTATAGATGCAACATAACCAGGGGCTGCAAGCCCCTGCTGCTCTGACTTCCCTTCTGAGATGGACTGTACCTTCAAACTGTTTGCCAAGACCAAACCTTTCATTATTAGATCACGTGGGCCAGGCATTTTTTTTTCTTCTTTCAAGCTTTTTTTTTTTTTAATTTATTTATTAGTTCTCGTTAGGGAACAAGTTTGTTTCAAGTCCCTTCTCCCTCTCCCTCCCCTCACCCCCAACCCTCCTCCGCTACCCCCAGCCTACCCCTCTCTTCAACTCAGCTCAGTGTATATCTGTGGATGTCTGTCTCTGCTTCCATCAGCCACTGGGTGAGGGCTCTAGGATGGCATAAAGAGAAGTCATCAATCTCATTTTAGGGGAAGGGCTTTTAGGTTATCCTCTCCACCATTGCCTGGATTGTCAGATCATGTCATCCTTGTAGGTCTCTGGAGATCACCCTGGTTCCAGATCTCTTCTCAGACCTATAGTGGCTCCCTCTGCTATGGTATCTCTCATCCTGCTCTCTTTCCTCTATTCTTCCCCCAACTCAATATTTCTGCCCCTCCATTTCCTCTCCTCTACTCCTCTTCTCTTGCTCTTATTGTAGCAGCTCCTTCCCCCCCTACCCTCATGCCCCCAATTAGTTCAGGAGTTCATGCCACTTCCATTCCTGGGGACCATTTATCCCTTAGAGTCCTTCATGTTTCCTAGTTTCTTTGGTGAAGAGGATTATAGGCTGGTAATCCTTTGCTCTATATCTAAAATTCATATATCAGTGAGTACATACCATGCTTGTCTTTTTGTGACTGGGTTACCTCACTCACGCAATATACACCAAACCAATAGCCAACATCAAACTAAATGGAGAGAAACTCAAAGCGTTTCCTCTAAAATCAGGAACAAGACAAGGCTGTCCACTCTCTCCATATCTCTTCAATATTGTACTTGAAGTTCTGGCTATAGCAATAAGACAAGAAAAGGGGATCAAAGGGATACAAATTGGAAAGGATGAAGTAAAACTTTCACTATTTGCAGACGACATGATAGTCTACATTAGTGACCCGAAAAACTCTACCAGGGAACTCCTACGGCTGATAAACACCTTCAGCAAGGTAGCAGGATACAAAATTAACTCAAAAAAATCAGTAGCCCTACTATATACAGATGATAAATCCAATGAGAAAGAAATCAGGGAAACATCACCTTTCACAATATCCACAAGCAACATAAAATATCTTGGGGTAACACTAACCAAAAAAGTGAAAGACCTGTACAATAAGAACTTTGAGACTTTAAAGAAAGAAATTAAAGAAGATACCAGAAAATGGAAAGATCTCCCATGCTCTTGGATAGGTAGAATTAACATAGTAAAAATGGCAATCCTGCCAAAAGCAATCTACAGATTCAATGCAATCCCCATCAAAATCCCAACACAGTTTTTCACAGACATTGAAAGAACAATACTCAACTTTATATGGAAAAATAAAAAGCCCAGGATAGCCAAAACAACTCTTTACAATAAAGGATCTTCTGGAGGCATCACCATCCCCGACTTCAAGCTCTACTATAGAGCCATAGTTCTGAAAACAGCTTGGTATTGGCACAAAAATAGACAGATAGACCAATGGAATCGAATTGAAAACCCTGATATTGACTCACACACCTATGGATACCTTATTTTGAAAAGGTGCTAAATCTATACAATGGAAAAAAGATAGCATCTTCAACAAATGGTGCTGGTACAATTGGATTCGGACATGCAGAAAATTGCAGATAGATCCATACCTGTCACCATGCACAAAACTTAAGTGCAAATGGATCAAAGATCTCTCCATAAATCCAGCCACACTGAATCTTCTAGAAGAGAAAGTGGGAATTACCCTTGAACAAATTGGCACAGGAGACCACTTCCTGAACATTACACCAGTAGCACAGACACTGAGGTCTGCAATTAATAAATGGGACCTCCTGAAACTGAGAAGCTTCTGCAAGGCAAAGGAAACAGTCAGTAGGACAAAACGACCACCCACAGAATGGGAAAAGATCTTCACCGATCCCACATCTGACAGAGGACTGATTTCCAAAATATATAAGGAGCTCAAGAAGCTAGCCACCAAAACACCAAACAATGAAATTAAAAAGTGGGGTGCAGAACTAAATAGAGAATTCTCAACAGAGGAATCTGAAATGGCTGAAAGACACTTAAGAAAGTGCTCAAAATCATTGGCCATCAGAGAAATGCAACTCAAAACAACTCTGAGATACCACCTCATGCCTGTCAGAATGGCTAAAATAAAAATTACCAATGACAATCTATGCTGGAGAGGATGCGGAGAAAAAGGAACACTCCTCCATTGCTGGTGGGAGTGTGAATTTGTAAGACCACTCTGGAAATCAGTATGGCGGTTGCTCAGAAAAATGGGAATCAGTCTACCTCAAGATCCAGCCATTCCTCTCTTGGGTATATACCCAAATAGTGCATGTTCATACAACAAGGACATATGTTCAACCATGTTCATAGCAGCATTGTTTGTAATAGCCAGAACCTGGAAGCAACCTAGATGCCCCTCAACTGAAGAATGGATTGAGAAAATGTGGTACATTTATACAATGGAGTACTACTCAGCAGAAAAAAGCAATGGAATCTTGAAACTCGCAGGCAAATGGATGGAACTAGTGGGCCAGGCATTTTGTCACAGGAAAGTGACAATTAATGAAGATAGGCACATAAGGACTTTGTCCCTCTACCACCTGTATCCTCAGTATTTGTTACTCTCTCAATGACAGCCATTCTCCCTGGGATGAGATGGAAGCTTGATGTAGTTTTATTTTTCATTTCCTGGATAGCTAAAGATGTTCCTATCTGTACTTTGATAACTGCCTGTTCTATTTATTTACCTATGAATTTTCGTGCCTGAACTCACAAGCTCCAAGAGAGGTCATGATTGTAAGCCATTCCTCCTTGCTGGTGTTTGCTTCAGCAATGGGCAGGTGACCCAAGTCTGGCCAATGAGATACAAGGTCGGAAAACTTCAGGAAATGCTTTCATTTCCCTGATATGGTCATGTCTGAACACAGCGCTTCAAATGCTGCAGCTGGTCACAGCCTGAAGGAAAGTTGGCATGAACAATGGTAAGGACTTGTATCAGCGATGCTAATGGATAGAAGGGTACCCATTGCTACCCATCCTCCTTGACACTCCTGAGTGAAACTGTCACATTTCTGCTGATGCTCTTGAGTTTGCTTTTTGGTTAATCACAGCACACAATACACTGATGTTGAATTTGGAATTGCAAAGTGGGCTTTATAACAGACCTTGAAAGGTGGTGGAACTGTAGAAATAGGGGAGGCCCCTGTGTCAGGCTGTTAGTGTCCCTTTATTGTATTCCTGCGTACCACAGACCCATAGTAGGAAAGTGTACATTAGAAAATGGTTACAGAAAGTTCCAGAACCACTGAATTGTACATCTACAAAAGGCAAAAGAAAAACAAAGCCAGCCATTGTGGCCCAGCCCTTATGAAGCCAATACAAGAATGGAAGTTCAAGGGCAGTCTAGTCTACAGAATAAGACCCCAGGGAAAGCAGGAGAGGATTAAGAAGGAAGAGAGAAGAAAATGAAGGGAAAGAGTGAGCAAGAGCAGAGGAAGAATGAGAAGAAAAAAAGAGAAGAGGAGAGGGGAAGAGCTATTGAAGCTGTGATGGTTACTTCTTGAGTTGAAGTCCTCTCTCTCTCACCATTTCTCAGGCCAAGTCTCTAAAGACACCATTATATATACAGAACTGCTAGAGATGAATATGGAGACAACTACTTTAGGAATTAAAGATTTTCTTAGAAAATCTATAATTAAAATGCCATAGAGAAAAGGTTAGTCCCCCCGAATGCTAAGGAAGCCATTGCATCCTATGTCAACTAAGATGCTTAGAAAGACTTCCATAAGGGCTATGCATGTAGTGAGGTCTGGAGGAAGTGAGTTGTAGGAACTCCTTCCTCTGTGGCCAGCTTTGCCTATAACCATTCAGTAAGGCACCAAAGCCATCAGTTTCCATTCTCAGTACACACCACATTCCCCAAACTCATAGGTGAGTGATCATTAGGGAAGAGCTCATGAATCAGGCTTGAAGAAAAATATTCAATCACGGATGTGACTCTAGTGTCAAAGTCCCCTTTAACCCTGTTAGTTGTTCCCAGAGACAGAGCAGATTCCACCAGAGGAACCAAGTCTGGGTGGAAACATGAGCAGTGACCATACTTCCTGGACAGGATGGTCCACATGAGATTTTATACTTCGCCTTCTATGCTTACTAAACTGCTTTTGTCCCATCATGTGATCAGGGCTCCCACACTGCAGTTTCTAGGTGAAAAGCTACATATCACCAAGGACAAAGTAACCTCAAGGATATTAATGCTGCCTAAAAATGTCGTGTGTGAGCTTTCCATCAGTTTCTGCTCCTTTCAACAACTGCCCAAAACTCCAACAATCTCTCTAGATAATATTATTAATGATTTATTAATGATTTCATTAGAAAAATAAAAATGATTAGGAGGATGATGTGGAGTAATCCAAGCTGGTTATTCTGATCTTTATGGATAAGGTTAATGGAGAGCAAGGCTCCTAAGGATGGGGTGAAACTGGGACTCCATGTCCAGGCCTTAGAAGGGAAATTGCAGGCACTTCAATATCCCAAGTAGATAAAATGTTCCATTCTCCATCGGCCTTACTTAAAGCTGGCAGAAGAGCTTTGGGAACTGTCAGCAGAGCTGCAGACAGGCCAGCAGAGATCAACAGACTCCTCAAACTGAACAACCAACCTTCACAGTGAAAACAAACCCAGGAAAAACTGTTAGAGCAAAAAGTTTGGTCCCTGCAACCTTCGCAGTGAAAATGAACTCAGGGACAACTGCTAACAGCTCAAAGTTTGGTCCCCTCTTCTGCCGATGCCTATCCAGAACTGGGAAAGCTGTCCCTCTGGTTCTCTCAATTTTGAGAATCCTGACCTGCCTCAAGAGCACAGACTGCACACCACCCTCAAATGAAGAGCCCTTCCTACAATCCTCAAGAGTGGGGTCTTGACAGCGGCTGCAGCTGGACCCTCCTCCAGCTATGAAGAAGTCCTCTCCACCATGGGTTTCTATCTGGTCCCAGTCTCCTCCCGCACTCTCTCGACCCTTGACGTTGAATTGCAGCCTGTTTGTTATGACACAGATATTTAAACTTCTTCCCCCTTCACCGTTCGTGTGTTGTATTAATAAAGCAATTTTTATATGTGAAAGAACAAATGTGGCGAGGCAAACAAACATTTTCAACCCCTTTACAGTGCTTCTAGCCTTGCTTCCTTTCTATCTTGTATCTTGGCCCCTTGCACTCTCGTCAAATAACCACTCTCTCTCTCTCTACCAGTCTGTCCATTTTCACACAATATGTAAACCCACTGAATCCCTTGAATTTGAAAAGCAACAACTTCTTCCCAAGGTCCCATCATTCCTGCTTACCTTCTCTTCTTCTCAGCCTTGCTTCTTGAGATAATAGAGTTGATATTTGTTTGTTTGCTGCTCACTCAGATTTTAACAGAAAGTTAGGCAGTCATGGTTAAGGTACCTTACAACAACAACATACCACCCTACCCCTTCATTACCTCTGCCCCAAACAAATCTTTTTTAGGTTTTGTTCTTTTTATGTTCGGTGACAGGGTCTCATGTAGTCTAGGCTGGCCTCAAACTTGCTATATTGCTGAGGTTAGCCTTAAATTCCTGAGCCTCCTGCTTCAACTTGCCAAGTCTTGGGAGTATAACTGCATCACCATGTCTAGTTTCTGAAAGGAGAACATTTAAATACCTTTTTGCTAGTTTTTAGTATGTTTCTCCTGGCATCTATTTTAAGTTCACATTGGCTTCTACTCCCATTTCTTAGTTTTAGACACTGTAACTGACCTACCATGGAAGCCGATTCAATTAATTCTCTCCCAAGTTCATATATTCTCCATCTTCAATACACATAAGACACTATTAAGGTTCCAGTAACACTGGGTGGAGGGGGGGGGCGGCAATGATGGTACAGCCTACAATCTCAGTACTCAGGAGAGTATACAGCAGGTGACAACTAGTGTTCAGCAGGCCAACCCACCAGATGAGTGACTCTCTGTTGGGGAACCCCACCTGGCGAAGTCCATGGGGTTACTGGCTGTGGAAACCACTTGTTTTCTGTCTGTAATTTCTCTTGTGAGCCACTTTATTTCTTCCCTAAGAACAGCTAAGGGTATTAGTTCCACTGCTTGTGTGTCTATTGTGTGAAAATATATTCTGCTTATTGGGCACACATATAGTTGTGAATAGTCAGGAAGGTAGTTTCTACTTAATCTATATAATTCTGATGAATAGAAATACTAGGATAGTTTACATTACTTAGACTGACATAGGATTCTCAGTCACAAAGACAGCCTTTACAGACAGCTAATCATAGACTCCATAACAAATTCAAAGCAGGCTGGTTGCCCTTGGAGATGAATATCTGTTTGCCACTGTTATGCCCAAATCTGAGTCCCCCAAAACCCAACAAGGAGACTGAGTCCTATATGTAAAAGCAAACCGTTTATTCAAGTTCAAACTCAGATTCTCTAAGTGCCCAGTGTATAGGCACAATCAGAGAGCCTTGAACTCAGTTGGGGTGTTTTTGTTTGTTTGTTTTATCAAAGCAGAGGTTAGGGTGAAAGATTTCTAAGGTTCAGGACCCTTGATTGGCTGACATTTGTCTAGGAGTGTCTTGGTGAAAGGGGATGCGTATGTGTGTTGGGTTAAGGGACATCAACTGATCTTATCTACAATGGTTGGAACATTAGGAATTTCCTTTGGAACATTAAGTACTTTTCCCTTGGATGGTCCATTCCTGGGTGGTCTCAGTTTGTAGTCTTTCCTGGAACCAGGTATTGCCTTAGGGTAATCTGAAACTCAGGCTTCTATTGAGCTTGTCATAGCTGGGTCCTACATTCCCCCTTCACGAGTACTGATGCATGTATGTTGAGAGATATAACTGTGTAGAGAGCTTGTCAAAAAAGAGGTTTTTAAAGTTTTAAGTAAAAGAGGTCACCATCAGAAAAGCGTGTGCTTGTTCATTTTTTCTTAGGTTACCAGCAGAAAGTATATGTTTTCCCTCAGATACAAAAGTCTGGCAACACTCAGATAAGAATTTTTCCCAAGCCCTCACTGCTCTGAGATCTTCTCTTTGCTTTCGTGGAGCAGACCTGGGAGCTGACCTTCTGTGTCAGGGTTATCCCCCACAAGCCTGGCTTGTTCCCTCACTCTAGTCACTTAATTATATCCTCTAATACCATGAGGGTGCTAACATAAACACCCCCACTCTATTCATTCTTTTGCTAATTTTGGAATGCTATGGTTCTACTGTCATAGACATTTAGACTTTGGGGCTCCAATACGTTTTTCCCCCCTTTCTGGGAACTTCTGGATCTGTCTCTGTTGTTCTGAAAATGTCACTGTATATTCACTTCTTTACATAGTGTACTGGAGGCTTCCTAACACAATACACTCACAGGTTTAGCTGTGCATTGGTTGGGTGAGTCACAACCCCCTTGGGGGTCAAATGGTCCTTTCACAGGGGTCACATATCAGATATCCTGCATATCTGATACTTACTTTATGATTTACAACACTATCAAAATTACAGTTACGAAGTAGTAATGCAAATAATTTTATAGTTGGGGGGTCGCAGCATTAAGAAGGTTGAGAACCACTGTTCTAGAAATTCATATCCTTAATTATGAGTTATTTTCATTTTTAACAGGGTTGCATGTATCTCAGGCAGGTCTTGAATTCACTATCGTAGAGGAGGATGCCCTTGAACCTTTATTCTTCTGTTTCATCTCTTGAGTGCTGGGATTACAAGTATGGACCACTATTCATGGTGCTGGGGATGAAAGCCTAGGCTTCATATTCAAGGCAAGAACTCTACCAACTGAGCCATTCTCAGTTCTAATTTTCTTTTCTAATTTCTTAGCTTGTTTTCTATGCTTTTCCTGAAATTCCTTTCAAAATTAGTTTCCTACTTTTAAAAAAAATTTATTTACTTATTTGTTTTTGCAACAGGGTCTCACTATGCAGCCCTCGCTGGCCCCAAAACTCTATATGCAGTTCAAACTTCAAACAGCATCTGCCTCCTCCTGGTTAAGAATGTGTGCCACTACTCCTGGCTTCTTAAAAATAATAAAACAAAAAACCCAGAGTTTCACTGTAAGGACTCAGGCATTATGCTGGCCTGCCCATGTCACTTGAGAGAATGCATTCAGGTTGTACCCTAGTCAGGCCAGGATTCCATGGCTACTACATCACTACATAGTCTGCATGTGGGTGCAAAGGACCCTTTAAAAAGAAAACCCCAGCCCGCTTCCATTCTCTTTCCCACTGTTCTTCTGAAGGGGCAAACAGGATTTTTCCTGTCTCTCCCTTTCTCTTCTTTCCCTCCCACCTCACTTCCCTAAAAAAAAATAAAATAAAATAAAAATAAAAAAATAAAAAAAAACTCCCTTAAGTTCTGTCTGCCTGGCATGTTTGTTCCTTGCCTGCCATGGAATCTGCCAAGGTCCCCCTTGCACAATATTATAAACTCACTATGTAGCTTGTCCTGGAACTGTGAATACCAGGCTGGCCTCAAACTCGGAGATCCACCTGCCTCTGTATCCTGAGTGCTGGAATTAAAAGTGCATATTAAAACACTATGCCTGGTAAGTTATTTTTTAATTTTCCTTTTTGCTGTTTTTTTACACCTTCTACTATATTTCTTCCTCCCTCCCTCTCTTTCTCTCTCTCTGACACACACACGCGCACATGCTCTGTGATTCCCCAGATGCACTGTCACCCTTTATTCTCACTGTATTAAGGTTACACTGTAGCACGAAAAATAAAAGACCCAGAGACAGATATTGGGGTTCAAGCTTCAAGCTGAAGATCAGAGAAGAAAAGCAACCAGCTATTAGCTCTTAGCTCTACCTCAGCTCAGACTAAAGGGGCGATCATCAGACTGCTCCCGACTTCACTGCTCCTCAATTCACTCAAACTGCTATGCTCTCCTCAGCGTGGCTAGAGACTCCTGAGACTGACTACTGTAGACCCTGCTCCTATCTTTTATGTCTCTCTAGTCCTGGGATTAAAGGTGTGAACCACCACTCCACCACTGCCTGATCTCTATAGCTTGAGGTTGACTTTGCTTTCTGAATCCTCAGGCAGGCTTTAATCATAGCACCACATTACACAGATACCCCCCCCATCTCCACACCCCCACTCCCCACCCCCACACAGACCCTCCAAGCTGACCCCTGTGACCCCTTCATTTGGCATTCAGTGTTCACCAGGGAGGTGCTTTTTGGCTCTTGGCTCACTGCTCCACTTGAGCAAGCACGGAAGCCCAGTGTAACCATCAGCGCCACTTGGGTGGGGTTTGGTGCCTCCAAGTTTGTTCGCTGGGGCTGGCCTGCTGCTCTAGAGATTTTAACGCCCCTGCTCCCACTGAAGTTAGGGGAACTCTGTGGAGAAGGACACTGCCAGTGTCCCACTTCAAAGACGGATGCTGTCCAACTACCTGCGCCCCTGTGTGATTATCTATTTTCTTTACTATTGCAGTCTGGTAGGTACAATCTTTTAATTATTTTAGTATGGCTTTTGGGTGAAAACAAAGCAAACACATTTAATCCATCAAACCCCTGAAAGTTCCTCACTAACACTCTGGCCTACTACAGTTCAGCTTCTGGCATGAAAGGGTGCTCCCATGTAGCCCAGAGTGACTGGGAACTTGTGATCATCTGGCTTCAGCCTCCCAGACGCTGGGATTACAGGCAGATGTACCACCAGGCTCACTGAACTGGCCAGCTAACATCACCACTGATTATACGTGCCTGGTGAGGGGCCATCTCTTCACTTTTATTTCTCATGGTCTCTTTAAACACTGGATGTTAATGGTCACTTTTTCTTTTTCTTTAAATTAGAAACATGTCAATCTCAGTTTCCTGTCCCTCCCCTCCTCCCCTGCCCCCACCAACCCCCTATCCCAATCCCTTTCTGCTCCCCAGGGAGTGTGAGGCCTTCCATGGGGTATCTTCGAAGTCTGTCATATCCTTTGGAGCAGGGCCTAGACCCTCCCTGGTGTGTCTAGGCTGAGAGAGTATCCCTCTACCTGGAGAAGGCTCCCAAAGTCCATTTGTGTACTAGAAGTAAATACTGATCCACTACCAGTGGCCCCATAGATTGTCCAGACCTCCAAACTGACCTCCTCGTTCAGGGGGTCTGGAACAGTCCTTTGCTGGTTTCCCAGCTATCAGTCTGGGGTCCATGAGCAACCCCTTGATCAGGTCAGCAGTTTCTGTGGGTTTCTCCAACCTGATCTTGACCCCCTTGCTCATCACTCCTCCCTCTCTGCAACTGGATTCCAGAGTTCAGCTCAGTGTTTAGCTGTGGGTGTCTGCTTCTGCTTCCCTTAGCTACTGGATGAAGGCTCTGGGATGGCACATAAGGTAGTCATCAATCTCATTATCGGAGAAGGGCATTTAAGGTAGCCTCTCGACTATTGCTTAGATTATTAGTTGGGGGTCAATCTTGTGGATCTCTGGACATTTCCCTAGTGCCAGAATTTGAGTTCAGTGACAACCCCACCATGATGGCCACTTCCTGGAATCTGCTATCACCCATGTTTGTAAAACCCTTTTGTTTTCTTTGCTCCACATCTTTCATTCTCCACCTTGTTTCTTGAACTTCTGCTCTTCTTATTCTTCACACTTCCATAGCACAAATTCACTGAAGCCCTTCAATTTACCGGCCTCACTTACCAATTGCATTTGTACTGCAGTCCCCAAACCTGTTATTTCCAGTCCCTGGTTCTTTGTCAGAACGTAAAGCTCTCCAAGCAAAAGCTGCCTGATGGTTCTTCTTAGATTCCTCCATGAGCCCCCAAATCCTCAGCACTGCTTTTTCATGTCTCCCGTTTAACTGTTATCAATGAAGGCTGCCCTCAGCTCCTTGGAGAACCTGGGCATATTGCGATTCTATCAGTCTCCACACTCATCTAAGTACCAAGAAGTGGCTCTACCTTCTTAATATCAAGAGAAGTTCTCAAAATTTAGTGTCTCGGGGTCATTTGCAGGACTTGCCAAACATCAACTGCTAGGCTATGAGCGAAAATGTCTGACTCTGGAGTGGCTTAAAAACTCCTAGGTGATGCCAACAGTGGTCATCTGAAAACTACTCATGCCATAATAAATAACCCTACTTATGTTAACATGGGCCAGCCCATCAGCCATCAGACTTTGCTGACATTATAACTATAGCCTTTAACTTATCTGACCTTTTTAAAAAAATTAATTCACTGTAATTTCACTTTACATTCCAACCACAGTTCTCCCTCCCACCCCTCCTCCAACCCCCTCCTGGCCTGACCCCCAGCTTGCCTCCCCATTCACTTCTCCCAACAAGTAAGAGCTCCCATGAGGAGTCAACAAGTCTGGCACATTAAACTGGGGCAGGACCAAGCCCCTCTCTACTACATTAAGGCTGAGCATGGCATCCCACCATAAGGAATGGGCTCTAACAAGCTAGCTCATGTACCAGGGATAGATCCCAGTCCTTCTGTCAGGGGCCCTCAGATAATCCAAACTTCACAACTGTCTCCCACATATAGAGGGCCTCTTTAAAATACCATCTAAACTAGAACTGGAATGACCCTGCTAAGATCTGATGCTAGAAGACTTTGGACACTGCTTGGCCTGACTTCTGGCTAACATGGTAAATTCTTTGGGTGATGCCATGTGCTTCAGCATCAGAAAACTGCTAACCAGCAAAAATTTCAAATACTAAAAATGATGTACATGGACATGGTACAGGTATTTCTGCTGATGGTTTCTGTAAGAACTTACCCTTTAGCGTATTAGACGCCCTACACCCATCTCTCCCTTACTGACTCCCCGTCCTCTCCACAGTGGCTGCTGACCTTACTTTCCTGCACACGTTTTTGATCTCCAGCTGTGCCAGGGGAAACTGGAGAAGTCTAGCTGCTGTCATTTTGTCTTCTCACATGACGCCACTTTCCTGTTTATATCATGAACCCTAAATGACAAAGACACACTGTGTCATACTCACGTGTCACTCCTCAGCGTGAAAACCATGTGAACAGTGACAAGATAATGAAAGAGATTAACGGAAACAGGCAGTAGGAGAAAGCTTAGAAATGACAGTACTGAAGCTAGATTTCACAGTGGCATGCCAATGGGCAATGCCTATTTAATTGAAACCTTGTAATAAAAGTTTAAATACATAAAATGATTTTTTTTATCAAAAGGACTTTTCCCACTCCCTGACCTAATGCATATAGAGGACAGGCAAGTGGGAACTGGCTATTTGTAAGGAACGGAGAAATGGCAGGTCCAACTCTAGTTGGTATCTTCTTCCTCAAAAATGCTCTGTGATTGAACTCAGAGTCTCCCATAAGCAGGGATGCAGCACGTAGAGTCACAGCCTCAGAAGACAAGGAAGAGCAGGGCCTCGTGCCTGGGTAGCACTATGTCTTCCACAGTGCGTTCCATGGCACGCACCTGCTCTGGGGAGGCAGTCAGGAATGCCAAAGGCCCGATCCGCTGCTCTGCACATGAGTGGCAGAGGTAGCCACCCATGTTTTCCTTTCTGTTGCTCTACAGGAATGGATAAGAAAAAGAGGTAAGGGGGCAATCTAAGGGCAAGAATTTCCCACCAAAAAGTACTGAATTACTGTCCCAGCTGCCAGTGTTCTCATGCACTATGGCTGTGATATTTTCACTCCTGTGTAGAGCCACAGAGATAATTCCTACACAGCACTATCATCTAGATTCAATTCTATGAAAAGTCCTTTAGAGGAGAAACCACAATTATCCAGTCAAGAGATAAAGATGTAGGGACTGGAGCACTGCTGAGTGCTAGAATACATGATTAGCATGTTCAACCCATGGGTTCAATCTCTAGGGCCAAAGAATTAAGAAAGTGACAAAGAACCAAGAAACTCAACCAGGCCCTCCAGGCAAACAGCTCTCCTCTGAAGTGTCTGGCCTCAACTGCACCTCTCTGACTGAAAGGCTTGGCACACCCAGACAGTGTCATTCAACCTGGTAAGTTCAATCTCTGACAAAAAGGCGACCTCATGTCTGCCTTGCTTCCATATCAAAGCTCTTATGAAAGCATTATACAGATTTCTCTATACCTTCCTCACCCAGAAACTAGATAGGCACAAAGCCCACAAGCAATAAAATGGGTACAAGTGAGTTAACCCTATAGTCAGTGAACGCACATAAGTGATAGGCAGTTTCTTCATGGTAAGGATGGTGTCCACAGGGATGGTGTTGTTGCACTGTCCCACACAGCAGTGGACTACTCCTGTTTTCAAGACGTTACTTGTCAGCTCTGCTTGCAAGAAATACTCCTGCCAAGGAGAAAGACAGAAAGAGATGAATGGCAATACTGCTGCCTTCTACTTGAAAACTCCAACAGCCAAGGACTGCTATACCCTTTGGACAAATCCAGAAGCAGAGAGTCACTATCTTGTTTCTTATTTTTATTTATTTATTTATTTATTTATTTATTTATTTATTTATTTTTTGAGATAGGGTTTCTCTGTGTAGATTTGGAGCCTGTCCTGGAACTCACTCTGTAGACCAGGCTGGCCTCAAACTCACTGAGATCCGCCTGCCTGACTCCTGAGTGCTGGGATTAAAGGCCTATGCTACCATTTTCCTCATTTCTAATGTTCTTAACTCCAATACTGTTGCAAAGAAAGAACACTCAAGACAATCCAATTGGCTTTTTGGTAAAAATGTTAGATTTTTAAAAAAAAAAACAGACTGGCAAACGTGAAAAAGTACCATTTACAATGACATTTCAGGACTATTTCTGGATTCATAATGCCTATCCACAACTGCAACATTAAACAATTATTATTGTTGTTATCATCATCACTATTTTGACAGAATCTCTCTATGAAGTCCAGGATGGACTAACACTCAATCCTCCTGCCTCTCCCTTCCAAGGACTAACCCTGCAGACACACTTATGCTTGACCCAAACAATTACTGCATCAATTACACACCAGGTGAGGGAAACTCAGACTGTAAGAAACAACTGCCCCAGTGGGCACAGTTCAGTGACAGCACTTTCATATCAAGTGCACAGCCTGGTTCAATCCCCAGCACTAAATTCCAAACTGACACCAATACTTCTCTGCATTGCTGACTCCCCAGCTGCTGGCTGCCTAGCAAGGAAGGTTCTTGTAGCTTGTTTGTTTGTTTGTTTGTGGTGATATTTTGTTTATGATCTAACAAATAAAGCTTGCCTGAAGATCAGAGTGCAAAGCCAGCCACAATAGTCAGCCATACAGGCCAGGCAGTGGTACCACACACCTTTAATCCCAGCAGCCACACTAGTTAGCCATAGAGGCCAGGCGTTGGTGGCGCACACCTCTAATATCAGTGCTAGAGAGGAACATAAGATGGGAGGAGACAGGAGTCAGTCAGTCTGCAGTCACTCTGAGGACAGGATCACCCCTTTTGGTCTGACCTTGGTAGAGGTAAGAACTCTCTGGTGGTTGGCTGCTTTGCTTTTCTGATCTTCAGCCTGAACCCCAATATTTGTCTCTGGGTTCTTCTTGTTCATGCTATATTTGTTTCGTTTTTTAGTTTTCAAGACAGGGTTTCTCTCTGCAGCCTTGGCTGGCCTTGAATTCATAGAGATCCATCTGCCTCTGCCTCCCAAGTGCTGGGATTAATATAGGCTTGGGCCATTATGCCCAGCTCCTTGAAGCTTTTTTACCTGAATCTATTTTATATTGTCTTATAAAGAGGAAACACCACCGCACACTCTGGTGTTAATGCCTGGCACATACCAAGCAAGCACCTAAACAGAACATTCAATACCTCAACTATAGGTACCACTGGGTCAGGGCCCTTCAACTCAGGTTGTGTGGCTCCTGAGGAATTCTACACAATACGGACACATTAACAGACTACTAAAGTATGACTTCACATTTGCTAGATAGCAACTAGCTACTTACTGAATTTTTCACTAGCTGTGACCCCTATTTTGATTCATTTGGTTCTCTCCCTTGCAGGACTTGCCTACGTGTTACAGAAAATAGAAGATACATAAGCAGTACAATAGTCTTGACTGTCAGGTTGACTGGATAGAGAATCTCCTAGAAACTGGTGATGTGTGACTTTTGGTGTGTCTGTGAGGGTAATTCTAGAGACAATCAGACCCTGAGGGCTCTGACCAAATAGATGGATCCATATAATGGCATGATTGGGAGTGGTGAAAAGTAGGAGGTGGGGGACCAGCTGAAGTGAACAGGTTATATCAGGTGCTTGACCTTGCCCAGACCTCTCGCTGTGTAGCTCCTTTTCTGCTACCTTACTAGCATGGTGTGAGCGGCTCTGCTGCACCACACCTTTCCCACTGTGATGAACCCTCTAAACTGTAAGCCAAAACATAACTACCTTTCTTTGATTACTTTATGTCAAGTATTTCATTAAAGCAACAATAAAACCGACACAAACACTCAAGTTCCAGCTGAGTGCTAGCAAATGACAATATAAAATCCCTGAAGCTACAGATGCTTGTAAGTCCCTTTCACTGTCATCACCAAGCTCCTTCCCAGAGCAGCAGCACAAATTCAGCATGTCTTCCAACTTATAACGAAATAGTTTCAAGTCTACACACGTCCAAAAGCAAAAGGCAACATTATTAATAGTATCTGCTTACATTTTTGGTTTCCTTTTAAGCTATTTATTCCTCCCAGGCCCAGGTTCTCTTAGCCACTGAGCCTTCTTTAGCCCTCTAACTCCAATAACGAGGGACCCAATGCCCTCTTCTGACCTCTGCACATGCATAGGCACCTGCAGCCCCACAGGCATGCACATACACTAATGCACACAAACACAAATAAAACTTTTTTTAAAAGTACATATAGCCAGCATTTATTTAAAGAATTGTGTAACAGGGACTACCTGCAGATGAGAATGATACTCTGCTTCCTCGTGGGGTACGGGTTTAGAGATCTAAACTGAAGTCGGCAAAGTGTAAGTGGGTCAAATCCAGACCCAGACCCGATTTGTAAATCAAGATCACGAGAACACAGACACACTCATACATGAAGTGGCTTACCCAGGACTGCTCTCATGGCACACAGCAGGCCTAAGTTACTCCTCAGAGAACATGTGACCAGCAAAGCATAAAATATTTACTCTCTGATACTTAATAGAAAAAGTACCCGGTGACCCAGGTGCCACTGGAGATGTGAATTAAATGAAAAGGCTTGGGTTCTAAGTTCTGATGAGAGGCTGTCATATGCAGTGAGAGACAAGTCAAGACCAGCTTTTGGAAATATGTAGCTGATTTCAAACTTCACAGACTATCTCAGAGGCTTAAGGGAAAATGCTAATGAGGAATAGAAGGTAAAAGTCTGATTAAAATGCAAGCTAATTGGTTCTATGCCAAAGGCTTTTGCACACCTGTTTTGCTGCTATTTAAGACAGGGTCTCACTATGTTCCCAGGCTGGTGGCAAGCATCCTCCCACTTCAGTTCTCTGGCATAATTTTTTGTTGTGATGTCATATAAAAAATTTACTTTCAAAGGCTCTTCTTTTTAAACTCTGACATTATCATTCCCCAAACACATTAAAAGAATTCCTTTTCATGTTTTTGTTTTTTTTTTTTTGTTTTTTTTTTTTTTTTTTTTTTTTTGTCTACCTCTTAATCTAGATGTAACTTATGGGGGCAGGGATTTCTCTTATGCATCAATGTAATTCTAGTACCTAGAAGGTGATTGGCACATATGAGAGACACAGCCAATATTCAAGAATGAGTATCAAGGGTCTTTTCTCCCTCTTCTTAAGTAATCAGGGGGCTGGGTGCTGGTGGCACACACTTTTAATCCCAGCACTCAAGAGGCAGAGGAAGGTGGATTTCTGTGTTCGAGGCCAGCCTGATCTACAGAGCAAGTTTCAGGACAGGCTCCAAAACAAACAAACAAACAAAAAGGAAAGAAAGAAATCAGGGACATCGATGTCTCCACTAAAATCTGGTAACTGTCTCATCGAACTACTGTGGATGCTCAAAACTTTAAGTAGCAATGTTTAAACTCTAGAGCACCAACAATGTTGTCTCCTCGAGAAAAGATGAGGCACAGAGAAATGGCCTTTCTGTACTGTCTTACACTGTGGGATAGATAAATGTCCTGGCTAGGTTTAAGTTAATTTGAAACAACCTAGAGTCATTTTAAAACAGAACCTCTATTGAGAACATGCTTCCACTAGGTGGGCTTTTGGTACATTCTCTCGATTGATCATTGATGTGCGAAGGCACAGTCCACTGTGAGTGATACCACCCCTGGGAATACTGCTGGGTGCTCTGAGCAGGCTCAGGAAGCCATGTGGAGGAAGCCAGAAAGCAGCCATCCTCCATGGCCTCTGTATCAGCTCCTGTCTCCATGTTTCTGTCTTGACTTCCCTCAGTGATGGACTGTGATGTGGAAGCACAAGCTGAAATAAACCTGTTCCACCTTAATTGGTTTTGGTCACAGTGCTTCATCACAGCAATAGAAAACCTGACTAAGACACTAAAAAAGAAAGCACTTCCATTTACAGTTTAGATTTCTGGCTTAAGCAACCGTGGTTCAGAGAAAGATGCACTTTAGTGACTGTTCACGAAAACAATTCAAGGTTGGTAAGGCTGAACTGTTTAGACTTCTGCATGTGAAAAGCAGGGCAGAGACATAAGGCAGGAGTGGGGAGCAAGCTGTCTGTGGAGGGTAAAGGTTGAGAACTGCAATGAAAGACTGAATATGAAGGAGCTCACTTTCTTGCACCTCCACAGGGGAACTGGCCCAGATACCTAGAGACTCATGTCCCCAGAGGGTGGATTCATCTGGGAAAGTCTATTGCTAAAAGCAGCTGCCATTTCAAAAGGAAGAAATGTAGTTACAAATTACAAACTTGCCAGGAAATGTGCACTGGATGAGCAAATGAAGAATTAAGAAATATAAGAAAACCACTGACATTTTAAACAGACCTATGCAGTCTGGCACAAACTTGTTCCCTCATTTCACTGGGTAGAATACTACCTGCTCTAGTGACCTCATCTCTGCATACTTACGAGCCCACTCAGCACCCTTACTGTAAGGTTGATCCCTCAAATCACATGTGGCTCAGACACTGGGAAAGTAACTCTATTACCCAGCTCTCTTACCCCAGCCAGAGTCAGGATGTTCTCTAGTGATTTGGTCATTATGAGCCGCTTCTTGGCACGAGTGACAGCAACATACAGCAAATTCCATTCATCCTCAGAAAACGACTCTTAAAAAAGGAAAACAAACAATTCAAAAGACTGCCTGCAAAAACTCATTTTCACATCCAAATACTTATAGCTCCTCACTAATTTCCTTACAAGCCTCTCAACATTTTCTAGCTATACAAAATTTTCCTACAAATACCAACTGAAAAACTAAAAGAAAACTTCAATAACTAATTATATATTTTAAAAAAACCTATTTCTTTTAAGTCTTGCTACACAGTAAATCTTAGGACTATGTTAACTAACTATTCAACACCTGAAATGAACCCAGTGGATACTAATGTGCACAATGAAGTCAGTGGATACTAATGTGTTCAACGGACCCAGTGGATACTAATGTGTTCTGCCCCACTTTCTTTTGTCTGTGATGCAGATGGTAAGACTGTGTTTACAGAGGGTATGTCATTCACAAATTAGTCTACCACTAATTATGAGGCAGAGATAAACTGAGGTCTATGCTCCTCCCACTTTCCTACAGTTTCTATCTGGATTAGTTCACTCTAATCTGGAATGCCCATCACAAGAAAGATGACACATTTCTAAGGCCATCCTCACATCTATTGTCTCCCAGTCTCAATACCTAGCAAACTAGATCAGCCAATCTGTGCATAGACTAGAAGCAAGTGAGTTGTATGTATAATCTGAATGAATAGCCTCTTCTGAATGAATGGGCTACGCAATGTATAAGTCATATCTTAACAGAGCAGGTATCCAAAAAATTAGGTAAGTAAACATTGAGAGCTTTTTTGGTTTGGAAACTTCAAATGCTTTTATTCTGAGATTTAAAGTCAGAGCAAAAGTACTACTGTACAGATTTTAACAATGAGTCTCAAGAATCTACTGATAAAGCAGCAATTGATAAACAGACTCTCTGGGGACTGGGATATAGCACCTGAACACACAGGACTCTTTTCAACTTCTAACACTGCAAATAATAACAAACACACAAATTTTTTTTTTTCTTGCCAGGTGGTGGTGGTGCATGCCTTTAACCCCAGCACTTGGGAGGCAGAGGCAGGTGGATCTCTGTGAGTTCGAGGCCAGCCTGGTCTACAGAGTGAGTTCCAGGACAGCAAAGGCTACACAGAGAAGCCCTGTCTCAAAATAAATAAGTAAATTTTTTTTCGTTTCTTGGTGAGTAAGTGAACCAATGTTTGGAAGTTTGCATGAGGCTTGGACACCTAGTCTGATGATGCAAAGGCCAAAGCTGATAAGCAGTTGTGTTCACAGGGATGTCATTACTCAATACCCTATCAGTCACCTGAGAGAAAGACCCAGGGAAGCCTAACTTCTCTAAAACCACAGTATTCAAAATTAGAAGTTTAGGACTAGTTGTAACTTTTTGTCCTAGACCAGGAGGCCATTCTATCCCATCCAAAAGAAAGCAGTCAACTCCAGCTACAAACCAGGAGGATCCCAGTAGGTGTGTCCCAACCCAGTGTTCTTACCAACTCTGAAGTGAGGAAGCTGGGCAAGATTATGCCGGGCACAAGGCACTTTCACAAAATCATCCAAAACATGCACAGTGTCAAACTCTAAGCCTTTGGCTTTGTGCACAGTGCCCAGAATGTACTCTAGAACAGAAATGTAGCAAGTTAGATGGGGGCCCACCGGGAAAGAAACAAGAGGCAAAACACCCTTATAGGTGTTTCCCTGCATAGGAAAAGGTCACAGGTAGAAAAGAAGGGCCAAGAAAGTAAAAAAGTTAAGTCACAGGAATACCTCAAAGGATCCCACCCAAGAGGCCAAAGTGACTTACTTGACCACGTCCCACACTCACTTTAGACATAGAGGGACAGAGGCCCAGAAGGCAGTTTTGCAGCTTGCCCAAAGTTACACATGGTAGAGCTAGGTCTAGAAAATCCTATTTCAGTGGCTTGAAAGTGGAACAGAAATAAAGAGATCCTGTGGGAAAATGACTGCTCCGCTTCCAAAGTTATTTATTATTTAACATGGTGCTTGGGATCAACACCTGGGCCTTGTCCCTTTTCCCTTAATGAGCATAGCCACTGGCAGCCATAGATGCAGAGATACTTCAAGGGACCATCTGCTCCTCCTCTCGAAGGGAAGGCAACAGCAGCTTTCCTTACCTGCAAAGTCCAAATCTTCTATGTGGCATCTCTCTATTCTTTCTACCAGTTCTGGAATCCTGATATTGTATTTTTCCACTACTGCGATTTTTGCTTCCAGCTCCTTGTCCTCAGCAGCAGTCACGTACCTCTTGAAGCCACTAAAGCCTTCTTTGTGCACCCATCTTCTGATGAACCTGTCTTTAATGATGAGGTTTCCTATGGAGCAGACACATCCAGGTGAGAATGAGAGCTTGTCCAACACAGCACAGCAGCTGTGTCTAACCAACAATACAATAGATGGTCTTGGAGCTGGGAGACCCAGAACAGTAGCTATACATGTCTAACCAACAACACAACAATGAATGGTCTTGGAGTTGGAAGACCCAGGTTTCAGTTCTGACTGAACCACTAACTCACTGTGTGTCCCTGGGCAAGTCAGTACAGTGACCTTGCAGTCTCTAACTGAGCATCACAAGCCACATGCTAAGAATCTCATCTACTTGAGAGAATTGAAACAGTATAATCCAAGGTATGACTTTGAGGCCCACAGCAGTAATGGGTGTACAGCTGCCCAGGCAAGCAGAAGAATGCAGGAGAAGGTGGTTTATAGCACCAACATTGGCAATTAATGAGACTAGCAAGAAGGATCTGGAAAAACCTGCCAGTAGTTCTAAAAACAGGCTCCAGGCATCCCTTGAAGGTATAAGAGGAAACCCTGCTCCTCAGAGGAAGAGGAAGAGGAAGAACCCTGACTCAGGAGCAGCCTCATTCCCCAACCCTGGCTGAGTATTGGTTTCCACGATCTAAGGCCAAGCCAGTACTCACGTTTCCTCCGTTCTTCCTCTGGCTGAAGAAGGGTCCAAATGTCAATGATTCTGTCCAATCCAAATGATTTAATCCCCTGAAAAATTTTTCAGTGCAATTTTTGTTTTGTTTTGATTTTTATCAAAACAAAACAAATCCAGAGATGGGCTCTTGAAATGAGATGGTTTCTTAGACACAGATCACAAATATTGCCAAAGCACACACAGAAAACAAAGTACTGAGCTACCACCTCAAACTCCACCTATGCTTTAGAAAGGAAAGCCCCACTGCGTACTGCTTTGTCATCAATAAAAAGGTAAGTTCAGTGCACCTTCCATAAACACACAACGGTTACAACATGGACACAAATGATAACTGAACACAGCTGTCAAGCAAGACACTCACCACTGTTTCTTATGATAAACAACCAGAAGGTGCCTGCTGGTCCAGTTATTCTGTAATCTAAAACCAGCTCTTTCTTGGAGGAAAGGGCCAATCGATGCCATGAGTTTTGCCTGTTCTACCTAAGAAGCACCTGATGAGTCTGTGACTCCAGCACTTGTTGGGATCCGGGCCTAGCACAACAGACAGATGTGACAAGGACTCCACCTCTAACAAGTTCCCATCCTTTGGTGAATGTCACATATAGAACACTGACAGAGTACAATGATTTATACCAAGTGCGTGGTTTAGCACCATGACACACGTCACAGGTAGAAGTGAATGCAGAAGGAGAACAATACACTTCATATCCAACATGGATGATATTCCAAAATGACTATCTTCTTCCAACAATGAAAATGGCTATAACTACTAGATGAAATATTAGAGACATCAACACAATGATCAAATAAGCTGTGGTATGCTGAGTTTAAAAAAAAAAAACAGTTCTTTTAAGTATACCATTAACAGCAATTATGTAAAAATATGAATTTATAAGGGCAAAGACAAAAATAATTATTAAAAATGAGACTTTTAGGAAATACTGGAATTATATGTTTTTGTTTTCTTTTAGTACCAAAATGTCTATATTTATTTTAAAACAAAAGAGATATTTTATGATTTAGTAGTTTACTGAGTATCCAACACATAGTAGACCCTCGAAAATATTTGTCCATAAATACCCTTTATTCATATAGCTTCAAAGTTAAATATGCCACAAACAAGTCATTTCATTTTCCCTGTCCATGAAAAAGGCAAAGGCACCGCACTGCTGTGTCTTTGGATGGAGAATGAGGCACACAAGTGGTGACTTGCCCTCAGCCACAGAAGTTAGTGACAGAGCCAGAGTGAGAGCCCAGGTGTTCAACTCTACCTTCTTTCAGGGAACTGGTGCTACCCAATGTCATGCACTTAACTGTACTTCCACTAATGATTAACACGCAGTCAGAAGCCCCAGAGTCAGGAGCCTTACTTTATAGTCAAATGTAAGAAGAAACCTCATTCACTGACTGGAACTGACTCCACACTGACTGTTTCACAAGCACAATCAGAGTGTCCAGTCACAGTGAGGTCCAGGGAGAAGAATCCAAAATCCAAAGGCTTTCCTACACAAGATCCTAAGGATGCTAGCACTTTCCTGGGTCTGGTCTCTGCGCTGTTTCTATATATGAAGTAGTCAACAACTCACTCTTACCCCGATCAAATGTATCCTTGAAGGTGATTCTCCTTCTGTTACCCGTACAGCCTCATCAAACACATTGGCATTGGTCCTGGACAGCAGAGCCACTTGTCCCTTTACATCACCTCTGATGCCACCTGGAGGAGAAAGTGCAAACTCCATGCAAATCAATATGTAGAGCACAATTAACTTTGGTTTAACAACAAACAAACAAATAAAAATAGAAAGCCTTACTCTGATGGTTCCCTCCAACCAACGTCTTTTTCCTGACTCTCTTGCAGACATCCAAGATGGTAGCTCCCACGTAAGCTATTTCCACACCAAATCTAAAACTCTGTTGGAAAAACAATATAAATGTAGTTAGCAACCTGCTTGGAGATTTGTGAGCTCATTTCTGTCACTGCCAAGGCCTAATTCACTCTACATAGGAAAGGGACATTGAATTTTACTAAAGTAAAATCACATAGACAAACAGAAGTCTGATGATTGAAAAATTACTGTTTCTATTAACAACAGCATTTTCTAAATTAAAGATTATTTTTATTATTTTTAATTAGGTGTATGTTTATTATATTTAATTAGGTGTATATCTGTGTGTGGGTATGTGTAGGTCAGTGCAGTGTTGTCCACTGAAGCCAAAGGCAATAGATCCTTCTGGAGCTGGTGGTACAGGTAGTTGTGACCTAACATGGGTGCTAGGAACCAAACTAGAGTTCTCTGCAAGATCATTAAGCACTCTTAACCTCTGAGCCATCTTTCCAGCCTCAATAATACAATTTTCTCTCCTGGGTCCCCAGGATGATCTATCACCCAGGGTATCCCACACACACAATCAACACTCCTTTTCTTACCACTGTCTCCAGCTTCACTTGGCCCTCAAACTCGTCTCCCTATTTGCTTCTCATCTCATATTTAAACAATTCTGTCTCCCTCTGCCACAGTAATCGTTCCCAAACACTTTAATTGAGCATTCTCTTGCTATGAAACGCGAAGCATGATACATACAGAGAAAGAAATGTTCCACTCCCAGGATCCCCCACTATCTAGACAGCCCATCTCTACAATTATCCCCTAACACCAACTGTAAACTTCTTTTAAGCAAATCTACTCTTGCCCCTCTCAAGTCACATCTTGTAGAGTTTAATTATGCAAAGGTGAAGAGATGGCAGAGCTTTTGCCCTTGCCTCTAAGACCTCTTTAAACATCAACTTATCACCTTTGTTACATGTGATTCCCCCATAACCCTCGTCTAATCATGAGAAAAAGCATCTAAGAAGTTTCAGCACACAGACTACTTGACCAGTACTGTCCATAATGCACAATCCTAAAGCAGCAAAAACTTAAAAACTATGAATGAACCATGGAGTTCAGCTATAATAATATATTGGTATGTTATTTGTGAAAAATAAAATATACCTTCCACAGTGCAGGCCCACTACAGAAAAAAAACTAAGAGGGGAAAGAGAATGCTTGCTTAGATGCTCCAGGGCCTGAGAAGCAGCAGAAGTTCTTACCTGTGTGAGATAAAAGACGTGGGTGTGGGGGACTGTGAACAAAGCATTCACTGCCCCTCGGAAGGTATAGATTTGTTGGTGGGGGTCCCCTACAAAGATCTTCCCACATGGCTGAGACAGAACTATGTTCATGATAGCTGCAACCAATAAGGAAACGTGAGAACTCTGAAGAGCAACATCCACACAGCAAAAAGAAAGCATATTTAAGAAAGAAAACAAGCCAGGCAGTGGTGGCGCACACCTTTAATCCCAGCATTCAGGAGGCAGAGGCAGGTGGATCTCTGTGAGTTCGAGACCAACCTGGTCTACAAGAGCTAGTTCCAGGGCAGCCTCCAAAGCCCAGAGAAACCCTGTCTCGAAAAACTTAAAAAAAAGAAAGAAAACGAACCAAAACTAAACCAGCCCAAGACAAACAAGAGTTTTCTTTTGTACAAGGCAGGCATTCAATGAAAGGGCACAATTTTATCTCGAGCACATTACCTGGTAGGTGAATTGATTGTTAGAAAATATATAGACAAATGTAATTTTCTATTCTAATATTATAACATCTCCAAATTACCTAGAAAGTCAAATTTTTAATACTGTCTTTTCTCTACTGGTTATGCAACACAAAATTTCACTGTAAATGGACTACCTTTTCTCACCCAGCATGAAGCTAGGTCCCTGTATTCTGATAAGGTAGTCACCAAGAACAACTTCAGTAACACATGGAGGTGTGGGAAACAGGCAACTGTGGAAATCTTAAGTCTAATTTCTAAAAGACTAAGAATCATTTGCTCCTTTTCTTTATTATAAATAAGAACAACCAACTTATTCTGTGTCCTCTTACATAATCATGATGCTGTTTCTATGTATTTGAGACTACTGATGTCTTGAATAGTTTATCACCTGGGGTACAGTCCTGGGCCTCATCCACAAAGATGGCGTCAAAAGAGGCAAGCAAAGGCTTGCTCAGCTGCCAGAGTTTCAAATAGCCTAGAAGAGAGTAGGAACCAAGAATCACAACTTGTAAGCAAAGCAGTTCCATCTTATAGACACCCATGTTAGGAAAGCTGCCTACCATCATGTGTCATTTGGTATGCCTCTTCTTTGCACTCCCCCAGCTTCCGCATGTTGTCCCAAAGTCGGCTTGCTTCATGGACACCATTCTAAAAAGTAAGTAACACAGGAACCCAAAGTTTAAGACCCTGGAAGAGACAGTACCCTGAAATCACACTTCTGCTTCCACATAGTGCAGTGGGAGCAAAGACATCATCCCACCCTTCCCGGGCTCTGTAGAGTTTTAACACTGAGATCTCAAGTGCTCAGAGGGGTGCAAGGCTGGGGCCACAGCACAGCAAAGATCAAAGACCTCAACAGCTGATGAACCACAAAGACTCAACTGTTTTTGAAGAGTCACTACTGACAAATCATTTTTTTAAAAAATCTATTAGGGAACAGATTTTTTTTCACAAGCAAAATGTGTGTAGAGCCATAACGGGGGGGGGGGGGGGGAGGACGGGGGAAGGACGGGGGGAGGACGGGGGGGAGGACGGGGAGAGGATGGGGGGGACAGGACCCCAATTGCTGAGTAAGAGATGAGCTCTTACAAACTATGGACAAGTCGCTCCATGTCTGTTCCCACCTGGTATGTGGGAAAACTAAGGATAATAATACACTTTTCTGTGATCCTAGCACTAGGGAAGCTGACGCAGAAGAATCTTGAGTTTGAGGTTAGCCTGGTCACAGAGACCCTTTCCCCTCCAAAGAAAACAGAGACTAACAAGACCCAGTAGGACTACTACAAGAATTAAGGGAGATGCCTATGAGTGCTCCTTACAGAAGACATCACGTGATTCCCAGATGACATGAAAGGCATTTGTCTCACCTGTCCACTTTCAACTTTCTACAAATGGTTCGGAGGAAATGAAAGACAAAGATCATACCAGGTTCTGAATATACTGGAGACTTACCAGCTTCTCACTCTGTTCAACCATGACTCTCTGTCCTTGGCTATTCTTGCACCAAATAGGCACGTGATCGATAGTCAGCTCTTCGTCAGCTGATGCAAAGAAGTTCTCTAAAGTCTTACACACTAACTTAGCCCTTATGAATCCACCTTTCCCTTCTGCAAGGACAGAGTTAACCATGAAGGGTGTTAACTTGAAGAGATTCAACTTCTTCTTCAGCTGGTACCTGTAATGCACACCACAGTGAATGACATAGGGCTTTACAGGCATTGTGGTATTTACTGTATCCCCAGTTCTCATCACTGACAAGGTAATTCCAGGTTTTAAAAACTACATCTGCATTGAGATGACTTGCCTTAAGCTTCCATGAACTCTCAAATGATAACCCAACCCAGAGTGTTGTACGAATCGGCTCACAGCAGCTCTACTGGTCTTGTTGTGATTCAGGCTCCAAATAGTCCCTCCCCAACACAGTAAGACACCCACAGTTCCTAAAACCTTCACATTCACAAACCCTCAGTTGTATGAGGGTTTCCCCATTCATCCTCCCCAGGAATGCTTAAAACTCTTCAGAATTTGTGACATACTGAATTCCAATGCCCCGATTTCAGAGAAACACAAATCCCTTCTTAGTGAGATAGCTATTTGTAAACAAAAGCATTTTTATGGTGTAAAACTACAATCATCAAAGCTCTGTTCCTATCTCTTCCTTTTACATGGTGAGAACAGCATAACATTTTCTTAGTGTTGTAGAGTATGATCATAACGACCATCATATGAAAACAGTAGCCACATGAAATGACACCAGCACTTGTGATGCTCACTTTCGCCCGACGTGACTATAGGCCATGGAGTGGAAGGTTTTGCAGATGACATTGCTGGGGAAGACAAGCTCTGCCTGCTTTGCAATGCTCTTGTTGAATGTGACATATAGAAACCTGCTCTGAGACCACTTCTCAGCATACTTGACCAGGGTAGAAGTTTTCCCGGTGCCTGTGGAAGCCAAGAGGAAAGAATGTGACCCTCTGACTAAGCAAATCATTCACCAGGATCCCCATTCAGGTCTTTCTCAGGCTTATCCTTAACTCTGACTTGAGACTGACATCAACACTGATAAAAAGCAGTAGCAGTAGCATGAAAGGAGTAGCAGATCTCACATAAGATTAAGGTACCCAGAGTCTTGGCTGTGGCCAAGCCAGAAAGGGAGGAAAGGCCAAGCCGACTGATCTCACTGACTTGTTACATGGGTTTGAGAGAACAAACGTCCCCAGGAGCAAGAACTCAGTAACAGCTAGCTGTTGTTGCATTAGTCAACCGTGTCTCTGGAGCAAGAAAATGCATAGGGGACTCATTCCTCCGAGCCACTGTGAACTTCACCTGTTCTACCTTCCTACCACTCATCCAATTATTCGGTTAATCAATCTGTATTTCACTTAACAAATATTTCCTGAGTACTTACTGAATGGTCACCTATGTGTCAAGCACTGAGAAATGATACAAAGATTATAATCTAGTTAGAAATAAACACCAGCACAAGGTGAAACAAGATAACAAAATGAGAATATAAAGTAGCACAGGGTAGGAAAAAGAGTGAGAACTAGAAACAAAAATGGTCTCATCTGTGAGGTGAGACTGAGAACATGACTCCTTCTTTCCAGTCTAATAAGGCTGCTCTGAAGATGCTCATCGACCAAGCAGACATATTTACAAAATAATGCATATGCTACTACTTTCACTGTATGGTAATGAGGTACAATCAATTAGCAAATTAGTTACATTGAGTTCAGCAATCAATCAGATCTCTGGAATTTAAATGACTAAAAAAGGCCTTCATCAGGAAGCGACAGAAATGATGAGAGTCAACACAGCACTACAGCAAAAGAAGAGAAATGGAGTGGGAGGGGGAAGAAGGGAGGGAATGAAGGCATCCTAGAGAGACAGAGTTCAACCGATTCTGGCTCTGTCACTTGCTTATTTAAACTTATTTAAAAGTAAGTCTGTCTGAACTTCAGAGTCTCCATAAAACAAGGCAATCTAACCAACCTCACACAATGCTGCTGGACTAGCTCCAGGGCAGGCCACTGCAGGTGTTTATTAAATGTGGCCAGCAGGATATCAAGGTAGAAAAGCAGCAGGAAGGAATTACAGAAAGAAAAACTACCATGAGCAAAAGTTCAGACAAGACTCTCCAAGTATTTCAGGAAACTCTAAGAACAGAGGCACAAGTGACTATATATTTAGGGAAGCAGGCCGAACCAAGAGAGGACCTTCAAGACATCACCTTGTAAGACTAGGGAGCTACTGAACCCTGTAAAACTGATTAATATGGCCTGCCTCTCCAGGAGGAATTGCTGACTGAGAATGTATAATGATAAAGGAGGGGCTCACCCTACTTCACTGACAGACTCCATAAAATAATGTGTAGGAACTACCTGCCTAAGCAGAATCCAATGTGGATATTATAAACAGTGGTAAGAGAAAACCAGTACTTCTCAGCTGGCTGCTTTGGGGACTAGTTAAAGTAATTCAGTAAAAGATCAAGGTCAGAATGTTCCGGGAGGTAGTAGAAAGGGGATACAATGATTAGCCAGGAGAAGCAACCACATCATGAACCTGATGCTATACTCCAGGAACCTGACAGGAGCTCCCTTACCTGCAAATGCCATAATTTTTACCACCTGGAGAGGCTCCATCTTATGGTTCAGAATCAGCTGTTGTTCATGTGTTAGCTGGATAGATGTTTTCTTGCTATAATCATTACAGAAGAGAAATTAGAAAAACAGGAATTAAAAAGTCCAAGGGATGGCCAGTCCAAAAACCAAAGAAGCAAACTGGATACACAACAGTAGACCCCCAATATACCTCCCCTGTGTGTGTGTGTATGTGGGGGGGTTAAAGTGGGGTGGTGCTGAATGTTCTGAAACTAGGTCAAGGTGCTACTAAATATACTAAAACCCACCAAACTCCAAATGGGTGAACTTTACACAATGTAAATCATGTCTCAATAAAGTGTCAAAGCAAAACACCTCTTGTCCTCACACAAAAAAGAGTCAAGAAAGGAAGTCAAGCCAGCATTTGGTTCATGTCTGTAATCCCAGCACTCAGGAAGCAGAGGCAGGAGGAGTGTGAATTATTTGAGTTCAAAACAAGCCTGGGTTACACATTGAGACTTTGTCTCAAAAAGGAACAGAAGAGCAAGCAGACACCCACATATAAAGTGTACATACCCTGGCCAGACAGATGGCTCCTCTTTAACTTTGGTGGCCTGAGTACAGGAATTCTCCTGAAGATATAGGCAATAGAAAATGTTGTAGTGAATCCTAATGGGGGGGAAAAAGTAGGTTTAGAGACTTTCAAATTTAAGTCATAATCTATCTCATTTTCCCTTGGATGTATTCCAACTCCTTATCATTTCCAAAAAGAATATTCCTATTACATTTTGTTGAAAAAAATTTAAAGAAAAGACTTCAGTTTCTGTAGCTGACAAAAGCCCTTCTGGGAATGCCCATTCTAAGAAACAGGCACTGTCTCTTCTATGTGTACCATCAAACAGAGGAGACCAGGACACACTCTTGAGGGAACATGAGTACTACCCCGGGATCTTAAGAGGCAAGCAATCAACAGAATAGAAGATCCACTGGAAAGCAGGCATAAACACCACTTCTAGCAATGTGAACCCTGCTTAAATAATACAATCTTACTGCCAAGCTTAAGGCCATCTTTCTGAATCCCAGTTGCTCTTCTGCCTGGTGACATTGGTTTAGAACCATGAATAACATTCCCCTTTAAAAGTTCCAAAGGAAAGGTGTTTCTTGGCTAGTAAGACAAGAACACCAAAGACAAGATGACAGAAGAGCTAAAGGGGACCAAAGATGACAATAGAGGAACGAGACATTAACAAACTCAGTCCACCCAAAGCAGCTCCAAAACCTCAAATGTGTACACGGAGCCCACATTCAGCAGCCTGGAACACTAATTCCCCAATCAAGTGCTCTGCTCCACTCCAGAGTGAAGAGCTGATCTCAAAGCATCACTCTTTTTGGTGAAAAAAGATACCTTTAATAACATTTCAGGGGCTGGACATACAACCAGAGCAACATACCACACTACTATGGACTGAACTATATGCCCCTCCTGAAATTCAAAAGCTGAAGCCCTAATACCATAAAAGGACTGCTGAAAGAAAGGAAGGAAGGAGAGAATTATGATTCAGTGCAGTTACAAAGCTACAGCCATGATCCACTCGAACTCATTTTTAAAAGAAGAGACACAATGTCAAGTGTTCTGTCTCCCCTGCTTCCATCTCTCTCTTCCTGGGATACAGAGAAGATGACTCACTAGGAACCCAATCTTCCCCACCTTGTTCTTGGATCTCCAGCCTCCAAAAGGGCAAGAAAGCAAATGTCTGTGGCTTAAACAACCTGGTTTATGGTACTGTTATAGTGTCCATAAACACACAGAATTGTTCTGTACTACCTTACCAAGGATGATGAGGTCACTGCTGTGTTTCTCTAGGGGCTCACTAATCGCAGGGGTCAGTCTTTTCCTAGAGATGAAACCCTCTGGGTTTCTACCTCTCTAGAACTGGATGCATGATGGCTGCCTGTCTTCACCACTTCAGATGAAAGGGCAGGCCATTCCATATATACCACCCATACTCAGGATTTTAAAGATCTGCCCTCCCCTGGTCCCCAGACATCTCTCATAATCTTGCACTAGCTTCTCCCATATTCAATGCACTCTGCCTCACTGAACTTTCCTGGTATTTATCAAATTAATTCCAACTTTGGGTCCTTAACTTACCTCTTCTTTCTCTTAAAATGCTCTTTCTCATACCTCCAAATGGAGGTTCCTCTTTGACATTCAGACTTCCTCAGAGAAGTGTTTGCTCATTCCATCTAAAACAATGATCCCCACTGCCCTCTCACAGAGCTCTGCTCCACTCCCATTACAACACACATTCCCTAAGGCGGCTGTGTGCTTATGCACTGCCTGTCTTCTTACACTGCACAGGCAATGTTAAGTATTTTCACAGTGGACTCTCTTGTGCCTGGACAATTTCCAGCTTGCTATTTATCTTTGCATACTTTATCACTGTCAAGATAATGGTGAATGAGCAACCAACACTCTAGGCCTTTCTTATATTAAGAAGACACAGTCATTAAGACTCCCACTATAGTCCGCTCCAAAAGTGAGCAAGGGAGAAAAAAAAAAAAATGCTAACGTTTTCCTAGAAATATGTAGCCAGGTGTGAGTACTGTGAGGCATTTCACCTTCACCTCTAGCTTCAACACCCAAGAACATAGAAACTATGTGAAGAAATCTTAGTTGACCAGCAGATGATATTCACAAAGCACTTGGAATTGCATTTCCACAGCCCAGTCCCCTTACACACTACACAGGGAGAAAGGAGGCGCTAGGACAAGTCTAGGGCATTGTGATTTATCATAGCAGCTCCTTTCCAGGGTGTTACCTATTGCTGATGTTAATCCCCTTCTCCCTCATGGCATAAAGGAGCACAGCTATGCAGTATAAGGTCTCGGTGACATCTGGCATGGTCACTGTGGAGCTGGGTCTCCTGAGGCAGAAGAGCAGATGCTGGATGTCGTTCACGCAGCTGGAGAGGAGCACCATGACAGCCACCAAGGCCCAGACGTTAATGCCCTTCAAAGAGAGGTATACAGGATAGGAGGAGAAGCTAGACTCAGCCACAATCTGGAAACTAGTGAGGAAACTGATAGACATTTCCAGCATCTTATTTTACTGTGAATCTATAGTAAGACATTTAATCTTTCTGCCTCTTTCAAATTACCCAATGTATCAACAAGGAGAGAGCCACCTCAAGGGCTAGAGAAATGGCTCAGTGATTAAGAGCATTTGCTGTTCTTGTCCAGGACCTAGGGTCAGCACCTACATGGCAGCTCACAACCGCCTGTAACTCCAGTTCCAGGGGATCTCTTCAGACCTCCACAAGCTCCTATACTCATGTGTGGACCTATCTACATAAAAATATATATATAAATGCATATATTGGGTTGGGTCTGCTTTTGTTTTGTTTTGTTGTTGTTTTTGAGATAGGGTTTGTCTGTTTAGCCCTGGCTCTTCTGGAATTTGCTCTGTACACCAGGCTGGCCTCAAACTCAGAGATCCACCTGCCTCTGCTAGAATTAAGGGTGTGTGCTACTACTGTCTGGCTTATATTATTTTTAAAATATAAATGGCTATCATAAAGAAACCCTATCACTCCAAGTGTTCAGAGACTAGATAACTAGCATTCAAGAAGCTGAAAATAGGGCCTTTTATTTCTCCAAATAGATCATTAACAAGATTAATGCTATTCAGAGATTCAATCAAAAATTTGAATATTGGGCTGGAGAGATGGCTCAGCAGTTAAGAGCACTGACTCTTCTTCCAAAGCTCCTGAGTTCAATTCCCCCGCAACCATATAGTGTCTCACAACCACCTTGAATGAGATCTGGTGCCCTCTGCTGGCATGCAGGCAGAAGACTCTATGCATAATAAATAAAAAAAAAAAAACTTTAAAAACATTTTTGAATATATATATTATCTTCAATTAATCTTAATCAGCAACAGACTTCCAGTGAGAAATGATGTCACCATCCCCCAAAGTAACCCCACAACCTCTCAGTTCACATACCCCAGCAGATGCATAGAGGTCAGGTAGTTGTTGGCGCATGCACGCCTCAGCCTCCAAAAGCAGAGGGTGATCCCTCAGGCTCCACAGCACCCTCTCAGGGTCTACACTTGGGGAACATTTGGTAGTGGCTGTGTATCTGTAAAAGGCTCAGGAAATGAGTCCAGAAGGAAGACAATCGTGAGGAAAGACATGAGAAAGGACTTTGAAAACTGTCTCACAAACTGGAAGAAAGACACTCACCGGATGAGGTTCAGCACACATAAGTCCGAGTCCTTTTCTATGCCATGGCTCAAGAGAATGCCATCCACTTTGCTGACAGCCTGCTCTTCATTTATCAAGTATCGATGATACAGCTTTTTCCAAGGAATGAACTATGTAGTTGAAAAACAAAACGAAATAACATCCAGGCCATGATTCTTAGAAAGACTGAGACACCAACAAAGAAAACCTACCAAATACAAAGCAAATACAGCTCCCAATCCAAAGCTGGGCAGACCAGGGAGAAACTGTCTGCTTGAGTTGGAAACTAGGACAACTGGGCCTTGGTCTTGGCTCTAATACAAATGTCACAGGAGCTAGGAAAAGCTAGCACTTGGTTTTCTTATCTGAAGTACCAGGTGAGCAGCACTTCCAAGTTCCAAAAGCCATACTCACCTTAAGTCAACTGTTACATGACACAAAGGAAGGCATGATGGAATGATAATGCTACACAGTGACATCTTCACCAAAATGTGACAACATAGAGAGTAACACCATCTACTAGAGTATACAGATACGAAACAAACACTGACAGAACTGAATGAAGAAATATTTGGCAGAGATGTGTAAAGAGATGCTGGATTTGAACACACTACAGACTACTGAACCTAACAGATCCATACAGATGCTCAATCCAACAGGAGCAAAATCCAATCTCATCCCAAGCCCCATGAACATTCTCCACACTGGATCACATCCGGAGTCATAAGCCAGTCAATCAATTAAAATGGCTGAAGTTATACCACGAATCTTTTCAGTAACAACATGAGAACCTATGCTACCTATAACTTAAATCGGGCAGGCATTCCTGTTCTTGAGATGAGGTGTACATAGTAATGTAACTGAGGCTGGCCTGGTACTAATTATGTATAGCTGAGGCTGGTATTGAATTCATGATCCTCCTACCACCACCTACCTAGTGTTGGGATACAGGCATCTATCAGTGCATCTGGCTACACAGTGCACCCCTGGAATAACCAATGGGTCAAAGAAGAAATCACAAAGAAAGTACCCTAAGACAGGTGAAAACAAAGACACAAGGCAGCAAAACTTAGGAGACAGTGTGAAAACAGTGCTGGTCAGCAAGCTTACAGTTAAAATGTTTCTTTTTACAACAGAGAAGGACTGAGCATTTGTTAGAATGTCAAAGGTAGAGAATTTGCCTAGAAAGTGCAAGGCATAGGTTCAATCCCTAGCACTGAAAAAGATCTGAAAGAACAAACTACCTTCACACCTCAAAGAACAACAAAAATGGACCTCAACTCAAAACCAGCAGAAGGAAGGAAATTACAAAGGGTAGAGCAGAACTGGACACAGCAGGGCACATCTATAACCAGAGATGGAGAGGTGAAAACAGGAGAATAAAGAATTGGAAGGTAGTCCGGAATGCATAAAGAGACTGCCTGAAAACAGCAATAATAACAGTAATGATATTAATAACAGCCCTTAGCTAGATCAACTAAGAAAAAGGAACATTAAAATGAATGCCATAGAACTAAAAGGACTACAAAGGGGAAAAAATAGATAAATTCCTAGAAACACACATCCTACCAAGTCTGAATAATAGAAATAGAAAATTTAAACAGAATGATAATTAGTAAAGAAATAGAATCAAAAATCCAAACTTCCATCATAAAGAAGCCTAGGACCAGATGGCTTCCCTGGGGAATCCTACAGAACATTTAATGAACAATCAACACCAGCATGCCTCACACTCTGCCAAAAGACTGAAGAGAAGGGAAAGGAGCCAAATTCCTTTGGTGAGGCCAACACTGTTGTAACATGAGAGCCAGACATAGATGCTACAAGAACCTGCAAGCCATGGCAGACTACTGAAAATAAAGACATGCATTGCTGTTGCTGATGATCCGAGTGGCATTGCTGTTAACATTTTGGGAGGGAAGTGCAAGCTTGGATGTGGTCCCAAGAAATCTTGGCAAACAAAAAACCGTTATTTAACCCCACCACCAGGACTCAGCTCACACAAGAAAGTTTGCCATGTAGTTGACAGAAACAGTATGAGCAAACAAGGTTCACATCTAAAGTCATAAAAACATTTCTCAGGAACTAAGTAAAACCCTACAGTAGAATGCTAAAGTGACATGAAACTTCTCCCAACATCTTTTGTACTTAGCTTTCCTGTTTGAGGCTGTACAAAATTCAGCTCATGGATCTCTGAGATCTAAAACTTTGAGGTTTAGTGTGAAGGCTGCATTTAGCAGCTGGGCAGTTGTCACTGTGCTACAAAATAACATACTGAATTGTACCATAAATGCTATTGATAGTGTTTAGATCACCACAAGAAAAAGAGAAAGTCAAGAGTGTAATGAATGTACAAAGAAAATATTCAGAGGAGTGGTCTGAAGACTAAGCTTACCATAAACAGTATCATGTTGAGAAAATACAAACAAAAAAGATGATCAAGAGCCAAGAAAAACAAAAGAATAATGACAATTCTACAGGGAGCAACTAAACTACCTCCCTGATGGACAGAGGAGAGTCTGAACAAAAGTACTTTCCCCAGCATGATTGTACAAAAAAGTAGAAAAGGCAAAAAAACAGGCAGTCCCTCTGCCCGTTCTGTGCACAGAAAACATAAATATTAAATGATTCAAACAGGGAAGAGAAAAAAGCCATGGAAGAGAATGGGTTACTAAAACCGAATACAGTAACATAATTACACCACCAGAGGTATCAATTGCTATAATATTGAAAAGGAAGTGATGAACTTCAATGGGACAGAATGGGAAGGCATAGTTCCTACAACTGATAAGCTTTGACGAACAAGTGAGATGGCAACAAGTAAGGTATGGTGACCTTTCTCTAAGTGGCATGGGGGAATTACATCACGTGGTGGCCCAAATATGCAGTGTATGACCTGGGTATAGCAAATCATGTGCTTCAGAGAGAAAACAGAACTGCGAGAAGTGATTTGGAAGGTTCGTCAGGACAAGCTTGGATGGCCCAGATGCCTAAGGAGTTTGTACTTTATTCATGAAGCAAACGGAAACCACCACTTTGAAAAGGTCCTCTCCTCAGAAATCTGCACTAAGTAAAGCTAATCTGTATGCTGCTCAAGGCCTGAGCACTTCACTTACCAGTGGGTCACTGATTATTTCCCTCCAAAGGTGGCACACCAAGCTGAGGTTCCAGTAGAGGTCTTCCACTGGGAGGAAGGCGAAGATGTGCCTCAGGACTTCATTAGGCAGCCTACAAATGTGGCTGGGTACCTCTTGGCAAGGCAAAGTTCCAAGAAGCCCATAGTATGAGTCAGGAAAGGGATCAGGACCAATGTCTTCAATGTCTCGGCCAGGTTCTCTAGACTCTGTAAAGCACTGTGACAAACCATCCTCTGCTTCTTGCTTGGCCTCCCTAAGCCTTGTACATGATGAGAGCAAACGATGGCGTGGAGTCTTCTTAGTAACTCCATCCCACTGGCTGGCCTCTGCCGTTTTATTGCTCTCTTCCTCAAAGGAACGAGATCGTTTCCTGGCAGGAAGAGCAGATCCTGATGAGCCCAGCCTCACTTCTCTATTATCGTCCTGAGGCAAAGTACAACTGCTCTCTGCAGGAAAAATCATATCACCCTCAGAGTCCTGACAGCTGTTCCGGCCAACAGAATTGCTTTTGGCCATGTCATTGGTACAACGCTGGTGGCCAGCTAGGAAGAACTCAGTAATAAGTCTCTGACATCCTTGACCTGTGTAGAGAGAACCCAAACAGAACAGAAAAGGAAAAAAAAAAAAAAAAATCAATGGCTATTGACATACAGTAGACCCAAATAAGATTATCAACTTACCTATATTAACGGGAAAGAAACTCTAGTGTGCTTATGGGTCAGATGGTCATATTAATAAATAGCTAATACAAAAATAATCATACAAATTAAGAAAGAGACAACTGATGTCCATTGACCAACACTCTATGATGCAAACATATATACGCATAAGGTCAGATGCCACACACTGCACACCGGAGTGGGCAAAAGAAATGGCTCTCACATTCACATCCCAGACCCAGTGCAGCTTTCTGGCTTGTACCTACAATAGCAATTCTAAGTTTGTATGAGCAGAAAAAAATATGTTTTTTCAGGCCCAGAAGTGTCTATTCTTCATCTGACCATTCAAATAAGTTTAATTTATTTTTATTTCCTACTATAATCTGTCACTTTTAAACCGGAATTTTCTCATTGTATTAGCATGACACCCAGTCTCTTCTTCACACGTACTCAAATCAGCATTTACTACGTACATCTACTTTTGAGAGGACTACGAAGTGACATTCCCAGACCTTAATACCTTCCAAGTCAGAGCCCAAACAATGGTGATCTCAGAAATCACTACAGCTTTTTCTAAATAAAGTATCAATGTACAACAATATACATGGTTCCTTTCTAAATGGTAAAGCCAAAATTCTTACCTTAGAAAGAAAGAGAATGGATTGAAATCAGAATTAGCCTTTAAATGGATTAACAGACATGAAATTAATGGCATATCAGGGAGAAGGATATCAATTATAATTGCTTCCAGAGCAATAGGAAAGACAGGGTCTCACACCAGTAAGGGCTGGCTAAATCCAGATTCTTCTTAATTGCCAAAGTCAGTCAGTCACACCACAAGTGAAAACACCACTACGCACTCAGCATCAGAGACCCAAGGAACTAACAAGATACGAGAGAAATTGGCTTATCCACAAAAGGCAAACTGAACTTCAGAACTTAGAATTAAGTATGAGACTTATGCCAATTAAAAAAAAATAGAGTTTTTAAATAAAAAACCAAAAACAAACAAACAAAACCCAAGCCTGTCAGCTGGTGTGAGAATGAGTCCATTACAGTATCAGGGAAGCATGTTAACAGATTCTAGGACTCTGTGTGACATGGTAGAAGATTGTCATGTTCAAGGGTATTATATTAGGCTTATTGGACAGACCAGGTACCAAGAAGCAAGGGCACAATTGGTGAATCTCTGGGGGAAACACAGGCCTGTGAGCCAGTTACTCTGGAGGCTGAGGAGGAGGATGAGAAGTTTAGTGAGAGCTCATCTCAAGACAAAAATCAGAAAGAGTGGGGATGTAGCTCCTGGTAGAACACATAGAATTCTAGGTTCAACAACCAGTCCTATATACAACAACCAAAAGAAAAAGCACCACCACAGGCAGGAACATTCTAAAGGAAAATACTGACCCTGTGGACCTCCTAACAGGCTAGCCAAGATGCTTGCAGACTGGGTGACTGGTGGAACAGTGACAGTGGTCTGTGTCTTTTACTACTTTATAATTATGGATGCTGACAGGGTCTCTTGGGCTCTAACATTATAGAAGGACAGAATTTCCATGGAAAACATACAAATAATGAATGTGTCAACCTGTTTTAACAGGTCTGGAAAACTAAGCAATGACATTTACAAATACTTGTATGAATGAAACTAGAAGACATTCAAAGTTCACACCAACTACAGATTTTGAAAAAGAAGATACTTTTTTGAAGACATACCCCTATTGCCTCCTTTTGTTCTGAGTCTAGGATAGAGGCCATGGTTTGGGTCTCTGTTTGTCCATCTCTGACTGAAGGGCTGAGTCGAGGCCAAATGTGTCCAGGCCAAATGCTGGCAGTCAACTGCTGTAAGATGTTTCCGCTTGAATCGTCTCACTGTTTTGGAATGAGAAGAAGTGGTATACTTACTAGTTACTCCCAAACACAGACAGACACTAGCCAGTGAATTACACTCAAGTTATAGGAATACACTGAGGACTGATTTTGAAGAACACCACACTAATTTGGAGTCTGTAGAGGGTACAGGGAAGAGGCCTTAAGGAGTGAAAGGATGTTATACAAAAGAAGTCGCCATTAATGGATAACAGACTTAGCAACTTTCCCAGCCTTCATTTAAGCCACATTTCTATAACAACCACAGAAAATTAAGAGCTGGCTATAACTTTATTTTAAAAATAAAAACTTAGGCTGGGAGATGTTGGTGCATGCCTTTCCCAACACTCGGAAGGCAGAGGCAGGAGGATCTCCGTGAGTTTGAGGCCAGCCTGGTCTACAGAGCAAATTTCAGGACAGGCTCCAAAGCTACACAGAGAAACCCTGTCTCAAAAAAACAAAAATATTAAAATAAAATAAAAATTTGGGGTTTTTGTTTGTTTGCTTGCTTGCTTGCTTTTTGTTTGGAGATAGGGACTTCCCAGGTTACCTTGGCTAGCCTAGAACTCAGAGATCCTCCTGTCAGCCAAAATGAAAATTTTTAGTTTACTTTCTATCAAAGGAATGACTTAAACTACTTCTTTTAAATTGCAACTTTTAAAAAGACAAGTATGAGGACTTGAGTTCATATCCTAGAACCCATGTATAAAAAAAAAAAAAAAAATGGGCACATCAGCTTAGGGGCTGTGGATCTCACCTGGGGAGGCTAAAACAGGAGGACCCCCAGAGCTCACTGGCCAGCCTGTCTAGCCGAATCGGCAAACTCTAGGTTCAGTGAAAGACCCTTTATTACAAAGTAAGATAGAGAGTGATAAGTGAGACATCCACTATCAACTTCTGGCTTCTGTGAATTCATGTGTGTGTGTGTGTGTGTGTGTGTGTGTGTGCATGTGCCAGGAGACATACATACATACATACACATGCATGCACGTGCATTCAGAAGATACATATAATAAGGCCCTGGGTTTCAAAAGATAAAATACTGAGTATAACTACAGATCATGCTTTCTAAGACTACTCCTGCTCAGTATCCAGCCAGTTGTGAAATCACCATCCCAATTGCAGTTAATTCTTTGAAGTTTTAATATAAGTTTTTAAAAATTATACTCCATGAATACTGTAAGACATCTAAAAAATTATTTCCATACACACTAATAGTCCTCCAGGACTTCCTAAAAAGACGATGGAGACCTTATGACTATCTCAATTCAGAAGACATAGCACTACCATGTTAGGCACTGTGACTGAATACACACATGCACTGCAACTGAATATACACAACATGACTCTCATGAAGGAAGTACTGGGTAGTTCTAACTTAGGACATTTAACTTTTATCATAGAGGTGCTACTGATTAATGAGAAAACACACAGAGAAAATCAAAATCATATGCAAAGTTACCCACCTACTTGTATTTAGCAAAGCTTATCTAACTTGAATAAAATGTGGAAATATAGACAGGAAGTACAAGGCAGCCCAACTGTGGCCAATCTACTGTTCCTGTGTTCCTAGAAATGCCTTAAACAACAGCAAGCAATAAGTCTCAGTCACATACTTAAAACAAAATCACATGTTTAATCCCAGTACTCAGGATAGGATTCGATGAGTTCAAGGACAACCTAGACTACATAGTGAGCTCCAGGTCAGTCAGGGTTATAGTGAGACCCTATCTCAAAAAAAAAAAAAAATCTTTTCAATTTCAGTTTTGCAAATACACTGTTTTTGTTGAAATCTCTGTTCACTAAACACCAAAATATATTCACCCGTAAGGAAGCAAGACAGTTAATTTTTTTCTATATTTAAAAAGTTTGAATTTGTTTATATTCAAACAAAATGAGAGTAACAAAATGGAAATTCTCATTATTTTAAAAGACTTGATGACAGGTGAGATTACTCGGTGGATTAAAAACATTTCATAAACCAGGCGGTGGTGGCACACGCCTTTAATCCCAGCATTTGAGAGGCAGAGGCAGGCAGATCTCTGTGAGTTCAAGGCCAGCCTGGTCTACAGAGCTACACAGAGAAACCCTGTCTCAAAAAATCAAAAACACTTGTCATGTAAGCCTGACAAACTGAGGTCTATCCCCAGAACCCAAGGTGGAAGATGAAAGGAAGCTCTTCACACCTGTCCTTTGACCTCCACATGCACTCCGTACATGCCTGCCATGGCATGTACACACTCACATTTACACAGACACACACAATACTGTTTTTGTTGTAATGAGAATTGAAATTTTACCTTTCCTGTTCAGACCCTTGCAGATTATACACAAACCCAATTATTATTTTGGCTGTAAGAAGGAAACCTACAAGAGGCTTTCCCAAGTACAAACACATCTGGGCCATGGTCACTCCAAGGACAGCTGCTAGCCTCTAACTTCCAAGTCAACTGACCCTGAGACCCACAATAGGAGTCTCTGCTTAACTCTCAAAACATCTAACTGCTTCAAAGCTGACATGCACAGTGTGTCTAATCATAACTGATGATATCAGACAATAGTTACCACTAGTCAGAAGATATCTCACATAAATTGGCCTGGATGGAGATGCTCTCATGAATAAAATCACCAAGAAGATAAGCATTACTCAATTTATATGATCTAGCACCATGTGGCCAGTCACATGCTTAGCTGAGTGGAATAAGTCAGATAATAGAAAGCTCCTGCAAATCAATGAAAAGAAGCATTCTCAATTACCATGTTCATCAGTTAAGAATTCAGATGCCTACCCAAATCTACAACACAATCTCTGGTTTATAGACTAACTTGAGCAATACAAAACAGAAGTCAATGGATTCCTCTACATCTGTATACATGCATATCTAGCAGTAATCTTGGAACATTTTTGTAAAGCAGGTAAGAATGGCTTCATTCCAATCAACTAATTAACAACAACGCACTAATCAAGAGAAAGCTAAGGCATCGATAATGACCATCAACACACATATGTCTTAATCATATGCCTAGGAATAAAAAACACATGTAAATTTGCTCCAAGGTAAGCAAATTCTCTGCCTTTTCCCACTGTTGTACCCTCTGCATGCAGCATAGTGGCAGAAACATAATACATTCCTGGGGACTGAATGCTCGTGTGTTCCCCAAATTCTTATGTTGAGATTCTAACCACCAGTGTTATGCTATTAAGAATCAGGACTAGTCAGGTATGGAGGTGCATGCTTGCAATCCCAGCATTTGGAAGGTAGAGACAGCAGGCCAGACTTGGCCTCAAAGTCAGTTCAAGTTTGTCCGGAGCTCCATGAGACCCTGTCAAGAAGGGGTGGGGGGAGGCAACCTGGATCATTAGGTCATAAGGGAGGAGCCCCATGAACCGGATTAAAACCCTATCAAAGAAAATCCAAGGGTCAGAGATGTTATTTAGAAGTAAAAGTAAAATAACTGTCCACCATGTGCAAAGTCTTGGGTTCAGTCCTCAAACCACAAAAATAAAAGCAAACAAGAAGGTCAGAGTGTTCCGTTGCTACTTCATCCACCTGAGAACACAGTGAAAAGACAACCATCCATGAACCAGGAAGCAATCCTTTACAAGACACCAGTCAGGTAACTGTTTGATCTTGGACTTTGCAGCTTCCAGACTGTAAAAAATAAATTTTTGCTATTTATAAACTATCTAGTCTTTGGCCTTTTGTTATAGAATCTGAAAGGACTAACAGAGCATGCTTAGTAAACACTACATGAGTGCAGGAAAAGCAAGGCAGGGTAGAAGTGGTACAGGAATCTAATTCTACATCACTATGACTTTTATGGAGAACTTGGCAACAGCAGGTCCTCAGCCTCCCCAAAAGACCTCCTCAAAGGAGGACATATAAGAAAACATCAAAAATGTTTGATCTCAAAAGGATCTGTTATGGGGAAAGAACAGAGGTGCATTTTTTATTTGTATTTATTTCATGAAATATACTTGAATCTAAAATGCTTGTGGAGAAGATTAAATGCTTGCAGAATCATAACAAAGGCACAAGAATGAAGGAGCTAAGAACTGTTAGAACAGCATTATGCCAGTTATGTGGCCCAGGCTATTTATTTCTCCTCTTCCTTAGCACAAACCCTCTTCACATCTTGTTTCTGATGCAGCTGGTCTCGCTTTAAGCCTGGTCCCTTAGCAATACCAGGCACATAAAAGGATGTATGCCCCTTCAAGTTCTGCCCCCATTCCCCCCCCCAAGTTAAATGGGCTGATTCCTCTGGATGCTACTACAATATTCTAGAACACGATATGACTTTTTGTTCTTAGGATACCCACGGGAAGAATTCTCCTAGCAGCCTGAGCTTTAAAAAGAACCTCCTCCACCAAACACACATACATACAAAAACACCCATGAGCTACCACCACCTGGAACCATTTTAGATTGTTATATGATTTAAAAATAAAGTTTACAGGGCTGGAGAGATGGCTCAGAGGTTAAGAGCACTGACTGCTCTTCCAGAGGTCCTGAGTTCAATTCCCAGCAACCACATGGTGGCTCACAACCATCCATTATGAGACCTGGTGCCCTCTTCTGGTGTGCAGATATATATGGGAGCAGAATGCTGTATACACAATAAATAAATAAATTCTTTAAAAAAAAAATAAAGTTTACTATCAGGTCACTTCATGTTTGGAGCTATTTGCTATTGCAACCAACTTTATGCTAATAATTCCAGGATTACTTAAAATTGACACCAAATAATCCCATTATCTTTATTACTCATACTTTAAAAGCCCTCTGGAACTTACAGATTATAGACCTAAATGAACAAGATGATGAAGATAGTTAACTTCTTAGACTTCCTGGAGAGGCTGATTACTGAAGAAGAAGATCCTAGTACAAGGTTCCTAACTGGAGAGAACACTGCTATGTATCACAACCAAAGATAGTTGGTAACAAATATACTGAAAACATTAACTGTAACAGAAATGTCACTATACAGCCAATAGTATAGACTCAAAATGGGAAAAAAAAAACTTACAAATATTTTGTCCCCTTTTAACTCTGAAACAAACAAAAACAAAGCAAAAAAAAAAAAAAAAAACACCAAGCACAGGAAGAGATTACACTCAGTTCTCATTCCCCTCTCTGGCATTCAGTCTTCTGTAAAGCCAGGATCTACCAGCCAAAGATCCACGTCAGTTGGCCCAATCTTTGTTACAGGGAGTATAAGGGGAAATGATGCTGGTATATATGCATCAGGAGGCCAGGTCAACCAACCTAGCGTGTCATTCCTCAGCATCTATCCTGTTTTTAACAGACAGGTCTCTAGTTGGGACCCAGGGCTCACCTAATACAGTGAGACTGACTGGCTAGCAAACCCGTCTGTGCTACCTGTCTTGTCTCCCCAGTGCTGAGATTACAAGGCATGCATGGTAACGCACAGCTTTTTATATGGTGCTAAGGATCCAACTCAGGTCCTCATGCTTGACTGGCAAACACTTTACCAATTAAGCCATCTTCCCAGCTCAGCAGCCTCAATCTTCTGCAGTCACCTCATACCCTGAAGTACCTATGGCTTCCTTAAGAAAAGCACCCATTTATTATAGCAAGAAAGGAAGGGCTGAGCTGTTCATTCTATGTTCCTCAGAAAGAATGATAGAAAACAAACATATTTTTTGTCCACAATACATCTTTATATACTTGAAATTTTTTCCTATTATTCATTCATTCCTCCATCTATTCATGTATCTACTGCATCCCAGATTTACTATGAACTTCATGAGAGCATTCCTTATGGTATCCTTGTTGCTAATGCTATTTTAGACATTGGAGAGCATACAAAAATAAGTAAGTCTGACCATAAGGCAGCTAACAAAACAAACACAAATTGCTAAACATACAGCAATCCAAGCGCTACATAAATACATGCATAAGGGCCTATGGTAGTAAATATAATTAGGATCATTGGAAGAAGCTCCATGAAGAGTTGAGTTGTAAATGATGAATGGAAATCAGTTAGGCATAAGAAAACAATCTGAAGAAAAACAAACAAACAAAAAAACAAACAAAGGCATAGCAAAGCCCTCTGTGACAAAAAAGTTTCATTTCTAATAGGGAATGATAGGTAACAAGGCTGGAAAATAAACTTGGGGCCAGAGACTACAAAGGTCCTCTTATATACTGCTGAAGAAATTTCCCTTTATTGCATAGACAATTCAGAGTTTTGTGCAGTTTTTAAAAGCAAAGTCATTACACAATCAAGTTTAGATAGACATGAAGATAGTCAGCAAAACAAATCAGAAAGTCATGGTACCAAGTTAAACAGGAACTGGACAGGGCCTGAGAGTACAAGTTGGGTAGAAAGGGCAGGTGGGTATCAACAAGGTGTTAAGAGTTAAGATATAAATCAAGGATAACTGAAGTTTCTTATGCAACAGTAAGAGAAATGGCATCATTAGCTATGTAAAAAAGCAAAGGAGAAATAGCTATTTTAATAGTTTTTCCCAGAGTGAGAGAAAGACCTAAAGTTTTAATTTATAAAAATAATTTTTCACTAGGCATGGTGGCACACGCCTTTAATCCCAGCACTCTGGAGGCAGAGGCAGGAGGATCTCTGTGGGTTCAAGGTCAGCCTAATCTACAGAGCAAGTTCCAGGACAGCTAGAGCCATTACACAGAGAAACCCTGTCTCAAACAACAACAAATAATAAATAAAAATTTAAAAACCCAGGATTTCTTCTGCTGTTTTTTGTTTTGTTTTGTTTGTTGTTGGTTTGTTTTGCTCTGCTGCAGTAGGGTCTTAGAACAAGTCCAGCTAAGTGCTGGGATAACAAGTGTGTGCCACCATGTCCATATTATTTTGTTTTTAAAGGTTCTGTTTTTGTTTTGTTTTGTTTTTTACAGGAATACCTGGTTAAGCTCCAGAAAAGGTCTATGAAATGTAAGAGCGCCTTCTAAAAGCATGTGACTGACCACTGACAACATGAGAGTTGGCTCTGGTGATAAATTTCTAGAAGTTATTTCACAGCCAGAACAGCAAAGACAGAATCTAAATTTGTCTCTAAACTAAAGTCAGCCTGGAAGGGGTAGAAAAATAGAAGAAGAAGAAAAAGACATAGTAACACATTTGAAATTAGAATCTAAATAGTTTTACGTATTCACAAGTCAGGAAACATGTTAAAGAATGGGTTCTTCAATGAAGACACCCAAATGCCACAGATCCACGAGATACAGCAAAAGTCAGGTAGAAAATCCCAATTCCAATGACAGCTACATGGAAATTTAGACAGTAAAGGTCAGGCCATAAACTCCAAAAACCTTCACTAAAGAAATGGTCAGCTCGACCAAACAGACAGAACAGCAATAGCCCTATTACTAAGCTTCAAGCACAAGTACCCACTACTCTCCAAATCACAAGGGCTGTGGGACAGATTCACAAACAATATCTAGTTTCCCAAAGGAAAACAGACAACAAAGTAAATTCATGAAGCAGAGGAGAGGCAGAAGCTTACTTAGAACACCAATTAAATAACCAATTATCCTGGACTTCAAATATTTCATCTTCTTGTGAACCACGGGTCTCAGTTTTGTTTAAATAATGGGAAACTAGAGATATAAAGCAAAAATCCATCACCATTTGTAAGGAAGGAGTAGGTAGCCCAGACTAGCCTCGAACTCCAGGTCCTCCTATTTTAGTCTCCCAAATGTTGAGACTTAAAACCATGCAAAATGGCAAAAAGTTTGAAACTACCAGATGCCTCAACTTACCAACACGTGGTAAAAATCACTAACTTCATTAGGCCTCAATGTCCTTGCCTCTAAAACCAGAATGCTACCTATGGGCTGTTTATGGAATAGACAATGACAGGCACTTTGTGAGCCAGAGTGCAGGGCCAAATGCAGAGAAACTGTTTTTTAAGCCTGACAAGTAGCGACTTCCATTTTTACCCCCCAAACAAACAAACATATCAATGGTTAAATATCCAGGTCCTCGAAAGGAATTAACAAAGCTTGCTCGGATCTCAATGAGCCTTCCAAAAGCCCCCAGGCCGCCTTATGTCCCCTGAATCACCAGTTCAGGCGAGGGGGTGGAAGACTACCAAGGCAAACACAAATGTCGGGAGCAGAATACAATGACTCGCCCAAGGTCAAAAACATTACAGTGTAGACAAGTCAGGCTTGCCAGCAGCAGAGGCTACTTCTCGAGTGTTGCCCCTTCCGGAACCTCAGGGAGCGGCGTAGGGACACCGGTCTGCAGAGATCCCCCGGCCTCCCCCACCTGACCATTGCGGGCGCGGCCAGCTCCTACATCCACCCTGTGCTCGGGCCCCACCCCCGAGGCCGAGACCCCTGCGCTGGGCCCCACAAGATAAAGTTTGCCCGGCTCGCACCCCACGCCAAGTCCACGGTCTCACGCACTATGGTGGCCCGGCCCAGGACCCAGCCGCCGACACCACCCGGCCGGTGCCGCTGGACATCCAGCCTTCTCTCGACCAGCAAGCCCCTCCTTTGGCCCAGACAGCGAGCAGAGACGACTGTAGACTTCCTCCGCGAGCTCCGCCTCCTCGCAGCCAAGATGCACCCTCCGCCGGAGACGACGGACGGACCCATGAACCAGTCGAAACTCGGAACTGGAGGGGCGCGCAGACAGACGGCCTCTAGAGCCAATCGGTACGCGAGGCGGGAGGGGGCGTGGTTCAAGGAACTGAGCCACGCCCCGTTGGTCCTTCCGCTGGCGCGGAGGAGGCGAAGGAAACTTTCCCAGAGTTCCTTCGAGCTCTCTGGGTTCCCGTGGGGGTTGAGGCGGCAGCAGCGGGCGGGGAGGGGGCTGGGGTCGGCTGCGGATTGGATGAGGAGAGGGCGGAGACAGGGACACTGTCCCACCTCCGAGAGGCCCCAGAAACCCTGCTGTTGGGAGCCTGGGCCGCCCGAGACCCCGACTGGGCAGCCCGGCAGACATCCCCACAGCACACGTGAGCCGGGTAGGCTCCAGGGTGGTTGGCAGCGTGCATTCGGCTGTAGAGAGCCAGCCATGCTTCGCACTCCCGCCCCTCCGCCTCTGTAGCAACCACCGGAGCAGCCCGAGACCCCGGCTGTGGTAGACATGCCCATAGACTGTACAGTGGAGAGTCGCACGGTGCGAGATCAGGCTGCAAAGCCCCTCTGTTCCATTTCAGGACTTGGCGGTACAGCGGCGCACTACATTCCGTTAGGTACTTCGTCCCCAGATCACTCGGGTGCAAGGAACAGCTCCAGGATGTCAGGTGCATAACCTTAACCCAAGCTGCACCGGCTCCGGGAACCCAAGGTCCCACCCTGACGACTCCGCATGTTTGGAGCAAAGTTAACAGAATGAATGGCCCATGAGCGTGCTTGTTGTCGACCCGATCGCCTGAGGAGACACCATTCTACGTGGGGAATTGTGACTTCCAAATCAGTGCTGGTGGCATAAGAAAGACGCTGACAGACCGAATCCCGCTGAGGGGCGGAGCGTCTGGGAGAGCGGTCACGTGGAGGAACCGGAAGTCCTACCCATCATCTTCTCCCCACCTATTGCTGCACTGGTTTGTGTTTAGGACTCGATCTCCGTCTTCCTCCTACTTTTGTCGCTCTTGGTCTAAGGTGATGGCTCCGCCTGGGGATCCGCGACGCCTCTGCAGGCTGGTGCAGGAGGGCCGGCTGCGCGCCCTGCAGGAGGAACTGGAGGGAGCCGGAGGTTGTCAGGGGCCGGAGGCGGCCCGAGGTTGCCAGGGGCCAGCAGGGGACACCCTTGTCCACTGTGCAGCCCGGCACGGGCGGCAAGACATCCTAGCTTATCTAGTGGAGACTTGGAGTATGGACATCGAGGCTGCCAACCGAGACTACAAGCGGCCTCTTCACGAAGCTGCCTCTATGGGCCACCGGGACTGCGTGCGCTACCTCCTGGACCGAGGTGCAGTCGTGGACTCCTTGAAGAAAGCTGACTGGTAGGTGTCCAATGTCCAGAAAAGTTACATCGCCACTCTCCGAGGAATCGCAAATGTTCTTGCATTTTTCAGTGTGTCCGTTAGACGTATAGCTTTCCTCAGCTTTTAATTCTCAGCCCAACCTTCCGTTCTTCGTGGGTTTGGCTCTTTAGTTAGGATAGTTGTTTCCCGTTGACAGAGTATAGAAATGTAATCAAATGGTTAGAAGGTGAATTGTACTGTTCATGTGCCCAGAATGTGTTCTTCTGGAGACATCTTGTTAAATTACTTGTTCATGATTGCATTATTTTAATTGACATGGCTGCAGTGGATAGGTTTCAGTTGCACATACATTGAATATTGAGCTCTATGCAGTTTTGTCACATCTAGCGTTGCAGAGCCACCAGCAAGAATGTTGGTGATGCTCTTCCACCACACAAATCAATTTCATTTGTTGCTAAAATGACATTTTTTTTGTGTATGTGCTATGTCTGGTTCCTGGAAGCCTGTTAACTTTTTTAGGCTCCTAACTTAATGAAGTTCCTGCCTTCCAAGTTATTTCAAATCTGTCAAAACAAAGGGGTTAGGAAATATATCTCAGCACATCAAGGACAGGGAAGCACCATATAATTAAAAGTACATCTCCCTCACTATTGCAAAGTAGTTCCACTGTATCTTGAGCCTTATCTGTGGTTTTTAATCAGTCCTCTGCTTGGCTCATAAATAGTTTTTGCCTCTCAGATAACCTACTCCTGTGGATGCACATTCAGAATCAGTTTCCCTTGTTATTTCTCCACAGTCCTCAGAGAAGTCAGAGGCTGACAGTTTGAGCTTTTTTTCCTGCCTGCCCCCACCACACTCCACCCCCAGACTCCTCTAGGTGTTTTGTCTGTACCAAAGACATACATTCCCTGAAAGCCTGGAAGACATACGTTCTTCCAAATGCCTCAACTCCTTTCCATCCTGGTTGACCTTAGGACTCCTCTGATGATGGCTTGTACAAGGAAGAACCTTGAAGTGATCCAGGACCTTGTGGAACATGGTGCCAATCCACTCCTAAAGAACAAGGATGGCTGGAACAGCTTCCACATTGCCAGTCGAGAAGGCGACCCTGTGATCCTCCGGTACTTGCTCACTGTCTGCCCAGATGCTTGGAAAACAGAGAGCAACATTAGAAGAACTCCTTTACATACTGCAGGTATACCCTGCAATCACTGCTGTCTGCAGTTAGCTTCACCCCAGCACTGCCTACACTTGGTAGTTCAAGTCATCTGCAAAGGGAATGAAGGATTTGGGAAACCAGAAGGCACAGCATCAGAGCATCTTGGGATTTCTTGGCAGACTATAAGTTTGTAAAGTGATGGAACCCTTGGCTCTTGTGTCACTGTGTTAGTCCATTTTCATGTGTATCTGTCTTACCCTTCCTGGTCAGTGAGATGGTAAGCTGGCTCTGTCCTTTCCAAAGTCTGTGATCCTGAGTAAAGAGCTCGGTCTATGTTTGAGCAAAGGTCCTTCTTAGATTTTCACAATGGTGATGATACCATACTGTAGTGTTTTGGCAAAAGCAAAATTAGTGTGGAATGTGTGCATAATGGGCTCAAAAGTCCAAAACAAGAAAGTTGGAAAGTAAACCAGGCAGCATGGTGTGTATCTCTCGTTCTAGCACTTCAGCGGTTGAGGTAGCAGGATCCCTGCAAGTTTAAAGCCGGCCAGGCAATGTTAGAAGAACCTGTCTCAAATCCCCCAATACCTCTCCCCTCAAAGAGAGAACTTTGGAAAATAATTCTTATTCTAAGAGTCAGTTCATTGAATTAGGATACTGAGCTCATACTGTCTCTAAAGATCAATGCCTGAGATGTGATATAGTTCATACTGACTGAGAACAAGCAGCCAATTGTTCTCCAGCCATAGCTGGCACTTACGGACCAAGGAATACTTTCTGAAACTTTTTGAGTAAGTAGGAAAAATCTACCCAGTTCATAAAATACTTAGCTAGCACCCATCATATGAACTCCCGAAAATAATATTCCCTTGGAGAACCAGTCACAAATCTGTCACTCGCCCAAAATAAATGGAGGCCAGATAGTTAGAATCTTTTCTGTTAAGCATAGGTATCCTCAGTAGGAGAAGTAAGTTTTAGATAATTTTCATAGATTACTACTAAATAGGTACCTTCAAAACATTTTTTGCTCTTTTCTGGTGAGAAAAGCCTTTGAAACTTACAGCACTAAAATGGGGACATAAGTTTAAAATTGGAAGTTTGCCATGAAAATGCTCGTACAGATGAAATAATCAATTGTATAAAGTGAAAACATTCCTTACCATTTATTTGGTTGGAATATTTTTTTCATAAGACAGTAACACTACCTATTTTAGGTTTTTCTTCTGGGAGAAGACCAAGGAAGATGAAGAAATGGCTCAACAGTTAAGAACACTTATTGCTCTTCCAAAGAACCTGGGTTCAGTTCCCAGCAACCACGTGGTGACTCACAACCATCTCTAACTCGCAATCCCAATTTTCAAGGGATCCATCACCCTCTTTTAACATCTGTGGGCATAATCCATATGTGTAGTACCCATACAAACATGCAAAGAAAACAGTTAAACACAGAAAATAGAATAAATAAATCTAAAGCAAAATTTTTTTAGAGCCAGGAGAAAGAATTTTGCTTGTTTTTAATTATTTATTCATTGTATTAGGATAAAACCTAGGGTTTTGCACAGCCTGAGCCAGTGTTTGGTCAATGAGTTACCTTCTTAGCTGTCTTAGTTAGGGTTTCTATTGCTGTAAAGAGTCACCATGATCAAGGCAACAGCAACTTTTCTTTTTGTTTTTTTCTTTCTTTTTGGTTTTTCAAGACAGGGTTTCTCTGTGTAGCTTTGGAGCCTGTCCTGGAACTTGCTTTGTAGACCAGGCTGGCCTCAAACTCACAGAGATCCACTGCCTCTGCCTCCCGAGTGCTGAGTTTAAAGGTGTGCACCACCACTGCCTGGCCAACGTTTTCTCTAAAACTACCACAGCAGCCAAGAAAGTTTCAAGTCTACACTAAAAAGTTCTAATTGTCTCCATTCTTTTTCCCCCAGCAATGCATGGCTGTTTTGAAGCAGTACAGGAGCTTCTTGATAGGTAAGAACAACATGGTAAATTGGTGGAAAGTATTTCTAAGTTATAACAAGGAGTTAGGTTTTTTGTTTTTTGTTTTTCCTTTTATGTAGAGAGCTCAGTGTCTACAAACTGAACAGGGCCACAAACCAATCAGCATGGCAAGGAATTCAGGATCCCCAAAGGTGTGTGTAAGAGGAAGACCCAGTGTAAATGAGTGAAGACTGAAGAAATAAATACCTCAGCACCGGTACAACCGAGGCTGTTCCCCTGAGGGGAAAATAACAGCTGTGAGTGAGGGGCAAGAGAGCTTTTTGCACCAAGAAAAAGGGTAGCACATTTGAGTGACTGGAAGTCGTTTGGGATATGCTGAAGTCTAAACAGTAAAGAATATGGATGCTGTCGACCATTACATTCATTGTATGTATTTGAATGTTTTGCTTGCATGCATGTCTGTACACCATATGCATGCCTGGTGCCTGTGGCTGCCAGAAGAGGGTGTTGGAGAGAATCAAACCCAGGTCCTCTGGAAAAGCAATAAATACTCACCACTGCTGAACTACCTCCCCAGGCCCCTTGTTGAAGGGTTTTAAGCCAATGGTCATAAGAAATTATCAGTTTTTAAGCATCACCTGGTTACAAAATATAAATGAACCTGGGATAAGAACGGCCTGTGAAATTGTCTCGGGTTGATAAAGTCAAACAGGAGAGAAATGAAATGATGGTGGCTGGGCTGAAGAGATGAGCATGGAAAGCGTGGTGGTTTGAATAAGAATACCCCCATCTGTTTGAATAACCAGTCACCAGGGAGTGTGGTTTAGAGGGATTGGGGGGGTGTGGCCTTGTTGAAGGAAGTGTGTCCCTGGGGGTGGACTTTAAGGTTTCAAAAGCCTTTGTCAGGACTAAGCTGTCTCTGCCTAGGGATCAGGATGTAACTCTCAACTACAGTTCCAGTGTCTGCCTGTATGTCACCATGCTCCCTGTCGTGATGACAATGGACTAAACCTATGGAACTGTAAGCAGGCCCTCATTAAATGCTTTCTTTCATAAAGAGCTGTCTTTATAGCAATAGAACAGTGAAGAAGTGGATTGAAGGCCATCTTTAAAAAGTGGAATCAGTAGAAAGAGGCAGATAATTTGATGAAAAGGATCTGAGAGGGCCTGGGGATGTAGCTCAGTGGTAGAATGTTAGCCTAGCACAGTCAAGGCCTTGGTCAAGTTTCATCTCCAGCACCATAGAAAATAAAGGAGGAGCAAGGGATGACTTTTACAGTGTGGAACCTGGGCCACTTGCTGAGACACTGAACACTGGAAGAGGAGCAGGGTTGGGGGAAGCATAAGAATTTCACTTTGTCGCCCGGCATTGGTGGCGCACGCCTTTAATCCCAGCGCTCGGGAGGCAGAGGCAGGCGGATCTCTGAGTTCGAGACCAGCCTGGTCTACAAGAGCTAGTTCCAGGACAGCCTCTAAAGCTACAGAGAAACCCTGTCTCGGGAAGGGGGGGGGTGAAATTTCACTTTGGAACAAGTGGAGTAGTTGTGTCTGTGTGAGAGATCAAAGCAGAGTTCAAGTAGGCAGAGACAAGATGGTCTGGATACAAATTTGCAACATAGGAATGGTGATGGGAAGTTAGAAGTGGAAAAGATAATGGGTAAAAGCAAAGGGCGTTGAGCCCTGGGTTCCAAAAACGTGTCAAGCATTTAGAACCACAGATGGGACACATTTGCTTTTCTTCAATTTTGTAAATACCCTTAACTGAGGAAATACTTTTCAGTCACCTTTGTGTGTTAGGTCTGGGTAATAAAATACCAAACATAGCTCTTCTCTAGGGACCTTCATAGGCTAATGAAAAAGACAGTGCGTATTACTAATTCCATGAAGCCCAAGAATTACTACATGCAGTGGCACACATCTGTAATTGCACCCCTCCGAAGACTGAGGCAGGAGAAGCATGAGTTCCAGGCCAGCCACCTTGCACTGCAAGATGACTGGTTGTTCTGGAGAATGGGGGCAGGGAAAGGGTCGTGATAAGAGGAGCAGTAGGAAGCTGTTGTCAGTTGACCTGTGGATAAGGGTGAAAGCAGAGATAGAGGATCGAGATGTTTTAAGTAGCCTAGCTGCAGTATTATATTTAGGTAATTGCTTGGGAGAGAAAGGAGAAAGATGGTAAGGGTGAGCTTTGTGGTCACCCACAAAGCTGAAAAGCTGAAGAAATGAAGGCTCCTGCTGAGCTGATAGGGAACATTAAACGAGGAAGGTTCTAAAGACGTGGAACTTGGCTCAGATGCTAATGTGGTAAAAGGAAAGACAGCTCCAGATGGTCACAGATCATCTAAGGCATGCAGCCTGCCTGCAGGCCATCATGTCTCCTGTCTTGGGTTTAAAATGGTGAATAGTCACATTTTGTCATTTTTGGATTTGACTCTAGGTGTCACTATGAACCAGACTGCAAAGATAACTGTGGAGTCACACCCTTCATGGATGCAATTCAGTGTGGCCATGTTGACATAGCCAAGCTGCTCCTTGAAAAACACAAGGTATACAGTGTTTTTGCTTATTCCTTTAGTTCTTCCTTAGAAATGTTCGATCTGAGGATAAACAGTACATCATTATTAAGTTGCTGGCTTCAAATCCTGGCTCCTCTGAGTTTCTCCACCTTTGACCTCTGTAAACACACATACATAAGTGTTCTCATCTCTAAAACTGTGACAAAATGTGATTTCTTCAGAAGGTCCCTACCAGGACTTAATGATGCTAGGGTTGGAGCTCAAAGTAAAGTGCTAGTGTAGCATTCTCAGAACCTTGGATTTGATCCAGGGAGGATCCAATAATCCAACATACATAGAACATCTAGAAAATTAAGGATTCAGTAAATAGTCACTTTGATAGTAATAGCAAGAAATTGTGCTACCAGAGCTTAAGGCACTATAGCCAGAGTGTTGTCTTGACCACATTTTAGTTCAAGTGCTTTGAGAATCAGGAAGAAATTATGTGCTCTGCCCAGAACTGCACAGACAGTTAAGCTACACCAAAACATCTGCAGGACTATGGACCTAGATTCCTCTGCTTTTCACGGTGCTCCTCTTTTCTGCCTACTAGGCTTGCTCTTCAGCTGAAGATAGCCTGGGGGCCCAGGCCCTCCACCGGGCAGCAGTCACTGGGCAGAATGAAGCCATACGATTCCTGGTGTCCTGTCTTGGCGTTGATATAGATGTGAGAGCAAAGACAACGCAGCTCACAGCTCTTCATTATGCAGCCAAGGTCAGTTGCTTCTCATGACAGCATTTCTTTCTTTAGGCTTGCTTTGCTCCAGTGATGGACAGCTCTGTAGTCTTGGCATCTTTGACTCCATCTGTTTTCTATATTCCTGAGATGTTTGTATTTCTGATTCTCTTTAAATAGAAACATGACATTTTTGTTTCTAGGCAAAAATGGAGAGAGGAGAATTCTTTTTCTTTTTTTTTTTTTGTTTGTTTTGTTTTGTTTTTAAAAACAGGATTTCTCTGTAGCTTTGAAGGCTGTCCTGGAACTTACTCAGTAGACCAGGCTGGCCTTGAATTCACAGAGTTCCACTTGCCTCTGCCTCTCGAGTGCTGGAATTAAAGGCATTCATCACCACTGCCCAGCTGAGAGAATTTTTAATCCTACATAATACTTTGGCTTTATGTACTCCTTCCCACTCTTATTTTCAGGAATGTTTTTTAAAACCATGAAGATGTTGAAGAGTGATGGAGGCCTTTTCGGTTGTCTCTTTAAGTGTTTGAAAGCGATCTGTAGAACTCCATTTAGTATACTAAAATTAGTTATGTGTGCTTGCTGCTGTTGCAGAGTTCCCAGAACCCACATAAGGCAGCTCACAACTTTCTGTAACTCCAGCAAATGAGCAAAGATTCATTATATGAAATTTGTAGCTCTTTCTTATATTGTATTGAGCATTTAAAACCTCTTAAACTAGCACAAAGAAATTCCATCTTCTGGTCTCTCCAATGTATAAAACTTTCAGGATGTGCATAAATATTTCACCAAAGAAAAGGCTATTTTAGGAGCTTTGCTTATTATACATTGTTTAGAAGCTGCGTGCCTTTATTTGGCTTTTTAGAAGCAAGAGTTTCATGTTTTCTGACCAACAATCCCCACCATACCTCCCGTGAACACAGGGATAGGTACACAAATGGACTGAGGGCCCAGGCCACAAACATTTCCTCCATAGAAAGGCCGAACCTGAAATCTTGATTTTAGCCTCACCACTTTGTAACGAGTTGACTGACTTGGCAGGTGTGTATAAATTACTGTGTGAATGATGCTAGCTATAGTAGGGGTCTCTTCTGAGAGCCTCAATCTCACAATTCCCCTCTGCCTTAAAGATTTTAACAAAGAGTTCATATGCTTGGGAAATTTTGCAATGTGGGTTCTATATAAACCACAAGGCTTTGTACTGCTGACCTAATCATATTATCTATCCTGATAACTGAATGTTACAAATACTTAACGATTCGCTTGAGAATCATGGATGATATAGATCTTCCTTAAGACAGGAGGTTCAGTGTTTGCAGTTGGCTGCATCAGGAAGGGTTTCTGTTGTACATTAGAGATTGATTTTAAAGGTTTGCTTTTGTCCTCATCACAGCGGTAATGAATCTATTTCAACACTCAGGAAGGACAGACGAGCACAGTTCAAACTCTGTTATCCCTGGGTGCCAACATCAACTCTAAAGATGAAAGAAACCGATCAGGTATGGAATGCAAATGACTCAGGCACTTTTTAGTTGAAATCATTGATGTAGGTTGAGCACCTCAGTGCTGAGCCCATTCGGCCCTACATTCAGCCCCTTATATGTAAACCTTGCTGACCTCAAACTCACAGAGATCCACCTGCCTCTGCTCGTAGAATGCTGGAATTAAAGGTGTGGGCCATCACAACTGGTTATGATTATACAACATGATTATGATGATAAATACTAACCACCACCCTGGTTACTATGGTTGGTTGATTGGTTTGTGTGTGGGTTTTCTCCCCCCAGATTTACCTATTTATTTTTGTGTGTATGTGTGTGTGTGTGTGTGTGTGTGTGTGTGTGTTTCTATGAATGTGTACCACTTATATGCAGGTGCCCCAGAGGACCAAAAGAGGGCATCAGATCTGCTAGTACTGGAGTTACAAGTGGTTGTAAACTGTTTGATATAGGTGCTAGGAACTGAACTCTGGTCCCCTGGAAAAGCAGCAAGTGTTCTTAACTGCTCAGGCATCTCTACAGCCCCTATTATTACTATTTTAAGCTATTACAATATCTGTGAGGTGAAAGCATTTTCTATCTACTCTATAAGGGCTATTCTATAGATTTTAGGTTCAGAGGTATAGTCTCAGAGTGCTTTTCTTTTTCTTTGTGTGCTGGGGACCAAGCCCAAGGCCCAGGTAGACATGATTTACCATTAAGCTGCATCCCCAGTGCTGTCTAGAGCTGATCCTTTAGACTTGACTTTAGAATAAACCATTCAGTTAGTATTCTTCGAGCCAGAGGTCATCTCATAGGGTTCAGTGGGATCTTCAGTCTTGAAAGCCTCACAAATGACTCGTTCTCACTTGCAGGTCACAAGGGATAGCTGCTGCTAGTCTAAGCAGGGATTCAAGACCAGGCAACAGGACACACTTGGACTCACAGCACACTTAGACCTTTAGTGCTTATTTCTACTCGTAGAGTAGAAAGATTGGTCAACATATTTTTATCACTGCATCCTAACTCATGGTACTTCAGCAAAACATCGAGAAATTTTTATGTACCATTAAATTCATGTTTAAATAGCACATGAGAGTGAGCCTAGGGAGAAGCAGTTTCCTCTGTTCCCCGTTAAGTAGGAAAACTTGTTGCATCCTTTCTGATTTGTTCTTTTTCCTCCATCACCATCCCCCCCTTTTTTTAGACAGGGTCTCTCAATGAGCTCTGGCTGTCTGGGAACTTGATACATAAAATAGGTTATCCTTGAACTCACAAAGATCTTCTTCCCTTTGCCTCCCATTTGCTGGAATTAAAGGTGTGTGCTACTACCCCTAGCAGGTTTGTTTTCTTTAGAAATATTTTCAACCCAGTCAGTTTTAAATTGTGATCCATTATAGCCTATCGTGGGTAGATTATGAAAGAGGAAAATCTGTATCAGTGGGTAGCTGGCCAGATGGCTCTGTGGGCGAGAGCACTTGTAGGCAAGCCTGGTGATCCATGTTTTATCCCCCAGGCCCACATAGTCAAAGAGAGCCAACTCCTGCCCGTTGTCCTCTGATCTCCCTCGACACATGCACTGTGACAAAATGCACATATACACACACATTCACACCCTGACTAAATAAACATCAGCTCTGTGTAACCGAATAATCCAATATCTTTTCTGAATGCAGTACATGTTCTCAGCATAGACCATTTTTGTCTCCCTTTAGCCCTGCATCTGGCCTGTGCAGGTCAGCATGTGGCTTGCACCAGGTTCCTCCTGCAGTCAGGACTGAAGGATTCTGAAGACCTAACGGGCACCCTGGCCCAGCAACTCACAAAGTGTATAGACATCCTTCAGGACTTTGACCACACCATGAAATCGTAAGGATATTTGAAGAAGGAGGCAACGAAGTTCATGGTAATTCACATCGTGTTTTTTCAGTTACTGACAGATGAGTGAGTTATTCCTCTGCCAGTGTTTTCATCTCCTTCTGACTTCCCTTCTTCATGTTCCTCTGATGGAAGACTTGCCAAACGACCGGGACAATGGATTCCTGGCATGTTGTATGATCCTGAACACAGCCATTTTTTGTTTGTTTGTTTGTTTGTTTTCTTTTTTCAAGTGTCCTGGGAAATGAATTTGGAGCCTTGCACATGCTAAGCAAGTACTGTGCCACTGAGCTACATCGCCAGCCCCATATTTTGTTTTTCTAGCCTTCGAGTAGCATGAGATTAAATATGGGTCTTGGGTATCCCTAGGGAAGAATGTGATGTGAATGGATGTAATATATACCCTTCTTTAAGTATGTGTAATAAAACTAGAAATACAATTGCTGTTTACAAAAGCTGTAAAACATAATTGGCCTGTTTAATTTTTTTCCTTCATAGCTTTTATGTGGCCATTTGGTTTCATAGCCAGGGAGGGCATGCATTTTTTACTCGCTTATAACAACATTTACAGGAAATTGATGGACACCTTTTCATATTCTCATTACTGCTAGTTGAGCCAAGGTTGTTTTTGTTTTGTTTTGTTAATGCCTATTAATGGCATTAACAAATGCCATTAATGGATATTTTGCCTGCATGTATGTCTGTGTACCACATGCATGCCTGATGCCTTCCAAGGCCAGAAGAGGCTTTCAGATCCCCTGGGACTGGAGTTACAAATGGTTGTGAGCCTTCATGTGGGTGCTGGGAATCAAACCTCAGGTCCTCTAGGAGAACAGCCAGTGCTCTTAAGCACTGAGCTGAGCCTTCTCTCCAGCCCCAGCTGTAAGATTTTAAACTCTAAGGGTTTTCTGTTTGTTTTAATAGATAAGTACAGTCATGAGCAAGATTTAACCCTCATTAGTGTAGTGTGATCCCACAAGTACTATTTCACACCTACCTCACTCCAGTAGTATGCTTGTCTTGGCAAATAGCAAAGACTTCAGCTCCTCTTAATTATTTTCCTGTGGAATTCATAAATTCCTGTTTCTAACCACCAAATAAATGTTCCTGTAGAAACGCAACCCTGTCTTGTAATCTCTTCATCATACACTGTACACATACGCTCATCTGAGATGGGATTACCACTCTCCCCCTGTCACAGATCTCTGTTTCAGTAGTTTTGGGTCTGAAGATGATCTTGGTGTGTGATATTCCATGTATGCATGCTGGGGCCAAAAGGTCAACACAAAGCATCCTATCCATTCTCATTTATATTCTCTCTCCCCTCTCCACTCCTTCCCCCCCCCCCAAAAAAAAAAGCCTCTCTGTATCTGAAGCTAGCCTCCTCAGTGCTCTTGAGTGCTGAGTTTAAGACCTGAGCCATAATGCCTGGTGTCTCTTGTTTGCTACTCTGATTACATAATTAATTCCCATGTGTTACGTTGCTTCTTCCCTTCCTAGTACTAGATTCCATAAACCTTGACTACTACAGGCACTGCTAAAATCACTCCACAGCCAGAGATGCCAGTGATGATCACAACATTAATTGTAGCCAAGAAAGTAGTAATGATATATGATAACAATACACTTTCTCTATAATACTATATTAGAAATAGCTAATAGCAGTGCAAATGATAATAATTATTCCCTCCTAATTATAGTTAACTTTTTTCCTTTGGGTTACCTTCTCAGGCTTCCCTACCTACAACTGTATTCCTGTCTTCAGCATTTGATACTTTGTTACAGTTAGTTTTAATTGTCAGCCTAGGTGTTAAGACAACCTAGAGTCACCTTTAAAGGGAGTCTTAATGACTGTTTTCATTGGGTTGGCAGTGGGTGTGTCTGGGAGAGATTGTCTTAAAAATAAGTTAATTAATATAGGAAGACCCAGCCCACTGTGGGTAGCACCATTCCCTTCTGGGTAGGGGTCCTGAGCTGAGTGAGAGGTGAGAATTGAGCTGAGCATAAACAGATAAGTGAACACGATGCATTCATTTCTCTCTGCTTTTAATTCTGGGTGTGAGGTGGTAGCTGCTTGAAGTTCCTTCCTTGACTACTGTGCAGTTATGGACTGACTGTAATCTGGAATTTATAAACTGAAATAAACCTTTCTCCTCTAAGTTGCTTTTTGTCAGGGTTATTTAATCAGCAACAAAATAGAACTAGAAGGAACCCCCTGCCTTGTTTGTTCTTCTTAGTATTTACCGCTAGAAAATACATCATATGATTTGAATAACTTTTTTAATTGTCTCTGCCCACCATTGATATTTAACCAGCTTCGGTCAGGACTGAGGCCCAGAGCAGTCTAGGTACAGAATAAGTTTATTATAGTACACTGGTGAATACATGATACTAGTTATTTGTGTTTATTGGGTGTTTAATGTATGCCAGCTGCTGTGCTAAACATCTTGCCTGTGTTGGCTCATTTTGTTCTCTCACTTTTATACTTTGTGGATAGTTATTAATATCTACAAGTTATCTATTTATCTTCAAGCTGTTACTTGAAGAGTCTACATTTGGCACCTCAATTCATGGGCACCATCTTGCTGCCCTGGATTCTGGCTTCATTGCTGCCTCTCTGTGTAGACTACTTTCTCAGAAGTTATTGGGGATTTCCTAATTGCCTGGTTAAGTAATCCTTTTTTGTTAAAGATGGGGTCACTATGTAACCCTGGCTGTTTTTGAACTCACTCTGTAGACCAGATTGGTCTCAAACTCACAGATCCTCCTGCCTCTGCCTCCCAGGTGCTGGGATTAAATTTGTGCAGTGCCTAGTGCCACCGCTAACTGGCTAAGTAATGTATCCTCTTCTGCTATCTGGACTCTTGTACCTGAGATAACTCACTTCAAGTTTCTTCTTTTCTTTTTTCTTTTCCCCAGCCCCCCTTTTTTCTTTCTTTCCTCTCTTTCTCTCCTACCCTCCCCGTCTCTCTCCCTCCATTCCTCCCTCCCTTCCTCTCTCTCTCTCATTCTCTCTCTCTCTCTCTCTCTCTCTCTCTCTCTCTCTCTCTCTCTCTCTCTTTCTTCAGAGATAGGATCTCAGTGTATATCCTGAGCTGGCCTTCAAGTTGTGATCCTCCTGCTTTAGCCTTCTGAGTGTTGGAATTGAAGGCTTGCCTTGCTTCTGAGGTTTCCTTTCTCGAGCCTCTCTCTGTCTCCTTTGTGCAATTCTCTTTTAGGGACTGTCCCTTGAATACTAATGTACTCAGTCTCATGCCCAGTTCATGCCTCTTTATTCTGCACTTGCTACTGAAGTAATCCCATTTGGTTTTCTGGTTTTACCTACAGTGGAAGCCACTCCAGCCTTATTTTCAACTGCCAGCTGAACACATTTTGCATGCCCTTACTAAGGCTGTCTTACAAGCTATTCCACACTTAATTCTCTACACTGTGTTCACCCCCATCTTATACTTGCCACCTAGTTGAGGGTTCCTCAGTACACGAGTCCAATCAGTTGGAAACTGGAGGTCACCTGTAAGAACTCCCTCCTTCTCAGGAAGCCCTGTTGTGTTCCAGCTGTTGGATAACTCTGTCTTCTCTCAGGCTCTCATACATACTCTCATCTCAGACCACCATTGCAGCAGCCTTGTAGTTACTAGTCCTGCTTCTACCTGTGTTCTCAAATCTGCCTTTCCTATAACTGCCGGAGAGCTCTCACTAATAAGGACATTGACTGCCAATGGCAGCTGGCGGCTTGTCCTCCCAAAGAATAGAGACTTTGTTAATAGGTCCCTTCTTGTAGCACATGACTGTTACTATTGATTGTCATCTTTCGAGGACCTAGAATCACCTGGAACATACCTCCAAGCCATCTGTGAGGGAAATTCTAGATTCGGTTAATTGAGGTAGGAGACCCACAGTAACTGTGGGCAGCAGCGTTCCTCAGGTTAAAGTCCTGGACAGAATAAAAAGGAGGAAGTGAGAAATTGACCTAACAGCAGCATTGATCGCGCTGCTTCCTGACTGGGGATGAAGAATGACTAATTAATGGCCTCCAGTTCCTACTGCCATGCTTTTCCTGGCATGATGGTCTATACCCTTGAGCTGAAAGCCTGAATAAAGCTTTCCCTCCTTAACTTGATTTCATCGGGTATTTTGTTGCAGCAACAAGAAAAGTAACTGATACACTGATGACACAAGGTCTTATTACAGAGCCGAGGCTATGCTGAGTAGCCCAGGCTGGCCTCAAATTTGTGATCCTCCTGCTTCACCCTCTTGAGTGCTAGGATTACAGGTCACAGCCACTTTGCCTAGCTGACTGGGGCTCCTGACCCTTCCCGAAAGACCTCCTTCCACAAGGGCTGTCTGTTGCTCTGGAGAACAAACTCTCTTCTTCTTCTTCTTCTTCTTCTTCTTCTTCTTCTTCTTCTTCTTCTTCTTCTTCTTCTTCTTCTTCTTCTTTTTCGAGACAGGGTTTCTCTGTGTAGCTTTGGGGCCTATCCTGGCACTCGCTCTGGAGACCAGGCTGGCCTCGGAACTCACAGAGATCCACCTGCCTTTGCCTCCCGAGTGCTGGGATTAAAGGCGTGCACCACCAATGCCCAGCCAAACTCTCTTCTTCTTAAGCACATCGCAATTAAGCTCAATCAGGACAGTTGTCAGGGACGGAAATGGATAAAAAACTGCAACCACTTGAAAGCAGCTAGATCTAATGTATTACTTCCCTTACAAGAAGAATTCTATGATACAATAGTTACAAAAGGAAATGAAAATGGACCTCGAGATGGGAAAGGTATGGAACTCTGGCTTAAGAAATGAGAGAAGCTTGCAAAGAGAAGCCTAGAGCAAAAGGAAGAGAACAGAGGCTGCATTTAATTTACCTTGGACTCTGCTGCTGTTCACCACCAGGTGGCAGGCCAGAAAAATGTCTTTTCTTCTCCAGGCCTTAAGACTCAGACTTTAAAACAGAAAGTGCTAACCGAGGAAGCCAAAATCACCAATAATCCCACTGCTCAGTTATAGCCACTCTTTTCTTAAGTACTTATTTTATTTGTTATTATTATTGTGTGTATGAAGTGTGCACATGGGCACACATGAGCAGAGGTCAGAGAACACTTTGAGGAACCACGTTTTCTCCATCAGTGGTAGGATACAGGGTTCTGACTCAGTTCATCAGGCTTGCATGATGTGTGGTTTGCGTTCCTGTTGCTGTGAGAAACACCATGACCAAAGCTACTTGGACAGAAAAGGATTTCTTTCAGCTTACTACACTTTACATCTTTCCCTCTTGAGGGAAACCAAAACCAGAGCTCAAAGCAGGAGCTTGACTCAGAAACCATGGCCACTCACTGTTTGCTCCCAGGCACACGTACATTCAGCTACAGCCTGGGCCCACCTTCCTCAGGATGGCATCTCCCACAGTGGCCTGGACCCTCCTACATCAATTAGCAATCAATAAAATGTTCCTACTGATATGCTCCCAGGTCCATCTGATCTGGCCAATTATTCAGTTGAGGTCTCTTTTTTCCAGGTGACTCTAGGTTCATATCAAGTTGACAGCTGAAGCTAACTGTCACATGCCAAGAGCTTATACCCACTGAGGCACCTCACAGGCACAGTAGCCCACTCTTATTCTTATCTTCCTGTCAAAATGAGTGTGGCTGAGACAATGCAGTGTATGCAATTTGCCCCTAACTTTATACTAAGAAGTTTGTGTACTCTGCTTTTAAATCTGTCAAGTACTTCATCTTGGTATTTGTCTGTATTAATTTGTAAGGATTCAGGCATCATGCTGGCCTGCCCCTGTCACCTGGCAGAATGCACTTGGGCAGTACCCTGGTCAGCCCAGGGTTCCATGACTACTAGTCTGCAAGCAGGTGCAAAGGAAAGACCCCACCCACTTACAATCTCTTTCCTGCTGTTCCTCTGGGACAGGCAGGACTTTTTCTGTCTCCCTCTTCTGTCCTCTCTGTATCTCTTTACCTCTGTTCTCTTTCCTTCTTCCCTCCCTCCCTTTCTAATAAAACTTCTCATTGAAGCTCTGTCTGCCTGCTATGTTTGTCCCTCCGCCTTAGTCACCTTTGCCTGCTATGGAATCTTCCAAGGGTCCCCCTTGAATTATCATAACATAATTATTATATATACATTTTTGTTTGTTTGTTTTGCTGTATTGAGGGTCAAACTCGGGGCCCTGAACATCCTAGACAACTGCTCTGTCACTGAGATATGTACTGGGTGTTGGCAAAGACAGGACAAATCAGTACTTTTAGATACTACTGAAGAAATGAGGTAGAGTCTAGAAATAGAAAAAGTCTTAGATTTGATCACCTGCAGGGTAGAGGCTGGGTGAATGGCTGAGGAACAGTAAAACCACAGAGGCCTTGAGCAACCCTGTACTTCTTTGGATATGATGAGTGATAAAGGGGGAAAAAATGGGCTGGAGAAATGACTCAGTGGTTAAGAACACTGGATGCTGTTCCAGAGGGCCCTAGTTCAATTCCAAGCATCCACATGGTGGTTAACAGCCATCTGTAACTCCAGTCCCAGGAGATCTGATTCCCTCTTCTGGCCTCTGCTGATACCAGGCACACATATGGTGCACAGACTTATGTGCTTGGTAAAGCATTCATACACATAACTTTTTTAAAAAAATTAAAAATTAAAGCCAAGCAGTGGTGGTGCACACCTTTAATCCCAGAACTCAGGAGGCAGAGGCAGGTGGATCTCTGAGTTAAGGCCAGCCTGTTCTACATAGTTCCCACAGCCAAGGCTACACAGAGAAACCCTGTCTTGACTGCCCCCCCCAAAAAAATTTAAAATTGAAAACAACTTAGCTAGGGATGTACTAGAGTATTTGTCTATTCCATGTAATACCCAGGATTTGATCTTGAGCATGCTCCAAATAAATAATGAAATTGTTGAATTAAACACAAACCAGAAAATTTTTCAGAGAAGAGCACGGTGTCTATAAACAGAGGAAGACACAATGAAAGAATTAAGCTGATGGGAGCAGGGACCTTCAGGGGTCAAGAGAAACAGGACCGGGGACTTGGGAAGGCTCCGCCTAAAACATGGAAGGAGCATTTTCTGCTTAGAGGCATTGAAAGAGAAAGGAAGGCCTGGGGAAGAGGAGAAGGGCTAAAGCAGAATGTGTGGCCGTAGCTTTTTGATGTCGGAGTCTTGGGAGATGGGAGTAAGGTGGGTAGGGGTGGAGGGTTGGGAGTAACTAGTGATTATATTTTCTACAATACTGAGTAATGTGAATTTACATTTGATAGTCTTTATACTTTTAAAAGTTGCTTTCAACCAGGCCTGGGAACCTCACAGGTGGCTGAGGCAGGAGGATTCCAAGTTCAAAGTCTGCCAGGGCTTTGAATCAGCATTCAAGGCCTAAAGATGCAGCGTGTGCCGGGACAGCCTGAGTAACTTAGCTTCCACATAATGGTTAGTTTGATTAGTGCCTTGATGGGATTTAGACTTCCACGGCCATTATCTATGAAGGTGTTTGCAGGCAGGTTTGACTAAGGAGGTAAGACCCTCCAAGAATGTAGGTGGCACCACCTTATGGTGTGTGTGGGGGGGTGGATTCAGCTAGGTAAGCATCCTCTTTCCTGACAGCAGATGTAGTGTGATCGATCAGTCAACCTGCGTCCTGCTCCTGTCAGTCACCACACCTCTCTGCCACCATACCTTGTCTGTCATCCTCATTCCCAACAGCTGGTACAGTGTGATCAGCCTGCATCCTGCTCCTGTCGAGATACCTCTCTGCAACCATATCTTCTCCTTCCTAACGGACCCCTAAAATGTGAGCCAAAATAAGCCCTTCTCACTGTCACCACAGTGAGAAGGATAGCTAATATATCCTATCTGTTATTATGGCATGAGGAGGACCTCGGAAGGGTTCCACAGTGGGTGAGAAACAGAGAGCTGCAAATGTAACATGTGGAAAGTTTACTGGGGGAAGACAGGGGAGTAAGGAAAGGGAAGAGAAAGAGAGACAGAGACAGACAGACAGCTGCCTCCTCAGAGAAATGGCAAAAGGAGAGAGAGGAAGTGGGTGGAGTTCGCCTCTTAAAGGGACCTTCACACCTGTGTACAGAGCCAGGGTTCTGCTTGCCCTGTGCCGAAGTGGCACACTCTGCCAGGTCCCCAAGGGTGGAGCAGGTTTGCCTGGATTATCATACTATCATTTTTTTTTGGTTTGTTTGTTTGTTGTTGTTCATTTGTTTTTGTTTTTTAAGACAGGGTTTCTCTGGATAGCCTGTCTGTTTTTTCAAAACCTGAAAGACAAAAGAGTGTGCTAAAATTATAGCCAGGAGCTGGGCAGTGGTGCACACACTTTTAATCCTAACACTCAGGAAGCAGAGGCAGGCGGATCTCTGAGTTTGAGGCCAGCCTGGTCTACAGTAGCTGGAGTTCCAGGACAGCCAGGGCTACACAGAAAAACCCTGTCTTGAAAGACCCCCAGGGGCTCAGGCCCCCAGAATCTCAGCCCAGGACCACAGGGACCCCAATCACCAGGTGGAGTCGAAAACTTGATGCAAACAGCAAGAGGCTTTAATGTAGTTGTTTAACAAGCTAACCCCATGTTAGCTCCGGCCTCCCATCCATCCACGGCATAGAGATCTTATAGGGCAGCATAAGGGGAGTGTCTAGGGGTACACACAGGCTCAGGATTGGTATGCCTCTGGGCTTGGAGGGTTTGCCCTGTGTTGATTGGTCAACTTGTTGTTATGGCCCATAGGCCCTCCCAGGGCAGTTGCTATGCTCTGCACATTGTCCATAAAGCACACCCAGAGCCGTAAAGCATAGCACTACCAGCTAACTTCTGATTGGTTCCCTGCCATGAGGCAGGCATCTGACCTCCTAGTGACCAAGGCAAGGTCAGGCAAGCACGGGTTAGGCTGTTATAGCTGCTGAAATGGGCAGGTGGTCCCTTCAGTCTTAGGGAGGGGAGGCAGGGAGGGGAATATAGCTGGGGATATAGTACTTACTTACACTGTAGAAGGCCATAGATTCCATTTCTAACTTCCCAAAACAACATGGCTTTCATAACCCAGAAACATGTCCAAGGTCAAGATCCAAGTGTAAAAGGTGATGTGGCTTTTCCTGCTAAGAAAACAAGGTAAAGGTAAGAGGCCTGGCCTCCTACTTCAGCAGGCATAGCAAAGGGGACAGTAAAGATTGGGTGGTGCACATAACTGCCTGTCGCTCAGCAATTACAAACTCCCAATTCCTTTCTCCAGTCCTGAGAAAGGTAAGTGACTTAATAATAGGGCTGCCTCTAGGCATTCCTGAGAAAAAGCAGGGGGAGTAATTACACTTATCAGTTCCCCAGCTCCTGCCTCTGTGGGTTTTCCTGCCTGAACACATCAGCCTGGGAATCTCTGCAGGCTTCTCCATAGCAGCGCTTGCTGGGAGCTCTCCTCCCCTCTGCTCTGTAAAGGGCCCAGGGCGTCCTTGGGGTATTTGGAACAATGTTTAAAAAATACCAATGATAATTCAGTTTTATACAGAGTTTTCACTGCTTCAGAGATTTTTTTCTTCTTCAGAGTTTAACAGTTTAGTCCCCAGTCTGAGCTCTGGATTTAAACCCCAGCCTTTTCACATGCTAATTGTATGAGCTCCGCCTCTCTAATCAACTTCCTTATCTCAAGTATGACTGGTCTTCTTTGGCAGCGCCTCTGATCTCAGCATTCAGCCAGCCTGGGCTACATAGCAAGACCCCACAAACTACATGCGGATAAATATCACTGCCTGTCCTAAGCACTGAAGGGGATCATCAGTGTTCACCTAGTCAACACGGACTGCACACTTGCTTATTTGGTGTTTTTTGGGAGGTGGGGTTATCTCTCTACAGATCCTTGACTGTCCTATCCTGGAACTCACTATGTAGACCAGGCTGGCCTTGAACTCACAGTGATCCTCCCGTCCTTTCATCCTAAGTGCTGGGATTAAAGGTGTAGACCTCCATGCCTAGCTACTATGGGTTCAAGCTACTGTGCCAGCCACATTCTGCACCACACAACCTAAAAAAGCATTTCCTGTTGTTTTGGGTTTTTTTCTTGCACTGTTGGGAATCAAACATTACTAGGCAAGTACTCTACCAGTGAGCTATACTCCCCTCCCACAGAGAGAGAGAGAGAGAGAGAGAGAGAGAGAATAGATGCAAGTGAAGGTGCATGTGTGCCATGGTGAAAGTCAGAAGATGTTTTGTAGGGAAGTCTGTTTTTCCTTCCATCATGTCCATCATGTAGGACCCAGAGGTGAACTCAGGTTGTCAAGCATGGCAGTAAGTGCCCTTACCAGATGAGACATCTAAATGGCCTGCTTTGTTTGTGTTTTGATTAGACTGACTGGCCTTCAAGCTCTGGGATCAACCTTTCCTCCAGAGCCAGGGTTACAGAGTTCACCACATTTCACCACTTAGCCCAGCTTTAACATGAGTTTAACATGAGCTTCAAACTAAGGTTTTCATGCTTGTGCATCAGGCAGGCTCTACCCACTGAGCAATCTCCTCAGTAACAACCCCCTTCCCTCTATGAACACCTTTTTTTTTTTTTAAAGATAGACTCTTACAAAGTTGCCCAGATGGGCCATAAACTTGGTAATCCTCTATCTGAGCTATCCCAATAGCTAGGAATGCAGGCCTATGCACTAGGGGATAAACAACTTTGGATAAACATTTTAGATTCATTGCTAGGCAGTGGTGGTGCATTCCTTTAATTCCAGCACTCAGGAGACAGGGGCAGGTAGATCTCTGTGAGTTCGAGGCCAGCCTGGTCTACAGAGCTAGTTCCAGGACAGCCAGAGCTATTACACAGAGAAACCTTATCTTGAAAAACAAAACAAAACAAAAACAAACCAACATTTTAGACTCACTGTAGTGGGGGAGACAGCCTGTTAACCAAAAGCTTGTGAAATCTGCAGTATGTAATAAGATGTTCAGAGTCCTAGAAAGAATATAAAATGGTGAGGGGACCCATAGGGTAAATTTGTCAGTTAAATCCATGACAGCATTCTAGGCAGAGACAGCAATGCCAGCCTAGGTCCTCAGGAGGCTGTGGTCTGTCTGCTGTGCTGGAGAACAGGGCAGGAAGCCAGCGTGGCAGAAATGAGTAAGAAGGCAAAGAGCAGTAGAAAATGAGGTCAGAGCCAGTCACAGAGGTCCCTGTGGGCCACCTTCTCTAGTGAGATGGTGGAAGCCAAGGGGGTTCTAAGCAAAGAATGATTAAATCTGAACTGATTTTTAGCAGGGTAGTTCTGAACATTTGGGCGGAAAGCCATGCAATAACTTTTGAGAGACAGGATAGTAGTGTAGACCATGGTGATGGGTGGAAGACCAGAAGTTTTACGACATGCCTTAAACTGACAGTTGAGTGTGGGAAGGCGGGAAGGATAGAAAGGTTAACTCTTTGGAACAGATGGAAGGTCAGAACTCCTGCTCACTGGGTCAGGGAAGACTGGCATGCAGGGAGGTAAGTTTGGACGTATATCTAATGTGTGGTGCCCCATGTATGTCCAAGTGGAAGAGTCAAACAGGCAGCTAGAGAGAAGAGGAGCCCAGGGATGAGCTGGGTGGAAGGGCAAGTACACAGATGACATGGAATGATGAGGTCACCAAAGGCCATGTCAAGAGCAGCAGTCCCAGAACTGAGCCCTGGGTACTCCAGGACACAGGATGAAAGATTAGAAAGAACCAGCAGAGGCCTAGGATGTAGCAGGGAATCAGCAGGCAACTAGAAGCTGGGACTGGCCTTATCCTAAAGGAGGGCTGTGCAAACCAGTGAGTGGTAGGCTGAGACCACTGATCTGCCAGCACTCGTACTTGGTGGGCGGGGGGAATCCCCCACCAGGTGCTTTTAGTGAAATGACGAGCAAGAATTGTGATTGGAACAGATTCAGGAAAGCATGGTAGGGGCCAGACAGATGATTCAGTGTCGGGATCAGAGAAAGCCCTGAGACAGTCCTGAGTGAAAAACATGCTGTTGACATTGGGCATGGCCATGTCAAGGATTCCTTAGCCTGAGACCCATGGAAGAATGGCAAGGCACATACCCACCCACGAGAGTGAGTCTTGGGGAAATGGCAAGGCCTGGGGTGGGGGGGGGGTGGATGTTGATGATATGTGCAGATAATGTCAATTGCTTTCTCTCCCAAGATGTTTATAGTCTGAAGATTGCTTCTCTACAGAGACTGTTCCTACTGAGATTAGTGTAACCTGTCCCCTTGATCCATCTGTGCACACTTAAACCAGCACTGCCTCCTTGTTCAGCTGTATAAATAAACCTGCCTCTCTGTTCAACTCTATATAATAAACAGGCTGCATTTCCAAGGTGCTGAGGTTTCACTATCTGAAAACCCAGGCCACCAGACCCCAGCTTTTCTGTCTCTGTGTCTGTGATTTCTTTATCCCTCTATACCCTAGTCTAGTTCAAGTCCTTGGAGCTGTGCTGGATGAGGACATTCAGAAAGTAAGAGTACTTGTTCTGAAAGCAAGAGGACCCGAGTTCAAATCTAGCACCTACATAATATCCAAGCATGCCTGTACATGCCTATGAGTGGGCACTGGGGGGAAGAGGCAGATCCCAAGAGTTGACCTAGCTGAAATGGTGAGCTTCTGGTTCAGTGAGAGACCATTGGCTGCTCTTCCAGAGACCCTGGCTCAATTCCCAGCACCCACATGACAGCTCACAAATGTCTAACTCCATTTCCAAGGGATCTGACACCCTCACACAGACATACACATGCAGGCAAAACACCAATGCACATAACATTAAAATAAATAAAAGCACACAATGTATAGAGGAAAAGAGTTGTCCTCTTTTGGCCCCCAAATACACACTCACAGTCATGAACACCTGCCTCTGTGTATGTGTGTGTGTGTGTGTGTGTGTGTGTGTGTGTGTGTGTGTGTGTGTGTACAGGTACATACAAACAAAAATGGAACGATGACCTTGAGCCAATAAATGAAAAATAAGATAAAAAGCAATTCTGTAGCCATATTTTTTTTAATAGATAAGCTTAAATTTACAGTTTGAATGGTGAGAAAAAGATCTACCAAGGTGGAAATATGCTGAGGAAAAAGAGTACCGTTGTGGTGGGGTGAGATCCCTAGGAGAAGAGGACCTGCATTCACAAAGCACCTGGTCTTGTTAAATATAGATTCTAATTTGAGGGCCCTGAGAGTCTAATTTCCAGCAAGTTCCCAAGAGATGCCACCACACTTGTGGACTGTTCCACAGACCATGCAAGTAGCTTGCTGACAGAGGAGGAAAATTAATGTCAGCATTAACAACTCCTGCCTAGTAATAAGAGGGGGAAATAGTAGAGCCTGAGGAGGTGTGCTGGAAGGAATAGGAGGGGGTCTTCTGGTTGTTTCTTTTTTTTCTCAGTGACAGGCAAAGACTGGAGACCCAGTGTAAACATACCGGGAGAAAGATGTGTTAGCAGAGCTGAAGCTTAAGCAGAGGTTTTCAGATTCACACTGGAGACCTATCAGGCAGCCCAGCATCAGGCCTGGCTGGAGTCTGGAACTTATTTCATTTATCGTGTGCGTGTGCGTGTGCGTGTGCGTGTGCGTGTGCGTGTGCGTGTGCGTGTGTGTGTGTCTAAGTGTAAGTAGGTGCACATGCATGTGGGTGCCCACAGAACCCAGAAAAGGGGATCAGATTCCCTGGAGCTGGAAATACAGGCAATTGAGAGCCATCCATTGTGGGTGCTAGGAACTGAACTCGGGTCCTATGGAATAGCAGCAAATGCTCTTCACTATGGGCCATCTCTCCAGCCCCTCTCTTTTTTTTCAGCAACTTTACTGAAGCAAACCTGATAAACCAAAAACCACATGTACCCACTGTATATAGGTTAATGAGTTTGGATATATACATACCCAAATGAAACCATCCTGCCGTGAAAAGTAATAAACCTGGAAATGTTTTGTGCTCTTCTGAGTATTTTTTTATTCATCCTCTCATTCATTTGCCTTTGTTTTGTTTTCTCATTTGGAACCCTTGCCCGTGCTGGGCAAGACCACTGCTGTGGAATTACACCCCCAACCCTGCTGTTTTTACTTGGTTGATTTTGTAAACATTCTGCCCTCTTTTCACACACCGTTTGGTGCATGGTACAGTGTTCTTAGCTACGGGCACTCTGCCATATGCAGATCTCTGGAACATACTCATGTCACACAACTGAATCTTTGTCTGCTCCCCTCTGGAAATATCCATGTCTTTCCTCCAGGTTCCCTGGCAGTGCTGACATGAATGTTACCAGTAGCTAGCCCACATTTTCAAAACCAATGGGATAGGGGAATGTGGCTAGGTCTCAAGGATTGTCTGAAGTCCACTACGCTGAGTTCTCCCCCATGAAACCCTCTATCTCTACCTTCCAAATATACAATTCCATGAGGCCCCCTTGCCTACCTGGAAGTTATCTGGGTACTGGGGATCCAAACTTCGATCTTCACATTTGTTTGGCAAGTACTTCATGTACTGAGCAGCCCCCCCTCATTTTTAACTCTACTCAGTATTGTTTCCTGACTCAGAAATACCATAGTTTATCTGAACCCCACTGAGAATGCTGGTGGGGTTCTAAGAGGTATCCTTGTAAGCAGTGCTATAGTGATTCATCTTTGTTTGCTCTGAACAACTGGAAGATAGTTCCTGGAAGCAGACTAAAGTGGATTTTAAGTTTCAGTTACTGTATCAGTTATAGTTCAATGAGCAGAAACAACAAACATTCTAGCCTGTATGCCCCTCCTTTTTCTTGAAAAGAAAATTTGATTTTATTTCTAAATCCATGCTAAGGTGTTAAGACACAAAAAATAAAATTAGTGAAAGAAGATCAAATTATTTCTTTTAAAAATGAATGAATCTCTCAAGATGAAAGACATATATAATTTTGGTTTTTGTTTTGTCTTTCGAGACTGGATTTTTCTGTAACTTTGGAGCCTATCCTGGAACTTGCTCTGTAGACCAGGCTGGCCTCAAACTCACAAAGATCTGCCTGCCTCTGCCTCCTGAATGCTGGGATTAAAGATGTGTACCGCCACCACCCGCCTACACATATATAATTAAACATATAAGAAAATATTTTTCAAAAATTTATTCTAGGGTTGGAAGATGGCTCAGTGGTTGAGAGCACTTACTGCTCTTACAGAGGACCAGCGTTCAGTTTCCAGCACTCACATAGAGCAGGCAGCATGTAACTACCTGCTTCCAAGAGATCTGATGCCCTCTTCTGGTGTGCACAGGTACTGCACACACATGCTGTACATACAGAGAAGTAGATATTCACATAAATTTAAAAATAAATGAAAATTAAAAAAAATTCTATCCTGTCCTTCCCTGGTATCTTTAGAGTCAAGATGTTCTCTGTCCCTTCCATCTTCACAATCACATGCAACATCTTTGATAAGTTCAAGTCCACTACCACTATGCAAGTCCCAGGCACTACTCTTGTTCCAGTCACAGTGGCTTCATAGAAGATCAACCCAGCATGGAACAGCTGTTTATCATGGTTTTGGATGCTATGGGTAAGCATCTCAAGCAAAAGACAGGGATAGCTTCCCAGTGACTGGGGCCTTAACTAGATCTGAATGCTGATGTCACACAGGCATCTGGCAAGGGACACTGGCAATTGTTTGGCAACCTCGGTTCCTTTTCAAGTTAGTGGCTCGCTGGAGTCTCTCCAGAGTGTGAGCTACAGAAGAGTGAGCTAGGCAAAAGCCACATTGTCTTTCATAACCCTAGCTCTGGCAGTCACGCAATGACACTTCCTCACGGTCCATCTGTCAAAGCCATTGAGAGTTTCAGCCAAGTTCAAGGGGAGGGAAACAGACTCTACGTAGGCCTTGATGGGAAGAAGTGTTGTTCTGGTTGAGGTGTCTTCCAAACTAGTACTGCTACTTCCACTTTTGTGAACGCGGTCCTCAAAGCAGCCTGGCCAGTTTTATTTAGTTTTTAAACTGTGTGTGTGCGTGTGTGTGTGTGTGTGTGTGTGTGTGTGTGTGTGTGTGTGTGTGTGTCTTCATTTTGAGTGCTGGCATGGGTATGGGGACCAGAGAACAACTTCAGTTCTTGGACCTTGCCTTGCACCTTGTTTGAGACAAGGTTTCTTGTTCACTTCTGACCAGGTACCTGAGACTGGCTGCCTCTCTGGCCTATAGAGATGCTTCTGTTTCCCCTTTCCATCTCAGTGTAGGAATGCTGGGATACAGATGCACATTACCACAGCTTTACTTGGATTCTGGTGATCCAAACTCAGACCCCTGCACTTTAACCCACTGAGCCATCTATCTCCCCAGCCCCAGGAAAGCTTCTAGCAATAGATCATGCAGACTCCTCCCTCCACTTGCTATCTGGGCAGAATCCCCCACGAGAGCCTCATTAATATGGCACAGGCTTTTCACTTCCTCAAACAGAGCATACTATGCAGTGTCTTCTATCTCAGTGTCTTCCTGGAAATTTCTCTACTTGACGTGTCATGTGCTTTCTGTTGCCTCCTGTTCCCAGCCTAACAAACATCACTCCTCAAGAGTTAATTGTCCCTGATCTCACTCTAAAAGCCCTTCTCTAAATTCTGTCATTTGTAACAATGTGTGCAAACCAAGAAGACATTTTACTAATATAAATAAGCCACAAACAAAAAAGACAAGGCATTCCAATGACACAAGATTTAACTTTCAAGAGGAATCAAGGCACTCTGCCACTGACCTCTACTCTACTCCCAACCCTTGCATGTAGAGTTTTTCAAGGTCAAATCCATAGTGGCAGAGGATAAATGTTTCCTTAGAGAGGTTGGGGAGAATGTGGAGAATAGGGAGATGCTGGTCAAAAAGAACTGTACTGCCAGGCAGTGGTGGTGCAAGACTTTAGTCCCAGCACTTGGGAGGCAGAGGCAGGTGGATCTCCATGAGTTCAAGGCCAGCCTGATCTACAGAGAGAGATCTAGGACCACCAGGACTGATAAAGAACCCTTGTCTTGGGAAAAAAGGCTCTACTCTCATGACCCAGTTACTTCCCAAAAGCCCCAACTCTTGTGGGGTAGTATATAGACATTCAAACCATAGCAGCATATTAGTTATTTTTTGTTTCTTTTGTTTTCTTTTGTTTGTTTGTTTTTTTGGTTTTTCGAGACAGGGTTTCTCTGTGTAGCTTTGGAGCCTATCCTGGCACTCGCTCTGGAGACCAGGCTGGCCTCGAACTCACAGAGATCTGCCTGCCTCTGCCTCCCGAGTGCTGGGATTAAAGGCATGTGCCACCAAACAGCAGCATAGTAGTTATAAAAATAACAATAAAGAGGGCTGGAGAAATGTTTGGAAGTGCTGGACATAGATTAATCTGTTTACCATATAGATTAAAGTGATTATTTCATGAAGTAGCCCCAAATTAGCCAAGTTGTATATTAAATATGTACAGTTTTTATATAACAATCATACTCCAATAAAAATAGTTTTAAACAAATAGAAGCAGGGAATCCTGCTTATATTTGACTCATTCAATCTGAATTTAAATAAACAGTGATTTTTAGGGCAAAACTGACCCAAACATTTTGCAGGAAATGCTTGTACTGTGTTTGTTAAACAAATTCAAGTAATAACCTCTTATTTTTATTCATTGAATCTAGTGATGTTTTATGAAATGTTAACTAGCATGGCAACTTAGGTTCTTTTTAAAATGTTTAATTTTGGAGGTTTGCATGTTTATGGTGTGAGTTTGGGTGTGCAATACATGTGCGTGCAGGTATCCTCAGAGGCCAGGGGAGACATTAGATCTCACTGAAACTGGAGTTACAGGCAGTTGTGAGCTGGTAGCTAAAGCTCTTCCTCTGGAAGAGAGACATACACTTAACCTCTGAGCCATGTCTCTAGCCCTGTGAGTTCTTCTCAAAATGGCAGAAATAACATGACTTCTTAACTAGCTATAAAAACAAAAACAAAATAAAACAAAACAAAGAGCTGAATTTGGTGTCCATTTTGTCTCAGTAGCTGCTGTGATCCTCAGCCTCAAAATCTCAGGAACTTAACAGACCCAGGTCTATATCTTGTTGAAACAGCTAACAGGATGCTGAGTCAGTGGCTGTCCTCAACAGTTTGCTAAAGCACTAAACTGCAGGACACCTATGATGTCACCACTCAGAATCCTTGGTCTGTACCATATAAGTGGCAAAAGAGACAGTGTAAGAGGTCACATGGCCCTTGTATGCGTCTAAGTCCACTCTAGCCACATGCCATTAACAACAGGAGACATGTGTCTCTACCTACACACAAGAAGGACCTGGAGATGGTATCTCACATGAACCTCAGAGTTCTCGGCAGTTGAGGACTGGTTGGTAGAATAAAGGAGCCAGGCTCTAATACCAGAATTCTGAATTTACATCATAGCCCAGCCTTTTGCTACCATGAGATTCCAGACAAATTCCATTTATCCTGTGTCTTAGGGTTTCTATTGCTGTGAAGAGACACCATGACCACAACAACTCTTATAAATGAAAGCATTTAACTGGGGCTGGCTTAGAGTCCAAAGGTTTAGTCCATTATCACCATGCCTGGAAACATGGCGGCATGAAGACAGATATGGTGTTGGAGAAGGGGACCAGAGTTCTACGTCTTGATCCACGGGCACAGCAAGAGACTGTGCCACTAAACCTGGCTTGAGCTTCTGAGACCTCAAAGCCCACCCCCAGTGACACATCTCCTCCAACAAAGCCACACCTACTCCCATAGGCCATACCTGATAATAGTGCCACTCCCTATGAGTCTCTGGGGACCACTGTATTCAAACCACCATACCCCATGGACCTCAGTTGTCGAATTTGTAAGTAGGTCACAGTGCTGTGAGTTTGCTGTGAGAGCACAGTGCCTGACACACAGAAAGCATTTAATAAGCAGCTGTTATCATTGGATGAATATATTCTATTGTCTGCCATTTTAAAAATCATTTCTTTAAAAAGTCTTTAGTTACTTTGTGTGTGGGGGTGTCTGCATGTATGTCTGTACACCACATGCATGCAGTGCCTATGGAGGTCAGAAGAGGGCCTCGGATCCCCTGGAACTGGAGTTATAAAAGGTTGTGTGCCACCGTGCGGGTGCTAGAAACCAATCCTGGGTCCTCTGCAGGAGCAGCAAGTCCTCTTAACTGCTGCACCAACTCTGCAGTCACTATTAAAAGTATTTCTGTGACTTGCTTTCTGACGTTGGCTTATCTAATAGTAACACGGATCAGTAGTGTTAATTATATACGTATATGTGAATATTCTTCATCTATTCTAGTCAAGGCTCTGCTGAGTTCAGTTACTCAGATGAAATCACATAACTAGAGTTCTTAAAATACATCTGGTTCTCTGACCTCAGAGTAGCAGTGCAATTTTTTTGCCAAATGTCCACACCCAGACATTCCACATAAACATAGAGGGTTGCTTTTGCTACAACCTTCAAACACTTAAGAAATTTCTTTTCTAGTACGAATGACAGCTATGCCCAGGATGTAAATTCTGGTTCCTTATTGCAATTGCCTAACTACAATCCAGTAAAAGAAAACTCAAAAAACTTTCTGACTTTTTCTTACTGGTTTCAATTATATGCTTGTCTTAATGGGGCCGAATTTGCCTGTGCTGAGCCTTACTAAAGTTTTTCCAGGCCAGGCGTCGATGGCACACGCCTTTAATCCCAGCACTCGGGAGGCAGAAGCAGATGGATCTCTGTGAGTTCAAGACCACCCTGGTCTACAAGAGCTACTTCCAGGACAGCCTCCAAAGCCACAGAGAAACCCTGTCTCGAAAAAAAAAAAAAAAAAAAAAAAAAAAAAAAAAAAAAAAAAAAAAAGTTTTTCCAGCAGACATGGTATCACCTATGATACTGAACACTTTTACTGCACTGCTGACAATCAGAACTAAAAGTGAGCTGCTAATGGCAACAGACAGATAACTTTAACCACATCTTCTTCCTGCTTTCTTGTTTGGTTTTCAACTTGGTTTTACTTTGCCATGCCAATAGAACTTTCTCAGGAGGCTGATCATGTCATCTGCAATACCCAGCATCTGTATAGTTGGGGTGGGTTTATCTTTTTTTTCAAGGGAAAAGGAAAAGTAGGATCAGGGATAGAGAATCAACTGACCATAGCATCAATTCACCAGACTTCCTCTGCTTTGCCATGTATTGTGACAGCTTTGGCCTGTGCATTCTATTGGTCTTTCCCATCTGCCAGCTTCTAATACTTCATGGGCAGACAGCTTTGCATGCTTTCAGAGACCTCCTTAGATAACCACAGACATCTGCAACCAGTTCTTCTCCTTTCAGAGTATTTTCAGCAAGCAACAAAATACCGTTGTTCTGGGCTGTGGGTGTGGGTCAGTGGTGGAGTGCTTGCCTAGCATGGGTGAGGCCCTGGGGCTAATCCCCACATCACAAACCAAAGTAACCATTTTCTGGTCTAGTTATTCCCATAGTTAAGTCACAAGCTGTCTGTACTAGTTATTTTTCTCGCTGTTGTGATAAAAGACTTGACAGAAGCAACTGATGGAAAGAAAGGATTTGTTCTAGCTCCCAGTTTAAGGAAGGACAGACACAGTTCCTCATGGCAAGAAGGCACCGTGGCACGTTAAGAAAACAAATAAATGCTGGTGTTCGGCTTCCTTCCTCCTTTATCCCCCACACCCTACTGTGTATGTTTTGTTTTTTTGGTTTTCTTTTCTTTTTTTCTTTTCTTTTTTTTTTTTTTTTGGTTTTTTGAGACAAGGTTTCTCTGTGGCTTTGGAGGCTGTCCTGGAACTCACTCTGTAGAGATCAGGCTGGTCTCAAACTCACAGAGATCCCATCTGCTTCTGCCTCCCAAGTGCTGGGATTAAAGGTGTGTACCACCACCCCCCAGCAGTTTTTCTGGTTTTTCTGAGACAGGGTTTCTCTGTGTAGCCCTGGCTGTTCTGGAGTTTTCTCTATAGACCAGGCTGTCCTTGAACACAGAGGTCCACCTGCCTCTGATTTACCCTTTTTTATTCGTCAGGGTCTCTTTAACTCATGGAATCATGCTGCTCATATCCAGGATGGGCTTTCCTTTCTCTGATAACTCTCTAAGACACACCTAAAAATGTGTCTCTAGCTGACTCCAAATCAAGTTGACACTGAAGATTAATTACTACACTGCCTACATTTCCATGATGAAAATTATACAGATTATACTCATGGGCAGATTGACAAATAAATATTTTCACTATTTCTATCTTGTAAATGAAATACTTTGTTTTACACTATGTCTCAAATGTATCTTTGACAAAATTAATATGAAGCTTATGGTTTTTGCAAGTATATACAACCTATGGCCTGTAGGGTCAGATCAGTTATGAATACAGCCCAACATAAAATTACAAGTTTGCTTAAAGCATTACGAGATTGGGTAGTCTTTGTTTTGTTTTGTATTTCAGTTTATGGTTCTGAAGCATGAGCTTTATAGACAGCAGTTTTGTGTTGCAATGTCAAAGGGTTGGACACATCTGGTTAGAGTACGAATTTAGAGTTAATATTTGAAAGGGTGTTCTCTCCAAGAAAAAGGTCATAGTTACGTTTTGTTGGCTCTGTCTCCAAAGGGAAAGAATAAGAATCCTATGACGTGGCTTCTCTTGAGTTAAGCTGTGTTCTAGATGAGAAAACCAAGAGAAGCCACTTAGTCAACTTCCAGGCTTCAAAATCAAAATCTCCAGTGTTGCATTTAACTATTTATTTTTAAAGTATTTTTCATATGATAACTTTTTTTGTGAGTGTGTGTGTGTGTGTGTGTGTGTGTGTGTGTGTGTGTGTGTGTGTTACAACATGATTATAGAAGTCAGAGGACAACTTTTAGGAGTTGTTTCTCACCTTCCACCTTGTTTGAGGCAAGGTCTCTCTTATTGTCCCTGCCACTACTTCGCTGCAAACTCCAGGCTACCTAGCCTGAAAGCTTCCTGCAACTCCCTCCCCCAGCACACACACACACACACACACACACACACACACACACACACACACACACACACACACACACACACACACTATAGGAGTGCTGGAATTACAGATGTGGACTACACTGTCTGGCTGTTTTACATGGGCTCTTGGGAGCTGAACTCTGGTCATCAGGCCGGCAATGGCTTTTACCCACTGTTCCATCTTGATGCCCCCACATGTGGTAACTTTTAACAAAGCTGAGCGACTGAGCCACATCCAACTATGCTTGCGTTCTCTGTTCTGAAATCACTCTTCTTTCAGACAACCACATCCAAGGAGACAACATGGATGCCTCCTTCTCTACTACCTTGGGAAAAAATAGTTAAGAGAATGAGAGAGAAGGTAGATTAGTAGAAGACAATTATTCCTTCTGCAGATGAAAACAGTCATTCTTATGTGTATGCTTGTTTTGCCTGTGTGTTTGTCTGTGGACCACTTGTATGCCTGGTGCTCAAGGAGGCCAACAAAAGGAGTGAAGTGCTCTGGAACTGGAGTTACAGATGGTTTTGAGCTGCCATGTGGGTGCTGGGAATTGAACGCTGGTCCTATGAAAGAGCAGGCAGTGTGTGCATAACTACTGTGCATCAACCCAGACCCCTTTGTAGTTTTTCTTAAAGCAGCACAAAACTGCCCTTCTCCTAAGGAGCTGTGTGAGTGACTTCATTTTCAGCATGAAAGCAGGGCTCCATCCTTTTTGGCACACGGAAAAAAATTAGTCTTCCTATCATTTGCTTTAGTCCTGTGGTCAGGGGAAAAGGTGATACAGAATTCAGGGTGCCTGAGAGAGGAACTCTGTACTGTTTCTTGTCATCAGTTTATCTTTTAGATGGGCTAGATAAGGCTAGGAAGGAATAGCTCACTGTGTTTACTGGCTTTAGTCTACCTTTTGTGGTCCATTTGCAGCTGCTATTATTACTGGTTCATCTTTAACCTTGCAATTAGTTAACAAATAGCCTTCAGAGGATCTTTATCGCTCACTGGAGGGCCAGTGCTGGCTGATTTTTAATCAGGCCAAGAAAGGTGAGCACTTGAAAATGAATTACAAGTGGCTGGAGATTATCCAGTCCAGTGCTTGAAATGTATCTGCTTTTAAAGTCTTTACATTCCTTATGTACTGGGATATTATTGAAAATCATGTCAGTGTCTCAGAGGAAGCTCATGCATTGATGTCTCAGCTGGTACCTGGGAAGCCTGTTCCCATTTTTCCTGCCTAGGCTACCTTCAGCATCTTTGATGTGTGTCAGCTTTGGTCTCAGTGGTTATCCTCCTCACAGTTTCTCAATTCCTCCTGGGCAGGCAGGAAGTGGACTTCTTTGGGGACCATTTCTATCCTGGAGATGCAAGGGCAGGTGCTATAAGTCCATCATTCCTTTTTGACACTAAAGTTAGAAACAATATGAGTACATGAATCTTATTCTTTTTTGTTTGTTTGTAAACTCATTTTTATTTAAATTAAAAACAATCTTATTTTACATACCAATCCCAGTTTCCTCTTCCTCCCATCCTCCCATTCTCCCCACCAACCCTTCATCTCACCCCCATCAGGGAGGGTGAGGCCTCCCATGGGGGATCATCAAAGTCTGTCACATCATTTGCAGCAGGACCTAGCCCCTCCCCTCCACCCCCGATCTAGGCTGAGAGTATCTCTCCATAGGAAATGGGCTCCAAGAGCCCATTTGTGCACTAGGGATAAATACTAGTTCCACTGCCAGCAGCCCCTTAGACTGCTCAAGTCCCCCAATTGACACCCATGTTCAGGGGGCCTGGTTCGGTCCTATGCAGATTCCTCAGCTGTCAGACTGGGGTCCATGAGCTCCCACTTGCTTGAGTCAGCTGTTTCTGTGGGTTTTCCCAGCATGGTCTTGACCCTTTTGCTCATCACTCCTCCCTCTCTACAAACTGGATTCCAGGAGTTCTGCTTAGTGCTTAGCTGTGAATCTCTGCTTCTTCTTCCAGCAGGTACTGGATGAAGGTTCTATGGTGGCATTTAAGGTAGCCATCAATCTCATTATAGGGGAAAGGCATTTAAAGTAGCCTCTCACTATTGCTTAGATTCTTAGTTGGGGATTCCTGGAAATTTCCCTAGTGTCAGGTTTCTTGTTAAGCCTATAACAGCTCCCTCTATTAAGGTATCTCTTTCCTTGCCCTCCTCTCTATTCTCTCCCCACCTTGACCTTCCTGGTCCCTCATGTTCTCCTCACCCTTCTGCTTCTCCCCTCCTCTTTCTCCTACTCCCCCCCCCATGCTCCCAATTTACTCAAGAGATCTTTCCTCTTCTTGGGGGTCCATAGACAAATCTCTCTTAGGGTCCTCCTTGATGAATCTCATTCTTTCATGAGGAAAAAATGTTTATGTTAAGATATTAAATGGTTTCTATGTAAGGTACATAAGCCATACTCATAAACTCAAAAGATATTAAACATAATTTTAGTGTTTATTAAAATGTTTATAAAGCCAGGTATGGTGGCACACACCTTTATCCCTGTACTGGGGAGGCAGAGGCAGGTGGATCTCTGTGAGTTCAAGGCCAGCTTGGTTTACAGAATGAGTTCCAAGACAGCCAGGGCTACACAGTGAAACCCTGTCTCAAAATACAAAAACAAAACAACAACAACAAAAAAAGTCTAATAAAGCATTAAAATATTTGACATCAGCTAAAATTTAAGTAATTAAATTTAATATGGATGAAGAGGAATTATAGCAGGGGTATAGGGCATTTATGAAACTTTTAAAAATTATTTACTATTTAAATTTTTTTAGTGTGTGTATGAATGGACATGCATAGAATCTGTTCTCTTCTTCCACCCTGTGCATTCTGGGAAAGGAACTCAGGTCCTCAGGCTTAGCAGCAAACACCGGGCTTTCCCCACAAGGCCATCTTGCCAGCCCTATTATTACCTTACGCTTTTGCATTTTTGTTACATTTTCTTTTTGTTGGGGACACAGGTGCATCACAGCATGCATGTGGAAGCCAGAGGACAACCCACAGGAGTCAGTTCTCTTCCTCGTTTATGTGGGTTCTAGGGATTGAACTCACATTATCAGGCGTTGTGACAAACAGCCCTGACATTGGATTATGGTCTGTGTCTATGTATGATGTGTGGCATGTATGCCACAGAATGCATGTGGAGGTCAGAGGACAACTCTGTGGAGTTATTCCCTCTTGCACCTTTACACTGTTCCAGGGGTAGAAGGTGGGCTGACGGGCCTGTGAAGCAAGCTCTTTGCTTGCCAACCCCACATTTCCACTTAATAACATCTCGATTGAGATGTAATTCATCTGTTACGTAGTTTCCCCCATCTGAGGAATGAAATTGAGCTGGGTGAGCTAGTTTGTGTTTGTAAATCCAGCACAGGGGAGGTGAGGCATAAAGAGTGAGTTCTAGGCCAGTCTAGAAAATCCCAGACCTACATGGCCTACCTAGTGAGGCCTTGTCTCAGAAAACTAAACAGAGAAATCTATAAAGATACAATTCAGTGATTATTTTTAGCACTTTCACAGATATATGCAACCTTCTTCAAGTCAATTTTAGAATTTCTCACCACCTCAAAGAACACTCACATTCCTGTAGTTATCGCCCCTTCTGGGCCTCCCTGTTTCCTAGCTATGATTTATATTTTGTACTTAGATTTGCATATCCTAAGCATGTTATCTAATTAGACTTACAATGTGATCTTTGAGCCTGGTCTGTTTGAATTGAGCATATTTTCAAGACTGATCCCTGCTTCAGCCAGTCACTGCCTTATTCTTTTTATTCTATTTATTGAAAAATAAATGATCATCTATTTTATGGATACATTGTGTTTTGTTTATCTATCCATCAGCTGACCGCATATGGGATTTGTTTTGAGATAGTATCTTGCTAAATAGCCCTGGCTGACCTGAATTTACTATGTAAACCAAAATGCCCTGACATTTAAAAGTAATTTCTCTGCCTCTGCTTCTCAAGTACTGAGATTACAGGCATGTTCTACGGTGTATGGCATGGGCTGTTTCTGTTTTTTATTTTATTGTAAAAATATCTTTAACCTTTATTTTTATGTGTATGGGTGTTTTGCCTGCATATATGTCTATGCACCATGAATATGTGATGCCGTAGGGGCCACAAGAGGGTGTCTGATCCACCTGGGACTGGAGTTATAGACAGTTGTGAGCCATCATAGGGTGCTGGGGCTTGAACTAGGGTCACCTGGAAGCCAGAAGCCAGTGCTCTTAACCACTGAGCCATCTCAGGTCTTGCTCTGTAGTCCAAGTAGCCTTAAACTCACAATCCTCCTGCCTTCGCCTCCTAAGCCCTGGAACTGTAGGTGTGCACCATTGCTCCTCACTTGTTTTTGACTGTTGCTTCTATTGTTAAACATTCTTTCAAGTGCCTGTTTAATCATTTAAGAATCTGCCAGGCTGTTTTCCAAAGTGATTGCCCCATTTTCCATTTCCGCCAATACCCACAGTATGTAAGGGATCCAGTTTCTTCACAGCCTCTCCACCCTTATCTGACTTGGGAGACTAGCAATCTTAGTGACTGTGAAAGCAGCATTCCATGTGTCCTTCACTGCTGTTTCTGGAGGGATGGCAGAGGCTGAGCATCTCTTCTTGTGCTCACTGCCCACTTGTTATGTTCTTAGAGCTTTTGCCCAAGTTCTAGCTGAGTTATCATTTTATTACTTAGTTGTATGCCTTCTGTTACAATTCCTTCCTTCTCCCCCAATACCCCCTCTCTCTGCTTTTTGTTTTTCCAGACAGGGTTTCTCTGTGTAGTCCTGGATGTCCTAGAACTCCCTTTGAAGACCAGGCTAGCTTCAAACTCAGAGATCCCCCTGCCTCTGTCCCCTGAGCGCTGGCATTAAAGGTGGAGCCACCACTACCCAGACACTTTTCCTGTCTTCACATTTTTTTGTTTCTTTTGTGTGTGTTTTTGTGTGTATGTGGTAGTGGGGGTGGTGGTTCACACACCACAGCACATGTGTGGTGGTCAGAAGATAACTTTCTTCAGTGGCTTCTACTACTGCACACTACAAACTAGCTGGCCCATGAGCTTCTATCGGATTGTCCTGTCTCTACTTTGATCTCACCACGGGAGTGTTAGGAGTACAGTTACCTACCATTGCATCCAGAATTTTACCTTGGTTACCTGGCTAGAACTAAGGCCATTGAGTAGCAAGTGCTTCTGACCATTGAGCCATCCCCGTCCTTTCCTCCCTGACTGAAAGAGCCCTGGAGGCAATAATATATCACTTACTTTTGCAAAACTGTTAACAAAATATCCAAGAGAAACTAATAAAGGGAGGAAAGAGTTTCCTTTGCTCACCATTGCCTAGCCTCAGGTCACCAGGCTTGTATAGCAAGCCCCTTTACCTCCTGCACCATCTACATAGCTCCTAAGGGCTGTTTGCCCTAGCCATACCCCAATCTCTCTGAGCCAGTTTCCTTTAGGTAGTAATTATTAGGATTAAATAAAGCAACATGTGTCAGATACCTAGCTAAGGCCTGTCCAAAATAGAAGCACTGTGGGAACTGGTGCCAGAGAATTTTCTCCAAAAGCAATTCTGGACCATGAACCATGTGATACTGTATTAACAAAGAATGCTGCTAGGGAGAGTGGGTGTTTATTAAAGGACTTCAGAATGGGGGTGGGGCTTCCAGAAAGGGAGCAAATGGCAGAAATAAAAGGAGGGTTTGAGGGCTGAAGAGAAATGAGCCAGACTTTATAAGCCTGGATGGCTCCCAATGAGGGACAGTCATTAGCTGACCTCTCACGGGGCTAAGGTCTTGCTAAAGCCAACTGCTCTGAACAAGATTTTCTGGGGACTCATAGCACTGCCTCTGGGTAGGCCACATTCTATCATGCCTTGTCTGATTCTCTCTTCCAGACATCAAAGGGTTTCTAGGAGAGTGACTAGTAAGGCTTGTATTAACTGGATAAGCCTATGTGAGGGCCCTTGAGCCTCCTCATTTCCCTGCTTTCTGTACCAAGTAGCCTTGGACTTGAGTGGACACTGTTGCCCACAGACCCCACTTTAATGCTCTGAAGAATGGAAATAGATTGTCCTGCCTCATAGCACCAGCAGAGAAAAATCTGCTTTCTAATGGCTTGGTGTGCACAACAATGGTACCTTTGTTCCCCATCAGTAAATGAGTAGCCTCTAGGGAGGCTGTGCAGGCCTACAGTGACCAGGCAGAGAACATGCAGTCTTTTGATAATGACTCTTTATGCCAGTATCTAAATCAAAGTAACAAGCATGCTCATGACTCCAGCAAGCACAACCAGTGCTTTGAGGTCTGACCCTGAAATGAAGACCCACCTCCTGGGGAGAAGCACGTTCCCTCTTGGTGCATTCAAAGAAACAGGAGCTTTGAGACCTGTGAAAAGCTGTGCTTGCCTGAAGAGCTCAGACAAAATCTATTGCCAGGGGAAATGTGGATTATGCAGAGGGGTTTTTCATAACTCCCATAGATAATGATAGGCACTCCTTCTCTGGCCTGCCTTTGCCCATGGTTTACATAGCTCAACAACTTCATAAGCCTTTTTGGTTTTTGTTGGAGTGCAATTCACATAACAAAAGTAATAATTTGAATGAACAATTCAGTGGCGTGGTGGAAAGCTGACTGAAGAGAATGAAGGGAAGTTGTCATTCATGCAGGGGTGAGTTTTCAGTGATACTGCTGTCTGCAGCGGGAGAGTCACCCATGTTTATGTAAGTAACTCCTCGCCAGTGCTCTTGTAAGCAAACTCAATAAACTCATCATCAGTTCATCAAGCTAGTCTTGGAAGAGATTGTTCTTTGCCCTGTGGTTGATGCCATATCTGGGATGAATAGACATTTGTTCATGTCTTCCAGGAAACAGTCATACATAAGTTCCCTACCCCAGCATAGAATCCTGTGTCTGTTACCTATCCTTCTCCATTCTCATCCCTGTCAGCCCTCATAACAACCAATCTACTTTTTTGTGTATTTACTTATCCTGGATATTTTCTTTTAATGGAATCACATTGTATGTGAGCTTTGTCCTAGCTTCATTCACTTGTTAATATAATATTACGTGTTATAGCCTTATCAAGGTCCATTCCTTTTTATGCTGAATAGTGATGTGTGTGTGTGTGTGTGTGTGTGTGTGTGTGTGTGTGTGTGTGTGTTTATACATGGGGTTGCATGTGCTAATGCATGGAGGCCAGAGGAAGATGGTGTGGGCGTCCTGTTCTGTCATACTCCACCTTATTATTTTTCAATACATGGTTTCTCTGTGGAACATCCCTGTCTTGGAAATCACTCTGTAAACCAGGCTGGCGTCAAACTCACAGAGATCAACCTGCCTCTGCCTGCCATGTGCTGGGTTGAAGGCCTGTTATTGACTGTAAGAAGAAAAATTTTGTACCATAATTGAAGTTTAGGGTTGCTGAGAAAGTTTCTGCTAATGTTTATTCACCAAAATTGACCTCCAAGAGGCTCCATTCTCATAATAAAAGGAGATAAACCTGACTAACAACTGGCCATTAAGGCCACGCTCATATCAAAGAACATGACTCTAAGAGGCAGCTCAAGCAGGCAGTGCAGGGTGACAGCCATCATTAAATCCTGGTCTGCCACTAACTCTCTGTGCTCTTATCAGGAAAAGCAGAAGTCTGCCAGGTGGGCAAGGTGAACCTGGGTGACAAGCATTCAAAAAGAACAGCACAAGTGTACTAAAGAAAGAATTCTGACAATACTTTTGTGGTATAAGTTTCCCATGGGTCCAAATGGCCAGACCTGCAGTAGCCTGTTTCTGTTTAAACTGTTCAAAGTGTGACCCTGAACCAGGACCTGAGATTTGAGAATGACAATGTGTGTGGAATGTATAGGCCTTAGGTGTATGTAAATTAGTAAAATCTTCTATTAGAGGCCAGCTCTTCTTTGGGAATTAGCCAGAGCCATCCATACCTCTGCTATATTAAGAGTCTTTCCATTTATTTATTATTAATCTCTTAAGTGTATGGAGTGACTTATCAGTGGGAAGGCATATTAATTCTATAACAATATAATCCAATCAAAAGCAATGAAAGCCTTTACCAGGTTCCCATGGAAGAAACTTTGTAGTGGAGGAAGTGGCCTGCACAGAAACTGTGGTGATTGTGAAGAGTGTCACCCCAAGAGGCTGTACAGTATTTGAAGAGGACAGAGAGTCCCGGCACTATTATTTCAGCTGTTAGATTAAAGGTGGTAAACACCTTTAATTCCAGCACTCAGAAGGCAGAGGCAGGTGGATCTCTGTGAGTTCCAGACCAGCCTGGTCTATGAAGTGAGTTCCAGGATAGACCCCCAAAGCTACAGAGAAACCCTGTCTCGAAAAACAAAAAGAAAACAAACAAAAACAAAAAAATGGTCTGAATTGTATTTCTGTAAAGAAAACATTGACTTTGAGACAGAGCCCCACCATATAGATGTGACTGACCTTGAACTGGCTGTGTATGTAGGCTAGACCTTCACTTGCCATCATTTCTCCTGGCTCTGCATCCCAAGTGCTGAGATTAAGACATGTACCACAAAACCTAGGCAATTTTTAAAGTAAATTTTGACAAAAAAGAGAAAATAACTCGTATTTTGTGTCAAAGAGACCCTTGCATCCCTGCTCTGTTACTTACTGATGATATGGCCTTGGATGAGGTCATCTAACACCACAAGGCTCCATCCAGTTTCTTTATCTATAGAAGAGAGATGAAGTCCATCTCTATCAGAGAATCATAGATAGCCAAGGTGTCCATTGAAGCCATTAGTGTGACGCCTCTCCTCTCCTTGTGAAATGCTTTCCACTGTCTTCTCTTCTCTTCTCTTCTCTTCTCTTCTCTTCTCTTCTCTTCTCTTCTCTTCTCTTCTCTCCTTCCTTTCTGTCCTTCCTTCTCTCTTCCTCTCCTTTCTCTTCCTCTCCCATCTCCTTCTCCCAGTCTCTTCCCTTCCCCACACTTCTCCCTCTTCCCTCCTTTCCCCTCCCCTCTTCCCTCCTTTCCTCTTCCGCCTTTTCACACCCTACTCCTGTCCTGTGGGAACACGTGTCCCATTTCTGCTTATCTGTAATGCTAGACCCTCATAAGAACAGGAACTACATACAACTGCCATGTTCACTGCTCTGTGTCTATCCCCATCACAGCATCTGGTATGCTGTTGCCTTGTAGTATCTACTGAATGATTGGCTTTTTTTATTAATTGATTGAATGAGCATAGCAAATTACTTCCACTGGAATCAAATTCTCCGATAACACCATATGCCTATAAGGGGTATCCGAGACAGGATTTCTCTGTGTAGCTTTGGAACCTATCCTGGCACTCGCTCTGGAGACCAGGCTGGCCTCGAACTCACAGAGATCTGCCTGCCTCTGCCTCCCGAGTGCTGGGATTAATGGCGTGCGCTACCAACGCCCAGCCAATTTGCATAATTTCTACATTTTCTCTTCTAGAGCATCTCCCGGGGATAGTCCTTGGAGAGAATCTCAAGGATTGATGGCCTATTATCTAGTCACCACCATGCTAGCTAAGTGCCCATGGTGGGGCCAGCACAGGGGTGGGAGAGGGAAGCTATCGTATAAATGTCTACAAATATAAGTGACCTCCAAACTCAGAGCTCAGCCATACATTTTGCAGATAATCAGTGCAGATTGTCACCCTTTAGTCTTCAGTGGAGGTTGCCTCTAGGATAAAGGCAGGCCCACTCAGGTTTCTAGAGAATTTGCCAAGTGCAGTCCCAGCAGAAGTCTGGAATTCTTTCCTTAGAATTTTATCTCTTAGATTTAAGGCATTGATCTCTATCAAGATGCCCAAGGAAATGTTTGCCTCTCTATTAGTCATGTATATTCAAAAACTAAAGGAGGATTCATTTGGATAATGACTGGAAGGCACTATTAACTTTCATCTGATGCCATCCAGACAAAAATATGGGACAAATCATTCAGGGAAATCAGGTTCTACACACCCAGGTTTAGGGACATCAGTCCCAGAGACCCATGCTGCCTTGCCAGCCCTGTGTCTTCTCTCTCTGTACCCTGTGCTCTTGACCCCTGGGCTTCCAGTTAAACCCAACCATGACACTGCTATTTACCTAGCTGAGCACCTGCTGAACCACTGGCCACCTTGGAGATTTGACTCCAAATTTGCTTGCTTTTTGTGGGTCAAGCTCTTGGTCCTGGTGCTTGGTACAGGACAGCGAGACAATGAGGGAAGTGGACGGTGACCAGAAGCTCAGAAGGCATCTGTCCTGTCCACACGTAGATGGCTTTCTAACCTGCCACTGGTCAGGGGAGGGGAGGAAGCAACATCTAGATCTCCTTTGATGGTCTTTTGGCATTATGAATTTGATTTGATTCTTTTGTTTTTGTCTTCTATTTTTGTGTTTTGTTTTTGAGACAGCATCTCACTATGTAGACTTGGCTGGCCTAGAACTTACCATGTAGACCAGGATGGTTTCTAACCAATAAAGATTTACTTGCTTCTGTGTCCCATGTGCTGGGGATTGAAGGCCTGTGCCACCATTCCCTGACCAGTTGATATGAATTTTATTATATTTTATTTTTGGTGTTTCGAGACAGGATTTCTCTGTGTAATAGCTATGGCTGTCCTGGAACTAGTTCTGTAGACCAGGCTGGCCTCAAACTCACAGAAATCTACCTGTCTCTATCTCCCAAAGTGCTGGGAATACAGGCATGCACCACCACCACCCGGCATATATGAGTCTTATAATGTTACAGGTTTTTTTTGTTTGTTTGTTTGTTTGCCTCTGTCTGAACTGGGAGGCTAGGTTACATTTTGTTGTTGTTGTTCTTTTAGTTTGGTTTTTGATGCAAAGTCTCATATATCCCAAATGTGGCCTCAAACTCTTGTAACTGAGGATGACCTTAACTCCTGATCTTCCTATCTCCAGGTTGGAGATATGTTGCCCGTGTCTGCTTTCTGGTGTTCAGGAGATAGAACCCCAGGCTTTGTCCATGTTAGGAGAACACTTGAACAATTGGACTGTATCTATAACCTTGGAGATGCCTGGAAGTCCTCCAGGAGTCCCTTCATTCATTAGTTCATTAGCTAACAATATATCTACTTTTGACCCAGTGTGGGATGCAGTTTACAATGTATAGACCCTGACCTCAAGGAGTTTCATCTATGTGAGGAGTCAGATGTCAGTGCTACCTGCAGCGAAGTGGTTCACTGCTTTACCAGAGTCAAAGCCCAAAGTAAGATTTCAGATTCATCTGTTCATCTCTACAGGCCTTAGGCTAGGTCCTGGAAGAATGAGCTATCTGAATAAAAATGGAAAGAGTGGTAAGAAAAGGGTGTCAGGCAGCTCACAGTCCCAGGCACCCTGTATCTCTGCACTCTCTCCTATTTATGTTCACAGGTTGTAATCCTTCCTGCTTTCAAACAAATGGCCACTGGATGGTATGAAAATTGGCTACTCCATAATCTGGAGCCAGGTCAGACCCAAACTAGGCCAATCAGAGCCCTTCTTAGCATAATGCCCTGGGCATAGAGACAGTGAAGTCTGGCTTCTCTGGTGGTGGAGGCCATGACCTGCAGGATAAAACAGCTCAGGGTAGGCACTCTGACTCAGCTCCTGAGGCTAGCTGTGCCATTGTCTCAGTTTACAGAAGCAAATGGGCCCTGCCTGAGGATAAGAAAGCAACTTTGCTGGCTAGTTTTTCTGATGTTTTTCCTGAGACAGGGATTCTTCGAGTAGCTCTGGCTGTCTTGGAACTCTGTAGACCAGGTTGGCCTCAAACTCATAGATATCCACCTGCCCTTGCCTCCTGCGTGCTGGGACTAAAGGCGTGCACCACCATGTCCGGCTTCTGTCTAGTCTTTATGTCAACTTGACAGAAACTGGAGTCATCTGAGATGGGGTAACCTCAACTGGGAAATTGCCTTCATAAAATGAAGCTGTAGGCAATCTCTCAACTAGTGGCTGATGTGGGAGGGTTCACCCGTTGTGGGTGACACTACTTCCACTGGGCTGGTGGTCCTGGTTATTTAGCACTCCTCTATGGCCTCTGCATCAGCTTCTGCCTCCAGGCTCCCACCTGGTTTGAGCTCCTGTCTCGGTTTCCCTCAATGGACTGTGATTCAGGAGATTTAAGCCAAATAAAAGCTTTCCTCCTCAAGTTGCTTTTGGTCATGGCATTTCATCACAGCGTTAGTAACTCTAATTAAAACAGACACCACTAATATTAGCCTGGCTAGCCCCGTGAGAGCTTTACAAGAGCACAAGAGTCCTGAGCAGTGGGGGCAAGAACATCGGCTCTGTGCTCTGTGGCTATCAGTCATTGGGGTTATCAGTCACTGGACACAGCCCTGGGAAGGACACGGCCTTGGGCAAATGCCTTTCTTTAGCTGTGTATCTGTGAGCATTTAGCTAAAAAGTTTCTTATTAACAGACGGAGATCTGGATGGTGTATATCCAGCATACCTTCCCTTTTCCTAAGCTATTCTGTTTGGCATAGTGGTAACAAAAGTGTCCTAACTCTTTTAGAATCTCTACATGTATCCAAGGTGCAATTTAGTTCTCCATTTTAAAAAGGCTAATTAATTTTGTCAACTTGAGTGTTCTTTGCTAACCTCCCTCTCGTTCTCTCTGGTGGAGACTGAGCTTGGGGGTCTTGTGCATGCTAGGCAAGGACTCTATTACCGAAGTGGATATGCAGCCCTTCTTTCTCAGCTTCTCTCCTTTTTACTATTGTGTATATACGCACACACATGCTGCAGGGTATGACCTTTACATGTGGAGTTAGTTTTCTCCTTCTAGCTTTATGTGGATTCTGGGGATGGAAATCAAGTTGCCAGATTTGCATAGCAAGTGCACATACCGGCAGAGCCAGCTCACTGGCTTCTCTTGCAATGTTCCTAATAATCAAGATCTGGGTGTGAATTATATTTTTATTTTATTTGGTTTTATGTGGAGACAAGTCTCAGGATGCAGCCCTGGCTGTCCTGGAACTCGCTATGTAGATCAGCCTCAAACTCAGAGATCCATGTGCCTCTGCCTCCCATGACCCTCTGTGTTTGATTTTGAAAGTGTCCTCATCCCTGTGTCCATCATACTTAGTTGCTACTAGTTTTCAAACTACACATTAAGTCTCCAGATAGTTTTTCCATTCTCCTCGATAAAGGCTTTGTGTTCCCACTAAAGTCAAAGCTCATTTCTTCATGACATAATTCTTATTTAGGTCTGTCATCAGTGAGGGCTACACAGTGGGATCCTGTCACACAAACATACAACACAAATCTTAAGAGAAACTTATTTTTGTTGTGAATTCTCACTTTCAACTTGTGTTCTTCTGAATCTAGTCTTCTCCAGACCCATCTCCATAGCTCATCCCATACACATTTCTTCATTTTTTTTCAACACCCAGCAAAGTTCTTCCTCTTCTCTCTTCTAGCTTGCTTTTTGTGAGCATTCACTAAACACTACACCCAAACAGAACATCTAATTATCTGATTCATAAAAGGAGTTTGTCCTGTTTGTGGGTTTATCACCTTCCAATCCCATGGTGTATAAACCTGATTGTTACTTTACCATTTCAAGGGTGCATGTCCTCAGGCTCCTAAGGTTCATTTGAAAAGGAAAAGCACTTAGAGTATTTTGCCTGCCCTGCTCATTTTTTAAGATGAAGAACACTAAACTTTAAATGAGTTTCATAGCTTGGCTCAGGCCACACATTTAATGCTATACTTTGAAAGGATTTGGCCAATACTCCTTGTACATAAATCAGTGACCTGTATTAATTTTCTAGGTCTGTAGTAATGAATTACAGCAACTATGAGAAATGTATTCTCTCACAGTTCTAAAGATGAGAAATCTGCAGTCAAGGTGTCAGCAAGGCCAGGTCCCCTTTAAGAGGCTGTAGATTGAGGTACTTCCTTGTCTCTTCCTGCTTTTGGTGGTCTCAAGCGATCTTTGGATCGAGTGGCATTACTCCTGGTTCTTCCGAAGTGGCTTCTGCTGTGTGCCTCTCTTAAAAATCTCCCTCAGTGTCCATAGTATAGTAATACCTATTGTGGAACTTAGGTCCTCCCTAGATTTCAGGACACTTTTTGCAAATATTGTCACACTGCAGATTTCAAAGGTCAGAGACAGGAATTCCTAGGAGCCACCACTCAGTACATGTTCCCTGAGGAAAACCTTACCCTGTCCCTCCATGAGTGCAATGCTTTGCCAACGAAGTGCAAGATATAATTTAATCTGAGTATTTTTTTTCAGTGATTTCAAGTTGTTTGCCACCTTACATCTTTTTGGTGTTTTTTGCTTGTTTATTTTTATGTGTATGAGTGTTTTTGCCTGAATGTATGTATGTATATACTAGGTACAGACAGTATCTACAGAATTCAGACCAGGGTATCTTATTCCCTGCAATTGGGCCACTGTATGGGTGCTAGGAATTGAACCTTGGTCTTCTGCAAAAGTAGTCAGTGTTCTTAACCACTGAGCAATCTCTCCAGCCCTGCCACCTTTTACATCAGTATTCTTATATACACAATGTTTTTAATATGTACTGTAGTCATAGTTGCTATGCAGTTGTTATAGAGTAAGATCTTACAGTTTTGGTTGTGAGCCTAACCTTTAATGGATGAGTGAGATCTTAAAGGCTAAGCTTACAACCAAAAATATTGAAAGAGTGAGATCTACATGAGGACAAATGAAATGATTTATCAAATATATTAAATGAAAAAGGAATAATGGTATTCTGCCCATTATGTTAACATACATGTATATATATAATATACACACACATATATATATACATATACACACATAAACTTTGCTAGTGTATGTATAGTATATTTCTGAAATGACACAGGAAACCATGAAATTAATAGCAAGGAGAGGGACTAGAGGCCTCACTATAAGGAATAATAAACACATTTCTCTCTTTGTGTCTGTTATACTTTGAACATAAAATGATCCCCACCCCAGATGGGTATGTTTCAACACTTGGTCTCCAGATGGTTGTGTTGTTTGGGGAGGTTGTGGAACCTTTGGGCCCTGAGGCCTAACTAGCAGATGTAGGGCCATGTGTTATGGTATGGTATGACCTGAGTTCTGCTCAGGTGTCTACTCAGGTGGTCTCACCAATGCCCCCATATTCCCTCCGACACAGCCGTGAACTGCTCTTGACACTGTGCTTTGCTACCTGATGTTCTGTATCCCCAAACTGTGAGTCAGAACACACCCTTCCTCTCATATTGTCTTAAGGGTTGTTTGACTTACAAAATACCATGTATAATTTTAAAAGCAAAAGAGGGCTGGAGAAATAGCTCAGTGCTTGCCTTGCAAGCATGAGGACTTGAGCTCTATCCCAGAACCCAGGTAAAAATGTCCTGGGTCAAGGCATGCACTTGTAATCCCAGCACTGGGGAGGCAGTGACAGGAGGATTCCTGGGGATCCTTTCCCTGGCCTGCCAGAGTAACTAAATCAGCAAGTTTCAGGCTAATGAGAGGACCATGTGCGAAAAGAATTAGGTGGGATTTCTGTGGATAATACCTAAGATGTCCCCTAGTCTTCTCATGCCTGCATGTGTTGTGCGCGCGTGCTCACACACACACACATACACACACACACACACACACTTAAACACATACATATACATGTAATAAAAACATGTACCATTGATACCTTAAGGCTAAATTCACAATGTAAACTGATTAACACTGGAAATGCTGGGGTTTAAGTCAGAGAAGACCTCTCGTGTCAATCCGGCTAAGCTTCAGTACCTAGGGCAGTTTCACTCGTTACCCATAGGACAAGAAAGTCTTCCTACAGTGTGGGATCCCAGTACTTCCTACAGTACAACAAATGCCAAGTGACCCAAATATGCAAATCGAGCTGCTCAGGCAAGATTCTGCTCTTCACTACAATGTTCCCAGGCAGCACTGGGATATTGAGTTGAATGAAGGCCTGACTTCTATACAGGAAGGCAAGCCTCTCAAAGCACAGCCTGGGGCTCTTTTACCCATACACTGCTCAGATCTGTTAGCACCAGAGTGTGCAAAACAATCGGAATAAGAGTCATGAGAAATCCACCACTTGATGAACTGGGCAGGAACATAGAGTTGCATTAACTGGAGGGTCAGGCAGCTGATGACTCACCAAGCAAGTGGAAGGTGGGCTATTCATCTTCCAAACAAATGCCTTCTCATGGCAGCAGGTCAGGAAGCACCGAAGATAGCACAGTTGGCAGGGCCCATGGGAAGAAGACCTAAGACCTAAGTGAAACTTTCTAGGGAAGCAAAGGGACTAATGGAAGTGGGAAGGAGGAGAAGGAGAGAGTACTGAGGTATGTATGAAAATGTCCTTATACTACTGTGTGGTGGTACAAGCCTTTAGCCTCAGCACTTATCTGTGAGTTTGAACCCAGCCTGACCTATATAGAAAATTCTAGGACAGTCAGGGCTACATAGAGACATTTGCCTAAACAACAACAATACAACTTAAAAAATTACTGTACCATGTACAATGGATATATACAACTTTAAAAAAAAAGAATCAAAGCATATGCAATTTCCATCTTTTTTAGTTTTGTTTTGGTTTGGTTTGGTTTGGTTTGGTTTGGTTTTTCGAGACAGGGTTTCTTGATAGCTTTGGAGCCTGTCCTGGAACTTACTCTGTAGACCATGCTGGCCTCGAACTCACAGAGATCTGCCTGCCTCTGCCTCCCGAGTGCTTGGATTAAAGGCTTTCTTTTTTAGTTCTAACATAAAATCAACCAAGACAAATAGTGACCTTTGGGCCCCCTGGACATTTCTCCTTCCAGTTATTGCCCCTTAACACTTAGGTAAGAAGTGAAGATTGACCTAAAAGGAGAGGATTGCGGGTCCTATGTGTACCCAAGTGACTTTTGGTCAGCATACTTGAGCCCCAGCACAAAAAGCATCCAAACAAAAGCTATTGCATGGAAGTACATTCTTGTTTTTGTTTTTAAGATAAAGCTTCCACACTCTAGGCAGTCCAGGTTGGCCAAACATTCATGGTAATCTTCCTGCCTGAACTTCCCAATGCTAGGACTATAGGCATGCACCACCACACCCAGCTGAGAGCAGAAACTGTAATGCACATATTTAATGTCTGTCTTGACAGCCTTCTTATTGTGCCAACCAATACGACACGGAAGCACACCAACTAGTCAGGCCACACCTGTCAGCCTAGCTGCTCTCACTCAGATAAAACCCAAGGACAGCTTTTCAGTGTCAATAGTTTCTTTGAAGTGATAGGACTGGAAACTGAAGAATTCTCCTGACCTAAATTACAGCCTTCAAAGCACAGACAGCGTACTCTGTCTCCCAGCTGGCCTGCCACACCCTCCCCTAAGTGACAGAATGACACCCCAGAGAGCTCTCCTGGCCAGTCATCGAATTGTTTCGATCAAAAAAGTCAGATATTTTGACAACTATGGGTTTTACACTCAACCTGAAACCTATAGATCCACCTACCTTTCATTGTGTTTTGTGAGTCCAGTTGACTTTCCCTATATCCACACTACTACTACTGCCCTGGTAGTGATCCAAACTGTCACCTTCCCAGAACTCTCCAGTCAGTTCATGCTTATCTGCAGTTAGTGTCCATACTGTGCCCAGAGGGCAGGCCTTTCAGAAACTCAGTCTCTATTCCCCCTCAAAACAAATACAAGGACTTAACAAAAGCCTGAAATAGTCTTCATTTACATGCCCTAGGTACATCTCAAGTCTAGGGATTGGGATGTAGCTCAGTTGGTAGAAAGCTCGTCTGACACGCAAGAGACCCTGGGTTCAGTCCTCTGCACCACATAAATGGGACATGGCGGTGCATGTCTATCTGGGGAGGTAGAGACAGGAAAGTTAGAAGTTCAAGTTCGAGGCCAGCCTGAACTACGTCAAATCCTGTCCTCAAGTCCGTCTTTTGCCATACTATGTTTCGGCCATTCTTTTTAGAACAGGTAAGAACAGTTGATGAAGCCTGGCATGATGGCATGTTGGGACACAATCCAAGAATGGAGTCATTCGAGGATACTTCTACGTGCTTTTGAGAAAACTCCAAGAAACCAAGAGTCTTACGACCTTAGTTTCTTCAAAAAACATGAAATTGTTCTTAAATTATGCTTTCATTCCCTTCCCAAGTGTAGCAGATAGGAGTGAATTTACTTCAGATTATTCTCTCTTTTTTTTTTTTTTGGTTTTTCAAGACATGGTTTCTCTGTGTAGCTTTGGAGCCTATACTTGCTCTGGAGACCAGGCTGGCCTCGAACTCACAGAGATCTGCCTGCCTTTACCTCCCGAGTGCTGGGATTAAGGCGTGTGCCACCAACGCCCGGTCAGATTATTCTTTATAACTAGTTATTGTTGTTTGTTAACATGCCTCTATGGAAAAATGTTTTTCACCCAATTCAGTGGCTGCCTCTAAAGCAAGGGCTACAGCCAGCAGGAATTCTGTCCCTCATGCACTGGCTCTCTCCAAGCCACTAAGGGAAACTTTATCTAGATCTTGATCCCTCTACAGAACTCAGGATTCAAAGGTCGAGGTGAAATTCTGTTCGTTCAGAGAGGCTGAATAGCAAGTAGCTAACCTTCTCTTTCTCCTGTCTACTGAAAACCCACGAGAAAACCTTCCACCCAGCTCCCACTTAAGAACACCCTGTTACTCTTTTGCTTAAATTAGAAATTCGAGAGAAATGGACATGGACTATAGAGAGCACATTAACCAGTTTATTGTAGGGCAGAAGATCGAGTGGGGGGGGAAAGAGAAATGGAAGAACAGAGCAGGGCAGAGAGTAAGAGAGAAGGGGGGGTCGACCTCTGGAAAGAGAGAGATGAGAATAATGCGGGTTTAAAAGGGGGAGCTTGCACACGCACTGAATCCCTACGCAGCCCGTAATGAGTGACGTAGCCATGATACGGCTATTCAACACAGGGCCCTTTAAACTGCCTAGGTATCTGCCTGAACCTTTCACTCTCTACACCTGGTTCCTCCCTACCACTTCCTGTCAGCTAGTTGCTGATGCAACCTCCAGACCACAGATTAATTTTATTTAATCAAACAAATGGAACATGTTTCTGCATTGTAAACAAAAGCAGTAGGAAGAAATGTAACACACCTTAAAATAATATTCCATAACAGAGAAACATGGTTCTGCTGTGATCAGCTTGTCTGCCATGTTCTGTTTGTGATTGTGATTGTATATGTCACCAATGTAACCAACCCCCTTAGCCCTCAGACAATAAATTGTCTGATGCTCTGAATAAAGTTGGCTACTGTATGAAACTTTAGTTCACCTCATTTCTAGTCTCCATTCTCCCATGTCCCACTGGCCTCTAGAGCCGTGACAGTGGCACATGCCTCTTATGCCAGTATTGGGGAGGCAGAGGCAGGTAGAGCTCTGAGTTTGAGGCCAGCCTGGAATTCTAGAACTATGTAGAGAGACTCTGTCTCAACAAACAAACCAAGAAAAATAACATTTATACTAATATGATTTTTTTGTTTTAGTTTTTCGAGAAAGGGTTTCTCTGTGTAGCTTTGGACCCTATCCTGGCACTCGCTCTGGAGACCAGGCTGGCCTCGAACTCAGAGATCCAACCTGCCTCTGCCTCCCTAGTGCTGGGATTAAAGGCGTGCGCCACCAACGCCCGACTACTAATATGAATTTTAATTTTCTAAAATTCCTTATTACTTTTTGGAGTATTTTTAAAAGTTAAAAAAATGGCATAAATCAAGCCTCCCCAAACCATACATTTTGATGGGATTCCACCAAAAGAGCAATTTAAATAGAATTTACTGAGAGAACACAGCTAATGGCAGGAGTTATTTAAACTTTCTTAGCTATGGGTTTCTCCCCCATAAACAAGAAGACCCTGCAGGATCTGTTTTTATAAAACTCAATTATTCTGGCTCACTAAGGCACATCCCAACACCAGGCAAAGAGGAGGTATAATCAATAGATGCAGAAGAAACCAGGTGGTGATGGCGCACGCCTTTAATCCCAGCACTCGGGAGGCAGAGGCAGGCAGATCTCTGAGTTCGAGACCAGCCTGTTCTACAGAGCAAGTACCAGAACAGGCTCCAAAGCTACACCGAGAAACCCTGTCTCAAAAACAAAGAGAGAGAGAGAGAGAGAGAGAGAGAGAGAGAGAGAGAGAGAGAGAGATCCACCTGTCTCTGCCTCTGGAGTGCTGGGATTAAAGCCATATGCCACCACACCAAGCATCTGTAGATGTTTTGTTAAAAGTCAGTGGGGTCAGAGGGGTCCAGACATCCAATGGCTATAAGTCAAGGATATTGCTAAACATCCGACAATGCACAGCATAGCCCCACAGCAAAGAATGATCTTATCTAATGCATCACTACGTTTTGATTATGTAAATCCAGTTGGTGGGAATTTCTGGCTCTCATCACACATGCAAGAGAAGCAGGCAAAGTCAACCACAGAGAAGTTAAGATGTGTAGAAAGGAGTTGAAGTTAGACAGTTTTCTGATTCCTCCTCCTTTTCGTCCATTAGGGGATTCAATCTAGAGCCTTGAGCATATGAGGGGGGCACTCTACTATTGAGCTGCTGCCCTAGCAAGTTTTCTAAGTCCCAACTTCACGTCTTTTTGCATGTTGTTTTTTTTTTCCCTCTCAATAATGAACAATGAGCATTTTACTCTTGAAGGGTACACAACATAGAAACAATACTGCCTTAGTTAGGGTTTACTATTGCTGTGAAGAGACACCATGACCATGGTAACTCTTATAAAGAAAACATTTAACTGAGGGTGGTTTGCTTACAGTTTCAGAGGTTCAGCCCATTATGATCATGAAGGGTCACAAGCATGGCAGTATACAGGCAGACGTGGTGCTGGAGTGAGAGTGCTACATTTTGTAGGCAACAGGAAGATGACTGACTGTCACACTGAGGGAAGCTTGAGCAAAAGAGACCCCAGAGTCTGCCCACACAGTAGCACACTTCTCTAACAAGACCACACCTCCTATTAGTGCCAATCTCTTTGGGGGTCATTTTCTTTCAAACCACCACAAATACAGAGTAGAAAACACTCAGTTAGAAGTCAGGGTGTACCAATTGTGGCACACCTGTAGTAACAGCAGGTAGAGATAGGAGGATCAAGAGTTCAAGTCCAGACTCAGCTACAGAGAAACTTTGAGGCTAACTTGGGTTACATGAGAGACCCTATCTAGAAAAACAAAACAATAAGCCAAACCAAACCAGGGTGATGAGTACTAAGAGAAGGATCATACAGATTATTTTGGGATCCCAGAATAGTGGAATTTCCCTGAGCTGGGGGAGGTAAGGAAAGATGTGACATCTACACTGAGAACTCAAGCAAGCAGGAGGAAAGCATGGCCAAGTAGGAAGACGAGTATGTGAATGTTCATTCAGATAGATGAACAAATGTCCATAAGGGAAACAGCATGGCAAGTGTCTGGGATGCAAAAATGTTTGGTTTAGCAGTGCCAGTAGTCTGTCTGTTGGCTCTCAACTGCAGTTCTGCTTTTCTCTGCATTGCAGGGGATAAAAAGCCAGCAAGTTACATTTCCCTGATCTCTTTGCCAACTGGCTATTGGCCAGGATTTGCCAGTGGAAAGCAGTGGAGGAAAATGGCAGTGAGAGTTTTGTGTGTATGCCATGTTCTTCCACATTGCTAGCATCTCCACTAGTGGCAGCAACAGCAGCCGGTGAGTGAATCCTCCTGGGTTCACCAGCAGCCATGGCAGGTTCACTACATCAGCCTCATTGGCAGTGGTGGTAGCCAAGGTGGATACTTTTGTATTCTGTTCAACAGCACAACATTCACAGACAGCATTGTTTGCTGAGGCCAGGTAGCATCATTTTCACACTTCCCTAGCCTAGGTTCATGCAGCTCTAAATTTCTGGGGAAACATATCTTTCTACTCTTCCAATTCTTTTTTTTTTTTTATAGCACTTCCATTTATCACATTGCCTGTGTTTAAAACACCTCCAGACTGGACCCTAAAATAGCAACTGAGTCAGAAAATAAGATGGAGTGGAGGAGGGTTGTGGTGAGGGATTTGGTTCAATAGGTAATTCAACAGCAGGTGGTTCAAGCTGTATTAGGAAGTGATCAGGCATTGGGACTTTATCTTAAGAGCAGTGGAGACCCACAGAAGACTTAAACATATATTAAAGATTGAACACAGGGTCTTCCCCATGCTTGCCCACACAACTGCTGGATCACTGAACTACATCCTCAGTGCAGGGTTTTAAATAGATATATACTTTATAAATCTTTATCTTGTGAAATAGTAATTTTAGTATCCTTTTAAAGAAAGCAGAACAAACGAGCAAAACACCTACATTTCAAAACACCCAGAAGAGCTGGTACTAAATTATTTTCTTCTTTTTTTTTTGTTGTTTTTGTTTCTGAGACAGGGTTTCTCTGTGTAGCCCTGGCTGTCCCAGAATTTTCTCTGTAGGCCAGACTGGCCTTGAACTCACAGATATCACCTGTCTCTGCCTCCTGTGTGCTAGAATTAGAGGCATGCGCCACCACTGCCTGGCTTGTTTTTGTTTTTGAGACAGGATCTCGCTATATATAGTCTATGCTGGCCTCTGACTCATAGAGAATCCCCTGTCCTTTGCCTCCTGAGTGTTGGATTAGAGCCACACACCACCATTCCTTTTCCTTTTCTTTCTTTCTTTTTTTTTTCAGTATTGGGGATTGAATACAGGGCACACTTGACTACTGAAATATATCCTCACCACCTTATTCTGTTGCATTTAATCCTAGCTGGTCCTGGCAGCATGCCCAAGTATCCTGTTTATTCATCAAGTATTTGATGATTTCTCATGTGCTCAGCTCTTTTCAGAGTGTTGGAAGCATAGTTGTAGACAAGGCAGATAATATCCTTACCTTCTTGGACTTTGATATTTTAGTTGGCAGGCAAAGAACAAGTGAAGAAGATAATTTGTAATCTGATAAAACAAGCAGAATACTGACAGAATATTGGTTGAGGGGAAGTAGCTGTGTGAAAATGCTCAGGGAGGAAGTGGAGGTTGATCATTGTGGAACCAAGAAGGTACAAAAATGTAGGTGGTTAAAGGCCAGATTCTAGGACTTGAAAAACGAATGCATTTGGATTGTACCAAACAAGAAGCAAAGGCCCAGAACAAGACAAATTGCAGGGCCTGCAGAGGCTTAGATGACACAGTCCTCTGTGAGCTATATTATTAGCCTGGCATTTTTTCTAAATACAAATTGTATGCAGAGGCATGGACATGATCAGATTTGTATTTTAGAACAAAATGGATAAACTGTAGAAGGTAAGACTGTTGGGAAAGTCCATTGAGAAGTCATTGCAGTGGCCCAGAGGAGAGGCAACTGGCCTGGGTTAAGGCTCACTCATGTTCTTTCCTTAAACTCAGTCTCTTCTTTTGTAGAGTAAGGATAGAAGCTTAGTAAAAACAGATCAGCAGCCAAGCGTTGGTGGCGCATGCCTTTAGTCCCAGCACTCAGGAGGCAGAGGCAGGTGGATCTCTATGAGTTCAAGACCATCCTGGTCTACAAGAGGTAGTGCTAGGACAGCCTCCAAAGCCACAGAGAAACCCTGTCTCGAAAAACCAAAAAAAAAAAAACCAAAAAAACAAAAACAGATCAGCAAACCCTTGTTCCCAGGCACTGAGAAAGACTCCAATGTGCTGTAATGTGTCAAGATTTAAATTTTTTAAATTTAAGATTGATGTGCTTTATACCATTCACTACCAACCAACCTACTTCCTCTTACTCATGTTTCACTCCAGCAGGAACTAAGAACAGCTGTGGCCTTGTAACTCACTGAACCAATTAGTGGCTTGAAAGTCGCTTCACCATGGGTAGTTTTTGTTGTGTAACTAGCTGTTTATCAATTGGGATAGGTAGTGCTGCAAGAACCAGGAATGGCTGCAGAGGTGTGGTGGGGCTCAGTCTAGAAAGGTTTGCTCAGTTTTCAGGTGTTAGGTTTTGCTTCTTGGCCTTCCTGCAGGGCTATCAGACCTGCATTGCCAACATTAAACTTCTGTGTAATGGGTCCTTGCTAACCTTACATTCAGTTCTAGTGTCCCAGTGCCTTTATGCCTCTTGATAATTGTATCATGTTCATTCAAAACAACATGCTATAATTCAGCTGATACACTTAAAAGCCTCTTTAATATCTGTACTGGCTGATTTCGTATCAACTTAACACAAGCTACAGTCATCAGGGAGGAAGGAGTCTCAGTTGAGGAAATGCCTCCATGAGATTCAGCTGTAAGGCATTTGTCAATTAGTGATCAATAGGGGAGGGTCCAGCCCACAGTAGGTGGTACCTGGGCTGGTGGTCCTGCATTCTATGAGAAAGCAGGCTGAGCAAGCCAGTGAGCAGCACCCCTCTGTAACCTCTGCATCAGCTCCTGTTCTAGGATCCTGCCCTGTTTGAGATCCTGTCCTGACTTCCTTCAGTAATGAACAGCAATGTGGAAGTATAAGCCAAATAAACCCTCTTCTCCCTAACTTTCCCTTTGGTCATAGTGCTGTGTCATAGCAATAGAAACCCAAAGACAAGTTGGTCCCAGCATAGTGGGGTATTGTGACAGACCTGACTATGTTTTGGTGAGGCTTGTGGAAGAACTTCAGAATTGGGGCTAGAAGAGCCATTGGGCGTTAGGAGCTCAGTGGGATGTTCTTTAGGAGCTTGGAAGATAATGTTGAGAGCAGGCTGGGTGGTGATGGTGCACTCCTTTAATCTCAGCACTCGGGAGACAGAGACAGGTAGCTCTCTGTGAGTCCAAGGCCTACCTGGTCTACAGAGTGAGTTCCATGACAGCCAAAGCTACACAGAGAAACCCTGTCTTAAAAAAACAACAACAAAAATGGTTGAGAGCAGTGTTGAGTATGGAGTTTTAGCTTGTGAAGTTTCAGAGGGAAGTTTAAAGACTGTGTTGGGGCCATTTGTTATTTTGAATTAAGATTCTGTGGTTCTGGTTTGCTGGGACTGAACAATCAGCTGTGATTAACAAGATACCAGAACTACTAAAGCAAAACTGCTTTCCTGGGATACTTGATGCTGGTTGTCTGGAGCTAAGAAATTGCTGGTGATTAAGAAGAGACCAGCATCACTGAGGTGAAATGTGGGAAGTGCTTCCTGAGAGTACATTGAAGCTGTGTTCTAGAGGTAGCCAAGGTTGTACCTCGTGCTGGTAGCTGGACTTGGTAATGTGTAAGAGTCACCTTGGTGGAATTGGTTTTGAAGACTTGAAGGGGTCATGGAGAGTAGCTGAGACTTGACACTGTGAGAGGCCAGGAAGGCCCATTGGTGAAGGTGCAACCTCAGTGGCAGTTGAAGGTCTAGAACTGGAGGGGCCATGCAAAGAAGTTGAGGCTTGGCACCATGAAGAGACCTTATGGGAGACTACTGTTGGAAAGAGCAGCCCAGTTGCAGCAGAAGACCCTAGCATTTTGCAGGTACCAGTACCATGGGCTGACCACCAGGAATAGCAGCAGCAGTGGAGTTGGAGTCAGCTGAAGCCTAGAAGACAAGCTCTGTGTGGTTGAGAGGGAGGAGTTAAGAGAGACAAACGCCCATTGGAGGAGTCCAGAAGATTGTGAGTGGATCCCAGCCATTGGACAGTTGGAATTTGGTTTTGCTTTGATTTGATTGTGACTGTGCTCCGATTTTTCCCTCTTGAAGTAAGAAACTCTAAGACAATATCCAAAGACTAGTGGCAAACTATGAATAAAGCTCTATATTATTATTGTTCACTTTAAAAATGGCTAGTACATGTCAGTTCAAAAATATAGATGTCATGGCTCTGATGCCTTCAAAACAGTGCCTATTTAAGGCATTAGCTGTTTTGCAAACTAAAGGTCAGTTATCGTCAATGTTAAAGAGTTAGGTTAAGAATCTCTTTTTGTTTGTTTGTTTGTTTTTGAGACAGGGTTTCTCTGTGTAAAGTCCTGGCTGTCTTGGAACTTGCTCTGTAGATCAGGCTGGCCTTGAACTCACAGAGACCTACCTGCTTCTGCCTCGTGAGTGCTGGGATTAAAGGTGTGTACCACCATTGCCTAGCCAGAATCTCATCATTTTGCATTTTTTATAAGAATTTATTTGGCCTTGGACATGTATACCAACTTAAGATTCTATGTGGCTTTATTTACTTAAACATACTTTTGTGTGTATATGTGTGTGCATTCACCTTGTTTTATGAGAAAGGGTCTCTTACTCGAATGCTAGACTTGTCAAGCCTAGGGATAGGATCCTCTGGTGTCATCTCTTATGTATTGGGATAACAGGTGTGAGTCACCATGCCTGGCCTCTTCACATGGGTTCTGGGGATCAAACTTGTCGATTACTTTACCAACTGAACTATTTCCCCAGCCCTATTGTTGTGTATAGTTTTAAATTGCTATCTTCTCCCCTCCCAGAGAGGTCTGCTGTTCAAAATCATACTTCCTTAAACCCTCTTTGTGGGGTGAAGAAATGTAAAAGATAAATAAAATAAAGGCCATAATTGTCCCGGTTGCTGGACAGTTCCCTGTGCTTGTAATTCTAGTCCTTGGAAGGCAGAGACTGGAAGACAACTGAAGGCCAACCTGGCCTTTGTAGCATGATCCTGATTCAAAAAAAATCATAAAAGTACACATTCTTTAATCTTAGTTATTAGCGTAACTATGAGGAAAGAAATTTTACCAAGATTTGCTTTGGGTAGCTACTGTCCAACTAAACTTGAGAGCAAAACTTTAGTGAAATAATAAAGATTTATCAGTTCTATTGGCTTTGCAACTCACATGCAGGAAGCACCAGTTCTTAAGCAGTCAATGGACATAAGAAAATAATTTATTTAGGCCACAGTGTCTTAAACTGTGGGTTGTGACTCCTTGTGGGACTGCCTAACCAAACATAGAAGTTGTAGACAATTTGGCAAAAGTAAAAAATTCCTGAATACAAAATGATCAAAAATCAATTTAAAATCAGATGCAGTATGATGAATGGAGGTGTTTCAGGCAGTCTTGCCTAGAATTAAGAAGCATAAATGCAGCCTTGTTTTCCTTTTTTTGGAGACAAGGTCTCTCTCTATGTAGTCCAGGCTGTCCAGGAACTTACTATGATGTAGACAAGGTTGACCTCAAACTCACAGAGATCCACCTACATGCTGGGATTAAAGTGTGCACCACTATGCATAGCCAGCCTTGTTTTTGAAGACGTAGCATGTTCATTCTTCCTGGTACGTGCCAAACGAGTACTGCCCCAAACACTTTGGCTCAGACTGAGGACTACTGTAGGTTACAAACTGCAGTGTCTTAACTGTGCACACAAAATTACCTGCTGCTGTAGAAATCATGCTTTGATTATGGAAAACAGACTCAACATCCTTTTCACCTTCATTAAGTATCAAATTAGTGTATCTTTGGATTACACTGTTAGAATGTTTGATTTGAAAACTCAGGGACTAAGCCAGGTAGTGATCCCAGCACTCTTGAGGCAGTGGCAAGTGGGTATTTGTGAGTTTCAGGTCATCCTGGTCTACAGTGTGAGTTCCAGGACAGTACAGGTTATACAGAGAAACCCTGTCTCAAAACAAAAACAAAACCCAAAACTAAACAAACAGAAAACTTAGGGACTGAGTTGCAGATTTGAGTTTCATACCAATCCCACAGACTTTAACATGGGATTAGGACAGAATTTCCAACAATTTTAGAATAGGCCCAGATATACACCTATCATTTAACATTACATATTTATGGAAGGCAATGCTCTCAGCAATGTTGATTATAAAATCAAAAATATCAAATCAACTCTGAAAAATGTTGAACATTCTTTAAATACTATAATATTAAAATCTAGCATATCAGGTCATTAGTATGCAGATTTCTTTAATCTTTTAATAAATGATGTCTTAGGTGTTTTGTTGCTGTGAAAAGACACTAAGACCATGACAACTTTTTGTTTTGTTTTGTTTTGTTTTGTTTTTCGAGACAGGGTTTCTCTGTGTAGCTTTGGAGCCTATCCTGGCACTCGCTGTGGAGACCAGGCTGGCCTCGAACTCACAGAGATCCGCCTGCCTCTGCCTCTGCCTCCCTAGTGCTGGGATTAAAGGCCTGCGACACCAATGCCCCACCCATGACAACTCTTATAAAGGGAAACATTTAATTGGTGGCTGGCTTACAGTTCAGAGGTTTAGTCCATTGTCATCAGAGTAGGAAGCATGGTGGCATGCCGACAAACATGGTGATGGAGAAGTAACTAAGAGTTCTTACATCTGGATCCAAAGGCAAGAAAGGTGAGCCACTGGGCCTGACTTGAGCTTCTGAATCCTCAAAGCCCATGCACTTCTTCCAACAAGGCCACACTCACTCCAACAAGACCACACCTCCTAATAATGCCAATCTCTATGAGTCTATGGAGGTCAACCACCATAAATGGTAAAATTATATGTATACCAAAAATAGTTCCAAAATAAAATTATTATCTAAAAATTATTTTTACACCTATTTTATATACTTTCATACCTATAGTTGCATAAAAATTTATCAGATTAAAAGAAGGGCTACTACTTGCCCGGCATGGTGGTGCATGCCTTTAATTTCAGCACTCAGGAGGCAGAGACAGGTGGATCTCTCTGAGTTTGAGGCTAGCCTGGTCTACAAAGCAAGTTCCAGGACAGCTGGGGCTTTTTCACAGAGAAACCCTGTTTCAAAAAACCAAAATAAAAGAAGGGATACTAGTGAGAGAAGTTTAGAAAGCCCTGGTCTAGCCAGGTCTGGTGGTATCTGGTGGTAGAACTCTAAACTTGTGGTCAGCCTGGTCTACAAAGCCAGTTCCAGGCTGGCCAGGGCTACATAGTGAGACATTGCCTCAAAAATAAAAAAACAAAAGCAGAAGTAAGGCTTTCTCAAGGCCTGCCCCTTGGATTGACAGGCTTACATGTCTTTTCAGGAAAACTGGAGATTCTAAGGACAGTGAAAGAAAAAGGGGTTTGGGGTGGTGCGCACCAGGAAGCATCTCTTTGCTCAAGGCTTAATTAACCATTTTCATCCACTGGTCAGTTGTCATGTTTGTACCCGATTAGTTATATCTCTCAGCAGGTAAAGATCTGCTTCCAAACTGAATCTGTCCTTACAGTTTACATACACTACAGGCAACCTTTTCACAGTAAAAGGTGATCTGCATGCACCAAGTCTGAGACCAGCACCATCCCATTTATCCTCCACTCTCAGAAACTGCCGGGCTAGCCTGGGACCCCACCCCCATTCAAATTGTAGCATTCTACAGGATTGAATGTGATACATTGTTTGGGGTTGCTGTTGACTCATTTGCAACAATAAGCAACACAAAATAAGTCCTGAAGACATTTAAGGCATTTGTGACATCATTTGAAAGATCCCATCTTAGGGATTTTTTTTCCAATTTGCTAGCATTTATCCTATTATCAGTTGGCTCAACCATCATGAGTTAGACAACTTAATGGAATACAAACTCCCAGTCTCCTAGGAAGTATTGATTGAGCAGATGCAGATGGTCTACAGCTATGCCCAAAGGAAGACATATATAGCACAGTGTAGTACTGTTTCAGACAATGCCTGAGTGGTATGATTTTCCTTTATTCTGTTGCCAGTGAAATTTCTGCCTTCTGGAGGTTTTAAAAATGCCAGATTAAGTAACTGGATTGGGCAATCCAATAGTCTATAGTTCCAGAGTTATGCCTTTGAAGGCCACAATTGTATAGGATTATTCTCTGAGCCAAAGAGACATCATCTTCTGGAGTTCAGCTGTGCCTACTTGCCAAAAAATCGTCCCAGCTGGTTTTGTTGACTGTTTACATACACCATAGAGAGGTCACTGAACCCTTGTCTGAGTATCCAGCCACTTACAATCACCTGTTGCAGGTAACTCTGCCCTATTGCACATGGTCTAAGGGAGGGGCTAGAGAATAGACCAGGGAAGATTGGGGAGGGGAGCTCCATCTGTACAGCTATGGTAAAGCATCATCCCTGCTAAGTAAAGACTTTCTGGTGTGGCCTTTTGGGGCAGGAGCACTCCCACCCTATAGGTAACCCTTCACCTATGCCCAGTAAACTCATTGGCTCCCCAGAGTGAACTTCGGGAAACTCATGCCCCAGTTTGTTGTTGGGACTTTAGTGGGAAAGGTAGATGTTGTGTATGTCTTCCCTGGGAAGGAATTTTAGCACCAGATAACCAGACCTTACTGCTTCAAACAAATGAATGAAAAGAACACCATCCAAACCTTAATGTTTTTGTCTTCCTGGGGGACTCTGGGAACAAGTTTCGCATTTTCTGTGGTTGCCATTGCATCAGTTGGTATGGGTAATTGGCATGGATCCAAGCAATTCACTGCAAGTGTTTGTGCTTGCTTTGCCAAACTTATGGTCCACTTAATGGGAAGGTGATAAAAACTTCTGGTGATACATCCCATCTAATGAACCCTTTGGACACTTAGAGATGGACTGCAGTTGTAATCGTAAATAGGTTCCAGTGTGCACTTGTAAGTTTGTATGTTTTGAGGATGAAGGCTTTCTCAGGTAGGAAAGTGATGATTAGTTTAAGAATTCTAGAAAATGTTTCTTGTTGTTTGTTTTGTTTTTGAGACATCTCCGCCCAAATGTCCTGTGACACAGAAACCAATTTCAGTAAACAAATTAAAAGGCAATTAAATCAGGTACTATGAGCATCATCACATTGCCGTTTTCCCTGTCACTGAATTCTTCTGGACTATTAAAGATGAATGAGATTTTGAAATTGGAACATGAAAGGGTAGATATCTATATCTATATTTATCTATAAAGTTTCTAAATAATGAAATTGCAGTTAGCTGAATGCATTTATGGTGTTGATGTTACTGTTGTTTTGAATGGCAAGATCAACTCCCACTGAAAACAGTTTGTTCTCTGATAGTTTGGGAGTGTCCATACCTTTAATAGAGGCTAATGCATTTCCCACTCTCTCAAATTCTGATATAAAAGCATTATGGTTTTTTCTAATTTATTGATTTTTTATTTCATGTACATTCATGTTTTGACTGCATGTATGTCTGTGTGAAGGTATCAGATCCCCTGAAACTGGAGTTACAGTTAGGAGCTGCCATGTAGGCTCTGGGAATTGAATCCAGGTCTTCAGGAAAAGCATTCAGTGCTCTTAACTGCTAAGCCATCTCTCCATCCCTGCATTATAAAGTTTTAATGTCTTATGCCAGAGTCTATTTTCATCAGGTGAAAAGTATTTTAGAATCCATCAGGTCCTTAGGAAATGACATTAGAGAAAGTGTACATTTCTATCTGATTGGGAGGGACCTTGCCAAGTTCTTTTTAAAGACAGGGTCTCATGTAGCCCAGGCTGGCCTGGATCTTGCTATGTAGCAGATGACCTTTAACTCCTAATCTTCTTGCCTCTATCTACCAAGTGCTAGGAACCAAGTGTGTGAACCACCACAGACAGCCTGATTCCAAGTTCTTGTATATGTATATGTTTATGTATCTGGCTCCATATGTAGCATGGAAGCCAGAATTCAACCTCAAGTGCCATTCCTCAGGAGCAATCTATCTTATTCTCCAAGGCACACTCTCATGGGACCTGGGGATTATGGATTCTAGTAGACAGACTTGAGCCAGCAAACCCCAGGGACCTCCCTGTCTCCAACTCCCCAGTGCTGGAATTATACTCCTAAAACATGGAATGAGGCTTTTTGTTTTGGGTTCTGGGGATTAACTCACTTTACTGATTGAACCATCCCCTCAGTCCTGAACACCACTTTTTTATGATTTGCACTGTAGCAGTCTCAGAGCCTCAAATTTTGTGTTCAAATCTCTCAACTCATAAGGGCCCCTCCAGACACTTAGAACTATACACCTCAAGACTTAAGTTAAAGCTAAAACAATCCTTCACAAACAGTCAGGATCTAAATTACTGTATAGAACCATCCTCCAAGCTAAACTGACACCATATTCAAGGGTTCAGCTGGGCCTGCTTGCCAGAAATCATCACCGGTGTGCTTGTTGACTGCTAGCAATCTCTTGGAGGGAAGAGGTGAGGAAAGCCATAGGACCCTCATCTGAATATCCAGTCACTCTTCCCAACCAGATGTATGCAATTCTGCCTAATTGCACATGATGGGGGAGGGTCTTCTGGGAAGGACTAGAGTATATCGGTGGGAAAGGATGAGGGGAAGGGACTACATTTGCACAGATAAGGTATGGGGGTTTGTGGTCTTCATGAGTGTTGGGTGTAGACATTCCAATTTCCCCAAACCCCTCACCCACTGCTCTGTAGGTGAGCCTAATAAACTCAATGATTCACCAAGGCCAACTATGGTGGAATTACACTTTGGTTTGTTCTTAGGACTGTAGAAGTGGATAGAAGGTGTTTACATCTCCTCATGGGAAGGAATTTTAGCAATACTCAGTAAATGTTTGAAAGTTTTCTTTTAGATTTTGAAATTCTCCTGTGATGACTGAGCGCTCTGCCTCATAGCATGGAGAAAAGCTGTTATGCATGCAGGCCTAACTGGTGAGAGGTTTCTCTCTCTCTCTCTCTCTCTCTCTCTCTCTCTCTCTCTCTCTCTCTCTCTCTCTTGGTTTTTCGAGACAGGGTTTCTCTGTGTAGCTTTGAAGCCTATCCTGGCACTTGCTGTAGAGACCAGATCTGCCTGCCTCTGCCTCCAGAGTGCTGGGATTAAAGGCATTTGCCACCAACGGCCGGCTGAGAGGTTTAAGACAACAGCTTGAAAGTGTTGGTAGAATCAGAGTATGTAGATAAAGGGAATGATCAAGGTTTAGTTAAAGTGCAGTCCTGAGTTTGCTGCTCATGCTTTTGTCTTTCCAAAAAAAAATTTTAAGGAAGCAACTTTCGATTCTTCTTTCCATTTGTTCTTGTTACTATTGTAAGCACATATGTATGGTGGCACTGCATTTGTTGGTACGAGTGCAGGCCAGAAGACAACTCAGGAGTTCTTTCCTTCCTCCTTGGTGGGTTCTGGGAGTAAAGTCCGATTGTCACCATTTTGCAGCAAGCACTTTTACACACCTTATCGGATCACAGCTTCTGATTCTTTTAGCTCCTTCTACATCCCGATTAAAAACATAACTTACTGCTTAGGCAGGGAACTTAAAAAATTCTTTTTCTGGTGCTAGGCATGTAATTGGCATTCTAACCAGCCAGGCTAGGGCCTTTTGACATGTTGGGCTGCTGCTCTTATGAGCTACATCCCTCCCATTTTCCAGGGTTGTTGACTTTCTTTCCAAGTATGTCTTGACAACAGTTCTCTCCAATCTAAAACCTTTTCCATGTGGTCATCACATTTTTAAGGTGTTTATTTAGATTATACGTATTTTGTGCTCGTGATTTTAATATGTGAACTTTAGTTGGAGTTCCAGAAAGTAGACTCCTGGACTTCTTGAACTGGAAAGAGCTTTTGTAAAATAATTATCTCTTCTCAAATAAAAAAGTTTAAAATAGCACCTGGTCAAGGCCATGAAATCGATTCAATCCTCTTAACTGTACATTCCAATATGACTCTTAACATGGTTCTGATTCTAACCCAGCCAACAGATGAGATCACTTAACTGACCCAATTTAGTAAAATATGGGGGTAAGGGAAAGACGATAAAAGTTGGCTGAGAATAAGTATGGTGAGTTTATAGCCAGTGGAACTTGAGAGCCAAGGGACCTGCACATGTTGCTTTAATGGTGCTGGGGATTACTGGAAGGTCCACTTTGGATCCTTACAGCTCTGCCAGTCAGAAAAACCTGAAATCATAAATTTAACAAAGAACAGGATTTAGAACCAGGTAGCATCCCAAAGATGGTTCAGAACACCCCATGTCTAGTGTGAACTACATCAATAGTGCAACTCAGGATTTGTCTTTTATGGGCACACTTTGGCAGCCTTCTGCCAGCCTGGGACTGGCGGAGACCAGTTGTTTAGTTAACAGGATATATACTTCATAACCTGCTTTGCATCTCAAGCTAGAATGCAGACCATTTATACAGGAAGGCCACTCTGGACCAAATTTTACCTAGAGTATGGCTACCAGTTTAGAACACATTTGTTGGAACAGAAACGTACACGTTTAAAACAGGATACACGAGAATTCTAAGCTCTTCCCAGCCCCGCAGGCAGGGGCGGGGGCCAAGCTGCAGAGGCAACGAGGTTGCCAACCTGCCAAGAAGAGGGTGTTCTCACGACTTGGCCCCTCAACTCCTCAGCCGGTGCACACCCCACTCAAAGTCCCCAGGGCGAGTTCGGGTTCCCGGGACTGAGGACTAGCGAGCTCCAAATCACGCCACACCGCGAGAGTCAGGCACGTGGTGGCCTCGCTGCAGTTTCCGCCCTGTCCCTCTTATTCAACTACAGCCTAGGCCTCGCGTGTCGCCGCCCAAACCACTGTGCCACAAGACGGGTGGGAAAACCGGAAGCAAGATGGCATCTTCCCGCCCTTCTCTCGCGAGAGGAGCGGAGACGGGAAGGTGGGGCGGGCAGGAAATGCACCAATGAGAGGACGGGCCGTGCGTGACTGACGGCTCCGGCGGCCTCTCGCACGCCCCGCCCCGGCTGCGGAGCTCGCTCTCCGCTCCCGGCGCTCTCCCCGCCTCCCCTTCCCTCCCCGCCCGGCTCTTCTCTTCCCGTTGAGGTGGCGGCCGGCCTCGCCTCCTAGTCAGCTCCGCTTTTCATCTCCTCGGGTCTTCCCTTTTCCCCGGAGCCCAGAGCGGCAGGACTTCTCGCTTCTTTCTCTACGGTGGCCCCAGAGCCTCTGCGTGCGCTCCTTCTCCCGCCATGAATGAGGAATACGATGTGATCGTGCTGGGCACCGGCCTGACGGTGAGCCGCGGTGGGCGGCGGGGAGACTTGTCTGTCCGGCCTCTACCGGGCCCGGGGGCGAGGGCGGGTCACTCGGATATACACCGAGCCACCAGCCCCGCCCGCGTCCCAACAGCCCGCGTCTGCACTCCCCTGGGGACCGTCCCCCCTCGTCCGTGCTGGCTCTAGGGAGGGAGGTCTTGGCTCCTTGGGATGCACCGATTTGAAGGCGCCCGAGTGTTAGGGAAAACCAGGACGTGGAACTTGGGACTGGTGTCTGGGGAGCTAGCCCATCGGGAAGTCGAGGACAGTCGAGGAGAGAAACAGCTTCGTCTTCTGCAGGAAGGAAGGAAGGAAGAGGAAAGGGAAAACAGCCTGTGCTCTTTCCACTTCCCCTTTGGGTGGATGACCTCTCCCGATTGGAAGCAGGCAAGCCCTGCACCGAGAGGGAGGGAGTCGCTGCTGGCGCTTGCATTTCCTATGTGGCGAGCTGCAGCGGTTGCTTAGCTAGTCAATTGGCTGGGGAAGCCAGGCAGGATAGTCGCTGATCGGTAATTGTCCTAGAGTTTGGCCAGCTGAAGTTTCTAGAGAAAATAATGAAATGAGCTCCTTTGGAAAAAAAATCCCTTTTCTAATAAGCCTTAAGCATTCATTTACCGTCCTATCACCCTCTCACTTAGAATGGGAAATGAATTGTCTATTAGACACTTTCATCCCTGGCCCTTGCCATGTTTCCCTTTTGTTTGGTTTATTGCGTGACACCACTGATTTCCCTTAAGAAATGGATTGAGAAGGAGAGGCTAATTTCTCTGTGCTGCTCTTCAGGTAGGTTAGAAAATAAATGTGCAGCGTGAATGTACTGGTAATATATAAATGTAAGGCGGTACTAATGCTACAGTATATTTATTTTCGTGGGTATCTATCTGCTAAGGTATGTTTACATGATCTGCAAACAATGTAGACAAATTTTTATATTTTTTTCTTGGCTTGTTTAAGAAAAGAGCTGATCATGTGCCAAAAGAAATTGGACAACCAATCGTTTTGACTATGCATTTGGGTGTGTGTATGAAATTATGACTGCGTTATTTCATCAGAAACATTGATGTACGCATCCCATACAATATCACTTCAAATGTCATTTAATAAAAATGATGGCTTTCGAATTTGTTGAAATGTATAATTTTTTGATCAGATTAATATCTTTTTTAGATAAAATATTCTGAAATGGCTGTTTTAAACCTTCAAGCTTCAAATACCACTTCTTTTTAACTTTAGGAAAAGCTTATTTTTCTCTTTACAGTGATTAGTGATGATTGCTAAAGAAGATTATTTTATTTTGTCAGGGTCTCAGTAGCCTTGGTTGACTGGAACTCAGAGCTCTGCCTATCCCTCCCTGTCCCTGCTTCCTGAGTCCTGCTGAAGGCTCAATAGACATGTGACTGCTCAGAGAGTAGGCCATCAAATAGACTCCTTTGCTTATCTAGAAAGCCATTTACTTATTTCTGCCTCCATATATTCCTGCAAGCCAGAAGAGGGCACCAGATCTCATTACAGATGGTTGTGAGCCACCAAGTGGTTGCTGGGAATCAAACTCAGGACCTCTAGAAGAGCAGCCAGTGCTCTTAACCTCTGAGCCATCTCTCTAGCTCCCACTTAATTCCTTTTTTTGAGGCAAGGTATTTCTGTGTCTTCTTGGCTGCCCTGGAACTCCTTAAGTAGATAAGACTGGCCCTAACTCAAAGAGATCTTTCCACCTCTGCCTTCCCAGTGCTGGTATTAAAAGATATGTACCATTACAGCCAGTGATTGGATTTTTTTGGTTGTGAGTTGGGAAGACTTGGGTGCCAAAATGAATCACTACCCAGAGGAGGCAGCAGGTTCTGACCTTTTTAAAGTGCCTAATTGAGGTTCCAAGTAGTTTGTGGTGGGTCCAGTAGCTGCCAGCATGTTACAAGAGACCGTTATTTCCATTTTGTGTTGTCATTGCTAATAGTTCTTTTTTGCCCATTAATAAAGTCAGTTGAGTATAGATAAGTGAGTGCAGAGCCATCCTGCAAGTTTCCACATGCCTAGTTCGGAAGCATCACTATATCAAAGGTAACACAGTCTAATAAAATAACACCCTTTATTTTAATTTTCATTTGAATTGTGAATTTCTTGATGAATAGTGGATACTGGGTCTTACAGCTATGCTAACTTTCTTCCTTAGTGGGCGGTAAAGATGTACACTGGGAGATGTTCTTTTAGAATTGTATCAGTACAGGGTGGTGACTTTAAGACCATTATTGATAGAAGCAATAATAGCAGGATAATGTTGTCAATAAGAAATAAGATTAGAGCCAGGTAGTTGTGGCATTGAACACCTTTAATCACAGCATTTGGGAGGCAGAGGCAGAGGCAGGCAGATCTCTTGAGTTCGAGGCCAGCCTTGTCTATAGAGGGAATTCTGGGACAGCCAGGGCCTGTTACACAGAAAAATCCTGTCTCAAAAAACAATAGCAGCAGCAGCAGCAGCAACAACAAAAACCAAAAAAGAAATGAAATAAGTAGGACTTAGGTGAATTTTTTTTAACTTTATTTTTAGTATATGTACATTGATGTTTTGCCTGCATATATATGTGAGGATGCCAGATCCCCCGGAACTGGCATTACAGACAGTTGTGAGCTGACATGTGGGTGCTGGGAATTGAACCCAGGTCCTTTGAAAGAGCAGTCAGTGTTCTTAACTGCTGAGCTGTCTCTTCAGCTCCCTTAGGTGAAATCTTGAATTAGGTTAAATCTTGAAGAAACCTGCAATCAAAGTTAAAAAACTCAAATTAGAAGTAACTTTAATATCTGAGTGGATATACCATTTGATGTCCTTAATCTTTGGCTCTGGATATTTAGTGCTGAAGATTTAAGAACCTAATAAAAGGGTAGGTACCAAATGCTGTTTAATACTGGTATGTCAAGGACTTTGCAGGGAACTTGTCACTTTTAAACAAGTGTTGAGTTTTCTATCTCTATTGGTGTTGGCATTGTTTTCTATCAGTTAAGCTGATACTAATCCATGAGTATTAAAAATAACTTCAGTAAAAACCTTTAATTCTCTGTGAGAAATGGCAGGTTCTGTATAATTCTCTAACACTGAGAGTTGTCATTTTAAAGAACTATAGTTTGGTTGCCCTGTGGTGGTGGTGCAAACCTTTTAGTCCCAGCATCATGGTGTGTGTGTGTGTGTGTGTGTGTGTGTGTGTGTGTCTGTCTGTCTGTCTGTCTGTCTGTCTGTCTGTCTGTCTGTATGCATGTCTGTGTTCTAGTGCACGCAGGACATCTGAGTTAAGAGACTAGCCTAGTCTGCAGAGTTCCAGGACAACAGGTGCTAAACAGAAAATCCTTGTCTTGGGCAAAACAAAACAAAACAAAACCCCAAACCTAATGATGAGAAAGTAAGAAAAATAATTTTTTTTGGTAACTAGTGTTTTAAAAGGACTAATTTTTGTGCTGGAACATACTGAAGGCATTAAGATCTAGCAAGCTGTATAGGGGTACTTAGACACCCTTTAACCAGGCTCAGGCTGCTTTGCCTTTTGAATTATTCTGTCTCATTTTTGCCTCCCACTCCTTTGTTGGTTGGCTGGCAACTTCTACATTTCTGTGCTTTGAACATATGTAAGCAGACTTTCATCACATAATTGGCACACAACTCATATGGGCTTGGTAATAAATCAATGAGTTGTGCTAGAATTAGTTTATTTGAAAAAAAGAAGCTAGCTCCACAGCCATTTGTGGTTTCCAAAGGCTTTTTTGTTTTCTACACAGTAAGCCTAGAAACTATGAATAGAAATATGTACTTTGATATTTAAACAACCCATTCTCAGCATTATTTGTTTAAAGATTATTTTATATCCTAGAACACTCCCCCTACCATTTCTCTTTATTAAAACATGATTATCAAATATGAGGTTTTGTACTTAATTTGAAAATCCTAAACTATAATTTAAATTTGCTCTTGAAAACCTCTGCTATAGTTGTGAGAGTTGTGTGGACAAAAGACTTTGTATTCCCTACAGTAATGGTCATAGGATCAATGTTTTGAAATGCTTTTTTTTTTAAAGTTGAATATTCCTAGCTTAAAATGTTTAATTTGGCCAGGCAGTGGTAGTGCATACCTTTAATATCGGTACTTGGGAGGCAGAGGTAGGCGGATCTCTGAGTTTGAGGCTAGTCTGGTCATCAAAGCCAGTTCCAGGACAGCCAAGGCTTTTAAACGGAGAAACCCTGTCTTGAAAAACAAAAACTATAAACAAAACAAAAAGCTAGAGGGTGTTGTATGAATCTTTTGGAGCTCCAGTGCAATACCACAAATGGAAAATTCCATTCTTGATATCATGTAATTGGGTGGTTGTCAAGATGCAGGTTCACTAAAATTACTATATTAAGATATTTTCAGGCTATATATAGTGTTAGCATAAGTAAAATTTATATTTAGTTGGATCCCATTCCCAAGAAACCTTGCTATGGCTTGGTGACACTTGCTTTTAATCCCAGAATTTGTCTGGCTGAGGAGGCTGAATGAGACAGATCTCTGAATTTGAGGCCATCTTGGTCTACCTAGAGTGTTCTAGGCCAGCCAAGGCAAAATAGTGAGACCTTGTATCAAAAAATAAAAATAACAAAAAGACTTATATATGCAAGTATTCTAAGTTGTGAGAAAGGCAGAAATTAGAAATACCTGTTCCCAGGCATTTCTGATCAGGGTTTACAGCTTGTATTAGCCTTAGACATGAGCATTGCAAGCACTCTGTGTTCCAGATTTATATGCTATAAAGTCAGGCATTTTTCTAATTTGTCTCATTTCATGTCACTTTTGATTGGAAAGGCTACTCTGGGTTACACCATTAGCTGCCATTATCTCTCTCCTCCTTGTACCTGATTGAAGACTCGAATTAAGGATAATTTTTTTGTTCTGTGTCAGTTATTTAAACTACCCGTGACTAATGCAATCTGTTATGGGAAGTGAAAAGGTAAACTGAGAAGTTTCTTATATTATAAGTAAGTATTTTATTTTTCTGTAGAGGAGTAACTATAAAAAGAATAAAGGCGTTGGTGGCCCACGCCTTTAATCCCAACACTCGGGAGACAGAGGCAGGCAGATCTCTGTGAGTTCGAGGCCAGCCTGGTCTCCAGAGCGAGTGCCAGGATAGGCTCTAAAGCTACACAGAGAAACCCTGTCTCGAAAAACCAAAAAAAAAATAAAAAAATAAAATAAAATAAATGTAGGAGCTGAGTGGTCTGGTCGATGCATATAATCTCAGTACTGAGGAGCCAGAGGCAGGCAATTTTAGTTTGAAGCCACCTGGGCTGCATAGTGAGATCCTGTCTGAATAATAAAAGAAAAAAGGAAGCATGAGAAGTTCAGGTAGAATCCTCCAAAACAAACAAACAAAAAACAAAACAAAACAAAAGACTCCCCAGAAACTTCTTAAAAGGAGGTTTACTGATTTTAAAAAGTATTGGTAAGTCTGGTGTGACTGTACACCCCTTAATCCCCCAAGCACTCAGGAGTTCAAGGCCAGCCTGGTCTACATAGTAGGTTCTAGGATAGCCAGGACTACAGAGAGATCCTGTCTCAAAACAAACTAATAAAAAGTATTGGTAAACTTCAGTCACAGGAGGGATTTATAAAAGGATGTGGGGCTAGTGGGATGGATGGCTTAGTGAGTAAAGGATTGTTGACAAGCCTTATGACCTGAACAGTGTGATCTTGGGATCCACAGGTATGGGGGTCAGTTCTGTGCTTTCAAGTTTTCCTCTGACTTCCACATTTGCTCCATGCTATACATGTGCACACATACATAAAAGTCAAGAATAAAAACATGTGCAGGACTCTGGAAATACTGTCAGTATACTTGTGCAAAAATGAGGACCTGGGTTCCATCTCCAGAATTCACATTACAAAACAAACAAACTAAGGTATAGAGGTATTTGTTCTAAGTGATACCCTGAAGGCAATTACACATTTTGCTGTTTGACACATTTTTAAATTATTAGGCCCTTTATTTGAGTTCTCAGCCTTCATGCTTTAGGACCATGGTCCAATGGGCCTTGCTTATTGTGGAAGTGTGCAAAGTTAGGTGTAAAGCTATACAGCAAGTTTGCTGTTATTTTGTCTTATAAATTGATCCCTGAAGTATACTTCCATTAAGTGAGGAAATGACCTTTTTTGGCTATTCTCTATTTTTTATGCAAGACCTGTTAAGTCTTAACTATATTTTCATATATTGTGTTGAACAATATATCCTAATGTGTTACTAAAGAAACAAGGGAACTGAGTGTAATGGTGCACACCTTTAATTACCAGCACTGGGAGACAGAGGCAGCCTGGTCTACATGATAAATTCCAGGACAGCCAGAGCTACATAGTAAGACCCTGTCTCTAAAAAAAGAAAGGAAGGAAGGAAAGAAATTTTTTTTTTAAAGTGAGAAAGAAATAAGGGAATTGTTTTTAAATAATATTAGAACTGAGTTTTGTATTTATAAAATACTTTCAATTCTGTTTACCAATATGACATTAAGAAAATAAAGAGATAGTTATAGAATGGAAAATATTTTGCAGTACGTATAATTTGTAGAGGATGTCACATCTCTAAAATACATAAAGACCTTTTATAAAGTGGTACAAAAAAGACATAAATCCCATTTAAGAAAATGAGTCAGAGCTTGACAGGTGGCTCAGCAGTTAAGAGCACTTGTTATTCTTGCAGATGACCTAGGTTTGATTCCCAGTACCCACATTGTGGCTCACAACTACCTATAAACCCAGTTCCAGGGGTGCACATATACACACACCAACAAAACACTCAAATTTAAAACAGAAAATGAGTCAGCGGCACTGCAGCAATGGTTCAGACATTGAGTGCTTGCTGTTCTTGTTGGGGACCAGGTTTTGGCTCCTGGCTTTACAATCACTTGCCTCTCCAGCTACTGGGGATCTGAAGCTCTCTTCCTGTCTCTAGGCACGTGCACATATCCACACACAGACACACATAAATGCATAATTAAGAATTAAATATTTCAAACAAGAAAAAATGCTAAACATTTGAGTTAATTCTTTCTAACAGGTGATACCATCACTAATCAATTATAACATGTTCTCAGCCTCATTTCATCAGGAAGCCCTGATGAAACAACATCTTACTCAGAGTACTAAAGGGCTTGAAACAAGGATATTCATATACTGTTGAAGCAAGTGAGTTTGCAATTATAATGGAAGGCAGTTAAGCATAGATGATGTCCATGGGTGCAGCTGTAACAAATGGTGTGCCAAAAGACCCATGTGAAAGTCAACAACTGGAAGTCTTCGGTCCACCAAGAGGAAAATGGATATATAAAATTTGACATATTCCCATGGTGTATTAATTCAGTGGAGCCCTCTGTTGTTTTGTTATTGGAAGCACATCTCTAGACTAGCTGCTTCCATAGCACCCAAGATCTTACTAGAAACATTAGACACTTAGTCCCTCAGGCAGATATATGAATCTGTATTTTTCACATGAGTCCCAGGTGACTGTCACTTGAGAAATGCTACTTGAGTAACTGTTCTTCAGAAATCAGTTCTGGACCAGCTTCATCACAGTCATCTAGGAACTTGTTAGAAATGCAGATTTTCATCACCCTCCCTTCCCAAACAACCTAAAAGATAGGACTCAGTTGTTTTGTTTTATCAAAACTTTGGGAGCTGTGATATCAACTTGAGTTCCCAGAGCTTTTTTAGAATGTACATTTCCCAGCAAGGTGGCAGATGATGGGGAACCAGGAAACACACCTTGAGATCCTCCATTTGCAGGATTAGGTAGGCTTTCAGGTAGGAAGTAATATTGTAGGTTTTGCAGGTCAAGTGGGCTCCGTCACAGTTGCTCTGTTACTGAGACAATAGCCACAGGCAGTCTATATACAAACAAGCATTGTGATATACCTGTAAAATGGTTTATAAAATGAGTCTGTAAGCTAGATTTGGCCATGTACCTTAGGAGCCCCTGCTCTGTATCGAGGAGAATAGATAAGTGATGCCTTATAAGACCACACACAAGCAGTGTACACCTTTGACATGAGTACTTGGGAAGCAGGTGGAGGTGGAGCTCTGAGTTCCAGGGCAACCGATCTGCATACTGAGTTCAGGCCAGCTAGGGATACACAGTGAGACACTATGTCAAGAGACAGAACAACAGAGAACATGAACAAATCTTATTTTGGGGGCATGTATGCACACTGTCGATCCTTAAGCACTATCCACCTGTTTTGAGATAGAGGAACTCACTGAGTATATTAGTCTGGGTAACTGCTGAGGCCCAATCAGGAACTGCCTGATTCTGATTCACCAGCACTGGGATTACAAGTGTGTGCCACTATGCCTGACTTTTTTCAGATGGGTTTAGCACTCTAATTCATATCCCCATGCTTGGAAGGATTATGAACAAAGTTGTCTCCTCAGCCCGTCTTTTAAACACAGTTGCGTTAGATTTACACAGCTGACAACACAAGGGGTAATTTATTTTGGTCCATCCTTTCACAGGCTCTAATGAAGCAGAGAAGCCCACATGTCGGCAGACAGGAAGCAGAGAGAAAGAATACTTGCACTGGTTGGCTTTTTTCTTTCCCTCTTATTTCATATGCCTGCACCATCCTTCCATGTGATGAAGCTGCCACATGCAGGGCAGGTCTTATCCCCATAATTATTCACCCTTACAGACACACCTTCAGGTGTGTTTTGTCAGCACTGTAGGTGATACTTGTTTTGTTTTTGAGACAAGGTTTCTCTGTGTAGCCTTGGCCATCCTAGAACTTTCTCTGTAGACCAGGCCGACCTCAAACCCACAAGAGATCCTGTCTCTGCCTCCTGAGTGCTGGGATTAAAGGCATGTGCCACCACTGCCTGCCTTTGGTGATTTTTTTTTTTTAATGTGCATTGGTGTTTTCTCTGCATGTATGTGTGTGTGGTGGTGTTGAATGCCCTAGAATTGGAGTTACAGACAGTTGTAACTGCCATGTGGGTGCTGGGAGTTGAACCCCAGGTCCTTTGGAAGAGCAGTCAGTGTTCCTAACCACTGAGCTATTATCTCTAGCTCCTAGAGGTGATTCTTAATCCAATCAAGTTGACCTTCAAGAAAAACAATAATGTTTACAAAGTTGACAAACCAACCAATCTTTACTGTTAGATTAAGAGTGATGGAAAAGGGTGCTCATGACGGGAATGGGACTTGACAGGCATTCTAGAACATCATGTTTTGTTTCTTGATCTAAAAAAATGCAGTCCGTTCTTTAGTTTGTACCTTATGGCAAATAATTTAAATCATTTAAAAATAAGTGAATACATTAACTACAGAGGTAATATTGAAACTTCTTCGAGTTGGACAAAAAAGGAAATGTTAAACTATGAAGGGGATTTGATTGTGATGTTCATGGACAAACTTGATGAACACAAACAATTGGTACAGGTTTGTGGAATTCCCTTTATCTTAATTGTAAAGCATTCATGACCATAACCCTAGTATAAGAGTATGAATGAATGTATATCTCATCTGTTTCTTATTGCATTCTTGAATTTTTTCTTTATCCAGCTTAATTTGGTTTGATATTTTTTTTCTTTTTTCCCTTACTTACCTGAGAGTGATCATTTGTAATTTTTATTGAGGATTATCTTACATGCCCTCTTTAGGTCTGGTCTTGGGATTTTTTTTTCCTTAAAGTTTTTATTTATGTGTCTGCCTATGTGAGTATATGCCATGGGAGTTCATCATGAAGTAGGAAGAGGGTGTTGTTTAGAATTGGAGCTAGAGACAGTTGTGCCACATGGGTGCTAGGAACCAGACTTCTGGGAGAGCATCAATTGTTCTTAACTGCTGAGCCATCTCTCTATCCCTTCTGGGATTTTAAAAAATTCCTTCTCCCCTCTCCTTTTTAATGATAGTAGGGATTGAACCCAGTATATCATGCATGCTAAGTGAGCATTTTACATTGGTGACCTCATACTTTAACTATTGCAGAGATGACTCCGTGGGAACCGAGTTCAATTCCCAATACCCACGGAAAAAGCTGAATGTGGGGGTGATAGGGAGGGCTATAATCAGGTGGATCCTGAGGCTTACTTCCAGGCTGTACAGCCGAATCATTATAAGACTTTTCTCAAAAAATTAAGGTAGATAGCAACTGAGGAAGACACCCAATATAATCTCTGATTTCCATACACACATAGGTGCTTGATATATTCCAGTACACTCCTAAAACAGTCATGTGTAGTGCACGCGCGCGCGCGCGCGCACACACACACACACACACACACACACAGTCTCTCTCTCTCTCTCTCTGTCTCTGTCTCTGTCTCTCTCTCTCTGTCTCTCTGTCTCTCTCTCTCTCTCTCCAGTCACTTAGGAACTCTGAGCTTATTGTGAACAATACAGATCTTCGGAGTGTTGGGTATTTCATTTGATGATATGAAAAGTCTAGTCTGTCTTGTATGGTGTGTTGGAACATGCCAGCACTCCTGGGTGGGAAGGTAAGAGGATCTCTAGTTTACTAGTTCTTGGCCAGCCTGGTATGCTACATAACAGCAAGACACAATCTTAAGATAAAAGAATGAGAAAGAATCAGCTGTTTCTAGTAACACTCTAAAAAGTCCTGTTAAGTATTGGACCCCATGATGGTAGATGAGTGTTCCAAGATTATTTTGGTATTCATAAATTGTACTTTATTGGTAACAAATGACAGTTTGTCTTTATTATTATTGTTATTATTATTATTATTATGTTTATGGTCTTTTGCTTCTATGTATGTTTGTGTACCATGTCCTTGCTAATACCCATTGGAGGCTAGAAAAATGCTGTCATATCCCTTGGAACTAAAGGACAGGTGATTGTGAACTGTCTTGTGGGTGTTGGGGATCAAACCCCGATCCTCTGGAAAAACAGCTAGTGTTTTTAATCTTTGCACTATCTCTCCAGCCCCCAACTGCTGCATCCTTGTAGGGATGAAGGGATGGATCTGAGTTGGGTGGCAAAGGAATGAAGAAAAGACAAACACACAGACAGAGGTGGACTGGGCTTTCTGCTGAAAAAGCCTCAGCTTTCTGGAAGCTCGGTGGTGTGTATTACATAGAGTTGAACAGAGATGGGTTTATTGCATGCAGCTGAACAGGGAGGCTTGTTTTTTACATTCAGACAAACAACGATGCTGCATTTACATTATATTGCCAGCCTAAGGAGACAGGGTTAGGAAAGCTTGGCAGGATCTGTTGGGAAGCAGTGGGTGGTGGTGCTGAAAGCTATGGCAGACATTTTTTCTGTATACACTGCCAAACATTTACACTTGGACAAGGAGGGAAGGCTTTGCCATTTCCCTGCCTCTGTCTGAGAGGAAGTCTGCCATTTTATAGGAGCATGGCCATGTCAACAATATACACTTACCGTCTCAGGACTTCCTCCTTTTCCATACCCACTGTGTATCAACTTCTAAGATGTTCATTTTTGAAAAAAATGTTTACCAAAGCTGAATAATCGTAGTTCTCTCAAATAAAAATGGTGACTCATAGAACAAAGTGTCTACATACAGCCTGTAAATAAGTGGCACTAAAGATTTTCCTTGAGCTGGAAGTGCTGTATGGCACTTCAGTTTTGTCACGAGCAGTGTATGAAAAGGTGGGTATTTCAGATGTGCCTTTATTAAGTTAAATCTCAGTGCCTCTTGGACGACCTTAGTGAATGCCTGGTAGGAAACAGTAGAGTGGCAGGCTGTAGTTGAAAGCCTCTGCCTTTGTCTGTCCACCTGTGATATGGCATTACTATAAATGACAGCCCAGTAAACAACAGTGACTGGTACAAGCCCTTATTGTGAAACCAATTTTCACCTGGGAACTCACAGGAACCCAAGAGAGGCTTTAAGCCTGCTGGTTTTGTTATGGTGAGCAAGTGTTTTAATTACTATGAGACTGCTAGTGAGTTTACTTTTTTTTTTTTTTTGGTTTTTCAAGACAGGGTTTCTCTGTGTAGCTTTGGAGCCTATCCTGGCACTCGCTGTGGAGACCAGGCTGGCCTCAAACTCACAGAGATCCGCCTGCCTCTGCCTCTGCCTCCAGAGTGCTGGGATTAAAGGTGTGTGCCACCAATGCCCAGAGAGCTTACTTTTTAATAAAGAACCATTTTAGCATGTTATGTGTGTGGCTTTTCTTCTTTTAACCTTAGGAGTGTATCCTGTCAGGGATAATGTCAGTGAATGGAAAGAAGGTTCTTCACATGGATCAGAACCCGTACTATGGAGGAGAAAGCGCATCTATAACACCACTGGAAGATGTAAGTCTCTGTGGTCAGTGCATCTTTTATGTGTAGGAATTACTTGTGAATCTCCACTTTAGTTTTTGGAGATGGTCTAAATTTTGGCTCATTATTATTGCTAGTTGGGGGGTGGGGGGGATGAGACAGGGCCTCTCTTTCTCTACCTAGCCCTGGCTATCCTGGAGCTCACTATATACACCAGGCTGGCTTCAAGCTCACAGAGCTCCCTACACTTTTGAGCACTGGGATTAAGGGTATGAAACACCATGCCTGGCAGTTTTGGCTTATTAAATATTCTACTTAATAAATCTTCAGCTTCCAGGGTGCTGGATTATAGGTATGTACCACTAGATCTTGCTTTTTTATGGCTTTGAAAAGTGGAAAGTAAAAAAGACATTGTGGCACTTGACCTAAATACTTCGGCTTCCATCTGTTAAGGATGGCATTTTCTATGCCATCATAATGCCACTACATTTATGAAAATGAACGATATTTAAATTATATTCAGATTTCCAGTAACTCAGAGAGTGATATTTAGGTCTTCAGTACACTTTGGTTTTTAAAATCAGTTTTTAATTAACTAAAGATTTGAGCGTTGTATGTGTTTCTTCTCTGTTCTCTTAATCTACAAGTCTCACTACCTTTCCCCTTCTCCCTTTCCCTTTGGAGAAGTACAGGCTACTAGTTTGAAAGAAATTGTTGATTATTTCATACTGTATCATGCTGGGAGGCACTCGTTGGAGGTGAATGTGTGCTTAGTATTCTTTGGTGTAAACTTATGTTCACACTTATCAAAGTGTTTACATTGTGTGTGCAATTTTTAATCATCAGTTGTATTTCAGTAAAGCCTAAAAACTAAAAGCTAGAAAGAACTAGTTTTAACTATCTTTTCTAGATTTGAAGTATATAATTTTTTTTTAACTTGTGTAGCTAGAGAAGCAAAATTAGGGGGAATGAGATTCAACAATTAGTGGGAAAGACTTCTGCAATGCTTGTGTATCTTAGCATTCACGAGTTACATACTGTATTTAATTACATAATATATTGAGACTTGAAAGTCTTATCTGACTAAAAGTTTACTTGACAGATAAAAGTTTTATCTGATTAAAAATAAAATGATTTGTGTTTTACCTCTTATAGTTGTATTATACCTCAGCCTCTCGTTACATTATAGGTATTTTTTTTTCTACTTTTAGTTATACAAAAGATTTAAGTTACCAGGACAACCACCAGCATCAATGGGGAGAGGAAGAGACTGGAATGTTGACTTAATTCCCAAGTTCCTTATGGCCAATGGTAAAGAATGCTAGCATTATTTATGACTGTATGGAATCTGGGTTGGAAGTAGAGAACATTATCCCAGGTCTGAGGCCCTGGGGAATTGGTTGATGTCAATAGTATGTTTAGTAATATGTTTCATTAAAAGTGTCTGGAGTCTAATTAAGAATGGAGGGAAGGAGGTATAGAAAATAGCTCTGAAAAGAAACAAAAGCATGATGTGACACAGTGCATGTTAAAATTGAAGATTTTGTAGTATATATTATATATGTATGTAAGAAACTATAGACATTTCACACAGTTAGAAACATTTGTTGCAAATCTGGTGTGGTGTAGTACAAACAAAAATTCTAAATATAATAACATTGTAAGTACCTTCGAGAGACTTTGGGAGCCTGAGTCTTAAATGGTCTTTTAAAGGCTTTCTAGTGTGTAAGCTGTTGAGATCACCTAATTTCTCAGGATTTTAGAGGACTGAACTATCTTAAAATTTCTGTGGTGTCTATTTTTTTCTAAGATGGTATTAAAAAATGAGCCAGGTGCAGTGGTTTACACCTGTAATCCCAGTACTCAGAAAGCTGAGGCAGGAAGATTGCTGATAATGTGAGACTTTCCTGTGCTACAAGTAAACTTTAAGTCATCCATGTCTCACAGTGTGAGGCTCTGTCTGGAAAAATAGAAAACAAAGGAAAAACTAAATTTTTTGTTACAAATTTATTTCCCATGAAATATAGTATGTGTTATTCTTTTTCTTTTTTTGAGTTACATTTTATAGTTTGTATTATAGATACATTGTTTGAATGTTCTTTTAAATTTAAATAATTGAATTCTTGTAAATTATCCAAGTTTGTATAGTCTAGGCAACATTAACAGTAAGCAGGAAGGAAACAAAATTTGCATAGTCAGAATCCCACTATCTGGATTTTTTTTTTTTCTTTGCAGTGCTAGGGATAAAACCTTAGATTTAATTGTGCTTAACATTTTGATGTTTGAGATACACATATGCATAGTCCCAGTTCCCATGCAGTTTTCAGCCAGTGTATAATGTATGTGTAGGGGGTGTAAGAGGGAGGAAAGGAGTGTGTGTGACTGATGACAGATAGCATTGGGTACCCTTAGGAGAGAATTATGGATTTTTGTTTGTTTGTTTGTTTTTGTTTTTTGAGACAGAGTTTCTCTGTGTAGCTTTGGAGCCTATCCTGGCACTCGCTCTGTAGATCAGGCTGGCCTCGGACTCACAGAGATCCGCCTGCCTCTGCCTCCCGAGTGCTGGGATTAAAGGCGTGCGCCCGGCAAGAATTATGGATCTTTTTCAGAAGGCTTTTTCTGTTTATTACCACATTTGGCTTTTGCCTTTCCCAGTACCGTTATCAACCAGCCCTTGATAGTATTCATTTTTGTTTCTGCCATTTGCCATTGTAAGGTAAAATTTGAATTTTTACCATAAATCTGTCCATTAGAGGGTGGAATGAGTTTTAGTTATTGACCAGCTTTCCTGTTTATTGGTGAATTGACTTATTTTCTATTAAGTTGTGTTCTCCTTGCAATGAACTCCTTATAGATATCACCTCTCTGAAGACACAGGGGCAGCCTTTGTAGACAGGGACTTTGCTGCACAATTCTATTGCATGTGTTTTTCTTTATAAAACATTCGTTGGTCTTTTAAGGTCACAAGGCTTAATAATGGGGCCAGTTGATGTAATTTTTCAGTGTACTTTAATCTCTGCTGCATGAGAATCTCTTTATACTTTATTTCCTTAATTTTTTTTGTTGTTGTTCTGGAGTTTGAATACAGGGTCTCACACATGCTAGATAAATGTTTTTACACTAAGTTATGTCCCCCAGCCCTAACTTCAAAAATGATGTGACTACCCTGTTGTAGTTATCCTTTCAAATCATCTTTAAAATGGTTTTGGTCTCACAAAACTTTTGGCTGATTTGGGTAAGTGAGCCTCCTTGGTCTTATAGGCAGATGGGATTCCTAATTGTAGTCCTTAATCTATTTGATGTTGATATACTCTTAATAAATATAAGTAGACTTAGAAATTGAAATATTTGGAATTGTCTGTGACTGATACAGAACTGCAAGGTTGCCTCAATTCACTCACCAGTACATATTTCATGGCCTTTGTTAGCCTACAAGTTGTAACATTAAGCTTAAACGTATGCTTAAGGTGTGAATTTCTAGTCATACCATTGAAAACACAGCTTTGGGGGCTTCTTGGTAAGGATTGCTATACAATTCTTTAGGAAAATTTTGGGTGCTAAGTTTTATTGGTAGTAAGGTTTGAGTGACAGCTTGCATTACATGACTTTTTCAGGTCAGTTGGTGAAGATGTTACTTTACACAGAGGTCACTCGCTATATGGATTTCAAAGTGATTGAAGGGAGCTTTGTCTACAAGGGAGGGAAAATCTACAAGGTTCCTTCCACTGAAGCAGAAGCACTGGCATCTAGTAAGTAATTCTCATTTATCAGAATGACACGATTTTTATGGTGAAAAGGAGTCCCAGAAACCTATTTGTCTAGTCAACAGATAGTTATAGTGCCAGACACTCATTTAGGCCCTTCTTAATGTTCTGTTCTGTTTAGGAGAGGAGGGGAAAGGATGTGAAACTAGAAGTTTTCTTAGCTTTTTCTTAGTACCAGCTATATGCTATTAGTAGGAGTACTGACTCAAGAGAGCTTGGGATTTAATTCTCTCTCTCTCTCTCTCTCTCTCTCTCTCTCTCTCTCTCTCTCAGCTTTTTTTTAAATATTAATTTAATATTTTTAGACAAGGTAATGTCCCATGTATTCCCCCCCCCTTTTTTTTTTTTTTTTTTTTTTGGTGTTCAAGACAGGGTTTCTCTGTGTAACAGCTCTGGCTGTCCTGGAACTCACTTTGCAGACCAGACTTGCCTCAAACTCAATGAAATCCACCTGCCTCTACCTCCCTGGTGCCGGGATTAAAGGTGTGTGCCACCACCACCCAGCTCAGTGTGTTTCTTTTAAAGATATTTTATTTTTATTGTGTGTGATTATTTGCCTGATATGGGTGCTGGGACCCTAACTCAGGTCCTCTGCAAGAGCAGCAAGCTCTCCTAACTGATGAGCCATCTCTCCAGCCCTGCTTATAGCTGTTTTTTTAAAAGTGTGTAGAGCAGCTCACCGATTGTTTAAGTTTCATTAAAGTAAGTGACCCACAGGGCGGTCAGCTTCTAAAGGTAGTTGCTGTTAATTCTTCATGGTGTCTTCAGTGTCTTTTCCCATTAGGTCTAAGAGTGTGTCTTACAGCCGAAAGAGGGGAAAGGAGCAGCATTCATAATTTTGGGAACTGGCTGAGTTACAGATGTGCATTGTTAGAGGAAAAATAACAGTATAGATGCCTTTGGAACAATGTTTTCAAACTTTCAGCTTCTCTAAATATGTACTCTGTACCTGAAGTTTTGGGGTAAAATTGAAGACTTTATGGGTGATGTGTTTTAAAGTGTTGTGCCCCTGGGAACCATGTTATCTAGATCCCCTGTTATATTAATTATATTTGTTGAGTCATGAAATTGATGTTTAAAGTGTCAGTGTCCTATTGTGAGTATGTGCTTTTTGAAAAAATATTTTTTCAGGTTTAATGGGACTGTTTGAAAAACGCCGCTTCAGGAAGTTCCTAGTTTATGTCGCCAACTTTGATGAAAAAGATCCTAGAACTTTTGAGGGCATTGACCCTAAGAAGACCTCCATGAGAGATTTGTATAAGAAGTTTGATTTGGGCCAAGATGTTGTAGACTTCACTGGCCATTCTCTTGCACTGTACAGAACAGATGAGTAAGTAGACTAATGAATCCATTGGTGGCTCTGCACAGGCTGTGAGATGTTTGCCAGCAGTGACAGGTCTGTTGTACTGAAGTTGGATTTAGGCAACTTTGCAGTTCCCTAATCCATATCATAGACAGTTCCAAACACTTCAATTTCTAGTCAGCTTATTTGAAGAGAGTATCAACAGTAGAGAGAGAGGGTTCCAATCAGAAACTTTTGGTTTTCAGATTTACAGTTTTTTTAAAAACATTGAACTGAATCTCTCTCTCATTTTCCAAATGGTAGACATAGGGTTTGTAGGTTGTTGTGTGGCCCGGTGAAAGAGATTCTAGTAGCATATTAGTGTTAGGGCCTTTTAAGAGAAATGAGAGGGTAGTAGTTTGAAATCGCTTCAGAAAAAGAGTTTAAAATAAACAAGAAGTAGTCTTTTTCTAATGTTGTTTTAATTCTTCCCAGCTACTTAGATCAGCCGTGTTGTGATACCATTAATAGAATTAAACTTTACAGCGAATCTTTGGCAAGATATGGTAAAAGCCCATACCTTTATCCCCTCTATGGCCTTGGAGAATTGCCACAAGGATTTGCAAGGTGAGTGCCTGTTTAACCCGTTAGCTGTAACCCTGCTGATCTTAGACTTCATCCTGCCTACTGTAAGTGAAAAGTGTCTCTGAATAGTGAGATGCTATTTATTTGTTTTATGTTTTTTATATTAAAATCATTATCTTTATTATTACTATTTTGGTGTTTCGAGACAGGGTTTCTCTGTGTAGCATTGGCTGTGCTGGAACTCGCTCTATAGACCAGGCTGGCCTTGATTGAACATACATACATACATACATACATACATACATGTGTGTGTGTGTTTATTTATCTATCTATCTATCTATCTATCTATCTATCTATCTATCTATCTATCTATCTATCTATCTATTTATTTATTTTGGGGGGCGGTTTTTCTGTAGCTTTGGATATCCTGTCCTGGAACTCACTCTGTAGACCAGGATGGCCTTGATTGAACCTATGTTTTAATGCCCAAGTAGGTAGGATATGCCACAATATTATAATTCCATCTTTTAAAGGTGGTTTTGAACACCTTTAATCCCCGCAACTGGGAGGCAGTCGGATCTCAGTGAATTCAAGGCTGGCCTGCTCTACAAAATGAGTTCCAACACAGCCAGGACTATTTATACAGAGAAACTCTGTCTCAAAAGAAAAAAAGAAAAAAAGGGGGAGGGGAGGGAGGCTGGAGAGATGAGAGCACTCAACTATCTGGTCTTCCAGAGATCCTGAGTTCAATTTCCAGCAACTACATGGTAGCTCACAACCATCTGTAATGAAATCTGGCGCCCCCTTCTGGCCTGCAGGCATACATGCAGGCAGAACATTTTATGCATAATAAATCTTTTTAAAAAAAGTTTTGTATTTTGATAAAGTCCAGTATATCAAACTTATTTTACAATGCATCTTGAGTACTATGAAATCTTTGCTTAGCCTAAGGGCCAGAGAAGCTTATAGTTTTGCTTTTTTATGTAACTGCTATAATTTACCTTGAAAGAATGTTGATGCCTAAGTGAGGTATGGTTTGAGCCTCTGCCCCCTAATCTGTGGTATTTACTTGTCCCATCTGCATTTACAGTGTGTCTCTGTGTCTCTGTGTCTGTTTCATTTCCCAGTGGTCTTGTAGTAATGCTTAGGTCTAGTTTGGAGGCTGCTTTTGTTCAGATTTAATTTGTTTTTTTCCTATGGCTTTACCACATTTGTCCTGCTTTTTATAATTTTGTAGATAGGTCTTAGAAGTCAAGTGATGTAACTCTTCCCACCGTATATCTTCAAAATTTATTTTGGTTATTGTAAGTTCTTTGCTACTTTTTAGACTCAGGCTGTCAGTTTCTAGGAAAACTGGCTAGGTTTTTTATTGGAACTGGATTGTCTGTACATCAATTTGTGACAAATTCCCATTGTACTAAGTCTTCTGATCCACGCCTGTGTTTAGGTTTGTCTCTAGTATGCTTTTCAGATAACTTTGTTCAGATTTATTTAGAAGTATTTTATTTTGATACCGTTGTTAATTCTTTATTTTGAAGTTGTTCAGTGCTAATGTATATAATGCCCAATTAAGTTTTCTGTATTAACTTTGCTATGCTCGTTTTACTAGTTCAGTTATTCTGATGGACTTAACATAATTTTCCATGTACATAGTATGCCGGCTGTGAGTACAGAGAGACTAGGTTTTTTTTCCCTTAAAATATATATGCATTATGTTCTCTTCCACCCTTGCTTTTATTGTTCTGGCTAGGACTAGAAGAATGTTAAATTGGCAAGAACAAACATTCTTGTCTTGTTCCAGTCTTAGAAAGAAATATTAAGTATTTTCTGTTAATTGTTTTGTGAGATTAAATTCTCATCATAGTTTATGCAGTTTTTTGTTGTGAGTGGGTTGTCATTGAGTTGTGGTGTAGCTTGTCTGTGTATGCTGTTAATATGCTGAATTACATAAAGTTGAATTTTGGTACTGGGTGTGGTAGCACATAGGTAAGCCCTGAACAATTGTGCTACATCCTCAGGCTCACCTTTGTTTATCTGAAAATATTTTACCTTCTTTTTGAAAGACTTTGTTGGTTGTAGCCTGTTTTCATTTAGCACATTGGAAATAGCTTTCCCCATGACTGGTTTTGGCTTGAATGACAAAGTGGCTGTCCCTGAGTTCTTTCTTCTGGTATTTTGAGTTTTTCTCTGTCAATGATCTAGCTTTCAAGATTTTCTTCAGTTTCTGACAGTCTTGCTGTTTGAATATTTAGATTACTTTCAAAAGAACCAAATGCAGAATTTTAGGTTATTATTTATCCAGCTATTTGAGCACATTTTCCTTCTCTCTTGGAGCACCAATCTCTTGTGTATTAGGTCTTTGGCATTACACCATTCCCTGTGTTGATGAGGCTCTGTTCATCTATCTGTCTTTTGTAATTTTTTTTTTTCTCTTTCTCATTTTGGGTGATGTGCCTTTGTCATAAATTCCATCCCTTTCTCCGCCTCTTTCTTCTGTGTAGTACTGGGATTGCTATGAGAGCTTTACTGAATGTTAAACAACACTTCTACCATTATATGTGTGAGCACATGCATGCTGCATGTATAGCAATATCTTTATTTTTCATATGAAAGAAAAAATGAGGTATTTTACTCTTTTGTCTCCCATTAGTTTTCTTTGTTCTTTGCTTGCCCTTTCAGTCCTCTTCCACATAGACCCCCCCCTTCTACTTTGCCATACATGGATATGTATATATGTATTTATTAATATTACATTATGTTGTAAATATATAGAGAAACATTTATTCAGCTCTAAGTCCTTTATTTGAGGGAAAAATGATTTTTTTAAAGTCTCTTATTTTGATTAATGTGATTTCTGGATCTATCCTTTTTTTTTTTTATAACTGACATAATTTCATTTTTGCCTATACTCCACCACCCTCTTTCTTTATTCACCCCCCCTGTTATGCTGTTTTTATGCCCCTCTCAAACCCTTTCTTCCCAACACTTCTCCCTCACACTTTCATGTCTTTTTTGTTTATGGCCCAGTACCTTTAATTACTAGGTTCTATAATTCATTTAGATTTAAGAAGGGAGATTTTTAACAATTCAAGTAGTTATGAATTATAATTGATATTGATAATTTTTTATTTTTAGGTTAAGTGCTATATATGGAGGTACCTACATGTTGAATAAACCAATTGAAGAAATCATTGTGCAAAATGGAAAAGTGGTTGGTGTAAAGTCTGAAGGAGAGGTAACTATTCTTGTGAATAAAGTGTACTGTCTGCTAAATACTTTAATGTGGTGTGGATATTAATATTACATCCTGGGGACAAACATACCCACATCCATCTTCCCTCCCTCCCCTCCCTCCCTCCCTCCCTCCCTCCCTCTTTCTCCATCTCATGTTGTTTAAAGTTATTATAGTTATTTTGCGTGATGCTCTTATGAGAACTGGTGTGCAAAACAGCTATCCTTAAGACCTTGTCTTCAGGTCTTTGGTAATACAAATTGGATGAAGTGCTGGATTAAGTAGTAATTCTGTTTTGTTTGTTTTTTGAGAAATTGCTATACTGTGACAACAGCCATATTATGTTTCATTGTCATGAGGAGTGCACATATTCTGCTATCACTTTCTGTTTTGGTAATAGCCTAATAGGGGTCTTGTGGTTTTGATTTGCATATCACTGGTGCTTGGTGATGTGGTACTTAGCCATTTGTAAAGCTTTGGAGAAATTTCTGTTTAAATTCTTTACAGACTCCCTTTTTTAAAAAAATCAATCAATCTGTCTGTCAATCTATTTTTTTTGAGACAGGGTTTCTCTGTGTAACCTGGCTGTCCTAGAACTTGCTCTGTAGACTAGGCTGGCTTCGAATTCAGAGATCTACCTGCCTCTGCCTCCCGTGTGCTGCCACTGCCATTTTTTTTTTAAATCAGGTCTTTTTTAAATTGTTGAATTCTAGCAGTTCTTGATATAATTTGGATATTAATTCCTTATTAGATATATTTCTTCTCATTGTTTCCTTTTGCTTTAAAAGTTTAATACCTACTGATACAAATTTTAACTTTTCTTGAAGTCCACTTTGTGAGTGGGTTAAAACAAGTTATTACAATAAATGAAGCTTACTCCTTATATTTGCATCCTTAAGAATTTTTGTATCTCAGGTCTCAATCTCTTATGTATGGTTTTAGATTTTTTTCTTTCTTTCTTTTTTTTTTTTTTTGGTAGATGGATAGTTTTTACCAGCACAATGGCTTGTTCTGTGTTTTTTGTTTGTTTGTTTTGTTCAAATTAGGAACAAGCTTGCTTCACGTGTCATTCCTTTTTCCCTCCCCTCTCCCTAAGCCCCCACTAGCATCCTCCCCCTCCCCCCTCTTTTCCCCAGGGAGGGTAGGGCCCTCCACAGGGCTCCCCAAAGTCCACCACATCTCCTGGGCTGGGCCTAGGCCCTCCCCCATGTGTCCAGGCTGAGAGAGCATCCCTTCATGTGGGATGGGCTCTCAACGTCCCTTCTCACACCAGGGAAAAATGCTGATCCACTACCAGGGGCCCCATAGAGTACCCAGGCCTCCTCGTTGACATCCATGTTCAGGGGTCTGGATCAGTCTCGTGCTGGCCTCCCAGACAGCAGTCTGGGGTCGATGTGCTCCCCCTTGTTCAAGCCAGCTGTTTCTATGGGATTCACCAGCCTGGTCCCGACCCCTTTGTTCTTCATTCCTCCCTTTCTGCAACTGGGTTCCAGAGTTCAGTTCAGTGTATATCTGTGGGTGTCTGCCTCTGCTTCCATCAGCGACTGGATGAGGGCTCTAGGAAGGCATATAAAGTAGTCATCCATCTCATTATAGGGGAAGGGCATTTAGGTTAGCTTTTCCACCATTGCCTAGATTATCAGTTGGTGTCATCCTTGTAGATCTCTGGAAATCTCCCTAGTGCCAGATCTCTCCTCGGACCTATAATGACTACCTCTGTTATGGTATCTCTCATCCTGGTCTCCTCTATTCTTCCCCCGACTCAACCTTTCTGCTCCTCCATTTCCTCCTCTCCCCTCCTCTCATTCTGGCAGCTCCCTCTCCCCTACCCTCATGCTCCCAATTAGCTCAGGAGATCCTGTCCCTTCCCATTCTCCGGGGTCCATGCATTTTTCTCTTACAGTCCTTTTGAGTCTCAATCAGGTAACCCTCATTGACCTAAACTATATAGAACAGGTTGGCCTCAAACTTGTGATCCTACCTCTGTGCCTGAGTGCTAAGATTACAGTTGTGCTCCACAAATGTTTAAGATTTTCCTTATCCTATAATTGGTTTTATCAAAAATCACTTGAAAGTGTGAAAATTTATTTCTGGCTTCTTTTGTGTTCCTTTGGCCTGTCTGTCTGTGCTAGTACCAGGTACCATTCTGTATTGAGTGCTGTAGTTTTTAGTGGAGTCCTCCATCTGTATTCTGTTCTCAGTTGTTTAAGTTATTAATGAATGCAGTTTTTAAGATTCAATATTACATTTAAGATTGACTTAGAGAGCTTAACCTTCTAATACATGAATGTGGGATATACAATGATGTTCCTGTGTCTTCTGTATAATGTCCCTTTAAATGTTTTGTTATAGATTGCTCGCTGTAAGCAGCTCATCTGCGACCCCAGCTATGTAAAAGATCGGGTTGAAAAAGTGGGCCAGGTAATCAGAGTGATCTGTATCCTTAGCCACCCTATCAAGAACACCAATGATGCCAATTCCTGCCAGATCATCATTCCACAGAACCAAGTCAACCGGAAGTCAGGTGAGTTTTGGAGAGCAACCAGTAAGAGTAGAATTATGTGAGATTCCTTAGTGTTCCCACCCACATTCTTGGCTTTACTCAATACTAAAGACTAGCAGCAGTGCACTGAAGTGGTGTTAGCCTGGTATTCATTGCCTCAGACCTCAGCTTCATGTCTAGAATGAATGACTCCATGGATGAATACTTGCAGGCTTCATACTTATTAGTTCAACTGACATCACTGTGTTTAAACTGATTGTGTCATTGTGGTTTTAATGATTGTTTTAGCAACGTGCTAGAAAAAGTGCTCATTTCTGTGATTTAAGTCAGGATTTGGTCTAAAATTTCAATTCCAATTTTGATTTAACCAGTGATTTTCAACTGTGTATTTTGGCTAGAAGCCCCACATCTCCGATTTCACTCAGCAGTTTTCAGTATTGTGTGTCGTGTCGTGCCCCCCCCCCAATAAGAAACCACACCACAGAACATTTTCACTGTAACAAAAAGATAGACACAGTTTTGGTTTTTTGAGACAAGATTTCTCTGTAGAGCCTTGGCCAACCTGAAACTCACTCTGTAGACCAGGCTGGCCTTGAACTCAGAGATCTGCCTGCCTCTGCCTCCCAAGTGCTGGGATTAAAGGTATGTGCCATAACTGTGCTGCAATAGACACATTTTGAGTGATTCCCAAGCAGATTTGTAGACCTGTGAAAAACTTAAAAATTCTAAAAATTATTTCTACATTTGAAACTATATTTAGAATAGTGGTTAGTTACAGAAATCTGTATTAATTTTCCAATAGTAAATGAGGAAATCGGTACTTAATAAAGCCTCTTAGGTATTCAAAACCTTTCCAAAAGTAGCAGAAAATCCCTTAAATTTTTTGTTAGTTTTGAGACAGAGTCTCACTGTCTGGCTTTGAACTGGCCATATAGACTAACATCCAGCTATTCAGAGTTTTTATATTTGGTCTTAGCCAAATCTAAAATTTGGTCTGGGGCAGAATTCATCTCCAGGTTTAGCAGTTCAGTCACATACATCCTCCTCAGTCTCTTGAGGTCTTAGTGAGTTTTTCCATGGGAAAACCACCCTGTCAGAGATAAGTTTTGGCTCATGTTTTCAATGTAGTCAGCTACTTGAGGGCAAGGCAGAGTATTATGACAATGGGAGTATGTGGCAGGGTATTCTGCTTACCTCATAGGAACTAGGAAGGCAGACAGCAAGCAAGAAGGGTCTTGGGCATAAGATGATACACTTCCCAGACAATGTCCATAGTGACCTATTTCTTCCTGCTAGGATGGTTCTCAACCTGTGGGTTGCAATCCTTTTGGGGATTGATCAGCCCTTTCACAGGGATCACAAATCAGATATCCTGAAAATCAGATGTTTACATTTATGATTCATAACTAGTAAAACTATAGTTATGGAGTAGCAGGGAAAATAATTTTATATGCACACGTTTAATCCCAACACTCTGGAGGCAGAGGCAGTCAGATCTCTGAGTTCAAGGCCAGCCTAGTCTACAAAACAAGTTCCAGGATAGTCAGGACTGTTACAAAGAGAAAACCCTGTCTCAGAAAACAAAAACAAAAACCCTCAAAAACAAACCAAAACATAGTAAATAATAATCGTGAAATTTATGGTTGGAGGTCACCACAGTAAGAGCAACTGTGTTAAAGGGTCATAGCATGAGAAGGCTGAGAATCACTGTGCTAGATCCTATTTCCTAACAGCCCATTCAGCCCTGAATTCATCAGTGGATTGATGAGACTGGCACTCTTCCTGATCCATTCATCTGTTAAGGCCACCACCAGCAGAGAACCAATTCTTCAGTGTATGAATCTATTTTGAGTGATATTTTATATCCAAACCATAATGTGGTTATGAGAAATTTCAGTTAGTAAATATTTGTAACTTAGTTTATCTACATACATAACAAGTTTAGACAGCATTGCCTGTTTCAAGTAATTTTAATTTGTAATGAAGTGAAACCATATTTGAGTGCACAAACTTCAGGTGTATGGTGTTATTTGCTTCCAGATATCTATGTTTGCATGATCTCCTTTGCACACAATGTGGCAGCACAGGGCAAATATATTGCCATTGTTAGTACAACCGTGGAGACCAAGGAACCAGAGAAGGAAATCAGACCAGCTTTGGAGCTCTTGGAACCAATTGAACAGAAGTGAGTATTGTGCTCATTCATGTCAACTGAAACTGAGGTGTTGGGCAATTCTGAGAATAAGATAGGCTAGCCATTGGCTGCTGTGAATCCTTAGAATGCCTCACCCCGTTAGTCTTCTGCTTTTGGCTCAGAAATTAAGGCAAAGCAGTGATGCTAATTTGTTTCTCTCCATATAGATTTGTCAGCATCAGTGACCTCTTTGTACCTAAAGATTTGGGAACAGAGAGCCAGGTGAGTGTGATGATCTGAAAAATGTTACTAGTCATTGTTGGGGAGTATTTCTAAGTAGACTGAAGTCTCTATAATTCTTAATTCCAGATCTTTATTTCCCGTGCCTATGATGCAACCACTCACTTTGAGACAACCTGTGATGACATTAAAGATATCTATAAGAGAATGACAGGATCTGAGTTTGACTTTGAAGAAATGAAGCGCAAGAAGAATGACATTTATGGAGAAGACTAACAGCAGTACATATTATGTAATTAGGACAAACTTAAAATTTGGCAAATAATGTATATTATATGAAATCAATATTGCAAGCCCGCTTTTATGATCAAAATGGAGATTGAAGAGTGCTATACCAGTAAATACTCCTTCCCTTCACTTTTCTAATATCATGTATTAACTTGTTTTCATGGAATGGCTAGTCAGAATTGGTTGTTTCTGTTTAGTTTAACCAGACTGCCTTTTTTTTTTTTTTTTAAGTGAAGGAGCTGTTCTAAACAAATATATCGATAGAGAACTTGATACAGTACTTGTATCTTTTAATCAGTGTAGCCTTTGCGATTGTGTTGCCTCTGCTCAAGAGCTAGATCTATACAATTTGTGCCATCCTGATATTGGGACTCTAAATTGAATCCTTTGGTTTGGGAAAACATTCAAAGTTTTCTCTATTTTGTTATGTCAAGTATTAAAGCAGGGCTCAAATAGCAGCCACATATTTTGTTTATGTGGGTGTAAACTTCTAGCCAAATTTTAGACTTAGGGAGTTGTTTGGAGGAAGCCAGTATTGGTATTTTAACCTATTACAATTGCTGAGAAGGGGAAAGGAACCATATGGTAAGCAGGTAGAAATTATAGAAGCACCTTTTATCCCAGGTATGGCTTCTTCAATGGACCAAGCTGCAATGCAGTATTGATTTGACAGAGCCTTGATTTCAATGATGTCTGTCTCAAAATGGCTCCAAATGATTTCTGTACTGCAAAATAAAGCCAAACTCTGGAAAGCACTGTCCTCTATATTGTCTGCCCATGTTCTGCTTGTGAAGACAACACAACTGCCGTACTGCCTTCAGGAGAGCTAACCTAATAGATTTGGATGGGAGCCATTTCTGGCTTTATACATTTTACTATAGTTACAAGGCTCATTGTAGTGGGATTCTTATTAAAAGCATCCTGGTGAGTGGCTTTGCACACAGACTGAATCACAGCACAAACAACTGCATTTTAATTGTCTTTATTAAAAAAAAAAAACCCAACCCCAAACTAGGTATAAAAGCCTTTGTTCCAAATAGACAGTATACAAATGTTTTTTTGAGTGTATGTATTTTTAAAGACTTAAGAAAGTTCTAATTATCATAAATAATTTCTTCCCCAGGTTGATTTTTGTAGTGCAGCATAAAAAAAAAAAACCCTAGTAAGTGGAAAAGTGTATAAATTTGTCATTTACGGAAAAATGTTTCTTTGTAGTGTTTCTTATGCAACAACAAACAAAACCACTACAGATTATACTTTTTTACAATGCTGTAAAACCCCGAAACATGCACTTCATAAGCCTCTGACCACACACAGAAACAGCTATTTGTTAAAATACTTTTACTTCAGCTACATAAACATGTGACGGTCTCAATTTTAATAGTAAGCTTAATGGTTTTGAAGGCATTATGTTTAGAAGTAAAATAAACATTGGAACCCAGAGCTATTGGCATCTATGGTCCATGATGAAATATGACATTCTAACAAAGTATGAAAATGAAACATGGATTTTTTAGATAAGGATTGATTGTGTGTATCTGAAGTTTTTCAGACACAGGAAAATACTAATATATTGTTGGTGTCCTCCATTTCTAGTTTCAACTCCAAATGTAGCTTAATTACCTGTAGGAACACAAAATTAAGACAGAAATAACCAAGAAATATAACCAAAGTGTATTCCATTTGAATCTAAAGAGTAGTCTTTGAACAGTTTTCTTTCCCTCGGTGGTAGTGTCTGCTGCCAGTAATTCCAGCTTACACGGGAGTTTTACAAAATGTTCTTACCAATAGCTACTCCTAAATGGAGCTGCTATCTTTTGTATATTTTCAGTGAAGTAGTTTACATTTGTAACAAGAATTCCATTATTTTCAAAGACTTCTGTGGATACTGTAGGCTTGTCTATGAAGAAAAAAGAAAAAAAAACAAACTTGTCAGTTAGCTAGCATTTCCCATTTTTTTTTTTTTTTCCAAGGTAGCAGAATTCATTAGAATGAGAAGAAAAACTAAGACACATGGAAGCAGCATGAGGGAGGGAAGGGACAGTAATGGACAACAGTACTAGCTTCAGTAACCAGGCAGCCCAGCTAAGGCTCACAGAAAATTTGGGAAAAGTAGAAAAATGTACTTGTAGGATCTGGTAATATTAATTAGAAGACTATTAACTAGAGAAACTCATTACTCCTTGGCAAGCATCCTCAGGACTGTCAAAACACATGCTGCACTACCTACCAGCTATGGATAAAAGCCACATATATCTAAGGAATTCAGTAACTACTTAAGAACGGTATTTCTAGAGCTGTCCTATTTTAGCATTAATGAAGATTAAATTTACCTGTTAGGAAGACAGCAAACCTGGCACTGATATGTTGAACTTGCAGGTTTAGCAAGCATTTCAAATTTTCAGCTTTTGTTGGTGATGGAGAGTCACAGTTGTGATAATGAAGCAATTCAATGATATTTACACTCTGATATGATTTCAGAATTAAGTTCTTTTTATGTGCAATTGAATCTACCCTGGAAAATAGAAAGAAATGTTAGTAGCTTTTCTTGCTTTCATTAAAAAGAAAGATTTTAAATTATCTATGTGAAAGAAAGTGCATGTTAGTGCAGGTGCCCTAAGAGTCCAGAAGAGGGTGTCTGATCCCCTGGATCTATAGAGGCAATTGTAAGCCACCTAATATAGGTGCTGGGAACTGAACTTGGGTCATCTCTTAAGTACCAAGCCATCTCTCTAGCTCTCTTGACTTTCATTTTAATTTGTTGTTAAAACACTTGGTCAAGCTGGGCAGTGGTGGTGCACGCCTTTAATTCCAGCACTCAGGAGGCAGAGGCAGGCGGATCTCTGTAAGTTCGAGAATAGCCTGGTCTACAGAGCGAGTTCCAGGACAACTTCCAAAGCAACACAGAGAAACCCTGTCTTGAAAAACCCAAAAATAAATAAATAAATAAATAAATAAATAAATAAGTAAATAAATAAATAAATGAGCAAGCAACAACAACAAAAAATTCCACTGCTGTGGACGTGGTACAGTCAGTAAAGTACCTGCTGGGTAAGCATGAGGACTTTAGTTTAGACCCCCAGCATCTATATAAAAAGCCAGGTGTGGTGGCACACATCTGTAAGGCCAGCACTGGGGATGAGGACAAGCTCACTGGCCAACCAACTGGCCTAGTCCAATTGATGAGTTCCAGATTCAGTGAGACCTTCTCTTAAAAAATAAGCTGGGGGGCTGGAGAGATGGCTCAGAGGTTAAGAGCACCAACTGCTCTTCCAAGGGTCCTGAGTTCAATTCCCAGCAATCACATGGTGGCTCTCAACCATCCGTTATGAGATCTGGTGCCCTCTTCTGGTGTGCAGATATTGTACACATAATAAATAAATAAAATCTTAAAAAAAAAAAAATAAGGTGGACAGTGATAGAAGACACTTGACATAGATTGCCAGGCTCCTCCACACAAGTGTGCAAACTGCATAAATACATACATATTCCACATACACGAATCACTGCTTTAACTTAATATGCATGGCTGGTTGATATACATGGGAGGCCTGCACTTTTCTGAAGAAAAAGGAGGGGGAGAATGTTGAGAGGGGAGGAAATGGGAGGAGAGGAGGGAAGGGAAACTGACTGGGCTGCAAAAAAATTAATGAATTAAAACAATCACTGCTTTAGATTTAAGGTGACTTGTCTGCTATTTAAATCCAATACCCTGGCAACTCAAAATATGAGTATCAAAAAAGGGAAGCTCACACTTTACCATATTTCTGCATATGGCAGCAGAGCCTGACTTAACTGTGGATGTTTTTAAGCCTGGCTCAAAATGTTGCTGTAAATACATCTTTCACCGAATGCCCTACTATTAAAAAAAAAAACAAAAACAAAAAAACCCAAAGCTAACCAGCAGACCTAAATCTTATGAAGGTGATATCTATTCTGACACTATTCTGCCTGTGGCGCTTGAGCTACAACTAGTCTAAAGCACATGGGAAACTGGGACTAGAGTGTTGGCACCTTTCTCCACATGTACCTACCTGACATCTTCCTTGAGTTTTTTATTTTCTCTGTAGTGAAGCAGCCACTTCCATCTTCCATTTTCATTTAGTTTTTCCAGGATTGTGACAATTTCCTTCAGTTGAACTGCAGATTAAGTTCAGCAAAGAGATGTGTCTTAGTTTTTGTTGTTAGTGCAAAGTCTATTAGTTGTAATTTATGAATGAATAGACCCAATGTCTCCACCTCTTCCATGTCTGGCCAATGTCCAGTCTCATACACGTATAACCTGTGACTCCTCAAACCACTTCTACCTAGTCATACTATAATGGGAAATTCTGTAGGTGCAAAAGCATGATGGTCACCTGCAGCTCAAGTTCTGAATCTGCCACATGACAGAACAGAAGCAGGAGCTCCGTGCAGTAGAAAAGTTACATAAATATTTTTATTAAACTAGTTTCAATGAAGAATTTATGCTGATGAAGGTACACCAATTCAGAAATGATGTTCAGATTGATCTAATGTGATCAGAGTTAAGGCAGGTTTAGATTATACTGTAACACACACACAAAAGCCTGATATCAAAAGTAAATTCTACATTAGAGTGTTAAAGGTATTAACCAAGATGACTTTTGGAAGCCATTTTTTCAAGAAGATTTTTGTTAAGAAGGATGAAGGATATTAGGTCTTTTGCCATCAGAAACAGAACTGATTCTCAAGAAAACAAAACCCTAAAATGTTGCTTACTTGCCAAGTGTTAAAAATGATTACAGTAAAAGCATTTAGTACAGCAACTGGCACAAAGTAAGCCCTCAATATATGGTAACTGATTTCTTTTTGATGAAACTGTTTGTGTCACTGGGTAGGGAGAAATTGATCTGACTAGATTTCAAAGTTAAAGACCAACCTAATGTTAAACTTTCTAGTATGTTATCATCTGATACCACAAAGCCGCCTGAGCGAAAGAGTTCTTGGTAGGTATCATTCAGAATGTCTTCAGGGCTGTCCACCCCAGCAAAGATGACACTGGGGAGATGCTTTAGTTTCAGCAGAGAAGGAATCTGTTAGACATAAAAGGACTTACATGAAGAAAGGTATATGTAGGCACATTTAACATTCTCATAGGTTTCAAAGACCATGAGCAGCTGAAAATACCTTCAACTTTGCCATACATAAAGTGAAGTTCTCACCTTATTATGGTTAGCCATTAGCTCATCAAAATTCATTAAAAAGAAGACTCCAGAAATTGTTCATGAAAGAAGAACATGTCTGAAGTTCAGGGACTTATAGTTTTAAGTCACACAAACTCATTCTGTTTCCAGCACACCTGCTGATGCCAACACCTCTGAGATCATGTCACTATCTTGTATCTACAAGTTGCTCCTTGGGACAAGCAACTAGCAGGTAAATATAAGCCCCCTTTAAAGCATGATTTTCTTACTAGACATCAAGTAATAAAGATTTGTTAAAGTGAGAATATTTAGCACTGGCTCACATGTTTTTCATAATTCCCCCTCAGTTAACATGGTAACAACCTAACTTACAGACAGACCCCTGGGTGACTCTAGAGTATGCCACACTATATCCTCTCCACAGTATCTTCCCACTAAAGGCCCAATGGAAATATATGGCAGCTATTTCCTTACACAGAATGCACAGAATAGCAGGGATGGGTCACAATACTACAGAACAATTTTGGAGCCTAGAATATATTTCTTTTTACTGTGAGATTCCAAACTTACTTGATGCAAATGTGACATTATGTCTTCATTTTTGATGATAACTAATAGTGTCTCATTCTCCCCTTGAAAAGCTTGACAGAAATCCAGAAGTTCAATTTCTGAATGGCCTCCTTTCTTTAGAATGCTCTGAAAGATTTAAAAATAGGTATTACTAAAAAAGGATACTAGTACAGAACTTTTTTTTTTCTTTTTTGGTTTTTCAAGACAGGGTTTCTCTGTGTCTTATAACCCTGCCTGTCCTGGAATGCACTATGTAAACCAGGCTTGGCCTCAAATTCACAGAAATGCAGCTGCCTCTGCTTCTCAAGTACTGGGGGATTCAAGGTATATGCCACCATGCCTGGGTACAACTATTTTTATATTAAAAACAAGCCACCAGCCAGGCGTGGTGGTGCATCCATTGTTGACACTTGGGAGACTGAGGAAGGATCCTAAGTTCTAGGTGAGTCTCAGCTACTTAGCAACACATCTCAATACGAAACAAACAAAAGCATTTAACAATACATCAAAAAAGCAAATTCTATTTAATAGGCAACATAAATAGCGTCTGGTCTTATTACTAAATAAATACACACATATTACTATGAACTGAATTTGTTTTATTTTTAGTTATAAAATTATTAGTGTATATATATGAAAGTGGGCGCACACACACATGCCATGGAGGTCAGGGAGTAACTTTCAGGATTTAGTTCTTTCCTACTATGTGGGTCCTGGATATCAAACTCAGGTTGTCAGGCTTGGTGGCAGGTGTCTTCTCCTACTAGACCCATCTCAACAGCCCAAGAAGTTTATTTTAAAGATAAAGCAGTTTATATCTACAAAATATCAAAGGATGATTGAAAACAAATTCCAAACCAATTCACATATATGAAGTTTCACTTTCAAGGAAGTGAGACAAGACAGGGTTGCTGAGTGTTTACATAATGCCATTACTTTTAATATACAGCTGGAACTTTAGCAACATACTAGTGCATTCCTTTATCACTAATGGGAACCAATTGGAAAAGTTAATTGTTCCTTGATGGTCCACATCTGAATAAAAGGGTAACAAACTGCATGTTTCTAAGGAACTGCCCATTCAAACTTTACCTCAGAGTGGCTCCTTGTGAAGCTTCATTGAGAAGAAATGTACATTATGAAAGAACTTCCTCAATCCCAACTCTCTTGTGAGTCTGTTTTTTTGTTGTTGTTTTGTTTGTTTGTTTGTTTGTTTGTTCGTTTCTTGAGAGAGAATTTTTCTGTGCAGCCCTGGCTGTCCTGGAACTCACTCAGTAGACCAGGTTGGCCTTGAACTCAAGAGAGATCCACCTGCCTGTGCCTGCCAAGTCCTAGGATTAAAGGCGTGCATCACCTCTTCACTAAGGATTACAGCTTGCCACTGTCCATCCCAGTCAGAACATTCACTGTCTTTATAACGCATTACTTTGTCTGCCTCGAATCCCCAAACACCTACACTTTTGACTATTTCCTTATCACTCAAAAGGGACAGCATAATTTTTGAAGAATGTTTTTTTGGAAAATGTCAACTGAAATACTTAAGATTGAACTGTCACTGTTTGCAGATCCTCCTCATCTTACAAGCAGGTCTGCATCCCATCACTAAAGAATAGTTCAGGACTTACCAGAATTTCTCAGGATATGTTTCCAAGACTTAAAAACACTGTGCTGTTTTTTTTTGTTTTCTTGAGACAGGATCTTACTCTGTAGCTTGGCTGGCTTTACACCTTCTCTGACTCTCCCATCTCAGCCATTTAAGTGATGGGACTACAGGTGTCAGTTACCACACCCAACCAACATTGTGTCCTTGAATGCATATTATTCTTAACTTTATTTTAGTATGTGTTCAATTAAAAATTGTACCTTTGGCTGGGCAGTGGTGGTGCACACCTTTAATCCCAGCACTCGGGAGGCAGACGTAGGCAGATCTCTGTGAGTTCGAGGCTAGCCTGGTCCACAAGAGCTAGTTCCAGGATAGGTTCCAAAGCTGCACAGGGAAACCCTGTCTCGAAAAAAACCCAAAATAAATAAATAAACAAATAAATAAAATAAAAAAGTGTACCTCTGTACAAACATGTACTTTTTATTATAAGCAGTGGCCACATAGTGAAGTACTGTCAATATTTTCAATACATTCACTGTAGAAACAAGACAGTTATGAGCCACGGTATGGGTGCTAGGAACCAATTCCGGACCTCTGTAAGAATAGTAGGTATTCTTAACTGCTGGGCCATCCCTCCAATCCCTGCTCTTTACTTTTTAAAAATATTATGAGTCTTTCCAGTGACCACAGGATGAAGTCTAAATATGATAATGTATTTATAGTGAGCCCTTTCCTAGCATGGCTCTTTAATGTCTCCAAACTCTTGACAATATACTCTATGTTCAGTGGTGCTGACCAAGCTCCCCCAACACCCCACTACACACTTGTCCCTTCTGTTCCCTGTGTCCCATACCTTGTCTTTTGTCACCCCACATGCCACATCTTAGGGTATGTTTCCAAGTGCCACATCTCTGTGGCACTAAGCCCATTGTATGCTGTGTCGAATTAGTACAAACATTACTTTTCACAAAAATGTTATATGGTAGACATGCCTTTATAAGTTATCATTACCTATTTTCCTTTTGCTCAATGACAGACATTTTGGTATATGATTTTTGTGTATGCAAGAACGAGGGGCCAGAGTTGACATCAAATATCTTCTGTTGATCTTCACCGTTTTGAGATAGGGTCTCTCATTAAACCTAGAGCTACCCTATTCAGCTAGAATGGCTGACCAGCAAGCCCCAGGGATTTGCCAACTTTTGTCTCCCCAGTGTTGGATTAGAGGCCACCTGCATAGCTTTTTTTATCCTGCTTGTATGTCTTGTATGGCTATCACTTTACTGACTGAGTCATCTCCCCAGCCCTGGAATACAGTTTTTCTAAAAAAAAAAAAAAAAAAAAAAAAAAAAAAAAAAAAGTAGTCATTAAAAACACATGTAATCATGTGAAAGCCTGACTTGGGGGAGACCAGTATTTGTCGTGATTCACCATTAGCTTTTCATTTTTGTCCTCTTGGAATTTATGTTCCATTTGAGTTACTGATAACACCTGCCATGTAGCATACAGACAAAAACTGAAGATTAATACCTATTATATCCTATACCATTTCTTTTTAAGCACAAACTTTTAAGTTTATTATTTCTAAAATTAGAATATAATAAAGTATAAGAGTAAGCTGGTACTTTACCTTTGTTCTTAAAAAGAATGACTTATCTTCTGTCTCAACGAGGTAGAACCAGAAAGGGCTCTTACAAGCCTCCCTCATAACTCCTTTTAGTTTGATATGCAGAGTGGCACACAAGTCTGTGATCACATCTTTGTAGGATACCGACTGTCTTGGCTGACATGTCTCCTGGGACACAGCTTCTGCAGAAGCTACACTTAATTCTTTCTCTTGGGAAACAATTTGGTCGCTGTTCATCATAACCTTATTAAACTCGGCATATTCATTTAGAATAAGTGAAATATCATTTCTACCTTCTTTCAAAGTACTGTTGTATTTAAGTTTATTGAGGTGGACTGGAACAGTATGACTTCTTTCAGAATTTTTAAGATTTCTACTTTGACTACATTGCTCCCTCCAAAAAAAGGAAGAGCTGTCTAGATTGCTGGGTGAGTGGCTTCTTCGGCGATGGCTCTGCTGCCTTGTGTCTGAGTGTCCAACTGTCACCAGAATGGGGCTTCTGCTCTTAGCTGGAAGACGTAGAAGGGAGGCATCAGCTGTTTGTGTTGAAGGGTGTGTTCTAACTGAAATTTGGATAAGTGACTCCTCAGAGAAACTGCTGGTGTTAGGGGAAGCCTGCTGAGAATCCACCTTCTTTACTATTTGTTTTAGCTTATGATCAAAACGCAAGTACTCCAGATCTAAAGTATTCTGAGTGAGGTCATCTGCAACATGCCAAGTGCTAGTCCAGGAGCTAAGAAGGCCACAGTTTGCAGTGAAATTCCGATGCCTCTTTAGGCTATGCAATGTTCTTGTGGTATCTCTGGACTCTTTTGATATAGTAAAGTTAGCATAAGTCCTGGGGATACCATGGGAATCTGGGATCTGGACATAGCGTGGCATGCACTTATTTGTTGAGATAGGACACAGTTCTGTGTCCCAGCTTCTGCATGGAATGTGTGTTTCCAGCTCTGAAATTTTGTTGGAGTATACCCAAGTGTTATTATCACTGATGTTTAAGCCTGTGAAAGAGTCATTGCTATCTTTTACAGCATCTTTTTGGTTTGCATGACAACCTCTCAAAGTACACAAATTCTCCGAGTCTAATTTGCAGTTTCTACAATCGAGAGAATCCTGATCGGTGTCTTCAGAAAGTGGTCCATAGCACATGGAGGCATTTACACTTATCTCTGTATTCCTGCTCAGTGTTTCAGAATCTGCCTTGGTTTTATGTCCCATATTAGGGTTTTCACTGACAATATGTTCTTTGTAGACACCACAAACAGAGTTAACAGATTCTGTGACAAAGGAAGCAGAAGGCTCTTCATTGATACTTTTACTGATGTCTGCTGTATTTTGGGAAGAATGAGCATTTTGGGGGGAAATGCCATCATTCAAGGGTTTTTCTTCTTCACATTTTGATGTGTCCTGCAGCACATGAATTGTTTTTTGCTCACCTTTTGTCGATGTGGAGTTAGAGTGAAGGCCAATAGCACTGAGATCCATCCTTTCTTCATGTAATTCAGTTCCTACATTCTGAAGTAAGCTAGATGTTTGTATTTCCTGTGTTTGAAACCCTGGCTCTACACTTACTGGTTTTGTAAAATAGGTGCACTGAGCATGGTCAGAGGAAGAAACAAAGTTTGAGATTTCTGGGTGCATGTTTGCCGGTACAACATCAGTTTTGTCAATGGAGGCAGAGTTCACTGACCCAGCCTGCTTATTAGTATCACCCTCTGTTTTCAAATCACTGTCACAGATATTTTTATTCTTTTTAGAGCTGGTCTCTTTTAATGACATGTCCACTATTGCATTTACAGTGGTTACAGAAACCAATGTGTCTGCCAAAGACTTATTTTCAACAACTTTTCTGGGACTACATGAGGGTACAATGGACTCCAAGGCAAAAGGTTTTATGTCTAAATTTCTGTTCTCCATACAAACTGCCTGCAATGGGTTTCCTGATTCTATCAATTTTTCAAGAGGCTTGAAGTTACCTCTGTATTTGGGGGGCGAGGTAGACTTGCTTAATTCTGTATCATAGCACTGCACCTTTTCTGAGAAAGATAAATTCTCATTGTGCTCACTTGGGACACTGAACTCAGTTATCTCACCAGGCACAGTTACTCTGCCTTCTATTCCTGCATTATTTAGTATCTGTGGCATTTCAGCTGAGATCTGCACTTGTACTTGAGGTAACTTATCTTGTCCCATTGAAGGCTTAGGACCAACAAAAGAATTTCCCTTTTCTGGTATGGTTAAATCTCCTGACTTAATCTGGGAGAAATTGCTACTTTTCTCAGACTCTGCACCATGAGGCTTTAAACAACACGGAGATGGTTGTGTTTCTTCTGTTTGTACTATGGGATCAGGACTAGAAGCTGGTGATACTTCTTCTATTAGAGGACCAAAGGGAAAGCCTGAGGGAACATTAATTTCCTCTGTAACCTCAGGGGAACAATTTTCTTTAGAAAGTATTAATGTACCTGGTTTCAGATCACTACTTTGTGTCTCTTTTAATGGTTCTCTGGGTTCCACAGGAAACACTGACATAAAGCTAGCTGAACTTATTTCTTCGTTTTTTATGTGGCTCACCTGTGCTTCTGGTTCAACCATTTCTTCAGTTCTACTCTGTAGTCCTAAATTTGATATTGGGGCCCTCTGCAATTGTTTAATTTCACCTGCTGCCATTTCTTCCCTGGAGCTTGGATGTGGTGACACTGTTAGAGTTAGGTCAATATCAGAATCTTCCCCTGACAACTTCCTGCTCACCTCTTCCTTATTCATAGACAAATCGGTTTGTTTGGGAAATAGTGAATTAAATGTTTGCAAAGCCTTTTCCTGGTTTAAACTACTCTTGTCATTATTCCTTACTTCTGAAGAGTCATCTGATACATTACTTATTGCTGGAATACAGTTAAGGGACTGCTTCTTTCCCAGGGTAGCAGAGGTTGGTGATGACGCTTTAACTTGTGATGGCTCTAGAACCTCATCTAAAGACATGCGGAAGCCATTCTGAGTCTGCAGAAAGGAATCTTGTGGGCATTTTGTTTTGTCATTGGCTAATGAATAACTAGAACTTTTAACTAATGGCAGTGCCTCTGTTATCAATCCTTCATCTGCTGATGTTGGAGGAGGAATCTCTTTCTGTAATGGACCCAGGCTTTCAGGAGGTGTTTTCTTTTTTAGGGAGGAGGCAGAAAGGCACTTACTCGCTTTATATTCTGAAATGGCAAGAGAAGGAATGTCCCTAGGGCATTCTGTTTGTGCCTTTTCCAGTGTAGACAGCGAATACTGAATACTCAAGGCAGAGGATACTTGTTTAACCAGCTCGGTATTAAAGCCTGTAGGTTTGTCAGCTGTATTTACTTCCTTATGTATTGGTATATAGGCAGTTTTTTCAAAAGCAAGAGTAACGGGCTCCAGGTTAATCATCATATATTCTACATCATCATCTGTCCTTTCCACAGAGGGTGTATAGTTGTTATTGACTGGGCTGCTATGATGGATAACATCCTGTACAGCACCTGTTTTTTTCAGCAGTGATGGATGCAAAGTATCATCTTTGTTCTCAAGGTTGCCGACCACAGACTTCTGACACATCATTGACTCACTCCTGGCTCCTTCATAAGTTGTGGTCAAGGTGGCTTGCGTGACAGAGTCATTACAAGAAACCATCTTTGTGCTCTGGAGGGTTTTATCTTCACTGGGAATACAAGATCCATTACTTTGGGCACTTGTAACACCAGAAAGTCCCACATTAGAAGTCTCAGGTATACATGGTAATTCTTGCTTGTCTTTACCTCCAGTTACCTGAAATGACAAAAATTAAAACAAAACAAAAAAAGTTAAACAGATTGAGGAAATTTACATATATGAAAAAACATATGGGTTGTTTTTAGTTTGTTTTTTATTTTCTTAATCTATAAGAAATTATCATATGGTAGGATAAGAAAACCCACCAAATTAGGTTTTTTTTTTTTTTTTTTTTTTGGTGGTACATAGCACTGAACTTAGGCCCCTCTGCATATTAGATGAGCATCCTTCCTCTTAGCTATACCCCATCTCACTGTTTTTCTCCTTTAAAAATATTCACAGATGAGGATGAGGTTTGTGTGTATGTATGTGGGGAGGGGTGTGGCGGCACATGCCTGTAATTCTAGCACTCAGAAGGCTGAATCAGAAAAAAATTGAGTTCAAGGCCCCTGGCTATAAAGGAAGGCCTGTATCTTGTTCAATGAAGAAGGTAGACAAAACCCACCTATGGACAATACACAGGAACACTTTATGGAAATTATATTTGGGGCATTAAAATCCTTTACATAGCAGGAAGATCCATTTTTTTCCCTAAATAATATCTTGTTTTGAGTATGTTTACATATAAAATAAAAACTTGTCAACAAATTAATACCAGCATTTATAATAGTACCTCACCTCATTATTACAAGAATAGGTGAAATTCTGGCTTCCTGAAGTATCCAGGTGACACTCTCCTGTAAACATTTCTTTCTGTTCATTCTGTACACAGAGTTCCAAGTCTCTGGTGGTTGGTGGACTAATAAAAGGAAGCACGCAGTTAGGCCCAGGAAAGGTCATATTGGTGGCATGTCCTTCATATGCTTCCTTAGTCTCCAACAGGTGGTCTATAGAATATCTTTCCACACTGGAAAACTCCTCAATTTCACTTTGGTCAAAAGATTCTACAGACCTATTTATGCATACGTATTTTGCTGGGTTTCTGTGTTCTACCACCTTTCGAGGTGACCCCATGATTTTGTTCTTTTTGCTGTAGAACAGAGCTACCCACATATGAAGTAAAAGCTTCACATCTTCCATATTTTCAGGCAAATCAGTGTTCCAGGGTCTGAGATGTTAAAGAGCACACAAAACATAATTGAAATGTTATTTATCATAATTATCATAAACAATTTAGTTATCACAATAAGTTCCTCTATGAACAATTATTTTTGTGTTCACTTTAAAACATTACATATATGAAACAATAAGAGTTGATTTAACAAATGATTATGAAGTATAACCCATTCATTTTAAAGAGAAGAAAACCAACAATCACAACAGTTCAAATCACAAAACATACAGAAAAGTTCAATCTTCTGACTCCTAGCCTACTAGCATTTGTTTTTCATACCACACAAACTCACTCTGGAGACAGCCTGATGATTGTGGGATTAATGGTTCTATCAACTACCCAAATTCTTATCACTTTAGTTTGGTTGAGAATTGTTAATTCATTTAGTTTTCTTTCTCCTTTTTTGAGACAGGGTTTCTCTGAGTAACAGTCCTGGCTGTCTGGAACTTGCTTTGTAGTTAGTTTTCACTTTTGTCTCTTATAATAGTTGGAAAAGTATGATGATTAGAATATTCTTTGAGCAATGCAGCAAAATCTATACTATTTTCAGATTACAGTTCTAGATAGACACAAAACAATTCTGTCCTTTGGCAAAAAGACAACAGACAGCTCAAGTAGGCTGAATTGGAGTTAGGCTACAATTGTCATACTAACTAGGATATCAACTAACTCTGTGTATGTTAACCCATGCAAGGAAAGAAATCTGGTAGTATGGAATGTCATTTAGTAAATATGAAACGATTCACAAATAGCTGAATGTCATTCCATGCTGTTAATTCTTCTTGATAATAATGGCTACCACTTATAGTGGGCCAGTCACTGTAGCAAAAGCTCAGGATGTAGCTTCTGTTAAACCTATACTTAAAAACCTCTCCAGACTGTAATCTACCACAGACACCTAAAATTTGTTAAGAGATGTAGACCCAGAATGCGCCAGAATCTGCAGCCCAATGAAATTCCTAATACAATAAACTTGAGAATCACTGCCTAGAAGCACATACTTATTCCAAGTCACAACAAGCTTAACTACAAAAGCTATTAGTTTAAGCTCCAAAACAATATAGTGCTAATAAGTCACTTTTTTTTTAAATAACTTACTTTTGTTTCATTTGCATTGGTATTTTGCCTGCATAGCTGCCTGTGTGACAGTGTGAAATCTTGGGAGTTGGAGAGAGTTGTCAGCTGCCATTTGTGTGTTGGGAATTGAACCCAAGTACTTTGGAAGAACAGTCAGTGTTCTTAACTGCTGAGCCATCTCTCCAGGCCCCTTGTTTTAGTATTTTTAAACAGAGTTTCTTTTTGTAGTCCTGGCTGTCCTGAAACTCAATCTGTAGACCACAGAGATCTGCCTGCCACTGCCTCCTGAGTGCTGTGATTAAAGGTGTATGCCAGATTCATGAATCATTTTTTAAAACCTATTTATTATATATGCAGTGTTCTGCTTGCATACAAGCCTGCAAGCCAGAAGAGGGCACTAGATCTCATTACAGATGGCTGTGAGCCACCATGTGCTGGGAAGTGAACTCAGGACCTTTGGAAGAGCAGGCAGTGCTCTTAACCACTGACCCATCTCTCCAGCTTTCCATGAATCCTTAAGGAAGACTTACAGAACCATTCATTCACTTAAAATCACTCCCATCAATTTGATGAACAAGCAATGCAAATGAAAATCCATATTTTTACAAGTTCTCCATGTGATCATTAATGGTGGCAAAATATGTCATTTTCATTAAACACACACTTGGTATTATGGCTTTACAATGTTTGTTCCTTCCCCAAAGTCAGGCACGAGTCTCCCATCTTACCATACAGAGCTCAACAAAAAGCTGTATCCCTCCTACTTACCCATGTAATGCTCTCACAACAGTTTTTTCCAGTGAGTTGCTGGTATATTTGCTATCTAAGTTGAATGCATATTCTCCTTCACATTTGAAAGTAATCTTAAAGGAGCCATCACAACTAAGAACAGTATGAGAGCAAAAAACATCTTTGATACTGGAAGATACAAAGAGACTTTTTCGCTTAGTCAATGAATCTTCAGAACGCTTTTGTAGAGGGGAGGTATTCTGTAGATGCCGAAATGGCATGACCTTTCCTATGGGCGTTCCAGCTTCGGGACCTTTTGCCCCATTCTTTGCAAAAGCAGGGCTTGGTAACTTCCTCTGATGCAGATGTTTCTTGGACTGCTCAGCAAGGAGCAAGGCATAGGAATGTTCCACAGCAACAGAGTTCTGACTTGCATCTGAGGATTCTCGGGCTTCCTCAGCGGGTGCTGGTTGGGCTATAGCAAGAGGCTGAGCACAAGGTACCATGTTTTCTTCTTGGCTAAAAGGTAAGTCTAACTTTGAGTCAATCTTCTCATCAGAGGATGGTTTAGGCAGTAATATACCTTTTTGATTTTTAACTCCCCTATGATATTCATGGTCAGTGGTGCCATGCAATGAATTTTCTTTAGAGAGTAAAACATTGTTTTGTGGCAATTCAGGGAAGCAGGGAACGGTCCTAAGCTCAGAAGATGGTATGGAAGAAGCAGCAGAGCTTAATGCCAGGTCAGCTAACATATTTAAAGCCTGGGAATCACAGTTGACAATTGAGTTTTCAGGAAAACCTTTAGGAATCACTGTGATACTTTCTTGTTGAGCTGTACTTAGGTTAGTTCCATCTATTTGACCATTTGATGAAATTTCTGATTGAAGATGTAAAGCAATGTCTTTTTCGGCTTCATAATAAAAAACAAAAAGGACAGTTATAATATTTTTTCTTAGAATAAATTGCATATTCCTATGCTTAACTGAAAATTAATAGTCAATAGCAGAGTTACAAAAAGAGGGTGGGAAAAATAAAACCCAGAGTCCTGCCTTCAGTGTGCTTACCTTCTAGTTAAGGCATAATTTAGAAACATGAAATACGTGTTATATAGTTTGCTAACACACTTTCTAAGAAATCATTTCCCAAGAAACAATTAAGTTAAAATTAGAGATGTTTAGTTTTATAATTATATGCATAAAACATTATAAATGTTGAATATTCAATCAATTAATTTTATACTAAAAGAATTTTACTTTTAGCCATAAAGTACTATTATCTGCAAAAGAGGCAATCTCCTAGCAATTATCTTTCTGTAATAATGGAATCTAACCATTTTACCAGAAAAATTACATTCTCCAGTGGTTTGCAAGGTATTCACTGTACACTAATCTTTCTTAAATGCTGCTATTATAAAAAATAAAGTTCACAACTATACTATATAACAATTCCCTTTGAAGATGAATGGATACAGACAAAAGCCAAATGGATACTTTATAATGGACCACAGCAGGTCTGAAATGAGTCAATACCCTGTATACAAAAGGCAAGCTTATACATTTAACTAATTAATGCATTTAAGGAGAGGAAAACTCTGGCCTATGATGTATCATTTGGAATGAGGAGGGGTTTTTTTTTTGGGGGGGAAATTACTCAAAGACAGCTTAGTTGTTAACTGACACTGATTTTTGTTTACTTTTACATCTATTTCTTACATAGAGTATCACTTTTAAGTTATGGTTACTATGATAATGACTACTGATGATAAGTACTGTATGTATGTGTAATTTAATTTAAAGCAATTATTGACTTGTTACAGATTCTCAATCAATTAAAAATATAATGTAAAAACCACAATGACTTTGTCATTTGGGAGAAAAAATACATCATAAACTATAAAGAAAAATAGACCTAAGACTGCAGTGACAACAGTACTTTCTGATAAAGAATTAATGTCTAACAGGTGAAAATATAGTACTAACAATAGTCAGCTTTTCACTTATGTACATAAGTTTTACCAAAAGTAAAATATCTCAAAATTACATCAGTTTTTAAAGCAAATATATTTTTAATTACTGCTTACAATTATTTTTAGGCAATTTTACAGCTTTTTCTAATTGATTATAGATCAGACAAACACCAGTAGATACTACTTGCAAGAATAGTCATAAATGAGGTTATTTATACTTTAACTCTTATAAAACTCATGTTCGGACTTTAAAGTTAAAGTAGAGTAGAGGCTACTTACAGGTTTTCTCAGTTATTTAAAGAAAATTATATGTGGTTTGCTTAAAACTGCCAAGAATATAATGTATTTGGTTTAAAAGGCAGCAATTTAACTTTAAGTTATTTTACTTTTCTATCTTTTAAATAAATAGCACAATTAAGAAACCAGAGGCTAGGTATGGCTCGGTAGTTCAGAGTATTTGTTGCTCTGGTAGAGGATCTGGGTTCGGTTCCTAGCGCCCACATGGTGGCTCACATCCATCTATCTCTAACTCCAGTTCAAGGGGACCAGACTCCTCCCCTTCTGACCTCCATGAGCACTGCATTCACATGGTGCAGACACAGACGCAGGTAAAACACTCACACAGAAAACAAATCTAAAACTCGTAAGAAAGAAGAAACCAAATTACTGTCATTCATATCTGAACTAAAGACTATAGTGTTATTGATACATTTCAACTGCTGTTATAATTGCAATATATTTTTTTTACTATCTGTTAGACGTGTAGTTAGTGTTCATATTTACAGGAAGAGTGTAGGTTTCTTACCAGGTTGGGGCTGCTTTCTGGTTCTGGGATTCCGACGGCCTCTTGCTACATTTACCTTCCGTTTTTGTGTAGACTTTTTCACAGATGGCTTAGGCCGTGAAACAACTCTACCTGGAGACTTCTCTTGTTTCTTTGCCCTTTTAGCATTTGTGGCCACTGGAGCATCTTTAGATACAGAAGCTTCTTGCTTTTTCCTGTCCAGTCTGGTTTTCTGTACAAACTGTGCAGTTAGTACTTCTGCACCTTATGCAGAAATGACAAGACTGAGTTAAGGGTGTGACCCAGACACTTTGCAGCACAACCCTTCTCTTTATTTTATTGGGGGGGGGGTGCTAACTAATACTAGGAAATACATTAGAAAGTTCTGGGAATTAGTGAAAGATTTTAAAAATAAAGCAAAATGAGGGAAAATGACTAGTGGTTAAATTATAGAGTCAAACATAACATTTAGATCTTGGCAATCAGCATATTCTATATGCTTCTTAGGCACCAACATTTCCTAATTAAAAATAAAAACCAATCTCCCTTTCTGCTCCTGTCTCCCTCTTCTCTTCTGTCTTCCCTCTGTGTCTCTCTACTTCTTTTCTCTCTTTGCTTCCCTCTCCCTCCCCCCTTTCTAATAAAACTTCTCAATCAAAAATAAACTAAAAAAAAAAAAAGCCAGGCAGTGGTGGTGCACACCTTTAATCTCAGTACTAAGTAAGCACAAACAAGCAGATCTCTGTAAGTTTTATAGTGTGTTGACCCCTCTGCTTAGGAGGTCCCCTAAAACAATACTACAATTCCCTAGTTCTGGAGAAAACACAATAGACATAACTTGAGCTGATGCTGAAAGTCATATAGTTGGTTATACTGACTAAAATATATCTATCAATAAAATAAATGGTGGGGAGAAAGAATTGGCTTAGTGGTAGAGAGAGCATACTGCTTTTCTAGAGGACTAATGCTGGATTACCAGCATCTGGGCATCAGGCAGCTCAGAATGGCCTGGATCTCCATCTCCTGGTGCTGGGGCTGGTGTGTGCATGTCTGTGTGTGTTTGATGCTCTCTTCTAGTTTCTGTGGGCACTGCACCCCCCCATAAAAAAAAAAAAACATAATTTTTTTTCTTCCTTTTATAGGCGCTTGGGCTATTAGTTAATGGACACTGTTACTGGCATATCCATTTTTAGAGGATCTCCGTTTCCTACTACCTGCCAGAGCTAATACAGAAATCAGATAGTCACCTTTCTAAGAATGGAACATAAATATGTGAGAACCTCCTGAAGGTTTACTAGGGAAACATAAACTTCTGATGGACAGGTCCAGTGGTAAGCTCTAGTTCACATGAATCCAGTCAAATAATAGGATACGAGGTGAAGTTATAATTATAATAATCACATACATTATTCTTACCTCTTTTTCTCTTCTGAGGAAACTGCCCTTTAACTAACTTAAGAGTTGGGTTGCATGATCCACTGTCTGCTTTGGATGCAGTTCTTTTGGAAAGTGGGCGGCCCAGGCTCACCCGTTTATTTGGCAGCATAACAGCCGATGTGCTGGCCTTTCTCTTTGGCTGAACTCTCAGATTTGAAGCTGGAGTCAATAGAGCCACAGCTCTCTTCTTCACTCTCAAAGGTTTCCCAGACTTTTTTGATGTTTCAGTTTCTTTTCTTAGTTCCATCTCTGAGTCAAGAAATTCAGGATCTGGAGTCATAACTAAAGAAAATCCAGCATCACAAATCCCATCTGAAATACAAGGACACTGAGGATGCTCTGCTAACAAGTCTAAAGCAGCAGACAGATCCAGAGTGTAGCCACTAGGATCTAAAAAATAACTCTTCAACTGAGTCAGAGACTCTGAAGGGCACTTTTCAAGTGGGGGAGCCAAGTCAAAAGCATGGGACAGTTTTCCTTTGAATGCAGTGTCTTTCATTTCATCTCGAAGAGCCATCAATGAAAGGCTTTTGTCCACCTTAAACAGGTCTTGGAAACTATGCTTTACTAAGATGTTTGGAGGGATTCCTTTTTCAGGAAGTGATTTCTTTGCTTCTAGAAGTGCATGACTAAGGGCAGGTAAAATAGGTATCACTTTCAGAGAGATGCCATCTTCAACTTTTAAGTCCTTTGCTCCTAAAACACATATACGCATACATTAAGAATTCAACCCTGTTTCAGATTAAATTAAACCCTGTTTAAAGGAAAAAATGTTAGATTTCAAAATTATTACCAGGTTACATTTATTTTTTTAGCAAACACTTATTTTTTTAGATATCTGACACACATATGCTCTGAAGTCACAGAATGCAACCAACGTAGACATTATGCTTGGGGATAATGGTGAACTGCATGTTCAGAATCCAAGCATCACAAACCAAAAACCAAATCAAGCACATTAATATATTTGTATGACAAGCATAGCCAGATGTGGTAGCAAATATCTATAATCCCAGGTGATGCAGTCCTGGAGATCAGATCCTTGATGCCTATGAGACTAACACTCTACCAACTGAGCTACATTCCCTTCCCAGAAGTGTTTTAATTGTAACATGATATACATGACATATTGTATAACTGTTTAGGTACTCTATGACTTGACTTGTGGTAGTCTGAATGAGAATGCCCTTCATGGGCTCAGATGTTTCAGTGTTGGTCCCCAATATGGATGGCAGTTGTTTGGGAGGTTTGAAGGTATGGCCTTCTTGAAAGAAGTATGTCACTGGGGCAAGCTTTGAGGCTTCAAAAGCCCCTTGCCATTGCTAGTATGTGCTGTCAGCTTGCTGTTCCAGCCCCCATGCCTGCTACCTCCAAACCACCATTATAGATTGTAGCCCTCTAGACCCATAAACCCAAATAGATTTTTCTTTTTTTCTTCCCGGCTTTGGTTTTTTGAGACAGGGTTTCTCTGTGTAACAGCCCTAGCTGTCCTGGAACTAGCTCTGTAGACCAGGCTGGCCTCAAACTCACAGAGACCCGCCTGCCTCTGCCTCCCCAGTGCTGGGATTAAAGGTGTGCGCCACTAAAGCCCAGTCAAGATTCTTCTTTATGTTCCCTTAGTCATGGTGTTTTATCACTGTAATAGAAAAGTCACTAGTACATGATTAAAATTATTTTTTGAGGTCAGGTGGTGGTGGCACATGCCTTTTAGTCACATCTCTTAGGAGGCAGAGGCAAGAGGATCTCCTTGAGTTCGAGGCCAGCCTAGTAGACAGAACAAGTTCCAGAACAGTCAAATCTACACAGAGAAACCTTGACTTAAAAAAACAGAAAGAAAAAATTATTTTTTATTTCTGACAATCAAGTATTTGTCCTCAGGGTTAGGATCACCTTGGGAATGCATGGTCCAAATACAAAGACCCACAGTCTAGATATGAAGGGTAGCCATGAAAACCCCAAGTCATAGCTTAGACAGATAGGGAAAAAGCATGTCCTAGCTACTGTTAGGCAACAAATGAATTCAATTTTGGATATGCTGAAGTTGAGGAAGCTTAGATATCATGCTAGATATGTTAGTTAAGTGGAGACACAGGTCTGAAGCTTAGAGGCTACTTGCAAAGGAAGCCAATTAGGAAGGTTAAAGGAAGATAGACGCTCAAGGGAAAAACAAACAAGGGCTCTGTGCTACTGAGAAGTCGAGTAAGATGAGTACTGGAAAGTACCCAACAGGTTGAGTGAACTGGGTACCACTGTAACCTCACCTGTTGATTGAGGTGAATGGAATAAATGTAAACCATGTAGACCCATCTGCTTATCTCCAAAATCTGTAAAAATGAGAATCAAAAGAAGAAAATGTAGGTTGTTGATCTTATGAAACAAAAGTAAATACATTAACCCGACCCTCAAAAAAAAAACAAAAAAAACAAAACAACCCACAACAACAAAACCGAACAAACAAAAAACCTTGTTCTTACCTGGTTCTGGTGTTAAGGCTGATGAAGTAAGTAAAATGAAAAATCCCCCATCTTCTAAACATTTGATGATTGCCTAATTAAAAAAAAAATAAGAGGATTCTTCAATCTCTCTACTTCTGGGAGAACTATTGTAGACTGAGTAGGACTAAGTAGGACTCATTTTTGAAAGGTAGGCTCCCATAAAAGTTTCTACTTGTCAGTGTCACCCATGCCATTTCCAGCTACTGAGGGATGTGTAGGTTATACAAACCTTTCTAAGGAAACTAAAGTGATGGTCAGGAAAGGAAGCATGTAACCCTGACTGGCAGCCACAGGAAAAAACTATCACACAGAAACTCATGTTATTTGCTTGCAATTCAAAGTATTTTAGCCAACACTATCATTAGGACAGGTCACTGTCCCTACACACATGCATGCACACATGGTCTGTTTTACTTTACTGATTTTTCTTTTTTAAAGATTTATTATTGCCGGGTATTGGTGGCTCATGCCTTTAATCCCAGCACTGGGGAGGCAGAGGCAGGTGGATCTCTGTGAGTTCGAGACCAGCCTGGTCTACAAGAGCTAGTTCCAGGACAGCCTCCAAAGCCACAGGGAAACCCAGTCTTGAAAAACCAAAAAGAAAAAAGAAAAAAAGATTAATTATGTATAGTTCTGCATGCATGTACATCTGCATGCCAAAAGAGGGCACCAGATATCATTATAGATGGCTGTGGACCACCATGTAGTTGCACAGAATTGAACTTCAAGACCCCAGGAAGAACAGCCAGTGCTCTTAACCACTGAGCCATCTCACCAGCCCATTTTTTAATGTCTATTGTGGGGACAGACAAGGCCTGATTTGCTTCATTCCTGTCCAACATTTGCATAATTTTCTTTGTAATATTTAGAAATTATTCATCATAAAAGTTAGCTCAACCTCTGGGTCAAGCATCTATTTCTATCTTCTGAGAAGCCCTGGCTAGCATGACAGAATTCTTTGAACCAGTAGCTACTCCTCAGTCTTATTGCCTATATTATGGAAACGGAAGAAACAACTTTCCTTTTTTTTTTTTTTTTTTAGATTTATTTATTTATCATGTATACAACATTTTGCTTCCATGTATATCTGCACACCAGAAGAGGGCACCAGATCTCATAATGGATGGTTGTGAGCCACCATGTGGTTGCTGGGAATTGAACTCAGGACCTCTTGGAAGAGCAGTCAGTGCTCTTAACCGCTGAGCCATCTCTCCCGCCCCAAGAAACAACTTTTATAAAGCCTGGATAATGGTTTAGATAGCTTTCAAAGAACCATCTCAGAAGTTGCACTCTGACTAACGTAAACACACTAGATATCTAATCAATGTATCAAAAAACAATAAAGACTTTGAGAGAAAAAAAAAAAAAACTTCTTCTTTTAGTCAGGAATATAAACTGAATAATGAGACACAAAGGTAAGCTGAGATGTAAAAAAATGAAAATGTCAGTTAAAATTATGATGTCAGTATACATAACAGTGAAAACCCTACCAATAAGCTAAATTATTCAGCCAACACTTAGGCACCAATTTCCCAATTTAAGAAAAAAATAATTGTATTTGAAACTAGTGATTCTTACCAATTGCTTATTTTTAATGTATCTGATCAGTTTATCTATGTTTTCTCCTTGTTTGTTTGACAGTTCCACTTCATATAAATCAAAGCATAAATCCTGGCAACAGACTGTAGAGGGAATCAGAAATACAGAACATTTTAAATTTTAATTAAAAAGCATTCTTTGACAATTCCATATGTGTGTACTAGTGTTTTGATCACATACACTCCTACTGCCCTCTCTGTGACATATGAAAACATGTATGTATGTATGTATGTATGTATGTATGTTTGTTTGTTTGTTTGTATGTACATAGTGTCTCACTGTCTCACCATGCTTTCCTGGCTGGCCTGGAACTAGCTATACATACCAGGGTGACCTCGAACCCACAGAGATCTGCCTGCCTCTGTCTCCTGAGTGCTGGGATTAAAGGTGTGCACCACCACCACCCAGTCAGAACTTTTATTTTTAACCTACTTAAAACACAACTTTCACAATCTCAACCAAAAAATGGATAAAGAAAAGAAAATGTGGTAAGCTTACACAATGGAGAATTACTCAGCTGATAAAATCAATGAGATCATGAAATTTGCTGGCAAACGGATGGAACTAGAAAAGATCATCCCGACTGAGGTAATATGATCAATCCACAGACCCAGAGAAGCTAAGTAACAAAGAGGCTCAAAGGGGGACATATCAATGTCACTGAGAAGGGGAAATAGAATAGACATTGATGGTAGACATGGGGACCTGGGAACAGGAGGATCAGGTGGGTGGAGGAAGGAGGGAGAGAGTACTACAACTTTCAAAATATTGAGTTTTAAAAATGTACTTTAATCCTAGACTCCAGAGAGAGAGAGAGGCAGGCAGATCTCAGAATTTGAGGCCAGCCTGGTCTACAGAGTGAGTTCCAGGACAGTCAGAATTATACAATAAGACCCTGTCTCAAACAAAAACAAAAAAAAGTTCTCTCTTATATTGTTAGATTAACAAAATAAATACTAGACAAAAATATCAGTGTTCTATGAATTAAAGGACCATTTTTTCTCATATTTGTTTTATTTTTGCTTTTATTTTGAGAAAAGGTGTCACAATGTCATTCTTTACATCCGCCTCTGCCTCCCAAATGCTGGTCTCATATTTGTTTTGAACTTAACAGTACATAAAATTAAAAATAAAAACTGATGTACATGAGAGGAATGGGTCTGAGTTTTCAGCTATTTTTTTTTTTATGTAATTTGCTCAATTTTCTGAGCATTCTGTATTAAAGATAAAAGTCTTTGTCATCTTAGATGAATCTGTGAGTTTCTAACTGGCTTCCAAGGAGTGGAGAACATAGAACCCTATAACTTTCTCAAAAAACCACTTTATAAAACATTTAAGATGAAATTTAGATGTGTATGTGAATGTCTGGATGACAGTGGACAATGACTGCAGTAAGCCCAGGATATGTAGTGTGCTATTACATTTTGACAGACCTTTCTGCTCCAAATAATTCTGTCTTCCAAAGGCAGCTTCAGGTAGGCTTTCTTTCAGAGAAGACACTTTCATTACATACTTAAAATCTAATTCCTGTGGCCTAAAAAACAAAAATGCATCAAACAGTGTAATAAATACTGACACAACCTTATCACATTCTAACTCAAATGCAAACAAAAGTATAATCATAAAAAAGTCCTTAAAGGGTTGGAGAAATGGCTTGATTGTTGGGAGTGTACTACTAAGCACCCACACTGGACAGCGTATGACTCCCTCTTTTGGCCTCTACTGGTACCTGCGCATACATGCATATACCACCACACAAGGCATACCCCGCCCCTCACAAGACATACATACATATACAATGTTTTAAAGTCCTTAAATTCCAGGCTAGGGTTCCCTAACTAGAACTAATAAAATAAAATAAAATTAAAAAAAAAAAAAAAAAAAATTCCAGGCTAGGAGCCTGGCATTGGTGGCGAACACCTTTGATCCTAGCACTCGGGAGGCAGAAGCAGGTGGATATCTGGGAGTTCGAGGCCAGCCTGGTCTACAGAGCGAGTGCCAGGACAGGCTCCAAAGCTACACAGAGAAACTCTGTCTCAAAAAACAAAAACAATAACAATAACAAAAAACGAATTCCAGATTAGGTAATTCACATATTTATAAACAGTGTAGACTCCCACACATATGAATGACCCACAGATACTGTCTACAAACATGCTCACATTTTCTGAATTTATTTCTGGCAGGGCTGAAATATCTAGATGTGTTAAAGAATTGTGTACTCTGAAACTGAGAATTTTCAAAAATTATAATAAGCTGAAAAGTCTCTGAAATATTGGGCTATACCACAGAATGTGTCATGTGCAGATCTTCATTCTATCTCTCCAATATTTTTTCTTTCTTCACTATTTATTTTGAAATGGTATCAGACTTATATAAAAGTTGCAGAAAACAGTACAAAAAATGTCTATACTTCACTATATTTGCTTATACTGTATATGCTTTTGGTATTTCTAATTTTTTTTTTGAGGCAAATCTGATGCCCCTTTACCTCATGATTCTCCCCCAAAATAACATTTCCCTGTACAACTTATTACCAAAAATCAAGAAATTCACAATGATAGATTACTATTATTTAGCTTACACCTTTATCCAAATTTTGTTAAGATCCTTCAAAAACCAACTATCACTAACAAAAACAGATTGAGCAAGTTGTATATAACACACACACACAAAATATCAAGAAAAAGAGGCTACCTACTGAAAGAGAGGGACAAGGGAAATGTTTAAGGGAGTTGGGAGGGGCTAAAGGAAAGGGAGGGCATAAAGTGATGTAAATTTATTTCAATCAAAGCATATTTTAAAACTTGAAAAAAAAAAAAAAAGGAAAAAGCTAAATGGTGGTGGCTCAAGCCTTTAATCCCAGCACTCTGGGAGGCAGAGCCCAGCCTGGTCTGAACAGCAAGCTCCAGGACAGCCTGGGGCACAACACAGAGAAACCCTATCTCAAAAACAAACAGACTAAAGAAAAAAAAAAAAAAAAGCAAAACTAACTAACCAAAAAAATAGATTTTTGAGCCAGTCAGTGCTCATGCCTTTAATCCTAGCACTTAGGAGAGGCAGGTGGATCTCTGAGTTCTGAGTCCTGTCAAGGACAGGCAGGAACAGAGAAACCCTGTCTTGAAAAACAAAAACAAAAACAACAAAAAAAGATTTTCAGTTATCTCCAATGGACAGTCTGCCTTTTTTCATTTGTGATTAATGTGTAAGTTACAGGAAAATGGTGAAAGATACACAAACAACCAACTTTTCACCTATTTTTACCATCTACTTGAATACCATGCACATCATTTTTTCATTACACATAGTAACTACATTCTACAGCAAGAAAGAGCTTTCCCTTATTTTAAAATTATTTTTTCACAAAATTCTTACTTTACTATTTATGGGCTATACTATCCCTGTTCTCTGTTCTTACAAATGGCCAACAAAAAATGAACTCTGATAGAAATAAGTTCTCATATATCAACTAAATTATTTCTATACTTCAGTGGTATGGAGTAAAAAGTATGAACAGATCAAACAAAAAGATCTCTTAAGATGTCCTCCACAGTTCCCAGGATAGAGAGGAAAAAAAAAAAAAAAAAAACCTTCATTATCATAATTCACCATACTAAAAACAAATTTAACAGCCGCTTTTAGTATCAGATACTGTAAATCTTAATGAAGAATCAATAATAGTATTGAGAGGCTATAATTTGTTATGTTGCTCTCTAGACAAATTTGATTTGTTTTAGAGGAAAGGCAAATTTCTAATATAAAATAATTTAGTCAGGCATGGTAAAAGATTCATGGAGTCCCAGTTATTCAGGAAGCTGAACTGGGAGGATCCTTTGAGCCTATAAATTCCAAACCAGCAAGGGCAATACAGCAAGACCCCATCTCAACTATAAGTACCATTTTCCTTTTAAGGTACAGAATTTAAGTCACCTGTGTACTTGTATTCTACACACTCAAATGTATTCTAAATAAAACCAAGTAAAATATATTTCACACCAATGTGTGAAATGACCACCCAGCACTGGAAAAACAAAACATGCATTAGGGATGATCAAATATACTTACAGTTGTACTGGAATTCCTGTGCCATGAGTAGACCAAAGAGTTATATCACACAGCAAACAACCCTGAATAATTAATTGCCCTTTCCATGGAGAGATGAGAGCTTTAAGAAATGAGGACAGAAAGAAGCTGATTATTTTGTGAAACATTTACTAAAACAACAACAAAAACTACAAGAACTAATTGACTTCTTACCATTTTGACTGAGTTGAAGTCTAGAAAGAAAACAAAAAGAATATTTTTATTAAAGGAAGAAAAACAAACCAAGTAAATAAAGCACACAGGTAATTACTTACAAGCTTTTATAAGTAGGTGTTGCCATCTTTTAGATTCCCAGTATTAAAAAGCTACTATTATATAAAAGGAAGGGTCCGTCTGGGTCATTTAATAACAGTGTTGCCTAAACGTTCATAGAGGTAATTCTGAAAGAAGGAAAAAAAAGAATTATCAGTACTATGGTATTGCCTATGAATTAAGCTTATCCCAAACTTAGACAAACCTGAAATTTAGGACATAAGGTTAAGAAATATTTTTTTAGATAGAATTTATTCACAGTGACTATACCTGACTTAGTTGGAAGGCACGAAAATGACTTCTTTTGTAAGAGAATGTGTAGGTATCTGCAGCCACATGGCAAACATAGCCAGAAGATGGCCTAAGGTAGTTACCTGTATAATTCTCAGACGCAAACTTGATTTTTCCCTAGAATAAAAACATTAAGACTCATCAGATGTTTTCAAATAGCAATAGCCTTAACAGTAGGGTTCATTTTAAAAGTAGCCCAATAGGGATGAAGAATTTTTTCCCACCAGTAACCAAAATAAAATTTATGCTTCTTAGAAAAAAAAATCATCTTAGTGTCACTAATGGTTTTAAACATCCATAAGCACTTTAAAACTTTAAAAAAAAAATAGCTGTGCTTGGGTATCTTTCTGAGGTTTTCATCACAACATCAAAGGGATACATGATCAAACCAACTATTTGTTTTTTTTTTTTCTTCTTCTATTTTTTCGAGACAGGGTTTCTCTCTGTGTGACAGCTCTAGCTGTCCTGGTACTAGCTCTGTAGACCAGGCTGGCTCAAACTCAGAGATCCACCTGCCTCTGCCTCCCAAGTTCTTTGATTAAAGGCATGCACCACCACCACCTGGCCAGACCAATTATCTTTAATGAAACTTCACTGAATGGCTAAGTAGTGACTACGGTAAGAACGACAAATGAAATCTAAATTATCAAAAGATAAGTTTCCAAACCAAAGTACTAATGAACTGTAAATTATTCCAGTGCCCAGAAAGTCTTCAAGGGGAGACATGTAATAAAATGAATGACAGGCAGATGTCCATGACCACTGAATCAACAGTATTTCCTGTGATAGACTAAATGAAGAATTAAAAGTCAAGTTTACTGGAGCCAGGAGTGTAAGTGATAGAGTACTTGCCTAATGTGGGCACATATGGGCAAAGCCTTAGTTTTGATTTCTAGTAAAAGGGAAAAAAAGTCAAGTTTTAACATATGATGAAATGTCATAGAATGATTAAGTGTTAAAGGGGGGGGGGCTCACAATTTTCCACTAGTAGCTGAGGAGCTTCTGGGGGAGGGAGAGTTCTCTTTAAGGATATAGTCCTAATATGTCCACCACACTCCAGGTAGGTGACATCAGTCTTATGGTTATATGGGCAGCACAAATTGGACAAGGTATATTACTTAGGGGGAAAAAAAGGACAGGAAGTTGAGAAGGGTTGAGGAAGTGGGAGATGAATCTAAGAGGAGTAAATATCAAAATATATTAAATGAATTTTATGAATATTAATCCCCAAAGGATTAATAAAAATATTATATTAAATAAAAGACCAGAGGCTGGCTCAAATGATTAAGAACACTGGCTATTCTTCTAAAGGACCTGGGTTTAATTCCCAGGACCAAATGAAGCTATTAACTAACTGTAACTCTAGTTCCAGGGAATCTGAAACCCTCTTCTGGCCTCCTTCAGCACCAGGCATGCACACAATGTACAGGTACATGTGTAAGCAAAACACTCATACACAAAATAAAAACAAGTCTGTACACTGTATGGCCCTATTTACATAAATATCTAGAACACAGACAGATCCAAAAAGGTGGAAAATAGACTAGTTGCCTGGGTTGGTGACATAAAGGGTCTAAGATAATTACAGTGATTGTTCCACAAATCTGAATACATAAGAACAACATACATGCTTGACCATATAGTTTAAATGGGTGAATACTACTGCACAGGAAAATATCGCAAAGTACTTTAGAGCCAAAATCACCAGGAATCTAGCCAGTATGCATAAGAAAGGGCTTTAGTCCTCAGTTACATTTTGTTTCACCTAGCAATGCTAAGTACCCTCTTCTTGAGTTTCTGCCGCTTTGGGCTGCAAATACTCCTCCACTTCCCCATTATCTAGTTCCATGAATGTCCTAAACATTTTGGCCATCTACTCCCTTTATATATCCCACACAATGAGGTCTTGGCTTCAACTAACACCCAACCATAATTTGGGTGGATCCCCTCCTAAACTACTATCACTACAAGGCTATGTTGCAGAAACACGAAAGGCTGAGTATTTCTCTAATTCACAAAAGTAGTATCTATCTACCTCCTGGGAAATTACTAAGTACAAGTTCCTTGGCTAAGTACTTTAAATGTCATCTAATCCTCACAGTAATCCTACAAGTTATCAGTTTTTCCAAATGAGAGAAAAAAAACATAAAACTTTTGATGCTAACCATGTTTTTAACTATTACCTATTCATCTCCCTGAATTCTTCAGCGTCCCTGTAAATCTTTTCTTCTGGCCTCCTTTCTACTCAGGGTACCAGCTACAGTATGCTGAAAGCATTATATTCTCTCTGACCCCTAACACTCCAAGGTTGTCAAGTTTTCTCAGATCTACTCCTACTCTATTCTTCCGTCATTACAATGGTAAGAGTCTTACTAAAGTACCAATCTCTTGGCACTGAAAAATACCCTAAACTTCTAATTGAAGATTGTGACCCGCTTAACACTAATGAATCTGGCTTTTATTCTAGCCATCTCAGAGAAATAACTAAACCCACTTCATTTTGCAGAAGAGGAGATTCACCTTCTTCAGAACTGTATCTGGCTGGACTACTCAGCGTGCTAACAGCACTCAAACAACAGAGTACATGCTGACATGCCAATTTTGCCTTTTAACAATGGAACTATTTTGCTTATTATAAATCTAAAATGAGGATTATTAATTTTAAATAATCTATTAAGCAAAATACAATCTGATCACTGTATATTCACAGCTCAAAATAAACTAATGTAGAATAAATAAATTATATTTACAAATTACGACTTTTTCATCTGACTGCAATTGCTTACTTTTAGGTTCAATATTCAACTTTAAAAATATTATTTTTCAGGTGTATACATGTAGAGGTCAGAGGGCAACTGGAAGGAGTTGGTTCTCTCCTTCTATCATGTGGGTCTGAGGTCAAACTCAGACATTCAGGTTTGACAGCAAATGCCTTTATCCACTGAGCTATCTTGCCCTCCCTCTTGATTTTTGATACATGGTCCCTCTCATTCTGTAGCCCCAGCCAGCCTTGAACTTGTAGCAACCTTTCTGTCTCAGCCTCCTAAGTCCAACATTCAACTTTTTTTTGTTGTTTTTTGTTATTTTTTCGAGACAGGGTTTCTCTGTATTGCTTTGGAGGTTGTCCTGGCACTTGCTCTGCAGACCAGACTGGCCTCAAACTCACAGAGATCCGCCTGCCTCTGCCTCCCGAGTGCTGGGATCAAAGGCGTGCGCCACCAACGCCTGGCCCAACATTCAACTTCTGAAGATTGTTTTTAGTATTCTCAAAATTTGATCTACAAAGTTTCTGATTATCAGGTTGATACTTGCAATTTTTAAAATATTATTTTTGTTTTGACATGATGTACAAAAGGTAAATAAATTGTTCAAGATCATATAATTTTTATTAAAATTATTTTAAAATGTTATGTGGTATCTGCATTCTCTCACTCTTTTGTGATACTGGGGAATACAACATTTTAAATGCTCTATTACTGAGCCACACCCCCAAGTCTTTTATGGTGACATCCATATAAACCCAGTGACCAATGTTCTAACTCATCAAATTGGGTTTATGAATTTGTGCTTTAGCAATAAACTATTATTTTCAATGAAAGGCTGCACCAAACTCATTGTTGAGTACCTTGCAAAAAGATATTGTTTTTTCTCTTAGAAGAAAATCTAAAAAAAAAAAAAATGAGAACATTAATTTTTTTCTGTGACAATTACATTTTAAAAACCACCTTTGCTTTTCTAGATCATTTTATCTTACAAAGCAAGTGGCACAACTAAGAGTTTTTTTGTTTTTTGTTTTTGTTTTTTTTTTTTTTTTTGAGACAGGGTTTCTCTGTATTGTTTTGGAGCCTGTCCTGGAACTCACTTGGTAGACCAGGCTGGCCTGGAACTCAAAAGAAATCCGCCAGCCTCTGCCTCCCAATTGCTGGGATTAAAGGGGTGTGCCACCAATGCCTGGGAAAATATTTTCTTTTAATTGCTTTCACCACTAGGTATATTCACCCCAAATGTTCTTAACACAAAGTAGGGGATTTCCACAGAGGTGAAATAGATCCTGTACCAAATAAACTAGGCCTTAAGAACTGGGGTCAAATATTTCTTCTCCTAACGAGGGAGCAGCTGTGGATTAAAGGGTGTATTTCATCAAGCAATAGTGTATTGACTATTCAGTAAGGGATTCAGCAAGGGATTCAGTTCTCCAATTAAATGGTATTATATCTTATTAAGGGAAAACAGAAAGTATGCCCTAGGCACATTTCTCATGACAAAAGCAGTAATTAAAACAGAAACCAATTTAAAAAGACAAAAAAGAAAAGCAAAAGACTAGAAGAGAATATTTATTATGCAGATAATGAAAGACACTAACACATTCAGACAGCAGGAATAAAAAAAGGAAGAGCCATTTAATAGCCAATTAACACTTAAAAAACTTTCAATTTACAAACTTAAAAAGCCAAATCATTTTATGCAAGAACACATTACAATGACACAGTAGAATGTTAAAGAATATATATATATATATGTGTGTGTGTGTGTGTGTGTATATATATGCACACACACATATACATACATACATACATACATACATACATACATACATACATACATACATTGCAGTCAGAGGAAAAGAAACCCAAAGACTAACAGGTGAATTAGTAGCAATAATGGAAGCCAAAGATAGAAATGAGGCTACCCAAGAACATAAGAAGTATTCAAAACTAACATCCTAAAAAACAATTATCAAAGTACAATGTTTATATTCAGCAAAAACATTTTCCAAGCATGACAGTGAACCAAAAAGTTTATCATCATCATCTTCATAAAAAAAACTTTTAATAAAAGCATCTACAAATGAAGTAACTTTAACCACAAGAAGATAACTCCAGATTGAAAAACACAGTAATGAATGGGGAGCACAGTAGAAATGTGGGAAATAATAAGAACTGGATACAAAACCCAACAATTCTAAGCAGGCTTCCAGCTATCTGATAATAATCTTAAAAGGAGTTCTATTACATGACAAAAATAGTATATAAATCATGAAAACGGTGAATGAAGTGAACAATTTTAAGATAAAGATGTTTGTAAATTTAACTTTGAAAAATCAAGAACACAGAATTCTAGGAAAATATGTAACTTCCATACAAATAGATTTAAAAAGATAGATTAGAAGATCTTAAAGAAATATAAAGACTACAAACATAGAACAGGGTAAACAAAACACAAAGAACAACTACATTAAATGCAAATAAATTATAATGTTCTGCCCCTAAAAATATTTAAAACTGCTTTAAAAAAAAAAAACAAAAAACAAAATTTCAGCCAGCAGAGAGATGATTGGATTAAGAGTATATATTGCCCTTCAAGAGGCCCCAAATTCAGTTCCTAGCACCCACATTGGGTGACTCACAACCTTCTGTAGCTCCAGAACCAGAATCCAACACCCTCTTCTGGCCTTCACAAGTACCTGCCCTCAAGTGAACATACCCTCACACAGACACACATAAAACTTAAAAATGAAGTCTAAAAAAAAAAAAATCCCAGCCAGGCATGATGGAACATACCTGTAATCCCAGAACTTGGGAGACTTGGCAGGAAGACCATAGGTTTAAGGGCAGCCTAAACTACACAGGAGGGAGGGAGGGAGTGAGGGAGAAAATCCTAACAGATACTCTTTTACTTATTAATGGTGCTGCTAATTGAATCTAGGTAGCAAACATACTAGGCATATGTTCCATCACTCAACATTTAGAGTCCTTCCATACACCCTTTTAAGTATTTACTTGAAATATAAAAGTATAGGGCTGGGGATATTGCTCAGTTGTAGCTTGGTCTGTATTAAACTTTGGATTCAATTCTTAGTACCACAAAATAAATGAATAAACAAAATATATAAGTGTACATACAATCTAGTTATTTCAAAATAGTGAGAAATTTAAATAAATATATTTTTCACTGGTAAGATTAATAAAAATGATTAACTTACAAGATGAATCAAAACATGTTGGTTTGTAGGAGATGTTAAAATTAAAAAAGGAAATGTAAAAAAGACATTTCAATAATAAGGTACCTGTAATAACTGTGATGACAAACATTAAAAGTCCTAGAAAAATCTAATTTACCAAATATGACACCCTGAATTAATTAAAAAAATAATCTGAGTAGCCCTTAACCACTAAAGAGATTAAACCAATAGCCTAACATCTGCCACCAACAAAACTTTAGGCTCAAGTGAATTCAATGGCAAATGTTTATGGCAGTGGTGATTAGGAGCAGTTTGATGGGAGATGTCGTGATGAACAGAATATATTCTTACAATAAACTGTATCTTGAAGGAAATTAATTATAAGTAAAGATTCTCAAAGTAGTGATGATTATGCTAATGTGATCTCTCTCTCTCTCTCTCTCTCTCTCTCTCTCTCTCTCTCTCACACACACACACACACACACACACACACACACACACACACAGAGCAATACTTTTCATCATTTGGAAGACCTGTACAATTTAGGGAACCAGTATTTTCCCAAATGACTAATGCAAGAATAAAAGCCCTTCAATGTGCAAACTAGATAAATGCATTTCTATACGTTCATTCATAAGGTTTCCAATTTACACTGTAGGAAACTTTTAAACTATTATCAAAATTGATGAATAACAAAGAAAACACAACTTATCTGAAAATATTGCTAAAATGTTCCTCCTTTTAAAAACACTTAGCTAGCAGCCGGGCGTTGGTGCACGCCTTTAATCCCAGCACTCGGGAGGCAGAGGCAGGTGGATCTCTGTGAGTTCGAGACCAGCCTGGTCTACAAGAGCTAGTTACAGGACAGCCTCCAAAGCCACAAGGAAACCCTGTCTCGAAAAATAAATAAATAAATAAATAAATAATCAAATAAAAAAATAAAAACACTTAGCTAGCCAATGCCAGTATATTTTGCCATATACTTCAACTAAAACAATCTATTACAACAGAAGTAATGCAGAAGTAATATTTGAGCATTATGCAGAATACTTGAGCATTTAAAGGTGACATGAAGGCTATTTGCAAAAACATAATACAATGCCACTCTTATCACTAATAATTTTTTGGAAGGGAAATAGCTATTTTTCTTCAAAATATTACTTAAGTCAAGATGTAATCGGCTTAGTTTTTAAAAGATACTAAAAGTATGTTAATGTAGTAATTATCAACATAAATAGCTGGAGTCTGAAATAGTTTTAGAACTATAAAGGAGTTGACTAGGGATGTAGAAGTGTGCTTGTCTAGAATACACAAAGCCCTGCCTCAATCCCTAGCACTGCTTAAATCCAGCGTGGCAGTGTGTCCGTAATCCCAGCATTTAAGAGAAGGCAGCAAAAAGATCAAGAGTTTAAATCCAGCCTTTGCTACATATCAAGTTCAAAGCTAGCCAAGGCTACAGTTAAAAAAAAAAAAATGGGTAAAAGAGCATGGAAACATGCTATAACATAAATCTTGGAACATAAAACAAAGTATGAATCTCTTTAAGTTCAAAACAGGTGAATATTTGTTGGTTAATCAAATAAAGACCACGGTGACAGTTCAAGGAATACTTTCCTTCTAGAATAGACACAAACCATTTCTAAGGTACCTGTAGTGCTCTACTAAGCAAGGTGCAGAGACAGCCTGCTTGCTTTTTTTGTAAATACATTTTCACACATAATAAAAATCTATTCTCTTAGAAGGGAAAAAAATCAAAACAATGTCTTTTCTTAAAGGAATCTATAAACGCAATATTTCAATGCAAACACAAGTATTCCAATGAGACTGTCTATAGAAATTGGGATGATTCATCTGGAAGAAGAAAAAAGAATCCAGAGCTCCCTTGGTCCCCCAAAAGACAAAATACCAATGTATATTATAAAGCTATCATAACTAAAATAGTATGGTAACTGCTAAATAGGTCAAAGAATGTTCAGATCCAAGGTCATAAAAATGTTTGACCTGTCCCAAATGTTTGACTTTCTTACTAACTAGGGATGATTAAAAATTAAAATGAGATTTTTTTTAACTATCAGATGGGTTAAGATGTTTATAAAACATCGTTACCATCCAGTGTTGCCTAGCAGTAATGAAAACCATACTTAAGGGGAAATGAAAATTTAAAAATACAATCACCCCGGGACATTTAACAGACTGCCTAGCATTGATTTTGATTCTACAGAAACATTATCAGGAGCACCAAAAGCCTGTTTATAACAGCTGCAGGTGGGGGGAAAACACAGCTCTGCAGTATTGTTGTAAGAAAATCTTACAATGTTCCCCGATGAGACACAAAGGAAAAACACGTCTAATACATCTTAGTAAATAGATATGCTATGGGTAACAAATATCAGGCAAGTTTCCCGGCAGTTTTCAAATTTCAATTTATTTAAACAAATGTTTGGACTAGAAGAGATGCCTGTCATTTATCTTTTCTATTTAAAAAGAATGTAATAGAAAATGTATTGGCAACACATTTCAAACATCATCTTCCTTAAAATAATAATTACAAAATACTTGGTTATCTTTTATTTTTTTCTAACTTGAACTCACTAAGTATTGATACACAAATGACAATGGAGCTACGCTTTACTACAAGACCATTTTCCATTAGAAAAGCATTCTTTTACACTATCAGGTGTATACGTGCTTTGTACTAAACCTCTTAGGTAGGATTTCCAACAATCTCAGATGCCATACTATCACATTTACAGCCTGTCTTCCTTTCGCTTTCTCAGTAGGAACACTCAGTCCTCAGGTCATTTGTATCACACAAGTTTAGGAAAGAGTTTCATCAACTTTCCTATTCCAATTTGACCCTCAGAGAGAATACAGGTTAGAGTTGCTTAAAGTTAGGCATTTCAAATGACTAAATCCCGATTAAGAGAAACTCGAAAACTTTCAATCTCCGATTTTGAAGTTCGGCCACGTTTTCCTACCAAGTGGTTGGTACTGTCTTCTAACCAACTTCGGGAGCAACCTACTGCAGTATTCCTTCAACGTTACTCCATCCGGCTGCGGACTTCCATATGGGTAGCCCATTTACGCATAATAAATAATAAGTCATGCCACGTGTTGCCTTGGATTCTACAGAATTCACCAACTTGAGTTGAGGGTTTCCCTAAGAAACCCGGGGAATGAGCTAGTACATCCCGAATTAAGGGAAAACTTCAGTGTAGACTTTATCACATCCCTTGATAACGGAGCTGACCTGTGACAGGCGACACAAACAAAAAACGCTCTAGAGTCTTTCTGCCCCAAAGTGCAGAGACGAATCCCGAAACCCTCCAAGGGCTCGCACCATGACCACCTTCTCCAAGCTGGAGCAAGTGAGTGTGGCTCCCTGACCTGGGCTACCGAGGCATCTGCCCGGTGGCCCCCGAGCGACGCCCACCCCACCCGCTAGCCCTCGGTCACCGCGCGTGCCCGTCACGCGCCGCGGCAGCCGCGTGCACCCTTCCCCACGGGCGACTATGCAAGTGCTCGCCCGAGACGCCCCAACACCCAAGGGAGCGTTACCTGTCCCCGGCGCGGCCGCCTTTCCCGAGGAGTTGAGCTCACCGCTCAGTGCCTTTCCCATGCTTTTGCAGCGCGTTCCTTTCTCCTCCTGGCCCTTCGTCCTGCGGAGTCTCCCGATCTTCTCCTCACAAACCCGGGCCTCCCGGCGGCGCGCGCCCGGGTCCCCAGCCTCACAGGCGGGAAGCAAGCTTTGCAACAATCCTGGCGCTGGGAACGCGTCGCCTCTCTAGACCCGGGCACCAGCAACCGGAAGTAAAACCCCGTGGCCCTAGGAGAAGGGGAGGGGGTTAGAAAGACAGAAAGTGAAAACTGAAGCTTCGTGGTCTGGTAATAGACGGGAGCCAATCGCTAAGAGGACGCCCAGGCGCAGGCGCACCGCCGGCGGCCTCCACGTTGCGCTTGCTTTTCTTCCAGGCGCAGGCGCGGCGGCCAAAACTCGCTTCGGATTGGGCGACCAAGCCAGTTCCGTGGCTTCCCAGGACGTAAGCAGCCGGATGTGGAAGGCGTGCACAGGAAAGCGAGGATCCTGTGAGGATACTCCTGTGTCTCGTGGGTTGCTTATGGCCGATTTCTGTTGTTTCGTGTACCGGGTGCAAGACAGTACAGAGACTCTTCCTTCCGTCTTGTATTCTTGCTGAGGCCATTTCAGGTTTAATTAGAATCTGATTTCCTTGATGAAGAATCCTGTGGAAAATTACCTAACTCTATTCTAGGACTGTAGGCCAAGATGCCCCTGCTAACTTCTGTGTAACTGCTTGCTCGTCCAAAGCTCCCGGTTGCAGCTGCCGGATGTAGTTTTGCCTTTAAAAACCCCTTGGTGTAAATGCTTGGGGCTACACTCAGGTCCAATACCTGAGTATAGTCCCAGCCAGCTGGACTGAGTGAACTGAGTGATCATATCTGGTGATTCTGGTGGTGCTTGGTTGGTCTGACCCAAGTGCGACATTTCAGAAGTCTTAACTGTTGTTTGAATTTGCTGAAAGTTAAATCCATACAAAACTTAAGTTCGTTGTGTGAATTTCCCAGACCAACTTGAAGTTTATTGTCCATGGGGAAAGTGCTGATGCGACCATTAGTAACAATTCAGGTCTATCCTCACTAGAGATAAACATCCTGTAAGAAATCAAGCAGTACCAAGCCATGGACTGTGTACCATGGGTTAAATATTTGTTACAATGAGATTTAGATATTAGTAGGATAATATACTTGTGCCAAGTGCTGTATTACGAAATTATGGTTATGAACAAGGTAAAGAAGAACCCTATTCATAACAGTTCATTGTAGAGGTGAATTTACAATTTTATTTATAATTTTATTTCACATAATAACGTGCTGTGAAAACTAATGAAATGCTAGTAAATGGAGTTGGTGGTTGGAGACTGGAACTGCAGATCAATTAAGATGCAACTAAAGCAGGATGCTTGAAGATGAACATGCCTAAATGAATCCTTGGAGGTAGAGTTTTATAAGCAGAAATGAAAACAAGTGTAAAGCCCCCACCCCCAGGTGAAAATACTTATTCATAATGAAAAAGCAGAAGATATTTAGAGTGCCTTTCAACTAAGAAGGCAGTCAGGGAAGTGCCTACCACACCAGCATGAAGACCTGAATCCTATCCCCAGAACTCACATAAGGGGGACGGGTGGCCCAGCAAATAATCCCAGCACTGAGGAAGCAGAAGCAGGTAGCTGTTGTCTAGTTTACTTGTGAATCCAAGGCCAGTGAGAGACCCTTTCTTTAAAAAAAAATATGGACAGAGGCTGAGAAATAACACCTGAGGTTGACTTCTGTTCCCCACACACATTGCATACATGTACCACACAAATACGCGCCTGCACACATCTACATACGGACGGAATAAAAGTACATGGAACCTGAGCTAAGGATGTAGCACAATTGATAAGAGTGTTTGTCCAGTATGCAAGAAGCTCTAGGTTTAAGCCCCAATAATGCATACATTGGATATGGTAATGCAAGCATATGATTTCAGAAGGTAGAAGTAAGAAGATCAGGAATTCAAAGTCATCCTCAGCTATATAACAAATGTGAGTCCAAGCTGAACCACAAGAGAACCTGTCAAAGACTGCACAGACTGTACACCTTAATGATTTGTGTTAAATCAGTCAGGTCAAGAAATAGCCCATTGCCAGGTTTCTGGTGTGTCAGATATAGGACCTGACAAGATCTGTATTTTGGATAATGATCACATACCATTCTGGGTTTAGAGGTGTGGGAGTGAGGCAGAGGAAGAAACTAGAATAGACTTAGTTTTGGAATCATAGTTTCCATTTCTTTCCCATCCCCCATGATACCCAGTGTTGTAATTTAAGGAAAGGGGTTCAGGAGAGAAAGATGCCATGCTACAGGTTCAAGTTATTATTAGGGAAAGGGATCATAAAAAGGTGAAAGACGCCAGTCGGTGGTTGCGTACACCTTTATCAGCACTCGGGAGGCAGAGGCAGGTGGATCTCTGTGAGTTCAAAACCAGCCTGGTCTACAAGAGCTAGTTCCAGGACAGCCTCCAAAGCCACAGAGAAACCCTATCTCAAAAACCAAAAAAAAAAAAAAAAAAGTGAAAGAGAAGGGAGGATACCAGCCTCTGGAGACAGGAGCAGCAGGAAAGAGGTGGATGTAGACAGAGTTTGTCTCACCTGTTTCCACAGCTGTTTAGCCCCAAATAAACATACAGAGGCTTATATTAATTATAAACTGTCTGGCTGATGGCTTAGGTTTCTTATTGGCTAGCTCTTTCTTAATTATTAACCCATAACTATTAATCTGTGGGTTTCTACATGGCCTTCTCTTGCCAGAGAAGGCCCTGAGTCCTATCTTCCCAGTAGCTACGCAGCATGTCTCTCTTCCTCTCTCTCCCCTCCCCCCTTCCCCTCCTTCTCTCTCTCCGCCTTTCCCTCTCAGCTCACCCTCCTTGATCTCTCCTCAGAATTCTCCTCTTTTGGTAGCCTCACCTGTACTTCCTTCCTGGTTACTGGCCAGTGTTTTATTCATCAACTAATAAGAGAAACATATATACAGAAGGACATCCCCCATGAGGGAGAGAGGGAGGGAGAGAAAGGGAGAGAGAGAGAGAAACGGGGAAAGAAAAAGAGAGAAGATGGGAGGGGGCAGGGCCTTTTTAAAAGGGAACATAGTGACTTTGCACAGGTGGTGCTCTTAGTGACTGCAGCTGAGGACGTATCCTGGCAGAACCCCAAAGACAGGCCAGTACAGATGCCTGAATACTAACACCTTATGCATAATTTTACTCGAATGCAATCTCAGTAGGTCAATACCGACTTAGAGTATGTTTCATTGCAGTAGAAAGAGGAAAGAACTAGCGGTGGGAGAAAACAAAAACAATGCATTCAAAGAACCAGAGCATACTGAGTTTATTCATTCCACTGCTTTTGGGGGGAAAGCCCTGTAAAATTGGACAATAATGACTTATGTTACTTGAAATCTTCTTGTTCCAAATCTTCTCTTTAGTTAGATGCTAATTTTACTTTCTTCTTTGAATAATAGCCATCTCAGATGTGAATATATGCAAACCACAAGAAATATATATACATAAACAAGACACACCTCATAATAACCTGTCTTAGTCACCATGCTATTGCCATGACCAAGGCAACTCTTACAAGAGAAAGCATTTACTTGTGAGCTTGCTTACAGTTTCAGAGATTTAGTCCATTGTTGGACCAGTCAACCTGTTCAAACATGCCTGAAAAGAGAAGTGAGGATTGAGAAAAGAAAGAGACAAAAGACAAGACATAGAGTCAGGAGGACTTTCATTGAATAATTAAACAGCCTCAAGTTTATTTCTCATAGCCCTAATATACCCCAAGCAAAAGGGGAGGACAAAAGACTTCCATTATACAAAGCACAAGCAAGCATAATTACCTTCCCAATACCCAAAACATCTGTTTACCATGCCCTAAGTCAAACATCCTATTTGGTTTGAGGGCCAAGACATCCAGTAGCCACACCTTAGGCCAAACATCCTATTATTAGGTATCAGGGTCAAAACATTCAATAGCCATAACTTTGGCCAAACATTCTGTTGTTTAACCTTGGAGGAACAAGAATAGGTTTGAACTCTTCTGACCTTAAGTCAAGATGGAACTGAATCAAATCTGTGGACCCCCACAGTCCATTATCATCATGGCAGAGAGCATAGTGGCATGCAGGCAGGTGCTGGAGCAGTAGCTGAGAGCTACATCATATCATAATCATTAGACAGAGAAAGAGGTCTTGCTGAAACCTCAAAACCCACTCCTAAAGACACACTTCACCAATAAGGCCACACCTCCTATTACTTTTAATCCTTTCAAATTAGTCACCTGCCACTCCCTGGAGACTAAGCATTCAAATATATGATCTTATGAGGGCATTGTTACTCAAAGCACATGAACCCATTATTTTGTATGATAGCTAAACTGAAGGGACCAGCTCCCCATTTCGGTAGCCATAACAGCCAAAAACGTGCTTGCCTGACCTTGTGTTGGTCACTAGGTCACTAGGTCAGATGCCTGCCCCTTTCGGCAGCCATGACAGTAACATGTGCTTGTCTGACCTTGTCTTGGTCACTAGGAGGTCAGATGCCTGCCTCGTGTCAAGGAACCAATCAGAAGTTAGCTGGTGGTGCTATGCATAAAGGCTCTGGGTGTGCTTTACGGACAAGTGCACAGCAATGACATGCAGAGCATAGCAACCACCCTGGGAGGGCCATGGTTCATAACAACCAGTTGACCAACACAGGGCAAACCCTCCAAGCCTGGAGGCACACCAATCCTGAGCCTGTGCGTACCCCTAGACACTCCCCTTATGCTGCCCTATAAGATCTCTATTGCAGATGCTTCGAGCCGTCTTTCCTAGCCATCCGCCATGGTGGATGGATGGGAGGCCGGAGCTAACATGGGGTTAGCTTGTTAAACAACTACAATAAAGCCTTGTGCTGTTTGCATCAAGCTTTTGCCTGGTGATTGGGGTGGCCACAGTCCTGGACCGAGATCCTGGGGGCCTGAGTCTCTGGGGGTCTTACAAAACAATTCATAAAAGAGGGGGAAATTAGAAAGACAATGACTTTTTAGTTAAGAAGGGCCCCAGGGGTAGAAAGTCCCTATTACTGAAGACACCATGCACTTCAGCCACAGGACCCAGAGGCCCATGAGCTGGAACTGACCTGAACGCTTCCAAAAGAGGGATTCAACCAACAGTCCTACCCAGCTATGAAACCTATGAACCAACAAGGACCAACATGGTATGATAACCCTTAGGGAACAACAGTGGCACACATACTTTGGTAGTAACCAACATCTCTTTAATTGGATTTAAGACCTGCTCAATAAGAGAGCAATCATGCCTGGTACTGGGAATCTAGCCAATTAGCCAGGGTTAGTGACACCATGGATCTTGGATAACTATAACCACCAATTTACCAGCCCAATCCTTAACTATATTCTAAATATTTATTCTTATGTTCACAGATAATTGAAGTCCTCATCCCACATCAGGGAAACTTCTCTTTGTAACTGACAGAGACCATTACAGAAAACCACAGCCAATCAAAATGCAGAATTGTGAGGCCCAGTCTCAGTGGCTACATCTACAATACATACAACATTATCACCTAAGACTCAGGGGCTGTAGAAGAATGGGTAGAAAGATTATAGACCTAACACGAAAGGGAGAAATCCCAGGAGGCCTCAGCCCTACAGAAAGAACTACAGGCAGCCAAACAAGACTGAAATATGGACAAATTGTTTTCCCCTGGAAAGAGTACACTAATTGGTTATTCAATACTAAAAATGGTCATCCCTGAAACATACATGTAACATTTTACAAACTGGGCAGCAGGCAAAACATATACATAAAACTTTTAAAAAATTAAGGTCTCCTATTATGCCACCTGGCATACTTCCAAGTATGTTGACAGCAAAATAAAGCATAACCACAAAAATTAGCTCAGTGCAAAAAATATGGCTAGTGTGTGATTATCACATGACTGGAAAGTATCAGAGATAGGTAAAGTAGACAGGTAGACTGTCTCAAACTACAGGGTAAGAATCAGTCTTTCCATCTTAGGAATGGGTTGCTCATTTCTCTTATAAAGAAAAAACAGTCTAGTGTTGACTTAGTCATGGAGTTATTAGTAATCACTCTCATGCTCCTATAAGGAAAAGAAGCAGGCTGAACAAAGAAAAGTGAAAAATGTGCAGTTTGAGGAAAAAGGGAGCACCGGGAAGTGTTTTGCTGGATTAAGTACTGTGATCAAGAGACAAAAGGTTTAAAGAAAAGCCTGGTTCTAAATAGAAGAAAGGGAGTGTTGACCTCAGGGCAAGACCCCACCCAGCTAAGTTTCCAATTTGTGAAAGTAATTAAATGAAAGCTTAAGCAGTGAAGGAAACCATTAAAAACAAAAGCTCATGCAAATGCAACTGAAGCAGGGAGCCAAGCACCTGCTTCAGTTGCTTGATGGAGCCAGCCCCATCAAGCAGTAGAACTCAGAAGCTATGGGGTGGAGACACTTAGGTGGTTCTGGCTTTATAGTCAAGGATACAAGAGAGGGGTTATGGAGTTTCCCTTTGTAGCTAAGGAAAGCTGCTCAGGACAGGACAGGACAGGGGTGTCCCTGCATGGAGGCCCAGAGAGGCTATCATACAAAACTGTGAAGGTGAATCCTGGGTTAGGTTGGAGAGCCCAAGATGTGGAGATGGCACAGTCAAGGGATACCTGTCAAGGAAAGTTGCAGATGGGGTATGGGACCAACACAGAGAAGAAAAACGAAAAACACGTTGCAGCTGAAGATCTGAAAGGATATGAAAGGAGTTGGAGTGCCCTTTGGCATCAGACACGGAGATACAGAATTTGCAGTGAGATCCTAGCTGGCCAGCTTGAAATAAAAAGAAACCTTTTGCTTTTGCATCAGAGTGTCAATTCATTGGGTTAGTCTCTGGGCTCCTCGAACCTGGCACAACAGGATCAAACACTCAGGCTTGGGTAACGACCTGAGCCCACTCACTCACACATGTGCTGCATACAGTTGAGGGTACCTGCATCCCAGGAGCCTGAGATGCTCACGGCTAGAGCAAGGTGCACAATGGCACCCACAGCACAGACAGACTCGCACTCACACATTGGCCTTAAGACTCCAGAGCAGGGGTCCTGGAGATGAGGTAGCCCCACCCCAATGTGTACCAGAGACACCTGTCCCCATCTGTGTCCCCTCTCAGACCCTAGTCAAGTCCAAGGGTTCCAATACTGTCTCGGTGTGAGATGTGTAACAGCCAAGGTTGGCTTCCTTCTGACTCAGGCAGAAAATGGAGCCTTCCAAAGGGGCTGAGGCCCAGCGGGAGGCAAAGCTGGCCAGAAGGAAGCCCTGGTAAGGCACGGGGCTGTGGGCAGGAGGGCTGGACCCCAAATGTTCCTCCTGTTCTGTCCAGAATCAAGACAGCAGCTTGGGAGGAAGAGGCAGGTTCAGGAGGCAGCTCCTGGTCCTGGCCCCCCACCAAGATCCAAGGATTTGGCTCCGTTTTCCATGGAGCCAAACCCAGATCCTTCAGCTTCTGAAGGCCTCTGCCTGTCCCTGGGCATTATTGCTTTTCTGCCCCTGGTGAGGTGGCAGCAGATAGACTGCCCAGATAACAGCATAGAAGGCACCTGGGGTGCTGGGGAGGTGGCAGGTTTCATCTGGATGTGGCCCCTGCTGGCTTGCCCTCAAGCCCTGGTGACCCCGTGGCTCCCACTTCACCCTCTTGGAGGCTGGTGGTCCTTTATAGCCTTTCTCCATCCTCCGAAAAGCCCATCCTTGGGCACTTTCCCAGCATGCATCTGGGAAGAGAGAGGAGGCCGGAGGAGACTGCTGCCAGGAGCACTAAGTCTGGGCAAGAACTAAAGAAGAAACTGGATATAGAAGTCAGGGGGACAGGGAAGGGAACACAAACCAAAAGGCAAAATAAAATTTTCTTTAAAAAGCCACCCAGGCAGTGGATGGCGGCCATGATTGTGTCCTGTGGTGGCAGAGGGCTGCTCACTCTCTCATGCTTGCCGAGTAGGAGAACTGGGGGAAGTGCGTCCGCTGGTCCAGTTCCAGCGAGCCCAGGCTGTCATAGCGGTCCGGGGGTGTGATTGTGATTGACTGGACGGTGAACTCATCATCGAAGTACCTTGTGTCCACTTCAGAAGTGACCTGAGGCTTGAAGGGTGGTAGGCGCTTTCTCTGTACCACATCCTGCCAGTTGATGCTGAGGAAGAACCTGTGCTCCATGACCTCCTTCGCATCACTGAGTCCCAGAAATTTACCTGATTTGTTGTCGTGCATTGTTCATAGTAGTTCCTGAGAATATTTTTTTTTATTCCCGTGTCTTCGTCACTGTTTTATGTCTATGAACAGACACAATGACCAAGGCAGCTCTTATAAGAGAAAGCAGTTAATTGGGGGTTTGCTCACAGTTTCGGAGGTTTAGTCCATTATCATAATGGCAGAGGGGATGGTGGCATGCAGGCAGGCGCTGGAGCAGTAGCTGAGAGCTACATCATATCATAATCTTTAGGCAGAGAGGTGGCTTGTTGAAACCTCCAAACCCACCCCCAGTGACACACTTCTTCCCAAAAGGCCAAACCCCCTAATCTTTCTAATCCTGTCACAGATTTCTACTCCCTGGTGACTAGGCATTCAAATATATGAGCCCCTGGGGGCCATTATTCAAACCACCATATTCCAATCCCTCATCCCCATAGGCTTGTAGCCTTATCAAAATGCAAAAATGCATTCAGTCCAACTTCAAAAGCCCCTACAGACTAGCACAGTTTCAACAGTTTAAAAGTCCAAAGTTCAAAGTCTCTTCTGAATCGCATGACAATCTCTTAACTATAACCCCTATAAAATCAAAACCAGAAGCAGATCACATGCTTCCAATAGTGGCACAGAAGATACATTACCATTCAAAAATGAAGGATAGAAAGTATAGCGAGGAAATACTGAATCAAAGCAAGTCTAAAACTCAGCAAGGCAAACTCCAAATTCTGTCTCCATCTCCATGTCTGATGTCAAAGGGCACTTCAGATCTCCAACTCCTTTCATATCTTCAACTGCAATGTGTTTTTTTCTCCTGTGTTGGTCCCATACCCCATCTGCAACTTTCCTTGACAGGTATCCCTTGACTGTGCCATCTCCACATCTTGGGCTCTCCAACCTAATCCAGGATTCACCTTCACAGTTTTATATGATAGCCTCTCTGGGCCTCCATGCAGGGACACCCCTGTCCTGGCCTGGCCTGAGCAGCTTTCCTTAGCTACAAAGGGAAACTCCATAACCCATCTCTTGTATCCTTGACTAAAAAGCCAGAACCACCTAAGTGCCTCCACCCCATAGCTGCTGAGTTCTACTGCTTGATGGGGCTGGAACTTGGCTCCCTGCTTCAGTTGCATTTGCATGAGCTTTTGTTTTTAATGGTTTCCTTCACTGCTTAAGCTTTCCATTTAATTACTTTCACAAATTGGAAACTTAGCTGGGTGGGGTCTTGCCCTGAGGTCAACACTCCTTTCTTCTATTTAGAATCGGACTTTTTTTTTTTTTTTTTTTTTTTTTTTTTTTTTTTTTTTGGTTTTCAAAACAGGGTTTCTCTGTGTAGCTTTGGAGCATATCCTGGCACTCTGGAGACCAGGCTGACCTTGAACTCACAGAGATCTGCCTGCCTCTGCCTCGCAAGTGCTGGGATTAAAGGCGTGTGCCTCCAACACTGGGCCAGGCTTTTCTTTAATCCTTTTGTCTCTTTGATCACATGACTTGGCTCCAACAAATGATTCCAACCAGCCAAAAAGAGAAGCTTTTAAGGGACAGACCATAAGGTTGAAGGCCACAAATTACAGAGTTTCCATGGTTACTTAAGGTCCTACAAAGTACAGAGTTAGTCAATAACTATACATTTTAAGGAGATATATTTGACTGAGAAAAGACAGGGCATGGCCTTGGAGGGTTACAGAGTCACAGGGTCTGTCAGTTATCTCCTGGGCTGGGGAATCTTTATAACCAGCAATTAGCAAAGGAATGTTAACAGGAGTGGTGGACAGTTACCTCTCTTTCTCTGAGAGCAGGGGATCAGGCGCCAGTCCTGGCACTCCTGATTTAAGGAGTTAAATTTTCCTTTATCATTAGATGTTCCCTTTTCAGGGCCTAAGTTTTTCAATTTTTATTAATTTGAATTTTTGGTTCCTCAATCCCATGGAGAGCAGTGGGTGCAGGGGATCTACCTGCTGCTCTGGCCATGTTTCCCCATCCCCAATATCTCTGGGTGTTTGGAACTGAGTTTTCCTACCCCACCACATCCCTCAGACTAGGTAAATTACTGAAAGGCAGTAGGATGGGGGTGGGCAGGGATGGTATGGGGGTCATTTGTTTTTTCCTTTTTATGTGTGTATGTTTATCTGAGAGTTCTCTCCCATCCCTACTGGCCTTTCCTTACTTCTCATATTTGTACGGTACAAGCAATAAAGACACTCATTTCAAAAAAAAAAAAAAAATGCTGGGACTAAAACACTAAGCTGACCCAGCCGCCTGATAATGGGTGGGGCACGCACAGTGACGTGTCACATCATCGCCAAGTGAATCGTTTCACGGTACTGACCCGCATGAGGACCGCGCATGTGCGAGCTCCCCCTTTTAAGCCCGTAGCATTATTTCCCCCTCTTCTCTTTCTGGTTGATCACTCAATCCCCCTTTCCTCTCTCCTCTCTGCTCTGTTATTGTCTCTTTTTGTTTCTTCTCCTCCCACCTGTAATAATAATGTACTCACTCTCCACGGTTCATTTTCCATGGAGATAGCTCCGGCTCCATCTTGTGGCTCGTTTTTCTAATTTTTAAACTTTTACAAAATGACAACAACAGGAATAAAAAATATTCTCAGGAAGAATTCTATGAACAATGCATGGCAAAAAATTAGGTAAATTGGATAGGCACATTTTGAAAAAGGAACAAATTGCTAAAATTGACCCAAGAAGAAATAGAAATGTAGGCTAGCAAGATGACCCAATGAAGTAATGCACTTGTCTCTAAACCTAACAGTCTGAGTTCACACCTCAGGACCCACATTGTGGAAGGTGAGAATTGACTCTTGCTAGTTGTCCTCTGATATCTACACACGTTTATCATAAATAGATAAATGTAATTTCATTTTTTTTTAAAAAAGCAATAGAAAATGAAAATAGACCTATCTCAAGTAGATTTAAGTCAGTAATTTAAAAGTTTGCAGCTGAGAGACTAGGAGAATGCTGGGAAAAGGAAGGCAGATAGTGAGTTGCCAGCCAGACACCATGTAGCTGCTGAGGGAGTAAGAGGCCTGGGAATCACTGGTAAGCCAAGATCACATGGAGATACACAGATGAATAGAAATGGGTTAATAAGAGAGAGCTAGCCAATAAGAAGCCTGAGCCATCTGCCAAACAGTTTATAATTATTATAAGTCTCTGTGTATTTAATTGGGACTAAAGTGCTGTGGGAACAGATGGGACAGAAACTTTTGTGTACATGTGGCACCCAAAAGTTTGGCAAGAATTTCCACATAAAACCTGATAAAAGCATAAAAAAGTTTCTGATCACACAGAAACAGAGCTGCACTGGGCCTCCTAGTCTCACAGTCTTATGCAGGCCATGGTGCAGAGATTCTGTGTTAGTCGGGCTTGAACACAGCATGGTGGATTCCTACCATGGTTCACAGAGGTGGTCTCCAAGCCACACAGCATGCTGCATGGCAGATTCAACTTTTACTCATATAGCCAAAAAAAGTTTATGGCAGTAAAGCTGCTACAAGCTGCTTGATGGCAGCATAAACCAGAGTTGAGGCAGGCTGTGAGCACAGCTTCCAGAGCTGACAATAAACAGAACCCCACCAAGTTTGTCTGATTGGGTGGAGCCAGCAGCCAAAACCTTTGCTTTAATCCTAGTCATACTGCTTAGCAGATTAAAGACTCATGTGGTCAGAAAAAGATAAAGACTGATTCAGATGAAGAAAAACCTCTAGTGGTTTACAATGTGTTTAGAAATATGCATAGACTTGGAGAGAAAAAGGAAAGAATAGAGAAAGACCTTTAAAAAGAAAGAATAGCTGGACATGGTGACACACACCTTTAATTCCAGCACTTGGGAGGTAGAGGCAGACAAATCTCTGTAATTTCAAGGCCAGCCTAGTATACAGTGTGTCCAAGGATAGCCAAAGATACACAGAAAAACCCTCTCTCAAAAAAAAAATAAAAATAAAAGTAAAAGAAATAGAGTAATGTTTAAAAAGGCCATGTAAAGATGGAAAAGACACAGAGAGTCTGATACTGTGTGTTTTGTGTTATCTTTGAATTGTTTGATTGCTGAAGGAGCAACAACTGCTAAATAAGCCATTTGATTATAAGTGCTACTGGATTAATCATACACACACACACACACACACACACACACACACACACACACACACACATATATATATATATATATATATATTACCTTGACTTCAAAATTTAAGTCTAAGGACATGTTACTTTGGAAAAGAGGTTCTGCTTTTGTTTCCACAGAAGATGAAAAGCTGTGGATTTCTTCCAGACTCATATGGTTTGTTTAAGCAATACCCCCTGAAGCAGTGGTCCAAGTGATCCAACATTCAAAACTACAGTCAGGATTTGGCCATGTTTCTGGGTTTTCTCAGGATCCCCATGGGACTGACAGCTCCAAACAGCGAGAAGGAGTTTGGAGAGAACTACACCCACATTCCCAAATATTGTTTATAAATGTTTGTTTTCATTTGCATGGGGTTGGCTATAAGTGATAATGATCACAGTCAACATCTTTCTAAAGAGAAAAATAACAGAATATGGTATAGAAATGAATACTTTGCATTGGTATGGATTTTGGTTTAGTGATACAAATTTAAGGTTAATTTTATTATATGTATATTTCTATCTAATCTTGTTTGGGTGTTGTGTTTATACAGCTCTTTAAAAATGTAATGTATAATTAAATACATATTATAGATAGTCTAGAGAGACTGACACACACACACACACACACACACACACACACACACACACACACACACATTTACAACTAGGCAGTGATGGCACCATCACTCCTTTAATCCCAGCACTCAGGAGGCAGAGGAAAGTGGATCTCTGTGAGTTTGAGGCCTGGTCTACAGAGTGAGTTCCAGGACAGCCAAGGCTACAACAGAGAAACCCTGTCTTGGAAAGCAAAACAAAACAAATAAAAACAAAACAAAACAAAACAAAAAACAAAAGAAAAAATGTTTGCACACACAAAGAATCCCAGGTTCAGAGAGTTTCACTGTGAATTTTAAAAAATTATTTAAAAAAGAATAGGTGACCTCAATGCTTCATAACCCCCTTTTACAAAACAGATGAGGTAAAATTTCCAAAATCACTCATGAGTTCATTAGCCCCTAATACCAAGGCTAGCAAAATATAATGGGAAAATTGCAAACCACATTTCTTATAAATAAAGATGCAGGGCTGGGCAGTGGTGGTGCATGCCTTTTTTTTTTTTTTTGATTAATTTATTTATTATGTACACAGTATTTGGTCTGCATGTATCCCTACAGGCCAGAAGAGGGCACCAGATCTTATTACAGATGGTTGTGATGCACCATGTGGTTGTTGGGAATTGAACTCAGGACCTCTGGAAGAACAGCTAGTGCTCTTAACCCCTGAGTCATCTCTCCAGCCCATTGTACAGGTTTTTAATCCCAGGAGGCAGAGACAGGTAGATATCTGTGAGTTTGAGGCCAGTCTGGTCTACAAAACAAGTTCAAGGACAGCCAACATAGTGAGGCCCTGTCTCAAACTAACTAACTAACTAACTAACTAACTAACTAACTAACTAACTAATGAAATAAATAAGTAAATAAATATGCAAAAATTTCTAAAAACTGGCACCTTGAAGCCAGCATCACATGGAAAATTTAAAAGACCAAAGAGTATAACAGGAAAAATCGAATCTAAGTGCAAGGATATTTTAATACCAATGGCAATCAACATTATACAAAAGTATAAAACTGTGGTTATTATACAAATCAAATAGATGTATTTGAGAAACACATCATTTAATAATTAAAAAACTAACTAGGAATACTTAGGAGATTTTTTAACTAATAGAGATGCCTATAAAACATACATTCTAGTATCATGCTTAGTGGTGAAACATTGAATGCCTTCCCACTGTGGTCAAGAACAAGACCAGATCTGTCTGATCCCAGGAGTTATCTACAACATTGTACTACAAGTTATAGCAAAGACAGTTTGGCAGGAGAATGAAAAATTGCACTTATATTAGAAAAGAAGTAAAATATCTTTTTTTTTGCCCATAGCATGGTTGTATATGTCCAAAATCTAAAATCCCCAGAATATATATGTGTACAATCACAATTAAAATTAATGAATGAATTCAGCAGATTGTAGAACTGATCAATATTTTTAAAATCTATTATCAATCATATTTCCTATATTTATGCTGAAGAATTTTAAATTTAAGAAGGGCATTTCCAGTACTACAAAACCCGATGAGATATTTACAAATGCATTTCACAAAAGAATTGGAGACAAAAGCTATAAAACAATTTTGAAAGTAAGACAGAAATAAATGAGCAATTACTCCATGCTTTGAGCCAAAACATTGAATACTGTTAAGAAGATAAGCCTCCCCACTGACCTATAGTTTAAATGCATTCTTCATCAAGATTCTAACTGATTTTTCTGTTGACAGAAATAAGCAATCTGATCCCCTAATTCAGGTGAATGCAACACTTCTAATATAGTAGTGACAACATTATGAAAAGACAAAGTTGACTCACATTTCCTGATTTCTGAATTTATTACAAATGTTAGAGAAGGAATTAAGAAAGGCAAGACAGAAGGAGGGATGGAGGAAAGGCAGGAGGGAGGAATAGAGAGGGGGAGGTGTCCCGCGCGCTCTGTATTTCTCGCCAGCAAGAAATCATACGCAGGACACTCGGATCCTTCTGCAGACAAGCTTTAATGCATCTTGAGAGGAGAGCATAAGCTTCCCAGAGCGGAGACCCTGAGCCAAGAATCCCGTCCCCTAATAAAGGCTGGCAGCCGCCGCCTGGGACGTGTCACCCCCTATGATTGGCTGCGGCTCATCAGGCCATATGACGCCACGGAATAGGCAGAGATCAAGGAATGGAAAATTACCCAGCGCCTGCGCAATAATCTTGTTTACATTCGGTGCCTGCCGGATGCAGGCGCCATCTTGTAATGGAGAATGCAGGGATGGCTCCCTACATATCCCCCTTTTTTTATTAATTAATGAAAAGGCTTTATATTATTACAAGCAAATAGGTCACCCATATGTTGAGGGATAGAGGTAGAGGTTGTACCTTCCCAAAATCAAACATTAAGACTGTGTACGGGAGTCGCGACTAGGCTGTTAGCTTGACCCGAAGCACTCTCGACCTGTCCTCTGCCGTTTTTCTGGGAAAGGGAGTCTCAGGGCAGGTAACCCTTATGCAGGTCAACGTACCTCCCAGAGAAGCCTGTATAATAGGCAACTCTGTGCGATGCCTTTGCTCAGCATCCCTCATTGGGCTGCCCAGACCAGACACTCTACCCTGTGCAATGAGCCTAGGCTCCGGGTGTGCAAGAGCTGTCTGGCCAGCGGCCTATTGCTTAAGCATAGTTAGCCAAATATCAGTGGAAGCCCCTTGTTCCAAAGCTACAAGCGCTTGGGTGATAACCACCTTGTTTCTCTTAGTTTGAGCCCTGAGCCTACAGACCAGCCAGAGAAGCAACATCAATCCGCAGCAAACGGCTGCACCAAACAATCCCACCTCCACCCATTCCTTAAAATAGGAGACAGCTGAAGCAATCCATGATGACAGTCCCTCCGTCAAGGACAGGAGTTAATCTGGATAATAGCGGCTCTCAACTCCCGGGGAGAGGGTGGAGTTCCGACTTTTGAGGGTCCAAAGGGGCTCTTCGGGTGAGTCTTTCCGGGATCCACAGGGGATTCTCTTCATCCTGTGGAAAAACACATATCGCTCCCCTGGATCTTATGAGAATAGGATCCGGGCCTCTCCAAAGACCAGTTAAGACATCTTTCCATTTTACCATCTCCTTAGACCTTTCAGGTTCTGAGGTATGACGCTTGGCCGCTGTATGGCCCTGAGCGTCGGTGTTTAGAAAATTAAGGGTAAAGAGTGCCATGGATATTGCAACTCTTGGCACCGAGGGTAAGGATGCTCCCATTCCCTCCTTTTGTTTGATTAAATAAGACTTAAGTGTGCGATGGGCACGTTCCACAATGCCTTGTCCTTGAGGGTTATAAGGTAAGCCAGTCAGATCTGTCTACAGAAGTGCTGGAACTTTTGAGAGGTATAAGCCGGCCCATTATCTGTTTTTAAGAAGCACACAGGTGGCTAGGTAAAGTCTTATTTCTGTAATACAGCTGAACTTTCTTAAACAGTAGCTTAACTTCTTTCTGAGGCAGGGTTTTTTTTTTGTGACTTTGGAGCCTGTCCTTGAATTTGATCTGCCAGACCAGGCAGGCCTTGAATTTATAAAGATCCATCTGCCTCTTACTCCCTAGTGCTGGGATTAAAGGCGTATGCCGCCAACGCCCAAAACTTAAAGGCGTGTGTCACCAACACCCTGAGCTTAAAGGTGTGTGCTACCAACATAATAGATTAGCATCTTTTACAAAACAAGAACTTTACATTGTCAGGCTTTGCTTAAAAATTCTAAATTGAAGCTCTTTAAGTATAAACATTAATAAAATCAAACATTTGAAAACTGGTTTTAAAAAGAAATTTAAATTTCCTTAAGGTCTTTCTTTAATATATAGAAGCTTTAACATTTTAAATCTTAACTGAAAAACTTGTTTCTAAGATGGTACCTCTAATTTCCATGCGGTAACCTTTAGTCAAGATGGCGGTTTAAGTATCCTTTTTTTAACTTTAGCAAAATGGCTACCGTCAGTCATGTGACCAGCTACAAAATGGCCGTACCAGGAAATAGAACATTTTAAAACAAGCATACATAAATTACTTGAGCAACTTTAGGATATGAGGCTTTTCCCAGGCACCCCAGGCCTCTAAGAAGTTTTGAATAACATGTGCGGCCTTTTCCCCTGTCAAAGACTGGGAAAGCCATCTGCAATTTTCTCCGCTCCTCTAATGGTAAAAAGGAGTCGGTACCAAATAATGGGGGTGCTGATGGAAGTACACCCGCTGGATTAACAGGTCTCTTAAATTTACCGGGGTGTGACCGGTTATTCCCTATTTTCTCTCCCTCCATTTTTGTTTCTTTTTCACCTAGCTGAGCTGTTTCCCCAGTATTTAAGACTTCATCTCCTGAGCTTTCAGAGTCATCAGAGCTATCAAGATTTAAAGCTTTAATCTCATTTACAGAATCATCTAACAAATTACACACTCCCATGTCATTAGACAACCCGGGAGGTCCTTTTTCCTTTTTCGTTGCCGTTTTGTTTTTTGTATACACTCCCCTGTCATTAGACACCCCGGGAGGTCCTTTTTCCTTATATTTTATTGTTGGGCGCGCCCCATCTCTCACTACATTCGGTTTCTGACATGTAATTCTGGACTTCTTTAAGATTGTTACAACAGTGAGAAAAGTCAAAATAGCTCCTAGTAAAAGCATAGAAGCCTCTATATTAACCTCCCACAATAGCAACATTCCCAAGCCAAAGTCCAGAAAAAACATACCTCTCCGAATTTACCACCCTGCAGTTCTGAATCCGCCTTGTAGCCAAGGGGTCTCCGCGATGCCTGAGATGTTCACATGTTCCCCGGGTTTCGGCACCATATGTCCCGCGCGCTCTGTATTTCTCGCCAGCAAGAAATCATATGCAGGACACTCGGATCCTTCTGCAGACAAGCTTTAATGCGTCTTGAGAGGAGAGCATAAGCTTCCCAGAGCGGAGACCCTGAGCCAAGAATCCCGTCCCCTAATAAAGGCTGGCAGCCGCCTCCTGGGACGTGTCACCCTATGATTGGCTGCAGCTCATCAGGCCATATGACGCCACGGAATAGGCAGAGATCAAGGAATGGAAAATTACCCAGCGCCTGCGCAATAATCTTGTTTACATTCGGTGCCTGCCGGATGCAGGCGCCATCTTGTAATGGAGAATGCAGGGACGGCTCCCTACAGGGAGGTAGGGAATGAGTGAAACAGAGAGGGAACTAGAGCAAGGATTATTACATCATTAAAATCTACAGGTTAAAATATGGAATTTCATAAGAGATTTCCAGCAGTTTTATAAAAGTATGACAGTTGGAGTAAAAGATAAGATTATATATTAGCTTAAAAGCGGGCAGAGGGTGTTTCAGACTTCTACAGCTTTTTATCCTTGATTATGCTGACTGCAAAAAGAAGACCATGAACTTAGTAGAACAATTTTGAACATTTTAAAAATTTCAGAGACTTTATGATCTTACATTAATGCCTGAGTGATAGGTATTTCCATTTTACAGAGGAAAAGTACAATAAGATAATTCTCTGATCATTAAAAAGATACAATACACTCTCATTTGCCTAAAACCTGCTAATACCTTTCTTCCATGGCAGGTGGATTGAAATACAACTTCTTTTTTAAAATCACATTTCTTTCCTTTACCTCTGGGAAATGTTCCTGTCTATGGTGAGCAACAAGGATTTACCATTAGACTAAAGAACTGTCCCATTCTGAATGGTACTTTTGAAAGAACTTGTTGAATAAATGATCAATTAGATGTTAGCTTTGAGGTCACTTTTTTCCTTTCTGACAGCAGGAAGTCAGCCACAATGCTGTTAAACGAAGGACTTAAAGCTACAGAGTGGAAGAGAAACTGGATCCTGGAAGATTTTCCAGAATGGCATCCTGGGGACCACTCTGGAAACCAATCTGACTTGGCTTTGTGAAAGTGGTTATACTAATTTTCCCTTCCACTGGCCATATATAAGAATTAACTCTTTGCCAGGTGTGTTGGTGCATACCTTTAATTCCAGTACTCTGGAGGCAGAGGCAGGTGGATTTCTGTGAGTCTGAGGCCAGCCCGGTCTACAAAGCTAGTTCTAGGACAGTCAGGGATGTTACACAGAGAAACCCCATCTCAAAAAACAAACAAACAAAGGAATCAATTCTTCATGCCCTTGCTATGTCATACTATTGTCAAACTTTAACATTTGTGCCAAGTAAATAGGCATAAAATGGCATCTCATTGGCAAGCTGTAATGATATATTATTTATGATTTACGGAAGCTTGCCTGAGGAGTCAGAAAGCAAAACCAGCCACAATCGACAGAGGTCAGGCAGTGGTGATACACACTTTTAATCCCAGCACTTGGGAAGCAGAAGCTGACAGATCTCAGTGAGTTTGAGACCAGCCTGGTCTACAAAGTGAGTTTCAGGACTATTAACATAGAGAAACCCTGTCTCAAAAAACAAAACAAAAGAAACAAACAAACAAACAGCAACAACAAAAAGAAAATGGAACCCCACAAAGACAATTCCACCAGGACTATGACAACACCATTAAGCTGAACAATACCAAAGATCAGCTTTGGATTACAAACTGCTCAGAACAATTTCAAGGAGGCCAGATGAGATGAACCAGCTTTACAAAATACTTTAGCCAGGACTTGAAACAAACCCTGCACTTTCCCATTACTCAGAGACTGGAAAATAAATGATACAGCTTGGCAATTAGCCCAACAGTTTTCTTTTCAGGATCCCCTAAAGATGCTGTTGCCCCCAGACAGCAGGAAGTAACTTTAAGAAAAAAAAAATGCTCACTTTCCCAAAAGGTGGGGTAGGTGGTTTGGGCCACTTATTGGGTTATGGAAATATGTCATTGCTTAGGGGATTGGTTACAGATTGTTGTTGGTTACAGTCAGGAAGGAAGTTGAACAAAGGGATTAGATTCAAGGTTTTTGTTTTGAAAACAAAAAAGGAATTCAGATGTAATAGGATAAAAGGGTAGATTATTGAATCTACTCTGAAAAGAAAAAAAGGGAGGATATATATATGATAAGATAAAAGGTAGATTATTGAATCTACTTCCTGCTCCTTCTCACCCTGCCCTCAGACAGGATTCCTCTGTGGCTTTTGGAGGCTGTCCTGGAACTAGCTGTTGTAGACCAGGCTGAACTTGAACACACAGAGATCTGCCTGCCTCTGCCTCCTGAGTACTGGGATTTTGAATCTACTTTTAAAAAGCAACTACTAGTTTTAAATATTTTACATCGGATTGGACTTCTGTATGTTGAATACAAATATTGTATATTGATACAAATTTGAGATTAATTTTGTTAAAACATACTGTACACACATTTCTAATATTGTTCAATGTATTATACCTATTCAACTAATTTTACAATGTAATGAAAATTTCTAATCCTTGAAAGTTACTATTATGAACTATATAAGACAATAAGGAAATATAGTCACCTATTACAATCAAACTTGTAGTCATATTAGGTATGTTCTCTCTCTCTCTCTCTCTCTCTCTCTCTCTCTTAATTTCTTTCGTTCTTTCTTCTTCTTTTTTTTTTTTTTTTTTGAGACAGGGTTTCTCTGTGACTTTGGAGGCTGTCCTGGAACTAGCTCTTATAGACCAGAATGGTCTCGAACTCACAGAGATCTGCCTGCCTCTGCTTCCCGAGTGCTGGGATTAAAGGCATGCTCCACTGCCCCCCCGGCTAAGTATGTTTTCAAGGTCAAAAAGAGATGTATTTTAGAAAGACAGGTCATCTTCAGACACTTCAGAGATCTACAGAATATGGCATTTAAGATGTTTTAATAACATAGGCTTTTCTTTTTTATGACAATGAGACATGTCTGCTCTTGGCAGCACCAATGTACTTCAGAGAAGATGATAGGCATTGAAAAAACTCCACATGGAGGGGGTGCAGGAGAGATGGCTCAGAGGTTAGGAGCACTGACTGTTCTTCCAGAGGACCTGAGTTCAATTCCCAGAACCCACATGGCAGCTCACAACTGTCTGTAACTCCAGTTCCAGGGGATCTGATACCCTCATAGCCATTTAAATAAATTATTAAAAAAAGAAAAAACTCAACATGGAGTTTACTTTCTTTGTGACAAAGGTAAGACACTGGGCAAGCAAGTGTCCTTGCCTCAACTGCTGACAGTATGATGTCCAAATTGGACACCAAAAAGAGTGACTGCAAACCTTGTCAAGACAAGACAGGCCAGTCTTTCAAAACTCCTACTTCACAGAAAAGTGGTCAAACATCCATGAAGATAGATGCCCCAACATTGCAGAGGAACACTGAGTGACTGTCTAGACTCAGAAAAGAAACTCACTAAAGATATGTAAAGTGTAAAAGGTTTGAAAGACATTAAAAGATTAATGATTATGCAAATTAGAATAAAAAGTAAATTAGGTACAAGACTTTGGACTCATCAAGATAGAAAAGACAATGGAGTATTTTCTCTGAATTTATCAAATGCAAATGGACTAGCCATAAATTTTAGATAATGGAGTATTTTCTCTGATTTTGTCAAATGCAAATGGACTAGACATTGTTGGTGTAATTATTGCCTGTACATATTGTATATACTTATTGTACTTATTGTATATAGTTTTTCTTACATTAGTTGCCTTCTTATTTTTGTATTAGACAAAAAAGGGGAATTGTAGTGATATATTATTTATGATTTATTAAAGCTTGCCAGAGGATTCAGAAAGCAATGCCAGCCATTAGCTATAGAGTTCAGGTACCTTTAATATCAGCAGCCATACTAGCTAGCCAGGCAGTGGTGGCATACACCTTTAATCCCAGGACTCAGGAGATAGGCAGATGGATCTCTCTGAGTTCAAGATCATCCTGGCCTACATAAGAGTGAAGAGTAACAGAGATCATGCCTCTAATCCCAGCACTAGGGAGGAGGAGACAGGAGTGATATTGGCTGGGTGGAGAAAGGAATATAAGGAGGAGGAGACAGGAGCTGAGAGCTTTTGTCTCTGAGTATTCATGGAGACGGGATTGCCAATTTCAGCAGGGTAAAGGTAAGATCTCCTGGCTTGGCTACTTTGCTTCTCTGATCTTCAGTTTGTAGCTCAAACCCCAGTATCTGTCCCTGGGACTTTTATTTTTCATGTTACAGCAAACCAAATCTCATTTATTTCTCTGTGAATTTCCCATTCATATGTTTTGATTAGCAGGGTTTTTTTCCCCTGTTGTTTTGTCTTTTTCTCACTGTTCTGGAGAACTTAGGGATGTCCTTCTGTATTTGTGAGTATACGTTTCTCTTATTGGTTGAGAATAAATGCTGACTGGCTAGTAGCTAAGCAGGAAGTATAGGTGGGACTACCAGACTAGGAGAATTCTGGGAAGAGGGAGATGCTGCCATATAACCTACAAAGGAGTAACATGCCAGAGCATTATGGGTAAGCCTCAGCCTTGTGGCAATACATAGTTTAATAGAAATGGGTTAATAGTTAAGAGAGCATCCAAACAGTTTATAATTAATGTAAATCTCAGTGTGTTTATTTGGGACTAAACAGCTGCAGGACCGGGTAGGACAGAAACTCCATCTTCAAACACTTTTAAAAATGGTTTCTGTGCTAGGCGTGATGGCACATGACTTTAATCCCAGCACTTGGGAGGCAGAGACAGGAAGATCTCTGTGAGTTCGAGGACAGCCTAGTCTACAAAGCCAGGGCTGTTACACAGAGAAACCCTGTCTCAAAAAACCAAAATAAAAAAAGGGGGGGTTCTGCAATAAATACTGAAGTCAACCATCAGAATAGTGGAAAAGACTACCAACAATTAATAAGCAAATGATTGCTTAAGAAGCACATAGCAAGATTAGTATAACTTATGTATACATACATGTATATATTCACATATGCTCTATGTGGCCTATACTCAGATCAGCAGAATATATGCCAGGGAAGAAATTACAAACGTGCAGACATATTACACTGACAAGAAGGAATACAGAATTTCACAGTAAATATGTTAAAATAATAAAATAAAAGCCTATTACATCTGGGCATGGTGGCGCATGCCTTTAATCTCAGTTCTCAGGAGACTGAGGCAGGTGGATCTCTGTGAGTTTGAGTCCAGCATGGTCTACAAAGTGAGTTTCAACACAGCCAAGGCTGTTACACAGAGAAACCCTGTCTCCAAAAACCAAAACCAAAAACCACATACCAAAACCAAAACCAAACCAAGCCAAAGCAACACCCCCCAAGCTATTACTTCTATTTAAAAATGCAGAAAATAGTCAAGAAAACATGCAAAGGGTCTAGGGAGATGGCTCAGTGAGTAATATGTTTGTTGCATCATCTGTGAGGACCTGAGTTTGGGTCCTCAGAACTCAAGTAAAAGCTGGGCCGTGTGGCCAGTCATTCATAATGCCAGCACTCTTGCACCTAAGTGAGAGGAGGAGGCAGGAGGCTCTGTGGAAGCTCACAGGCCTGACATTTGCAGGGGTGAACAGGTGACCCTGTCTCAAACAAAATGGGAGGCAAGGACTGAGAGGGTATCCCCTGACCTGCGCATGCATGCCGTCACTCACACATGAACAGGTGCGCTCACATACACATCATACAAACAGTAAGACAAACAAACAAACAAAAAGCAAACTGCAAGAGCCGAGATTTACTAGACAAACGGCCAAAAGGATGTAGTAAACACACCTTACTAAAAGGGCTTGGAATTTTATTCCAAGACTTCCCCAGCAGTTTAGATTTTCAATGGGTAGTATTCAAGGCCTCCTAAATAAACACAGTACCTGTGGTTCAATATGCAGGTACAGTTTAGGGTCATCCAAGCATCCTTACCTCAGAGGATGGCTTGTAGTGCTGTTTCCAATGATCCTGACGTTTTCATGTTCAGCTCAGAATGTATGTTTACACTGAGGTTCAGTACAGGTTAAGGTAGGGAATACCCCAAGAGACTGCAGTTAACTTTGGTAAGATTAAGTCTTCTGAAGAAATAAAAGGAAAGAAAAATCCTACTAGAGCACAACGCGGTTCACTGGCTGGTTGTCTTGGAATCCCCGGGGAAGACTGGTTTCTCATTTCTGCCAGGCTGCTCATGGCACTCCAGCTTCCATCTGCTAAACGGTTAGTGAGACACCAGATTAAAACTGTCCACCAAGAAACGTACTTTTTGTTAATGAATTTTAACTATTTGAAAATTATGATTTATTTTGAAAATGGAAGAATTAGGCATTTTGATCACCAGCTTCACTGGAAGGCTCTTCTTTAAGGGACTGGATACTTTGCTCAACGGGAGCAGTGTAAACTACAGGAGGTCAGTTTTGGCAGCTGGGCACATTTGCACACGGGTACGCGTTTTAGGAACCAAACATTTTGCACACGGACGCGTCTTTTACAAACGAACACAGGAATCTAGGCTTTTCATCTAAACACAGGACTTGTTAATGGGCAGGTATTCACACGTGTCAACACGGGAGTACATTTTGCACACTTCAGTTTGCATGTGCGAATATCTGCACGCCCTTTGATGGTGACAGCGGCGTGGGACGCACGAGTGGCGAGCTGCGACTCAAAGAAACTACAACTCCCAGCGGTGGCCACGAAAGCAGTCAGGCCCCGCCCAGCGGCCTGCGGTCGTGGATAGGTCCCGGCTTAGGTCCCGGTTTGGTCCCGGTTAAGCCCGGGCTCAGGTCCCAGCTCCTGGAGTCACAAGGCCGGTAGGCAGGGGTCCCCAGCCGGCGAGCCGCATGGAGCCCCGCGCCGGGGACGGCTGCTTTCTGGGAGATGTGGGTACGTGCTTCGCGCCGCAGAGGCCAAGGGTATCACACAGGGGCTGGAGCAAGGACCAGGAGATCAGTTCTTGGGGGCAGAGTAAGCTCATGGATGCTCTTTATTCCGGAGACGGGCAGCTCGCCCCGCTCCGAGTTGGAGGGGTGGGATGTGGTGATTCGAGCAGGGTCCGGGTGATCCTGAGCATCCAGATCGGCGTTTAAAGTCTGTCACCTTGTTCCAGGCCGGTGCACCGTGGGGCTGGTCGTCCCTGTGTTGCACCAGGTGTGAGATTCAGAATCCCCAGTTCATCCGAGCACCGCACACTTTGGGGATCACGCGGGGTCGTTGCCCAGTTCAGTGGCAGAGCCTGGGAAGTGTGTGTGCACTGGGCACACTGGTTTATCGCTTCAGTAGGAGCCAACTGCGGGTGCTGCACCACCCTCTGGGCGCTTGGTGTAGTATTTTGCGCGGAAGGTCAGTGTATTGCGTGCAGGGTCCCACCATTCTACCCATACTCCAGCTGCCTCCAGGGAGTATGCTCCAGAATGAGGACATGGCCCAACAGTGTGGCATGCCTGGCGCTCTCCGCCTTTAGAACAATCTTAGAGTGGAATGGATTCGAAGGCGAAGGACCATTCTTAGGAGAAGTAAATTTTTTCTTGCTTACAAAATAATATTATAAACGAAAATTGAAAGCTTGGAAAGTAAACAAAACAAAACAAAAACAAAGCTAACCAAAACGCCCACCCTGCCCCAGCATTTTTACGCTAGTAAAAACAGTAATGTAGAGAAAATAAAGTCTTAAGAGTTAATTTAGCTGGGTAGGAAATTGCAGTCATAACAAGGCAGATAAAATATGTTAATTGATTTTTGCAAGACAATCACCTTCAGAATGATCAAAGACCGTTTGATGAGCATCTGTTGTTTTTGGCACCCTAGGCTGCTCTAAGACTTTGACCCTGGTAGCGTGGTCAGTATTTGATTCAAGTGAGTATTCAATGGATGTCTAACCACAGAAGCCTGTTAAGCATACATTTTATTTTGTTCAGGTAGAGGATAGTATGGCATTAGAGTCAGACATGGTGGCAATCACTTGTAATCCTAGCCCTTGGAAAGCAGAGGAAGTAGGGGCTTGAGTTCCAGGCCAACCTAGGCTGCATGGCAAGACCTTGTCTCTAAATAAATAAATATTTTTTTTATTAGTTCAAATTAGGAACAAGCTTGTTTCACATGTCAATCCCTTCTCCCTCTCCCTCCCCTCCCCCATATCCCTTCTACCTCCACCCCAACCTACCCCCCCCCACCACATCCACCCTCCACTCCCCAGGCAGGATAGGGCCTTCCAAAGGGGCTCCGCAAAGTCCACCACATCATCCTGGGCTGGGCCTGGGCCCTTCCCCATGTGTCCAGGGCAAGAGTGCATCCCTTCACGTGGGATGGGCTCTCAAAGTCCCTTCTTACACCAGGGAAAAATACTAATCCATCACCAGGGGCCCCCTAGAGTGCAGAGGCCTCCTCATTGACATCCATGTTCAGGGGTCTGGATCAGTCCTGTACTGGCCTCCCAGACAGGATCTGGGGTCGATGTGTTCCCTCTTGTTCAGGCCAGCTGTTTCTGTGGGTTTCACCAGCCTGGTACTGACCCCTTTGCTCTTCATTCCTCCCTTTCTGCAACTAAGTTCCAGAGTTTAGTTCAGTGTATCCACATAACTGTGGATGTCTGCCTCTGCTTCCATCAGCTGCTGGATGAGGGCTCTAGGATGGCATAAAAAAGTAGTCATCAATCTCATTTTAGGGGAAGGGCGTTTAGGTTATCCTCTCCACCATTGCCTGGATTGTCTGTTTGTGTCATTCTTGTAGGCCTCTGGAAATCTCCCTAGTGCCAGATCTCTCCTTGGACCTAAAATGGCTCCCTCTAATATGGTATCTCTCCTCCTGCTCTCCTCTATTCTTCGCCCAATTCAATAATTCTGCTCCTCCATTTCCTCCTCTCCTCTCCTCCTGCTCTCATTCTGGCAGCTCCCTCTCCCCTACCCTCATGCTCCCAATTAGCTCAGGAGTTCCTGCCCCTTCCCATTCCTGGGGTCCATGCATTTATCCCCTAGAGTCTTTCATGTTTCCCAATTTCTTTGGTGAAGAGGATTGTAGGCTTGTAATCCTTTGCTCTATGTCTAAAATTCATATATGGTTGAGTACATACCGGGTAACCCAGTCACAAAAAGACAAACATGGTATGTACTCACTCATAAATAAATATTTTAATAACATCACTCCCTAGTATATTTTCTGCATAGCCTGTAGAGAAGAAAATCATATTCTCAAGTAGTGGGTGTGTAAATGTTGGGGTTCTTGAATTTCTTTTTTTTTTTTCATTGAGACAGGGCTTCTTTGTGTGGGCCTAGCTATCCTGGAACTCACTCTGTAGACCAGGGTGGCCTGGAACTTGGAGATCCACCTGCCTCTGCTTCCCTAGTGCTGGGGTTAAAGGCATGCACCACCACTGCCCAGTTTGTACCACTTCTGCCCTGAATATTTTTGACATTGTCATTGAAAAATTTTAATATGCTTCTCCAAAAATATGTCTTGTGGATATTTGTATTTCTGGCCTAAATGAATAAACTGAATGTGTTGGATACAAAACAGTGTCACTGTTTCAGGAAAAGTGGAGCCTCCATAGCAGTTTTACCTGGGTACCATTCTGACCTGTAAGTCTTATATCCTGCTGTACTGTAACTGTGCACACCACTTTTTAGGTTGGTTTTCTTTGCTTATGTAGATGTATTCCCCCTCTCTGAATTTAACGAAGCATTTGCAGAGAAGGGACAGAAAAGATCTTCCAGGTATCATTGGGAACCCCCTAGCCTCATTATTCTTTTTTCTTGTGACCACCCAGTCTTAGCAAGAATTCAGGATGTTTTCCAAGGCATAGAATGATACTTAGAAGGGTTAGAAAGGAAAACTTATCCTAAAATGGGAATTCAAAGAGAAGTTGTTGACAAATAGCAAGAAAAGCATACTTGAGGCTAAAAATAAAAAAAAAAGCTTCAAAGGAAATACTAGTAAGTAATAAACATACTTTTAATGAGCAAATAAAGCACAGTCCTTATCTTTTCTCCATCATGTGGCCCTGTGAAAAGTTACATCCTTCACAAGAAAACCAAGACAGCTGATTTCAAATGAAAACCTTTTCTAAAGTTCTTTTCTGTTTTCTAAGAGAAATGAAGAAGATAAGCCAGACATGGAGGTTCACACTTGTAATCTCAGCTGCTCAGACAGTGGGGTTGTGAGTTCAAGGCCAGCTGAGGCTACTACCGAAAAATAAAAACAAGACAGAATGAGAGCACAGGCAGGCCCTTGTGAAATGAAGCCCAGGCTCACTGAGTTTTGTGGCTGGGACTTGGGAACTTAGGGAGAATACCCTCAAGTATTAAGTATCTTAGGGTGGCTAACAGCAGGGAAGGAGGCAAGCAGTAAATTACTGTGTGAATGATGTGGATGCTAAGCGTGCTAAGTGTTTTCAGCAGTCTGCAGTGGAACAGGACTCCTGTTGCTCATTATGCAGCAACTTCCTGGTTCTTTTACCTTTCACTTTCTCTCTTTCACTTTCTCTTCGTTAGTCTTTTCAAGTTAGTCCCTCTACAGAGGCAAACATATATATATATGGATTTCATATATATATGAATATATATATGTATGTATATATATGTGTGTATGTATATATAATTTTTAAAAAAATACTAAGTGAATTTAAAGTAACATTGATTGCCATTTACATTATGTTTCTTTGTCAAAGGATACTTTGGAGATTCATAATTAAAACATTTAAAAAAGACGTAGATGAGAAATACCTTAAACACAAAAGCAGTCAAATTTTAAAGTAAAGATTTCTACAAATAAAGACACAGGCACCTTGACTTCCAAAAGGAAATAGAAGTCACTGGAAGACTGTGATCAGGTCCCAAATGACCAACTTAATTTGGCTACATGAAGAGGAAGGGAGATGGGAGCAAACTGATATTGGAAGACCAATTATATAGCAAGGATTGAAGATTGGGCTCCAGCCCCAGAGGGAGCTTGCCAAAACAGTGTAGGGTTTCAGATCTCCAATGAAACACTACCCCCAGGATATAATATTGAGATTCAGGAATGGAGCACTTTATCAGAATTGGGGTCTTGGCATTGGCTTGGACCAGTCTGTAGTCAAGCCTGACCAGCCAGTTTCCCAATTGATTGTATTTTCTGCATTTACTCTTCAGGAATGCATTTAAAAGGTTCTCACCCACAAGCGGTCTTTCCCCTTACTTTTTTTGTTGTCCTTCCTGGTGCTTGCTACTGGTCTGGATGAAGGGAATCTCTTATTCCTCCCTACTTTGTAGCCCTAGAGGAATCGTCCAGTGGCCAGTAGTGTCAGATGCGCCCTAGATGACTAATGCCCCTCCCTGCTATAAAGCTATCTTTTGTGATGTTATTGAGCAGGTGGCAGCTCTTTCCAGGTTCAGGTTCTTCTCTGGCTTTTGGTTTCTGTAAGGGCTATTATTTCTTGTTGGCTTAACTGGACCTGGAATAACATGAGAGATACACCTCTGAGTATTTCTGTGAGAGCCTTTCCAGTGAGGTACAACTAAGACCCAAAAGAATGAGGGTGGCTCCAAGGAATAGGCTGGGGTCCTAGATGGAATAAAAAAGAAAAAAGGGAGAAAGGGAGCTGGACACTAGCACTCATCTCTCTCTGCTTTCTGATCGTGAACACAATGTGTGCACAAGAAAATAAACTTTTCTTGCCTTAAGTTGCATATGTCAGGTGTTTTGTCATTGTAGTGAGAAAAGTAACCAATATAGTTACTTTAAAAATCTTATGCGTGTGGGTGTTTGGCCTGCATATATGTTGTTTCTGTACCACATGTATTCAGTACCACCAGAAGCCAGAATATGGTACTGAATCCTCCAGGGCTGGAGTTACAAATGATTATGAACCATCAGGTAGGTGCTAGGAATTGAGCTCAGGTCCCCTAAGAGAGCAGCTGGTGCTCTTAACAGCTGACCCATCTCTCCAGTCCCCTTCTAAACATTTGGATTGTGGTAAAGAGCATATAACAAAAAGTTACTATTTTGAGATGTAGAGTTCAGTGGCATTAAGTACATTGCATGTGGGCTGGAGAGGTGGCTCAGAGGTTAAGAGCACTGACTGCTCTTTCAGAGGTCCTGAGTTCAATTCCCAGCAACCACATGGTGGCTCATGACCATTTGTAATGAGATCTGGTGCCCTCTTCTAGCATGCAGGCACACATGCAGACAGAACACTGTAAACATAATAAATAAATAAATCCTAAAAAGAAGTACATTGCACGTTAAGCAGTCATCATCCTTCACCCACATAACTTTTTTTATCCAGCAAAACTGACTCCATATACCTAGTAGACAATAATTCTCCACTTTCCTTAGTCCCATTAGGCTGCTTTCTGTCCCTATAATTTTGTTTACTTTAGGTACCTCATATGAGTGGAATCATATAGCATATGGCCTTTTGTGACTGACTTTATTTCATAGTGTTTTCAAGGTTTATGCATGTTGTAGCATATATTCATGTTTTCCTCCTATGTAAGGCTAATACCACATTCTGCTTATCCATTCATCTCTTGATGAACACTTGTATTCTTTCCATCTTTGCCGTGTTTACTTACAAGAGTATGGGTGAATTTGTTGTGTTTCCTTACAGGAGTATGGGTGAGGGTTTACTTACAGGATCAGAGATAACTCAGAGGCAGCTGCACCACCAAATGCAGCATGGATGATAGCACATGAAAGCTGGAAACCTGGACTTCACTGCACAACTTGTAAGCAGCTCCACACTGGAGAGTGTCCTTTCCAGGCAGCTCAGTTGGTCTGAGCGTCTTCTAGGCTTGGCTTGTTTTAGAGTATCTCTTATCACTCCTTACTATTTGGGTATGTCTGGAGAGTGAGTGACCTTGTGAATCTGGTCAGTTTCAGGAGCTTCCTGATGCTATTGAGTTGTTTGCTTCCTGGGCTTTAAGAAACTTTCTTGCAGAATGGAAGGAATGTTTCAGCTTCTCTCAAAACATCCAGAATATCAAGAGTCTTAATGAGCTTCCCTCCAGGATTTAATGTTTTATCTCAGAAAAAGCCTTCTATATAACAAATGAGTAAGAAGTAGCATCTCATTGTAATTTGGGTTTGCATTCCTTTTTGTTTGTAATGTTAACAATCTCTTCATATTTATATTGGCCATTTGTATGTCTTCTTTGGATAAATGTCTGTTAAAACCCTTTGCCCACTTTAAACTTGAATTATTTGATTTTTATGTTGTTGAATTGTAGAAGTCCTTTATATGTTCTTAGTATTAATCTCGTATCAGATAATGTAATTTGTAAATATTTTCTTCCATTCTATGCATTGTCTTTTTTTGTTGTTTTGTTTTTCGAGACTGGCCTTGAACTCACAAAGATCCACTCACCTCTGCCTCCACACCGCTGGGATTAAAGGCATGTGCTACCACCACCTGGCCTATGTATTGTCTTTTAACTCTGTTGATTGTGCCCTTTGATGGACTGAAATCTCTCCCCTTTCCATTTCTTCCTGCTCCTCCCCTGCTTCCTCCACCTCCACTTTTGACTGTCACATTTGCTGCTTCTGATTTCTGTCTTTAATTTTGCTTCTAAGACTATTGCAGTTGATGTTTTTACTGGAAAATGTAGTTACCAGCAATTGCATTTCTCCTAAAGACGGGTCATATAAAGAAATAAAGTTAGATTGTCTGTTTTCAAATTGTATATTTTACTGAAGCCATTCCATCCCTTCATCCAAGCACCCAGCATGCAGGTGAACACAAGCAACATGCACACTAGGTGCTAGGAGCATAGAGATGAGCAAGCAAGGCTTGACCTGCACAGTCACAGCTTTGCCTCCTTCTCCGACGCTTCCGTGCACTTGCCTGCTATTTGGGAGATTTTGCTTCTGAATGCCTATCACTGGAAATGTTCTTCCATTATCATTATTGTGGTGTTTTGAAGTGTTTCTGCATTATAGCAGTGAGCTATAGCTGTGTCTGTATGGGGCCAGGGGTGGGAGATGGGATCATAGGGTTAGCAGAGCCATAGCACTGGCACCCTTATATGCCTTGGCAAGGACTTTGAACTCTAGCCCTCCGCTAGTTGAGATTGCTTATAGATTTTTTAAAATTTATTTTTTTTATTTCATGTGCGTTAGTGTTTGCCTGCATAAATAAATCTGTGTGAGCTGCTATGTAGGTGCTGGGAATTGAACCTGTGTCCTCTGGAATGGCAGTATGTGTTTGTAACCACTGAGCCATCTCTCCAGCCCTGCTTATGGGTTTTAATAAGAACACTGGGACCGATTGCATGGTGTCTTGGCTGCCAATGGGCCCTGGAGCCTCATGTGTGTTCCTTTGTCTTGATGGCAGTAGGAGGGTCTTAGTAAGGGTTCTGTTTCCTCTTCAGGATTCTGGGTGGAGCGTACCCCTGTGCATGAGGCAGCTCAGCGGGGTGAGAGCCTACAGCTTCAGCAGCTGATTGAGAGTGGAGCATGTGTTAATCAGGTCACCGTGGACTCCATCACACCCCTTCATGCGGCGAGTCTGCAGGGCCAGGCCCAGTGTGTGCAACTGCTGCTGGCAGCTGGTGCCCAGGTGGGTGACCATGTGGGACTGACAGCTATCTAGTTGCAGCTGTCAGTGGGAGTGGCTGGGCCAGGCTCAGGAGAGAAGGAAAGCTAGAGAGAAGGAAAAACTCTAAGGTTGTGCAAGCAAGTGGATAGACAGGGTGCTCCAGTGAAACTGCTTAGAGTGCTGAAAGCCATGGGAGGGGGTGGGGTAGTTGCTGTGGACCAAAAAACTTCTGACCAGGTTGCCTTTGCTAGCATGCATATTCCCAGCATAGTTTTAGCTGCTAGTGGTTTCTGGTCTGCAGGCTGCTTAGCAGAGTTGTCAGGATCTGCGTCACCCCTATGCTGGTGCTTACAAAGAATATCGGGCTCTGGCCTTGGAGCTCACCAGAGCAGAGCGAAGGCAAATACACCATTTACTCTTTCCCAAAGCTTGGAATGGGACAAGTTCCATGGTTTTCAGTGTGTACCCACATGGAAGCCAAACTTGAATAAATTCTAAGTGTGTTTTCCCTATCTAGGGAGTTGCCGTCTTCCTGGCCTGTGATTTTCACACAAGATGAGGCATGCTAAGCAGTCTGGAGCACTTTTCTTTCTTTCTTTCTTTTTTTTTTTTTTTTTGCCAAAGCTCCAGTTAAAACCCATCTTGATACCTGTTTTCCCAGATTGCAACCTCAGGCTCTCCTTTTCTGCTCTATATCTATTATTTGCCTTGGGTGTTAGTAAGGGTAAGGCTGAGTTTCATCCTGCCTTGGGAGGGAGGGAAGAACCTTCAATGAGGGACTTCTATACAAGAGACTCCTATGCATTCCTGCCTCCAATCCATGCATCTTTCTCTTTGAATTCCCTTGCCTGGCTTGATGTTTAGCAGCAAACTGGTAATTTTAAGACGTTATCTTTTCAAAGATGAGTCTGCATAAAGGCTACAAGCATCATCACATTCATTTACCTCACCCTTTGACATTTGTTCCTTCTGCTCTTTGAGGTGGATGCACGCAACATTGATGGCAGCACCCCTCTTTGTGATGCCTGTGCCTCAGGCAGCATCGAGTGTGTGAAGCTCTTGCTGTCCTATGGGGCGAAGGTCAACCCTCCTTTGTACACTGCATCTCCGCTACATGAGGCCTGCATGAGTGGTGAGTCTATGTGTTAGGGACCATTGAAATGGCCCAAGTACAAAGCATTTAGAGCCCAAAAGAAGATGGTGACCTGTATGGATGGGGGGAAGGACCAGTTCTTGTCTTCTTGAAGAAAAGAATTCAGTCAAGAGACATAGTTTAAGTAGAAGTTTATTTATCAAAGCTAAGCAAAGCAAACACTCAACAGAAAGATTGAAATGAGCCATCCCAAGTTGTGAGCCGCCCAGAGAAAGGTCTGAGTTGTGGATCAATAAATAAGTATTTTGTCCATTTGTTTGTTTTTGTTTTTTTGTTTTTATTTGTTGTTTTTGAGACAGGGTTTCTTTGTGTAACCAGTCGCGGTTGTCCTGGAACTCACTTTGTAGACCAAGCTGGCCTCAAACTCACAGAGATCCGCCTGCCTCTGCCTCCTGAGTGCTGGGTCTAAAGGTGTGTGTCACCACACCTGGCCATAAAGAAGTTTTATGAATATTTGTGAGATAGGTGTCATTCTCCTCCTAAGTTATGGTGGACCAGACTTTCCATTTTAGGGGATTTCTTCTTATGATACTCTAAGAAAACAAAACCCATAAAAGGAAAAGTGTGTGTCAAAAATCTCAATGCCAGTGATATTATAATGACGTCAGGTTGTTTGGGAATGTGGACCCTTATTTAACATGCATTGTGTGGGGAGAGGCTTTGGTGCCTTAGCCTCTGATACACTGCGAACAAACTAACAGAAGCTTCAATGATGTCTCTCCACAAGGGGTATTTGACTATCAGGAGACACAGCTGCTGAGGTGTGTTCCTTGGTTACCTCACATCTAACTCCTTGCCCATCCAGTATCAAGTAGGATTTGGTCTGAGGGAAAGGTGCAAAAATAAGGTAAAAAGTGACTCAGGCTAAGCAGGGAGCAATGGCACTGACTGAAAAGAATTTATCTAGGAGCAGGGACCTCTGGGAAAGCGGACTATGTGGTGGTTGTAATGTTAGGATGAGCTTGGCTAGCGGTAGGTGTGGGGCTATGTTTTAGGGATGGGGATGGTTACTGGGTAGCTATCAACCACAAGGGGGTAACTAAGTGATATGAGAAGATGGATGACGGGTGGTGGCGGTGCACACCTTTAATCCCAGCACATGGGAGGCAGAGGCAGGCGGATCTCGGTGTTTGAGGACGCCCTGGTCTTCTACAGAGTGAGTTCCAGGACAGCCAAGGTTACACAGAGAAACCCTGCCTCAAAAAAAAAAAAAAAAAAAAAAAAAGCAACAAACAAATGAAGACAGAGTTGGAAGAAAGAGAAGATGGAATCCGTGGCAGAATCTTCCTGGAAAGGACAGAAGTGGGCTCTCAATCCAAACCTGCCATGAAGGGAAAAGGAAGAGCAGGAAAGAAGCCATAGAGGTGCTAGAGGAAGCCAGAGAAAGGTTCCTTCATCCTGGAGACTGGCAGGACGCCAGCAGCTATGTGCGCTTGCTGTAGCCTGGATGCTCCCAGCCACTTCGAGGGGGAACTGGAGATGAGGATCAGGATAGTCTTTGATCCCTGTGTCCAATGTCTTCTGTTGCTCAGCAGGGAAGTGCCCGTGATGTGACCCTTTCCTTCTACTACCAAGTGTGCTGAGAACTCCTGAGGGAAGGGGAGAGATGTCTGTCTTCTTCTAGGGCCATGCAGAGTGATCGACTGCTTTGCATGTTGAGATATAAGCTGCTTACCCTCTGCTCATTGCAGGGCCGCCGTTCCCACTGCTGTTGGTTATGGTTACCATTTTCAGTGTACAAATTCATACACATTTCCGTCTTTCCCCATTTATTTCAAGGGAGTTCTGAATGTGTGAGGCTTCTTATTGACGTTGGGGCCAACCTGGAAGCTCACGATTGCCATTTCGGGACCCCTCTACATGTTGCCTGTGCACGAGAGCATTTGGACTGTGTCAAAGTTTTGCTCAATGCAGGTATGCTGCTGTTTACCCAAGCTACTATTTACCTGAGTGGATGACTTACCTCCACTGTGCTAGCAGAGGGCTGGGTTGTGGAAGCAGACAGAAAAGGGTTTGAAATTGGTTCTTCTAACTACTCAGAGAGACCTTGGTGTTAGCATCAGTATTTATAGAACTGAAAAAAATAAAACCCGTTTTTCCAGGTGGTAGCAATATTCTCAATAATGTTTCCATAATGCCTGGTATGCAGTCAACACTTAGTAAATGCATGCGACTACTTTATTATTTGTGTGTGTGTGTGTGTGTGTGTGTGTGTGTGTGTGTGTGTGTGTGTGTTGTACATGCACCAGAGGGGGATGTCAGGTCTCCTGCTTTATTGGTCTCTGCTCTGCCTTCCTCCCTTCAGACAGGGTCTGTCTCTGACTTTGTGCTAGGCTGGCAGCCAGCAAGCCTCAGTGGTCCTCTTCTCTCTACCCCTCATAGGGGATGGTTACCAGCAACAGAGCTATGCCCAGCTTTATTATTATTATTTTAATACTAATCCAAGTTCTCCCTTCTCCCTTCCTCCCACTCCCCTCACCTTCCCCTTACCACACCTTGTAGGGGAAGCTGTAGCCACGCCTTCTTAGGGGCTGGCTACAGGGGTACCTGACCAGGCTGGTGAGGGCGTGGTCAGAGTGAGTAGGGGGCTGCAGTTCGGTTTCGGTTTCTCTCTTGGCTGCTTGCTGTACAGACTACCACCGGCTGGCTGGTTGGCTCTGTAAGTAAGGCTTTTCCCTATTAAATACCCTTATATTTCTACCTGACTCCGTATTGGTAATTTCCTACTATAGCACCTCACTTTTGCTCCCTCACTTTTGCTCCTCTATACTTCTATAGGGTAAGGGGAGTCAACGAAGTCTGTCCCATCACCACATTGAGGCAGGGCCAAGCTCCCGCCCCCCCCCTCCAGTGCCTAGGCCGAGCCCAGCTTTTTATATGGGTCCTAGAGATTTGAACTCACATCCTCTTGTTTACACAGCAAGTACTTCTACCTGATGATCCATCTCCTCAGCCCCATGAATGGTTATTTTTAGAGAACATAGGCAGCTGTTCATAATGTCTGTCTGGTGAGGTTTGCTATCTGAATCTGAGTCAGTGGTATAATGGGAAATAGGGTTGGCAGCATATAGGAGAATGGAGCATTTATAACCTGGTTTGTGGCAGGTATTTGGAAAAGGCTCCCTGCAGAGAGGTCCCTAACGTAAACAGAAGGTCTGCACATGTTTGGGATCGATGAAATCTTTTTTGTTTTTCTGAATACTTAAATCTTTGGCTACAGAATCCAATGGAACCTAGGCGGCTGTTGGAATAAGGAAGCCAATTACAACTGGGTGAACAATGAAGGTCATTTCTTGGTTCATGTGACAAAACATGAGAAGCAAGCAGAAAGACAGTCATTTTGATCTCATGGATCAAGAATGTCACTATGCCTTTGAATTTGCTTTTCTTTTTCTTTTCCTTTTCCTTTTTTGTTTTTTTTTGTTTTTTTTTGAGGCAAGGTTTCTCCATGTAGCTTTGGAGCCTATCCTGGCACTCGCTCTGGAGACCAGGCTGGCCTCGAACTCACAGAGATCTGCCTGCCTCTGCCTCCTGAGTGCTGGGATTAGAGGTGTGCCACACCACTGCCCAGTCGAAATCTACTTTTCTTATGTTAGCTATATTCTATGATAGTGGATAAATAGATGCAGCTGACACAACTCTCTCTCTCTCTCTCTCTCTCTCTCTCTCTCTCTCTCTCTCTCTCTGTGTGTGTGTGTGTGTGTGTGTGTGTGTGTGTGTGTGTGTGTGATGTATGTGGGTGCCTGCAGAGGCCAGAAGAAGGTATCAAATTCCTGGAGCTGGAATTTCAGGCAGTTGTGAGACCAGCATCTCTCAGTCCTTCAGCACTTTACATTTTAAGGCTGTCTTGTAGCTTTTTCAGAAGAGTGAAGAGTCTCCTTTTCCAGTGTCACTAGTGTACCTCCTCTAATGCTATTGGTTTAAACTTAGGTCTTGTGTCCAAAGTGATCCCTGTAGTCTAGCTTTGTCAAATTTTGATTGGGTGACTTGAACCAATTATTATGGTAGAGGGACAGGAATTGTATCAGTCAGAACTTACCCTGAAGCTAAGGGTAGGTCTGTCTGCTCACCCCACCCAACTCTCAATAGTTTTTAAAGGGAAATTTCTATATATCCAGGAAATTGAGGATGAGTAGAATTTGGGGTAAGGGGCATCTCCCTTTTTCCATGAAGGCAATTAAGCATTAAGAAAAGAAGCAGTCTGGGGCAGAATGTACCAGAAAAGCAGAAAAAAGGATTCCAAGCCTCGGCCAAACAGGAACTGAAGACAGGAAGAGTCAGGAAGAGGTAGAGCAGATGTCATTTTAATTTCTCATGGGTTCACTCAACAGGATTGTCTTTTACAGTTTTTCTTTTGAGCTACTTTCTTATTGTAAAGTATTTGCAGCCTACATAGAAGTAGAGTAAGGTGGCACAGTCCTAGGTACTAACACATGGAGTCTTACAGAAGCAATGAGATTTCATATTTCGGAGGCTGAGTCATAGGCCTGTTGGAGAACCTAAGGAGAGCCACATTCCACAACTCCAGAAAACATGTAATAGGTGTTTCTGCAGTGACATCAAAGGTCCTGGCTCCACTGGAGAAGCTGAGCCATATATGGAGTGGTCACACTGTACTCCACAGGGAACAAAGAGATGCTTGCTCCTTTTCTTTTTGTAGGTAGAGAGGCTGAGCTGAGGAACTAGATTCTGTTTGCATAGGAAGAGAACTGGCCAGGATCAAAGTCCAGTTATTGTGGTTAAGTAATTTTTCATCTGACCACTAACAGTAAATATTTAACTCTTCTGGAAGAAGTCAGAAGTTAGTAGTTAAGGATTAGTTGTGCTTACACCACCTTGGTAGAGCCCATGTTACTGTGTATTGAGTCATTTGTGCTGATGTCCCAGGATTGTAGCTGTTATAGAGTGTGCTAGGGAAACCCTTGCTTCACTGGTTTCTGTTTACTCCAAATCACATTAATCCTATTTTGGTTTGAAGTTAGGATTTTGGTAATGAGCCAGCTTTGACCCCTTTCTCTGAGACATGACATTGACTGTTTTAGTGACTACGGAAAGGTGCTTTACCACCTCCCCTGCTTGGCCAAGACATAAAATGTTCATTGTATCACAAAGTCACTCCCTTCTGACATTCTTCCCTCCCTCCTTTTGTTCCTGCTCCAGCTTTCTAATAAAAACCTGCCGGTGTTGGTCATAGCTCACCATTTCTGATTTCATTGAGCACTATTAACCCGAGCCCATACATACTGCACACACTTGGTCTGATGTTTCCAGTCGGCTTCCTTCCTTTACCCTCCTTCCTTTCTATCCAATCAAATGATGCCAAGCACACATAATGGAAAAGTTTTATTCTTTACTTTGGGAAGGCCACTTTGAAAGAGTCACTCATGGTCCAAGGCCTTATCTCAGGAGCCAAGGTGGCAAACAGCAAGGAAGGAGGGGTGTATGTTCCAGATCTTTGCTGCTTCCTCTTTCTCTCTGACCTTGAGGGCATTTTGCTTCATTGTGTCTTTTTCTCCATTGTCAAAATTGAGATAATTACATTCCTTCCTGGTTGGCAAGGATAATGCAAGAATCAGTAAGAGAAAGACACTTGGATGATAGATTCTGTGATCTTTACAATTTAGTTTTCATTACAAATCATGTATATAGCACTAAAATTTATTTTTTCACAATGATTACACGGTCTTTACTTCCTTCTCCTACTATTTTGTAACTCCTCTGTGTGATTCAAGCCTTTTCCCTTGAGTGAGCAGTCAATCCCTCCAGACCGGAACTTTCTTGATTTTGCCAGAGGGCATGGAAAGAGTATTCCCAGGATCACACCGTGGCCATTGTGATAAATGCAGCTCTGTTTTCCTTTAAAAATTTTTATTTTTAGATTTATTGTGTATATAGTATTCTGCCTGCATGTATGCCTGCAGGCCAGAAGAGAGCACCAGATCCCATTACAGATGGTTGTGAGCCACCGTGTGCTGGGAATTGAACTCAGGACCTTTGGAAGAGGAGAGTCAGTGCTCTTAACCTCTGAGCCATCTCTCCAGCCCGATAAATGTTGCTCCTAAGTCCAGAGGATTAAACAGAGTTTAAAGCAGAAAACATTGTTTCCCCAACAATATTTCAAGAGATGAAAACAGCACTGAAAATGATCACTAAACAGTGGCATGTTGGTGGAATAGCTTTGATTTTAAGACTTTGGTTTGAAACTGTAATTTGAGGAATTTACCGATGCTAAGATATTTGCTTGGCTTCTTTAAAATACTTTTAATCTCTTCTTATTAATTGTTAGCTATTAAGTCTTTACTGGTTCAGGAGGAGACTTCAAAGAAGTTGTCATCTTCTTCCAAACAAAGTCTGAGGCCTCAGGAAATCCATTATATAAAACCAGTGATTGCTATGTGTCAAGGAGGACATTTCACAGACACCATTTTGTAATCAAAATGTTTAACTTTTAAAACATTTGCCTTGAGTTTTCTTTATTGTGATTGTTTGCATGTGAGTTCAGGTATACATGCCGTAGTGCATTCGTGTGATCAGAGGACAGCTTTGTGGAGTTGGTTCTTCCCCCTTTCTGTCGGTTCTGCCCACACTTTCTTCGGACTGAGTTCAGTTCACCAGACCGGTGCTGAGCCATCTTGCCAGCCCCAAAGTCTTTAATTTTTAATGTATTTTAAAATTAGCTGCAAATTCTTTGAATCTTTCTGTATGCCTCCAGAAAGATAAGGAGGGTGGATCTGAGTCCACAGCCAACCTTCAAGCACATTATCTGTTTCCCTTTATGTCTCCAAGTTTATAAGAGGATATATTTAAGGAATATTCATTTTATCATCCAACCCATTACTTCTATGAGTTCATGGTGCCTGTGGTAGAGCACCTGTGTCACCTAGTATGTCTGTGTCCAAGTATAGGCTGCAGCATTTGGGTGACTTAGGATGAGCCTCTAGAAATCTAGGGATCTATGAGGACAGACTATAGGGTACCTATATGACACCTAAACAGACATTTGACCTATAAGAAGACTTGTTTTGCTTTTTTAGGGGGTGCTGCCCACACTTTCATAAGGAAGAACAATTAGTACACTTAGATTTTAAGAAGGTACATTTTGGGCGGGGATTGCTTTTGCGCTCCGCCAAAGGTTGATGTGTGCAGTCGGTCAGTCTTTCTCTTGGTCCCATACTCTCACTTTGGTGACAGCCATTCTCTGCTCTGGCTTTCCAGGGGCCAATGTAAATGCAGCTAAACTTCACGAGACCGCCCTTCATCATGCAGCCAAGGTAAAGAACGTCGACCTCATCGAGATGCTCATAGAGTTTGGAGGCAACATCTACGCCCGGGACAACCGGGGGAAGAAGCCCTCGGACTACACGTGGAGCAGCAGCGCCCCGGCCAAGTGCTTTGAGTACTATGAAAGTGAGCCAGGCTCTGTTGTGCAAATATCCCATATCCCAGTGTCTTACTTATGGTTTCTATTGCTGTGATGGAACACCATGACCAAAAAGCAAGTTGGGGAGAAAAGGGTTTATTTGGTTTACATTCCCCTATCTCTGTTCATCATCTAAAGAAGTCAGGACAGGAATCCAAACAGGGCAGGATCCCAAAGGCAGGAGCTGATGCAGAGGCCATGGAGGGGAGGGGAGTTGCTTATTGGTTTGCTTTCCCCGGCTTGCTCAGCCTGCTTTCTTATAGAAGCCAAAACTGGTCCAGGGATAGCGCCACCCACACACTGGGCTGGGCACTCCCTCACTGCCCAGTAATTGAAAAAAATGCCTTACAGCTGGATGTCATGAAGGCATTTCCTCAACTGAAGCTCCTTCCTCTCTGATTCTAGCTTGTGTCAAATTGACACAAAACCAGCCGGTACACCCAGGCTGCCAGGAACCACTGTTGTTCATCTTGGGTCCCCAGCTTGCTAGTTGTCCTTGAATTTATGCTGACTTCTTTGAGTTGAGTCCTGAGCTCCTGTCCTTGGTCACTAGGATGCACTACAATTACTTCTGTCTCTGAGGACCATGCTGTACGAAGCACCAGCTCTTGCTGTATTCCCCTGGCTTGTGGCCCCAGTGAGGCAAGAAGCCTGCAGTAACATGAGCAGGCTGCTAGCACCTTCCCTGGCATAAGCCGTTCACTCATGCCTCATTTGGCTGGATGTGTGACAAATGAGTCTTTCAGCCACAAAGTCTATTTGCTGATAAGTCTATTTGCCAAATAGTAAGTGTCAAAAACAAACCAACAACCCCTTCCAACAAAACAGAAGACCCCTGTCTCAGAAGACCCAACCCTACAAGGTGAATTCCTGTGGATGCCACCTAAACCTTATTGCCTGGTCCTCTGGTCCCTGGCTATCTGACCTTCCAGAGGTGACATATGATCCATCCTGATTCTAGGGGAAAGGGAGGCTCTTCTAGTTCTGCCTTAGCATTAGGCCACAGTGCTTCTTCTAGAAATTATCCTCATGTATTTCCTTGATCCTTTTTTCCAGAGACACCTCTTACCCTCTCACAGCTCTGCAGGGTGAGCTTGAGGAAGGCCACTGGCGTTCGAGGGCTAGAGAAAGTCGCCAAGTTAAACATCCCTCCACGGCTCATCGACTACCTTTCCTACAACTGAGCTGCAAGCAGGAGCTGGAAAGGCTGGTGACTTGCCTGGCTATCACCTTGTTGTGCCTAGCCGTAGGCCCTAAAGAGTTCTGCCCATTGCTATGAAACACTTTTGTTGCTGTAGATAGATTGATGCTCCTCCGCTCCTCCGTTTCTTTATGGCTGTCCTTTTTGATGTCTCCTTCTGAATCCTGGAGAAGATCTAGGAAGCACCAGGTGGCCAGTGTCTGACATCACAGTTGTGGATGTAACCCTTAGTTTTCTTCTGGAACTAATGCTGTCATTCTAGGCTGGGCTCAGTTCTCTAGGTTTCCTCTTGTCAGCAACCTCCCTCTAAGGCACTGAAGACAGACAGTTGGAGGTGCACAAGAAATACTTGGGACTCAGGGCACTGATGTTGATTTTCCTATATCTGGGTGCCATGCCACAGAGCATCAGGTTCTAAGCACCTGACCCTGTGGCCTGGGATGACCATGCTGCTGGGATCTTGCCACTCAGACAGTCTTCTGGGGCAGCAGTCGGCACTTTGCAAGGTCTAGCTGCATCCAGGTTTATCACTCAGGGGCTTTACAGATCTGAGTGGGGAAGGCAGGCTTTGTACCCCAACATCTACCAGTGTTTCGTGGAATGATTGTCTCCAATATTAGGACTCAACTCTTTAAAAAAGTTTATGTTGGGGGCTAGAGAGATAGCTCAGGACCAGAGTTCAGTTCCCAGCACCCACATCAGGCAGCTCACAAGGGCCTGTTACTTCAGCTCCAGGGGATCCGACACCCTTTTCTGACCTCATCAAGTATTCACACATGTATATATGTATACACACATACACACACACACACACACACACACACACACACACACACACACACACGAACACCGAGGTATACATGAATAAAAATAAAATCTTTTTTAAAAGTTTATGTTGGAGAACCTTTAGAGTATATACGTATATATGTGTCTCTCTATATTATATATGCATATATATACATATATACATATATATGCTGTAACAAGATTTGTAATGAGCCATGTGAACAAATATAAACAATAAGTAATATGAAATATAAACACATGGTGGCATGTGTTCCCATGGATAGTCATTTCCAATGTAAAGGGCTGTTAGAAGACCTTTTTTGGGACAGGGTCTCACCATGTGATGCTGGCTGGCCTGAAACTTGCTATGTAGATCAGGATGGCCTTGAACTCATAGAGATCCACCTGCCCTTGCTCCCTGAGTGCTGTGATTAAAGGTGTGCACCACCTTGCACAGCTGTTTGAAGATTCTTTCGGGATTTTTCTTTTGTTTCTTTGTTCACCAAATGGAGTCTTCACCCATCCTTTGAAGCTAATTCCTTGAAGCTACAAGACTAGTAAAATACAGTGGCAACACGCCAGCCCCCAATAATTCATTTTTCTTGTAGCTGCTTCTGAAATACCTATCATGCATAAGACATCAGTGCAAGACTTGAATCAGATGGGAATGTGATTCTTCAGCCAAGGCAGGAAAAGAAAGTGGGCACAGTCCTTTCCTATAGTAATGAATGAATCCTACATTGTGGGTGAAATATTAAGTCTTGCATTCAGACTGAGTTTTCCTGATTAACATTCTATATCTTAATAATACTGATAATACCCCACGTACAGCAGGGAGAACTAAAGAATTTTCCACTAGTCATTCTATACCAAGAAAAGCCACCTTCTTTCAGTTATAGTCTTAGTTACAAGTTCTAAATAAATCCATGTTTCTGCATGTAATAATAATAGCAATCATTATAAAGAGTATTGGATTCTGTCTGGTTCATGTAACAGAATCTTGTGTCTATCAATAAAATCCAAAAGCAGCTCTACCCAGCATATCTTTTGGTACAGAATAATGTTCCTTCACCATTATTGCCCAATAAAAGTGGTTGAACGAAGTTTATCCTGTGTCTTATTTTCAGGGACAGATATGCCAAGATGGCCTCAATCCTGTGAGAGTGGAGTAGGGCCACTCCCCGTCCTAGGGATCTGATGACAAGCATTTTGGGTCCTTGTCCACTCTTTTTTTCAAGACAGGGCCTCACTATGTAGTCCTGGCTCTCCTGGAACTCACTCTGTAGACCAGGCTGGCCTCAAACTCACAGATATCCACTTGCCTCTGCCTCCCAAGCACTGGGATTAAAGGTGTGCACCACCACACCTGGTTCCTTGTCCGCTATTAAGCAGGGCTGTGATGATTTAAAAAAAAAAAAGTTTCTTTCCTTCTCTGGGCCTGAATTGTCTCAGATATAAAGTTGGGGTAACAGGTCAGGCTTGGACCACAAAGATGGTCTTGACCAACCTCTGATGGATCTCTTTTCCTTGCAAGTGAGGAAGCTAGATCCATTTTCTTCATAGGCTTTTGTGGGCTGAAGCTAGGTGACTGAAGGATGCTTTGAAAGCCTAAAATGCTCCTCAGGTGTGAAAGGTCATTGTCTATGACTGATCTCTGGTTTTGTTGATATTTGTAGATCTTACACCTGTCTAAATCACTCTCTTCTGATTTGGGGGTTGTGCCATTTCTTTCACGGGGTACTGTTGACACCTTGAAACTCTATGTGCAGTTCAAAGTTTGGAGAAGATATTTGCAATGTATAAAATAAGTTTAACAATTAAAAATGTGAAACTAGCTGGGTATGGTAGTATGTAGTAGTTTGAAGTACGTAGAAACTTGAATCCAAGCCAAGGCTGACCTGATCCTGTCTCAATGTGTGTGTGTGTGAGAGAGAGAGGGTTACCAATGAGTTTCAGTGTTTTTTCTTTATTATTTGTTTATTTTAACTTTCATTTCTATTGTATGTGTATGAATGTGTTGCCTGCATATATGCCTGTGTGCTGTATGTATGCCTGGTGCCAGTGGAGGCTAGAAGAGGGTGTCAGATTTCCTGGAACTGGAGTTCCAGATGGTTGTGAGCCAACATATGGATGCTGGAAATCGAACTCAGGTCCTCTGGAACAACATCCAGTGCTCTTAACTGCTGAGCCAAATCTCCAACTCTTCTTCTGAAAAAGCTTATACATAGAGAAGCATCATCAACAGGCAAAATAATCTTTTCTTTTAAAAGAAATACAAAGGATAGGACTGTATGATTCTTATAAACTGTGCTGTGAAACAGTGGTTTGGGTCATGTGATCTCCATTCCTCTATAGGCATTGACTCTTATTTTGGACCTACTCTTAGATAAGCTAAACCTTGCAGTCCTGGCTATGCTGCCTGACTTACAGATTTGCTCTCCTCTCCTTTGAAGGAACGAGCTGGATAAAACACCATTCAGGGTTCAGCCCTACTGCTCCTACATGACTTAGATCACCCCTTAGATGATGACAAGCCTTCTATTTTAGAGGTGCTATGGACAAAGTGTCCAGCTTCAAGCCCTGCCTTTGGACAGATAAAAAATAGTGGTAACCGAGGGACCATTCTGCAGTTGCATCATCTATCCTAGCTTGATTTGTTCAGGTTGCTGGACAACCCTGTTCCTGAGTGCCTCCTGGCCTCTGCTGATGGATCCAAGAAACTGTTTATATCTGGGTGCCTTATAGTCTTCTAGGTAAGGAGCTGAGCCTTATCTTTTCGTGTGCCCGTGAAATGCTACCTACAATAATCCATTCAACTTCTAGGTAAGTCTTCTGAAAGTGTGGAAATCATTTGTGACAAAAAGAATACCTTTGCATGCTTGGTTCTTCCCTGGGTTCCTCAGTTAAGTAAGCTTTCTTTGGGGGTGACACCCTTCCCTTCTGAGCAGTGAAGCTACTTTATTCAGCAAAGAGATCTTGGAATGGGTCTGGGAACAAAGCCCTCCAGCTCACTCATATTTCAAGCAGCTGAGCTGGCACTGAGGCTAAGGCAGTCCGACAAAGGCATCGGCAAGCTAGGGACTGACAGTGCTTGCCCTTTGGGAATCCCCATGTTTTGTGGAAGGGCCTAGAAGTTATTCCCAGTCCCTAGGGTCTTTGCCTTCTCTCCTTTCCCCATCATGATACCATAAGGCCTTGATAGCTAGGCTCCAGTTACACCATCAGGGAAGTCTTATATTTGAATGAAAACATGTTTTCAGTTGGTCCAGTCTAAACAGTGTCTCTGAAAAGCTGAAAGTTTCCAAACTATGAATAAATGAAGAGACTCATATTCACTCTTGCTCTAGTTTATTTGTTTAAATAGGATTTTGCTTCCCTGCAGCTGGTCTCCAGGTGTACACTTCTTGTGATCATAGCCTTTGAAGCCGGGGAGAATTTGCTCCTAAGTTCTAAGCCTGGACAATTTCCCTTGGTTATGAGTCTGCATGCCAAGGGCTCAGCAAAGGCAACTCCCACTGCTTCTTGGTATTAACCTTAGCCCCGAGGCTCATTCTGCTCTGTGAGGGACACAACAGTGAGGCAAGACAGGAAAGAACATTCACTCATTACTTGGCCCACTTTTCCCATCTATTCTCCTTAACTTTCCTGTTATTCCATCATTACCAGGTCTGGTTTTGTTTCATGTTCTCCAGTAACCACTAATAATGTGAAAAGAAACATAGAGCCAGGTCTCATCCTAGATTTCAGAGTCTTTTTTCCAGGGAAGAGACACGGGAGTGAATACTGTGTGCAGTGTGGGGCAGGTAGTGGTCTAGTCTCACAAGTTGAAATCTTCTCTCCCAGTGGGATGGAATTAGGATGTGAAGCCTTTGGAGGGATGAGGCTGGAGCCTTTATGTTTAGGGCCTTAATAAGAAAGTCACTTTCTTCCTTGTGGTGACAAAAACACCTGGCAGAAGCAACTTGAAGGCGAAGGGGTTTGTTTTTGGCCCACAGTCCATCACGGTAGAGAGGCTGGAGAGAAGGTTGTGATGTGGTTCCATGTCTGGGACCATCAGAAAGCAGAGAGAGCACAGGCCAGAGGCTGACTGGATTATAACTCTCAAGGCTAGCCATCCTCCAGTGATGCAGTTCCTCCAGTAAGGCCCTGTCTCTTAAAGTTTCATAACCTCCCAAAACAGTGCCACTAGCTGGGGACCACGTATTCAAACACATGAGCCTGTTTGGGTGGGGGTCATTTTTACATCCAAGCTACAGGAGTGCCCTTATAAAAGAGTCGCTAGTGAGTTGCCTTGTTCTTTCCATCATATGAGGATGCAGTGAGAAGTGCCATGCACAAACCAGAACACAGTTCTTTACAGAAGCAAATATTTTAGGTGATTTGTGTCCTCAGCCAGTTGATAACAATACATGTTTTTAAACTCTATTAGCAACTAATTAGTATAATTGACTGACTGTGACCGAACTTAAGTTTGGCCACATTCTGTCAGCCAATAAAGGAGAGCAAGCCACCAAAGGTACTGTTCACCCTGAGGCTGAGGGGAAGACATGGGAGTGTGTCTCCTAAGTTATGTATGCGTGTAATCCTAGTGATGGGGAGGTAGAGACAGGAGGATCCACGGGTTCATACGATTCCTATACTCTCCTGAGAAAACAGTCCTGACATTAGGTAGTGACTTTCCTCACAATTCACCTGGGAACATGCAACTAGCCCACAGACATTCCCTCAAGATCCAGAGGTTCCAGTTTCTGCAAAAGGATGCCCTAAGAAAATAGCCTGCAGCCAACCCAGAATGCCCCCACTCCCATCCCCACCCTGAGGAAAGAAACTGTCCCCATGCTGCTCTCACTTGTCTGGAACCAATGGCTTCCTGACACAAAGAGCCATTACGTTGTGGGGTTAGCAGTGACATATGAGGCTCTGTCTACAGGTGACCATCTGGTGGGTAGGACATTTGCTTTGAGTTAGTGTTTGCATGTGGAAAATAGAAGTAGCTCCCTCCTCATGAGGCTGCTCAAAGGGAAAACTTTACAGAGGGCTTTGATCCACTTGGAAAAATACAATACACAAAAGAAATGCAGTTCAAGGTTGCTTGTCCTCATTTTCCACACGGTAGAGATTTGGCGAACATATTTGGATCTCTTCGGTTCATCAATCATTTACTACAGTGTTCGGAGCATGAGGAAGAAAGTAATGAGTAACACCTGGTCTGAGGTAAGCATCCGTTGTCTGTGGGCACAAAGTACACAGCAGTTACTGTGTTCACTTATGCAATCTCAAATGCTTGCCTGAATCTGGAAGTCTAACAAAGGGCAGCAGATGGCAAAGAGAAACATAGATTTAAGAGCTGCAAAGCATGTTTCCTGGTTAGGGGATATTTCTGCAGGAAGCAAGAAGCAGAGGTCACAGTTAAAAAGGGGCCTTAGCTGTGGCCAAGTCATCTAAACCCATTGGATTTGAGCAGCAGGCAGTCTAAAGCACTAGACCAGATAAACTTCAGGCTGGAAGCTAAAGGGAAAGGATGGCATGGAGGAGAATGCAATAGGTGGTTCTCGAAGTGTCACTCCTCTGCATACATACACACCCACCAGCACCTCTGTAAACCTAGTAAACAGCTAACTAACCCCTGGGCCCACCTGAGACTTGCTTGAAACTCAAACGGTGAGCCAAGGAACCTGCATTTTAAAGTGTTTTTTTTTTTTTAACCTTTTAATTTTTTTTTGAGATAGGGTTTCTTTGCATAGCCCTGGCTGTCCTGGAATTCGATCTGTAGACCAGGCTAGCCTCGAATTTACAGAGATCCTCCTGCCTCTGCCTCCAAAGTGCTGGGATCAAAGGTGTGTGCTATTACTGCCGACCTGGGAATCTGCATTTAACAAGACCTTCTGGCTACTCTGATGAATATTACAAGTTAAGAAATAAGAATTCTTGCTTAGCATGCCCCCAATCCCCAGTACTGCATAAGCCAGATGTGATAACATGCATCTGTAGTCCCAGCGTTCAGGAGGTGAAGGGAGGAGGACCAGAAGTTCCAAGTCATCTTACTGAGTTCCTTGTCAGCTTGGACCACTTACCACCCTGACAATGTCAAGGAGGAGGAGGAGAGGAGAAGGAGGAGGAGGAGGAGGGAAGACTAGCAGTAAGAATAAGGAGAAAAAGGAAGGGAGAGAAGGAGGAAGAAAACAGGAAGGACTGTGGTGTGAACAGAGACTTCTGGGTTGTAGAGGGCTGTGTCTAACTTGTTGGCTATGATCCTTGTCTTAATGAAGGGAATTTGGCCTTTCTCATTTCCTTCTGTTGCCATAGCTGTAAACTCTAAAGAATAAATATTAAACTAATCTGACTATGAGTAACAGATGCTAATCACAAGGAATCTCCTGCTTTAAAGCAGAAGTTTGTTTTCTTTTTCTTTTCCTTTCTTTCTTTCTTTCTTTCTTTCTTTCTTTCTTTCTTTCCTTTTTCAAAACAGGTCTGAGGGTGGTAGGCTGTGCACCTGTGGTTTACTACAGAGACTGGTAACTTTTTTTCCTGTCAAGGCTCAGATAGTAAATATTTTTAGATCTGTAGTCCACATAATTTCTCTTTGTCATTTTGGACAAGATTAGCCTTAGACAAATGAGCATGAGACTGTGTTTCAATAAAACTTTATTTACAAAAACAAGTGGTAAGTCCAGATTTAGTTCATGGACTACAGTTGGACAGCCCTTGGCATGTAAGCTAAAATATATCAAGGAAAACATTTTTATTCTTGTTTTAACCTTTCTTTAATCTTCTAGTGACTGCCATGGCACCAGTCAACTTTACCCATATTCTAGACAGGAAGAAAAAGGAAAAGGAGGAATAAAGGGGTGTTTGCCTGCACAGGAGGCCTTATTTACAGCATTGTTTTATTGTCGTTTGCTTGTTTGGTACATTGACATTCACAAAACTTAAGGTTCTCATATTAAGAAAGATTAGGAAGCAAGCAGATCATAGGACCAGCAGCTGCCAGTACAGCTCTTTTAAATCTTCCAAGTCTTAGAAAAGTACTGTGTGAAGCACAGTGCAGGAACTCAGTCTATAAAGGCTCTCTGGTTTCTTGTTTCTGGTCTTACCTAACTTCACTCCATTATTCAGTTCTTAGAGAAAAAGGCAACCTCTCTGTCCATTTTATAAAAAGATGACTTACAATTTCCAACCCTTGTTTAAAAAGTGCAAACCACTTCAGACACTTCCACAACCCCTTTCATGTTTCTTGGAGTCCCAGGTGGAGAACAAAAGACAGGAAGAGGCGGGCAAGGCAGGAAAGAGAACATTAAGCCCTGCTCACGCCGCAGTAATAGTTAGCAGCTTTAGGAGAGTCGAATGGTGAGCTCAGAGAAGCTACAGGCTGTGATTGATGGTGTCTGATGGGTACCAGGAATGACCTGCCCTGCTCATTCAAAAGCTTGGAGAAGTAGTTTCCATGATGCCACTTGATCACTGATTTCAATGCTACGCAAAGGCATGTTATGCAAAGACAGGGCTTCTACTCAAAACCCAGGCATTGCTATATTTTCCATGGTTTTCCAACAGGGATGAGACAAGACCATGACTGTCCCCCTCCTCATGTGTGTGCCCGCCTGCCCGCCTGCCCGCCTGCCCGCCTGCCCGCCTGCCCGCCTGCCCGCCTGTGTGTGTGTGTGCCTGTGTGCATATGCGTGCACGCATGAGTGTACACGCTACATTCAATGCCCAACATCTCCTGAGCTGGGTATTGAACCCAGTGTGTGTGCACACACACATTGAACCTGGGGCCTTGTGCATGCTAAGCAAGCACTCAACCACTGAGCTACATGCCCAATCCTCTATCAATCTTTTAGGCCAGCTGGTATAACAGAAAGCCCCTCAACTTTCAGACTCAGGGTCCTCCAATATAACAGCTTCTCTAGCTTTGCTCTTTCTCATCACTACTTCTTTCTAGTGAAAACAGGATAGGATGAGTCAGCACTGAATCAACTAGAGGTATCACAAAAGGAGGGCAAGGCATGCCCCTCAAGCTTTCCCCTATGACTTAGGAGCTGCTCTAGATGGTGGTGTGTATTCCCACAAATTCAATAACTCTCTCTGACAGTGAAATTGGCCATGGCCTCTTCCTTTCCAATTCCCCACTGGCTTTGTCTCTTCAATTTTGCATGACATATTTACTCATTTATTATTATTATTATTATTATTATTATTGTTATTATTATTATAGATAAGGTAGCCCAGGCTGACCTTGAACTTGAGCTCCTCCAATCTTAACTTCCCAATTGCTGGGCTTGGGCAACATCGTGCCTATTCCATGCATGTTTCTTGATTCCTTGCTAGGCATGTCTGGTGTGGGTTGAACTTTGTCTCTCCTAATTTCATACTCAGAAGTTCTACCTTCTCTGAAGGTAGGAGAAACCTTGAAGAAGAAGACTAAAGCTTAATGTAGTCCGAAGACTAGGCTCTGGTCTGATGGGAATACTCCATACAAAAAGAGGGAGATGTGTCTCTTAGTGCCAAATCTATGCGAGGACACAGCAAGAAGACAGTTGTCCACAGGCAGGAAGAGGTGTCATTGGACCTCAACTGTGCCCCTGATCTTGGGACTTCTAGCTCTCAGAACTGCAAGAAAATAAATGTGTATGTTCAGTGTATGGTATTTTCTTAAGGATGAAGCTGATAACTGAGTAACACCTATCCTGTCTAGAAGTCCTGAAAGGAGCGGATTTAAATGTCGTGTCTGGATATTGTGGCTCTAGTGGCTGAAATTCGTAAATGTTGATGCAATCTGAGCACTATTCTATTTTAAAAATAATTTATTTTAACTTTATTTTATGTGCATTGGTGTGAAGGTGTCACATCCTCAGGAACTGGAATTACAAACAGTTGTGAACTGCCATGTGGGTCAAACACGGGGCCTCTGGAAGAGTAGCTAGTGCTCTTAACAGCTGAGCAATCTCTCCAGCCCCCATGAACACTATTCTTAGATATTCATGTGAACATAGTTAGGGGTAATGTTGATTGTCAGCTTGAGTGGATTTAGAGTGACTTAGGAGAAACACCCTACCTTAATGTAGGTGGCACTGGTCCATAGACTGGGCTCCCAGATTGAGTAAAAGGAGAGCATCAGCCTTCATCTCTTCTTGCTTCTCGAATTACTTCCTCAAATTCCTGTGCCATGCCTTCTCTGCTATGATGGATTGATCCCCTCAGACTGTGATCAAAATAAACTTTCTTCTATAGTATTTCTTGTTAGATACTTGGTTGCAGCAACACAAAACTAATAGAAGTAAGAGGTATATAGGCTTAAGAGAACAACAGATGGGGCTGGAACGATAGCTCAGAGGTTAAGAGCACTGGCTGTTCTTTCAGGGGTCCTGAGTTCAATTCCCAGCAACCACATGGTGGCTCACAACCATCTGTAATGAGATTTGGTGCCCTCTTCTGGCCTGCAGGCATGTAGGCAAGCACTGTATACATAAGTAAACAAATAAATAAATCTGAGAGAGAGAGAGCACAACAGATGTTCAGGCAGACACTGCCTAGCCTGTATCTCATTTTGAAAAGATTTCAGTGGGCACAGAAGCTTCTTAGCTACAGGAAAATCCATTTCCTTAGGCTTGTCTCCAGCCACCTCTTACAACCTAAATCAACACATTTCTGTTAATCTCTATGCTGCCCCAGGCTGGTTTACCTCATCTTTGAACTTTCCATGTTGCTTTTTTCCTAGTCAGGCCAGAGACTCCTCAGATTCCGTCCTTCTTCCCAGCATCCTCTCTGCCCCCCCCCCAAATCCTGGCTAGCTATCAGCCAATCAGCTTTTTATTAACAATGAGAGCAATACATTTTCACAGTGTACAGAAGGATTATTCCACAGCATTGAAGCATCATTCCCTTTCTTAGTCTCTGTGGGCCTGGCTTATAACTGTACCCAAACACCTAGGTTTTAGTTTGCTATGGTAACAGCCACACTCATACTTTTCTAATAATTTCCTAATGAGTTTTTATATGTATTCAACCACGAAGTGCTTTGAGGATTGGGACCAGGTCCTGTGTACTATCATCCCCAATCCTATCCCCAGTCCATGTCCTGGCTGGGAGAATGAGCTCTAGTGTTTGCTAAGGGGAGGAGATCAGCAGAACAGTGATTCTCAGGGTCCCTGGTTACCCTCTGCTGTGTGGGAGGGAGCCTGCTCTTCCTTACCAGACATCTGATGTAATTTACTGCACATGCTCTCCATACAGCAAAGGGCCCCAGCATCTCAGCAGCCCCCTTCTCTTATTCTCCACATAGACCTAGCTTTGATATGGATGGTCAGTGGGGCTCTGTGGGGATGCCAAGGAGTTCAAAGGCTCCTACTTGGAAAGGGTGTTTCTGGGGTCAATGGGTAAAGGTTTCAGCAGTATTTGAAATGTAGACTCTAAATTTTAGCCACATTATGGAGTTGAGGGGTGAATAAGTAACTGTTTTGAGTTGGTTGAAACACAGGGTAACAAGGATGTCTGGCAGAGAGCCCTGGCCTTTATGAGCCCAGCATGACCTTATAACAGGGTCAAAGAGGCTAATAGCTCCCTGTCTCAATCCAGGGCCAGCAATGAGAGGGTCAAAATAGAGAGAGCAATGTTTCAAACAGAACCTGGCCACCTGGATCCTGAACCTGCCCACCTGGATCCCTTGTTTCTTCTGAAGGTCTTCACCTGCCATTTGCTGCCTGTGCAGGTTTCCTCCCATGACTCTCCATGGTTCAGCATCTGCCAAAGAAATGATAAGGAAAAATAAAGAAAGAAAAGAGGGCTCATAATGCGATCGTGCTGGGTTTGCAAAAGAGTGTGCCCATCAAAAGCCAGACGTGAGGAAGGAGGGGCTCAGGGAACACTACCCCTGGATGCTCAACTTTTCCTAGTGATGGATTCAGGAAACGGGGAGTCATTGCCTTTAGTTATGTGCCCAATAGTTATCCCATTAGACTCCAGTGGACAGTCCCAATCTAATGGTCACAAGATGGTTAAACTAAACAGGTCACAAAACAAACCAAAATCATAAATCTGGGAAAGGGACAGGTATGGGTGAGTCAAGGAATCACCCTAAATATTGTCAGCCAAGAGTTGAGCACAAATTTATGGCCTTGAATTGTTAATATGCACAGATTTTCTTAATGGCCTTGGACATGCTCTGAAGGGCAGGCTGCCAAGGCCTAATTTGTAGCCAGTTTTCTGTTCAGACATTTGGCCACATGGAGGCACCAAAGCACCAGCCTGGTGCTGTCAAGAGGTTCCCTCCTGCCTGGGTCCACTGATGGGGAAGGATAGCTGGGGTTCTCCAAGCTGCAGAGGCTCGGGCCTGAAAGGGTTTCACTGAGAAGACCCCTTGCTGCTCTCCACTCCTTAGTAACCTCTGTGACTCTGGGGGCACCAAATGCAATTCATTGCTAAGAGTTGAAGCTGCTTGATATCTCACAAGTCACAACTGAGCCAGTCTCTTTGGGGGAGTGTTACCTCCATGGCCTTTGGATAATTTGCTTGCAATACTCAGGGTTTGGACAAGACCATCCCTGAGAATACTTTCTGCCCTTAGGGTTTTTTTTTTTCTATTGAAATTGAAATGTTGAGTTTTCTCCCCAACTTGGTAGAGCTATAACTGACAACACTGTGTAAATTTAAGGGGTACAATGTAATATTGTGATACGTGTCTTCTGTGAAACGATCACCACAGTCAAAGTAGTTATTGTGTCTGGTGTGGATTTCACTATGTGGTGGGAACCATTTAAGGCAGACTCAGCCAACTTCAAGTGTACAACACAGGATTGTCAACTAGAATCTCCAAATTGTGCTTTAGAGCTTAGATGACTCATTTATCCTATGTAATGGAACTCTTTCACATTCTGGCTAATTCAGTGTGTGTGTGTGTGTGTGTGTGTGTGTACATGCGTGTGTGAACACATGCAGAGGCAAAAGGTCAACCTCAAGTGTTGTTTCTTAATCATTCTCTCTGTTTTAGATTTAATTTTAATTTTATGTGTATGTATGCATATTTGTGCACCACGTATGTGCAGAAGCCCGTGGAGGTCAGAAGGAGCATCAGATCCCCTGGGACTGGAGTTACAGAAGGTTGTGAGCTGCTAAGTGGGTGCTGGGAGCTGAATCTGGGTTCTCTGAAGAGCTCTTAACCTCTGAGACATCTCTCCAGCTGTTCTACCTTAGTTTTTGATACAGCATCTCTCATGCATCCTGGAGCTCTCCTGGCCAGTGAGCCCCAGGAATCCTTCTGTCTCTAACTTTTCCAGTGCTGCAAGTATACATGTGTGTTTATGTGGCCAGATTGAAAAAGGGTTTTTTTTTTTATTAATTTTAGTTATGTGTATGCATAACTTACGTGTGTGTGTGTGTGTGTGTGTGTGTGTGTGTGTGTGTGTGTGTGTGTAGGTATGTGCATGTGAGTGCAGACAGAGGACAGAAGCATCGGATTCCCAGAAGCTGAAGTTATGGTTGGTTGTGAAGTTGCCTGACATGGATGCTGGGACCCTAACTCAGGTCCTCTGAAAGAGCAGTATGTTCTTTTAACTGCTGAGCCATCTCTCCAGCCTCCATTTCAGATTTCAGTTCTGCAGGAAATATGCCAGGGCTGAGCTTCTGTTTCCTAGCACCTTTGGTTGCTGATACCTGTTTGGCCTTTCCTGTGCCTGTGTGACCTTAGGTAAGACACTTGCCATCTCGGTTTCTACCTTTGTCTGTGACTAGCCCTGTCCTATCAGGGTGCATTCAGCCTGTCCAAGAGTATTTCTTAGGGAATAGAAGTCTTCTCCAAGTTTGTGAGCTGAGAAAGGCCTTCCTTTGGAGTCTGTTTTGGAGGATGGTGATTGGAGATGACATCAGCTATAGGCCAGAAACTTTGCTCCAGAGGTCAAGTTGAAGGGGTTGGAGATAGGGGTGGGAAGGTGGCTGCATTTTGGTAGGGAAAAAACATGCAGAACAGAAAAGAGTTCCAGACACACATTCCACTCATTCCTTGCAACAACCACAACAAGCCAACAGTACAACAGTAACTCTAGGTGGCTTTGTTTGAGCACCTCCAACCCTTCCCCTGCTGAAGAGCAACTTTGGAACTTAGACCAACAGCTTTCATTTAAGTGTTTCACACAGGCTAGAGTGATGTCTCAGTGGTTAAGAGTACTTACAGAGGGCCTGGGCTCAAGTACTAGCACCCATATAGTGGCTTAAACCTTCAGTAACTCCAGTCACAGAGTTTGCGACACCCTCTTCTGGCTTCCAGGGGCACTACTTGCACACGGTGCACAGATATACATGTAAATAAAGCATCCATATACACAAAACAATAAAATCAAAGTTAAAGGCTTTTAATTAACTAATTAATTAATTTTAGGTTTTTATGATTCAATCTTCAATTACTAGCATCAGTTTATTCATGAGCACTACTCAAAACTTCCTGTTTGGTCCCTCCTCCAAGTACCGTTACATTGGGCACTCTTAGATAAGAAAATGATGACAGGAAGCCCTAACATTTTGTGTGACTGCCCCTGACACTTCTCTAGCCACTTTAAAGTGCTTTTATAAGGCTCCTGATTGTGTTGCATTTGAGCATCTGGCTATCTGTCTGGGTCCCAGCCTCGGAACAGTGATGCAGAGAATCATGGGAACTTTTGACTTGAGACACAGAGTCCCCAGTCATCCCCAGCTCCTGGAATGATTCTGTGGGGGAGGGGTCTAGGACCTACATTATTTTAAGTCATAGCCTGCCAGGTGAAAGGACACCCTGCCAATGGGAGTAAGGAATGAGTCCTTTTCACTCGTGGGTATCTTCCCTGACCTCTCTCTACTCCCTGTTGACCACTTCTTTCGATTTGAATTCATATCTTGGTATATTGTATACAATTCTGGAAGAGAGGATTAAAAATAACAATTCTTTGGAAGCAGTGTTTCCCCAACTTGTTTAGTCTGGGGTGGTGTGCCGGCTGCTCCAGGACTGTGGTGGAATGCTGCTGGTGACATATTCCCTAGCTCCCCACAGCCATCCCCGTGCACACAATCCATATGCTCTTGCTGTCAGTCCTAAGCGGAGGACTGGTAGCTTGCCACCAAAGGCAGGGTTGACCCAGGACACTCATTTCTTTGGTCCTGGTCGGCTCTGTAGACTGGAAGCTGAATCCTGCCTTTGTGTTATTTTAAGCAAGCGAGATGTGAAGGACTCCCAGTGTGTGAAATGCAGTCTGAGGTTAGCACAGTCCAGAATGCATAGTGTAAGGGTTTCAGAGGGGCCCTCATGCCTGATCAAACCCTCAACATCAGCCATGAAGCACTTTCTAGGTGGCTCCTCCCACTCTCCTGTCATTGCTCCTGAGACTATATGGTCCCTTATGACTGCTCATTTTCTTTATCCAAGTCCTTCTATGATGGTCAATATTGTCAGCTTGACAGGATCTAGAGAAGGGGTTCTCAACCTCTCTAACGCCGTGAGCTTTTAATATAGTTCCTCATGTCGTGGTGGCTCTCAACCATAAACTTACTTTTGTTTCTACTTTATAATTGTAATTCTGCTACTCTTATGAATCATAATATAAAAAAATGTCTGATTGGGTTGTGACCCACAGGTTGAGAGCCGCTTCTCCAGAGTCACCTAGAAGACAAATCTCTCTGGTCATATCTATGAGAGAGTTTCTAGACTGGGTTAACTGAGATGGGAAGGTCCACCCCAAATGTCGGCAGCACGATCCAGCTTGGCCAACTAGGATCCCTGATTGAATAAAAAGGGCAAAGCCTTCATCTCTCTTTGCTTCCTGATGGTGGATGTAATGTGACCAGTCATGTCATGTTCCTGCTACCATGACTTCCCCGCCGTTTGGGCTTGAACCCTTGACCCAGGAACCAAATAAACCTCACTCATCAGTAAGTTGCTTTTGCTGGAGTTTTCACAGCGATCAGAAAAGGACCTAATACATCTTCCTTCAGGCTGGGCCCTCCTCAGGGGAACAGTGACCACTTTCCCCAGAGCTTATGAATTCTCTGTTTTCTCCATACGGGCTCCAGAACCAGTCATAACAAGTTTATGGAAAAAGGAAAGGGCAGAGTAAGTAAAAACATGCATTTTGGCCTCAAAACAAACCCAGAAACAGATTCATTTCCAAGCCACTTCAACCTATGACATGACGAGGCACAGATGCTTGGGCTGTGGGTTCTGCTTCAGTGGGGTGGTCCCCAGCCTTGAAGAAAGGGTCAGTGTTGGGAATGCATGAAGTGGGGGGTGGTGCAACAAGAGAGGGGATGATCCCTCAGACCAGGGTTAAAAGCTTAGTGTTCAGACAGGGCTTCCCCCTCTGAGGCAGCCAATAGAGGAGAGAAAATGGCCACCTGGGAGAACAGGGCAGACGGTCTCTGCACTGCTCTGACCGTGAGGCAGCCTTCTCACGTCTACCGCTTCCCTCCTTTTCCTTGGCCTTCAGGTAACAGCTGCCTCTCTTGAGATGGCCTTCTGTGGCTTTTCATGTTAACTTTTCATGCAGAAGCTCTCCTGGCCTATGTGATTAGTTGAGTCCTTTCCTCAGAGGCCCCAGGGAGAGAAGGGCCAAGGCTCAGAGACACCCAAGTCCTGGCTTACTCACTTCCTTCTGCATAGAATTGCCCTTTCCTTCCACTTGCCTCTGCATCCTGTCCAGCCACAGCCAGGTCTGTGCTGAGCTTGGAGACCTTGTTTCCCTCCTGTTTTGTCTGCTCAAGTGCATGGCCACTGGCTGTGCAGTGGGAAGTGGACACGAGCCCTTTCAGCAGCAGAAATGGCCTGGTGGGGGTTCAGAGAACTGTCTGCTCCTCTGACCTGTGAGACTTGGGGATGAAACTATCTACTCCCTTCTCAGCACAGTGCTGACAATCCCATTAGGTTGAGCAATAGCTCCCCCGAGACTGTGTTTTAGGAAGAAAGAGGTAGAAGGACCCATTCATTCATTGACTCACAAATCCCTTCCTCTCAGCATTGAATGGAGACCTATGTTATTCTAGTCTCTCTCTGTAGATTGACAGGTGGGCTAATACAAACAGCTGGCACGAGCTAGAATGGGGCTCTGTGCTTGGTGTTCTGGTGCCAGCTCTGAGCTCCAGATCAGCCAGGCTGCAAAACCACAGGGAAAAGCACAGGGCTGGAGCCTCGACCCTTGGCCAGCAGAGGCTACAGCTGTTACTGATTACTACCTCAGTCCTGGAGGGCTGGCTGCCCTTTCTCCAAAGAGGAAATGCTGATGCCTCCCACAAATTAGAGAGAAAAAGAACAAACTTGTGGTTTCATAGAACCAGCCAAGGCTCTGCCTCCAAGGCCTGGTATCCTTATAAGCTGGCTCCGTATACTGCTTGTCCGATGGCCTGGACTGGGACAGCAGTACCAAGGACTCAAGCACGTGGCTCTCCTACCTCCTGTACTTGTTGAACATGAGCTGGGTCAATGTAAAACTGGCCCCTTTCTTGCCATACTTGTGATGAGAAGCAGGTCACCAGAGCCTTTCAGGACAGCGAGATCCCGGCCAAGTTATTTAACTCTCTGTGCTTCTATTTACCCACAGAGAACTTGGGGGTAGTTGTACTTTGTGCCTCCAAAGTTCTTGTGAACCTTCAAGTGAACATGCGCATGTTCAAGTGAATGCATGCACACGTGGGCATGGAAGCCAGAGGTGAGTCATGGGTCTATTTCTTAAGAGCTGTCCATCTTTTTTTTTTTTTTTTTTTTTTTCTGACATAGCTTTCACACTGAAACTTGGGGTTTGGAGGTCAGAGTAGGTTGGCTGGCCAGCAAGCCCCAAGGATCCTCTGTCTCCACCTCTTCAGGACTGGGATTGTATGTTCTATGCTACCACTCTTGACTTTTTATGTGGGTTCTGAAGATCCAACTCAGGTCCTCATGGTTTTGTGGCCAGCATTTTGATGACTGAGATATGTCTCCAGCCCAAACCTCCAAAATTCTTTCAAAGATATTATTATTTATTTAGCAGAAAGACCATCGGCATCTTAACTAATTCTAGTGGAGACCTGTGATGTGCAAAGTGTGGTTCTAAGCCTTTCCCGTGGATTAGCATGTTAAATTCTAAGAACTTCTCTATGGGGTAGATATTTTTGTGACCTCTAGATCACTTAGGGAAGGGAATTCCAGAGAAGTTAAGAAATGCACAATGGGTACATATTGATTAAGTCGAACACTTGGGAATCCCACCAGGGCATTAGATACCAGAATCCACACTTCACTCATGGATCCATTCCATCTCCCAGTGAGGGAGGCAATCAGCCAAAGCCACTGATTTTGGTGCTCACTGGCTTCATCTTTAAAGGAGAAGCTGAGTTCTGTCCCGATGTTGCCAACTGCACTGAGCAATGAGCTGATGAAATACATGTAGAGAGTGACAGTCGAAGTGCAATCACGCCTGAGCTGTCTGGGAGCAGGGCAAGGACCTTGCTCTTTTTTTTTTTTCCAGTGTGTTTTTATTGTTTCACAAGTTCTTTTTTCCCCTTTCATCATTTTTTCTTCATTTTTAAAATTTAAATTAGAAATAAGATTATTTTACATGTCGTCACTCCCAGTTCCCTCTCCTTCCCCTCCTCCCCTGTCCCCCCACCCCCACCCACCCAACTAACACCCTACCTATCCCATACCCTTTCTGCTCCCCTGGGAGGGTGAGGCCTTCCATAGGGGGAAGGACCTTGCTCTTATGTGACCTCTATGCACATTTTTTTATTTCTAAATATACTATTTTGATTTATCTCTTGAGAATTCCTACAGTTAGCAATGTATTTTGATCATATTCACCCCCCACTCCTTCCTTCAACCTCTCCCAATTTACTTCCCACATCCCTTTCTATGGAATATTCCTTTATACTTATATGTGTGAATATATGTCACTGTGATTGTGTTGATGGTTGACGGGCCAATAACTTGACAGGTAGAGGTTAGGCAGGACTTGCAGACAAAAGAGAGTGTGAAGAAGGGAAAGAGTCTCAGAATCAAGAGGAGATGAAGAGAAGATAAACTTGCTGTGTTGAGAAAAGCCACATGACAGAGCATAGATAAGAAATAGGGGCTAATTTAAAATGTAAGAGTTAGCTAGCAACAAGTCTGAGCTATTGGCCAAGCATTTATAATTAATAAGAAGTCTCTGTGTGGTTATTTGGGAACTGGCTGGTGGGAAAGAAAACTTCACCTACACCTTTCCAATTTATTTTTTAAATAACACACTGAGCCCAATTAATGCTGCTCATATGTGCACCAGTGTGCAACTCATCCATTGGAGCATGATTAACATACCAGAGGCCATATACCCCCCCCCAAAAATTGGATTTTTCTTCCTTTTGTAGCCACTAACTGTCAATGGCTGCTCAGCTAGAGATAAGGGCTGGTGAGTCTGTTTCTTTCAATGCTGGGATGTTTACTGGCTTGATCTTGTGCAGGTCTTATACAGACAGCCAAAGCTGTTGTGAAGTTCATGATTGCAAGGTCTCTGTCATGTCTAGAAGACATTGCTTTACCTTAATCCTCCCAAACTTCTGGGTCTTACAATCTGTCTGTCCATCTTCCTTCATGGTTCCCATACAGATGTCCCTCTTAGAGCTGAGTGTTCCAGAGTCACCTATTTTCTGCACTTTGAACGAGGCACTTACTTGACTGTTTTGAGTGTCTCTTATTTACATGATGTCTCCAAAATATTCTTTGCTGGGTGAGTTTTATTCCCGTTTTTGAGACAGAATCTTACTATGCAGTCCTGGCTGACCTGAAATTTACCACATAGACCAAGTTGGCCTTGAACTCTGCTCCAGAGTGCTGGGATTAAAGGGAGTACACCACCATATCTTGCTGAGTCTTTCTGCCTTTAATTTTGCCAAGCTCCATTAACATCTTGCTTAGAACTCTTGGTCCTGAATGGAAATGCCAAAATCTTTGCACAGCATTGAAGGCCCTGCCTATCTGCCCCTATTTACTTGACTATATCCATCTTTCCTGGCCTTTCTGCTGCTATTCAACACAGGAAAGCCAGTGTTTTCTGACCCTACCTTCCAGTATCTGGCTTTTCCATTTTATTGCAACATCTGTAACCCTTTGTTGCTCCTATAATTTATACATCCATCCTTCTTCTCCAGTGGCTCCTTAGGCTAGTGAACCTCCTCAAGTATCTTCCCATTCCCAGACAGGGATGGCTATCTCCCAGATGAGAGAACAGAAACTAGAGTTGAAAAGGGATTTATCATGGATCATCAGGCAAAATTAACATGAGAGGTGGAATTAGAGCCCAGTCCCATGGTGTCTGGGGAAGAGTTCTGTAAGGAGTACCGGGGCTCCCCATCTACAGGTACCTGAGTGCAACGAGAAACCAATTAAAAGGAAACCACACATAGCTGAAGGCCGACAAAGGATCCTGAAAGCCTGAGTTACTATACTCCCAATAGCTCATTTCCTACAAAGAAACCCACTGTCCTTTCCTTCCTCAGATCTCTACATCCCGACCGGTGGAGGGGATGCATAAAGATAGAAAAGCAAAACTAAGCATGCAGCCTCAGCTCCCCAGATATCCTTTTTTAGAGTTATCTGACGGATTAAATGATTGGTGGGGACCACACATTTTAAAACTCTGCTCATGTGCTCAGACCTGCATCTGATGGTCCTGAGGGGAGAAACCTAACAGCATGAAAAGACCAGAGGCCAAGTAAATGGAAATTTGGCAGGATGCAGCAGGCTGCTGCTGGTGGCTGTAGCCAGACAGGAAAACTGAGATGGTGTGAGTAGAAATGGCTGGAGGGATAAGTCTTTTCTAAGAAGTGATGGAAGGATCTTTTTCCAAGGGGCTGGGGGGCCCCAGCAGACATGATCTCATTACTCTCCCCATGGTTCCCTTGCCCCTGAGATCCAAGCTTAGCTCATTTTCCTAACAAGACCTCTCTCTGACAGTAGAGGGATTAGAAAGTCCCTCAAATCCCACCCATGACAGCTCACTGTGGCAGTCTCCTCACACTGCAAATCACTTGAATTCCTGTGTGCAAAAATGACTGTGGGAGGTGGGGGAGGGGCAGTTGTTCAAGGGACTTGTTTCATTCTGTATTGAGGGGTTGTCTGTTTTACCTTTGCTTTGGCAAAGGGAGATGTTAGCCACTCAGTGAGCCAGGCATTGTTAGACGCAGACTCTTGCATTAATGCACCTTCAAAGTGCTCTTTACTGGTTTTGCTTTTTGTCAGCTAAAACTTTGGTGAAAGCTGTACCCCCATGAGCATTCTTGTCCACTAACTAAGTGATACAAGCTGACCCTTCCCAGAAGCATTCCTAGCCTCCATTTTAATCTTTCAAACACATACCCCGTACATGGTCTTGAGTGAAGCAAGTCCAGAAAGGGTATCCATTATCTCCCCCACCCCCCAGGCACGGTTTCTCTGTGGCATTGGAGGCTGTTCTGGAACTAGCTCTTGTAGACCAGGCTGGTCTCACTCACATAGATCTGCCTGCTTGTGCCTCCTGAGTGCTAGGATTAAAGGTATGGGCCGCCACCGTCCAGCCTTATCTTCCTTTCTTGAACTATAACTGTAAATTGACCATGCTCAGGAATGTGAGCCCTCCAAAAATGCTTTCCTATTAGTAAAGAGGGCCTCCTAAATAAAATTCCCAAAGTGCTTTGGTTTGAGGAGAGCATTACCTTGGAAATAATACCCGTGCTTTCTTTACCTGATGCAGGTATAAATTTCCACTCATATCTGTTGGTCACACATACAAGGTTTGTCCTTGTATGCACTGAGATGCTAACCCACCTGTGGTCAGTTATGGAGGGAGAGTAGGGCCATGTGGAGTGGAGAATTGAGAATACGCAGTGTTGTGGGTATCGAACATCCGGGATCAATTAGACAGTGCAGTTGTTTTTAATCTTTTCTGTGGCATCACACTTTTCTGGACACTGGTAAATATAAATACAAGGTATCTTATTGGACTTTTGCTCATGACAGGTGCTGGATGAGAATCACAGAGTTTGGACAGAAGAAAGAGCATAGCAGCCATGGGTGGTATCTTAGGGTTTGTATTACTGTGAAAAGACACAATGACAATGGCAGCTCTTATAAAGGAAAACACTTAATTGGGGCTGGCTAATATTTTTAGAGGCTTAGCCCATATATCATCATGGCAGGAAGCATGGCAGTGTGTAGGGAGGCATGGTGCCGGAGAAGGAGCTGAGAGTTCTGCATCTTGATCCACAGGCAACAGGCAGTGATCTGAGTACCACACCAAGCCTGGTTTGAGCAAAGGAGACCTCGAAGCCCACATCCACAGTGACATACTTCCTCCAGCAAGGCCACATCTCCTAATAGTGCCACTCATTTTGGAGGACATTTTCTTTCAAACCACCACAGGTGGTCTGAGAAGGCTTCATGAGCTGTGTTTATAAGCTGGTGCCCATCTGCTGCTGCTGAGTATGTGCCAGGCATCTAAAGACATCATCTCATGTAATATACATCACAACTGGGAGGGTTGTTTCATATTACTGCCCATTCACCACCTTAGTAATGTCAGATACAGGCCAAAGATGCTCTTGAGGGAAGAATGATATTAACAGAAATGACTAATATAAGTTGGAAATTGTGTAATTGCTACTTAATAAACTAGCTTGGTTTCAGGGATTAGAGCCAGGGTTTCATGCATGCTAAATTCATGATCTGTCATTGAGCTATACTTTCACCCACAAGATGTATATGTGTGTGTGTGTTTGTATGTGTGTGAGTGTGTGCCTGCATGTATCTGCACACATGTGAATGTCAGAGGGCAACCTCAGATGTTCACATTTTTAAATTTTGAGACAAGGTCCCTTAATGGCCTTGAATTCACTAAGTACACAAGATTGGCTGGCCAGGGAGCCCTCAGGAATGTCTCTGACTTCCTAGTGCAGGGATTACAGTGTGCATCACCATATATGGCTTGGATTCTAGACATCAAGATCACATCCTTGTTCTTGCAAGACAATCACTTTACTGAGCTATCTCCATAACCTCAAAGCAAATACATTTGGTTGAGGAAATCAGAGTACAATCTCTGATTTGACCCCTGCGTGGGTAATTATGTCCTGGTTGGAGTCGTCGCTACTCATTTTTTCTCGAATCTTGCTGCAGAGCAGGAAGGCTAACTTGAGATGGTGGGGCAAACGGAAGGACTGATTTCTCTGTATCTATGTGTCATGGCACTTTGTGGTCTGAGATAGATGAAAGGACACACTTTTTTTTTTCCAGTGCTGCAATGTCTCCTTTTTGCTGCCAATCTAAAGAAACTTGAGAATCTTCACAGCTAGGAGCTGGGGGAGATGCCCTTATTCCAGCTGGGGTGTGCAGCTAACATGAAAGTGGAGATAGAATGCAGACTATAGCGGAAAAGGCATCAGGCAGCCCCTCCCTTGGAAAAGCCCTGTTCCATTCCGATTCTCAATATTTGTTTTGGCCCCAAGCAGCAGACCCCTCTGGAGAAAGAGGAACCTGGTGGGAACAGGAGCAGGGAGGAGGCACTGAAAACCACAGGGTTAGTGATGAGGTGGTACAAAACACACCTAACCAAAATACTGAGTTTAGGGTGGGTCAGGTATGTGGAATTCTGGACTGTTCCATGACCAATGTGAATAGCTAAACACACCCAGATTCCTGGTTTCTGGCAGGTCTGGATTTTCTGAAAAACCTTCTACAAAATGGTCCCAATGCTTGAAAAACCACAATAAAGCCTCCCTCTTACAGCATCACAGAAGCAGTAGCCCTAGGGCTGGTGAATTTACAGATAATAAACAGGATTCCAAAAAGAAAGATCAGTAAAAGCTTTTTTTATTTTTTAATTTTTTTATTTGAATTAGAAACAAGATTGAATTACATGACAATCCCAGTTCCCTTCTCTCTCCCTTCCTCCCCTACCATCCCCCCAACAATCACATATCCTTTCTTCTAATCTACACCTGACTCAACTTTTCTGCTCCCTCATGACCTCTGCATCCTTCCTCTTCTTCCCTTCTCATTCTCGTAGCTCCCTCCCCCCTCTTTCCATGCTCTCAATTGGCTCAGGGGATCATGACCCTTTCCCCTTCTCCAGGGGACAATGTTTGTCTCTTTTAGGGTCCTCCTTGTTGACTAGTTTCTCTGGGAGTGTGGATTGTAGGCTGGTAATCCCTTACTCTATGAGTGAGTACATATCATGTTTGTCTTTTTGTGATTGGGTTACCTCCATCAGAATGGTTTCTTCGAGTTCCATCCATTTTCCTGCAAATTTCAAGATTCAATTGTTTTTTTTCTGCTGAGTAGTACTCCATTGTGTAAATGTACCACATTTTCTCTATCCATTCTTTGGTTGAGGGGCATCTAGGCTGCTTCCAGTTTTTGGCTAAGTAAAAGCTTTTATTTATGTATGTATTTATAGATAGGGTCTGCTGTACCCCAGGCTGACCTTAAACTCATTATGTAGCCAAGGATGACCTCAAACTCTTGATCCCTCTGCTCCACCTCCTGAGTGCTGGGATTACAGGTGTGCCTGGTTTATGTGGTACTAGGGATGGAACCCGGGCTTTGTGCACATCAGATATGCAGTCTACCGACCGAGCTATGTTCCCAGTCCCTTATTTGTCTTTTAGAGCTGAGTTGTTCATTTCAACAGCCCAGATTGGCTCTGTAGATATTCTTTTCTTAAAACCACAGCTGTCCACCCAAGCATTCAGATCAGCTAGGCAGCATACGCCTCCCTTCCAGCCTCCAGCTCCTGAAGATTTACAGAAATGAAGTTCACTTGGTGTAGAATAAAGGACGAAGCCCCATGGTACTACCCAACTGGGGACTCCCTCCCAACCTTATGAATGAATATAAGCCATTTGTTTTATTCATTGCTTGTAGGGAGGTGAGGGGGCGTGGAGAACTGGAGGAACATCAGAGCCAGTCTCCTGTGGGGTCCAGTGCTGAGAAGAAAATTTTAAGGTGGAAGTACGGTGAACATCAAAACTGTTCCTGTAGCATCTCTCTATGCTGCAGTGTTCTCTCAGCAGTTTGGCATGAGATGGGTGGGAAAGGAAATCTCAAGATGTTAGCTTGGTTCTACAAACTCAAGTTCTCTGACAAAGCCACATCAATATCGAGGAAACTGTAGATTTCCTGACCTCAGCCATCGAGAACTTCATGATTGTGGAGAGATAGAAGTCAAGAGTCAAAGCTGGCTTGGGCTTATCTTTAGTTTCCTTTAATAGTTGTTTACTGTCAACTTCTGCATCTTACCTTGAATCCTCACACTACTAGATGACTCTGAGAATACCCAGTGAAGCCTGGCAGACTCTGACCTCCAGGAACCCTAAAGTTAAGGATGCTGTTAAGATGACACATGAGTCTTGCAGACTAGATTGCTCTGCCATTCTGGAGCTTAACTGCTGCTCCCACCAATGTAACTGGGACATGTGTTGATTTATGGTTTCTTTTGTTCTGTGGCTGTACAACTTCATGTAAGGTGGAACATGTCATTTCAGGGTAACTTGAATGCATGTCCCTGAGCTGTGGTCACTCAGATTTGGGTCTGAATAAACCATTTTCTTTTAAAGTTGAGTTGTTATTTTATGTCAAAATTTGTGTGCATTTCCTCATCAGGAAATCCTTATAAGGAGTCTGCTTGCTTCTCAGTTTGCTTAATGTGGTGCTTCCTGTCTCACTGCTGTGATCAAATATCTGACAAGAAGCAGCCTACAGGAGAGAGAGCTTATTTTGGCTCACAATTTGAAGGTACTGTCTAATGATAAGGAAGGTGTGGTGACAAATGCCATGACCTGCACAGCTTTAGGAACTGACCTGACAGGAGCAATAAAAGGACAGACACACTGGCACACCTACAGAAAAGCTCAGATCAGGTGGGCCACACGCTTTGCTCAGATAACCAGTGACAACCAGGAAACTCTGCATGATTGTTATATACCACCGAGTGAGGAGGTAGGTTTATTTTATATGGCTAAATGAGGAGACAAGCTTATTGTATATGGCTGAATGAGGAGACAGGCTTATTGTATACAGCTGAACAAGGAGACATGTTTATTGTATACTGTGGAACAAGCCAGAGGTGGGTTAGCTAATCTGGGTAGGGGTGCTCTGCAGGGCAGTGCTTTTCAATCTGTGGTCACAACCCCCACAGGCCCCCCTATGAGATATCCTGCATATCAGATATTTACATTACAATTGACAACAGTAGCAAAATTACAGCTATGAAGTAGCAATGGAATAGTTTTATGGTTGGGGATCACCGCAACTTGAGGGACTGTATTTAATGGGTTGAGATCCACTGCCAGAGGGGATCAGTTTCAGCTAGCAATCATCGGGGAGAAGGAAGTTTCTGCACACACTGTTCTTGTCTAAAAGACAATGACTTGTAACATCAGCTCTTGGATCAGAGGAAGGCTTTGCCATCCCCACGGGTCTGAGGCGTTGGTGTCTTTGACACCATGTAGCCATGCTCATGTCATTAACACACTCTCACTCAGGACTCCATTCACTCTCGACAGGAACATTAGGCAGCTGGCCACACTTCCTTTCCAGTCAGGAAACAGAGTGATGGATGCTGGTACTCAGCTTGCTTTCTTGTTCTTATTTTGTCTGGGATCCCCAGTCCACAGAACAGTACCACTCATTCAAGGAATCCAGTGTAGAATACCCTCTCAGATATAGCCAAAGGCTTGTCTCCTAGACAATTCTAGGTCTGTCAAGTGGACAGTCAGTATTAACCATCCCAGAATGGTTCTTAGAGATCAGCCAAGTAGTGTTCTTTAGGACCCAACAACAGCCTGGGGACCATATAGTGAAGTTTAATGAGTTTAGAAGGTGTGACTCAGGCTTGAAATATAAACCTAGCTGTGGGAAGCTGTTCTGAGTGGTGATCAGTACCCAGTACAGCCATCACTCAACTAGTGATGGGTAAGATGAAATCAACAAAAACCTCATTGAATTCTGAGAGGGCCAGTGTGTAGAAATCCAAAAGTGGAAGTTGGACCCTATATTTAGCTCTGTCATTGATTAACTCCTGGTTTTCTCTTTTAAGAGGCTGTACCAGCCTTGCTATATGCCTGTCATTCTTTCACAAGTCTGAAAGTGTATGTTAACAATATACCCAGATTCCTGGGAAATGAGAAGGAGGCTGAGATATGACTCAGTTTCCCCTAACCTGTGAGTCACTCATAACTGCAAACATCAACTGTGCCAGAAAGCTCTCTTGGACTTTGTTCTTGCTGCACCCATTGGCTTTTAGTTCCTGAATTACAAAGCTTGGACTTCCCTGTTGATCCCCGACCGTGTATTCATTCACCACAACTGGGGCACTGTGAAAATGGCTGCTGGGCCATGGCCTTTGAACTTGAGCTTGCAAGCACTTAATGAATAAACAATTGCACGTTGATAGTAATGAGAAAAGAAGTCCTTCCATTAATCTTACGTGGCTCTGTCAGTACTTCAGTGACCAAATAGGGAACTTTCCAGGTGTGTAAGAGAGCACAACAAGCCCCATCTCCTAATTCTTCCCAAACAATTCTACCAACTAGCGACCAAACATTCAAATATATGAGCCTATGGGCACCATTATTATTCAAACTGTTACATTTAATCAACAGTGGCTACTTTATAGAAAGCAGTATGTCTCAGAAAGTCTCTGCTTCACTGATATTCAGACTCCTAGAAGGCAAGAATTTCTTGTTGAACTTCACCCTTGGTGGAGTCAAGCCATGATGCCAGTTTGTGGGCACTGGTGGTGTCTGGTGCATACCTGACTAGAGCTTTAAGAAGGCATGGGAGGAGCTTGTTTGCCCTCATCTCCATCCCTGCTGCCACAGAGGAGGACTGGTTTCTCATGCTCTTATTCCTGTAAATCGTCTTCCACTTGCTGCTCTGACGATGTACCATGCTTAGCCAAACCAAACCGAACCAAAGGAAAACAAACAACAGAACCGTAAATGGTCTTGAACTCAAGAGAATTCTTTCTCAATTTCAACCATGCAAGCATTGTGGTTCATTTAACTGGATTGCCAAATTGGTCTTCCCAACACATAACAACCTTCCGGTGTAACTTTTATTTTAATTTAATTAATATAAAGAAGTAGCAAGTTTCTTTATGGCTTTTTCATGCACACTTAGTTTTACCCATTCTTTCTCACCATTCACTGCTGTTTCTTATCTCCCTATTCCCTCTTCCTCAGGTATCCTTCCATTGACCCCATTTTTTAAATTTAAAAATTATGTTTTCATTTTACATACCAACTCCAGTTCCCCTCTCCCCCCCTTCCTCTCCCCATCCACTCTTCAGAGGGGTTAAGGTGGGGATTCAACAAAGTCTGAAATACCAACTGGAGGCAGGACCAAGTCTCTTACCCACCTGTATCAAGGCTGGGTAAGGTATCCAACCATAGAGAATGGGCTCCAAAAAGCCAGTTCATGCCCCTGGGTAAGGTCCTTGTGCCACTGCCAGGGCTCCCCCCAAAGATCAAGTCACATAACTGTCACCCACATTCAGAGGGTCTAGTTCGGTCCCATACAGGTTCCCCAATTGTCAGTCCATAGTCTGTGAGCTCCCACTAGCTAAGGTCAACTATCTCTGTGGTTTTCCCAGTCATTCTCTTGACCCCTCTTGCTCATATAATCCCTCCCCCCTCTTTTAAACTGAACTCCAAGAGCTCAGTCCAGTGCTTGGCTGTGGGTCACTGCATCTGCTTCCATCAGTTACTGGATGTAGGTTCTATAATGACATTTAGAGTAGTCACTAATCTGATTATAGGGGAAGGCCTGTTCAGGCATCCTCTCTACTATTGCTAAGAATCTTAGCTGGGGTCATGCTTGTGGATTCCTGAGAATTTCTCTAGCACCAGGTTTCTCCCTAACTCTATAATGGCTCCCTCTATCTAGAGATCTCTTTCATTGCTCTCCCCCTCTGTCCCTCCCCCAAGTCGGTCTTCTTGATCCTTCATGTTCTCATCCCCCCATACCCTCCCTTCTACCCACCTCCCAGTTTACCTAGGAGATCTCAACTATTTTTCTTTCCTGGGGCCCTCTGTGTCCCTCTTACACTTTCTGTTCACACTGCATCACTCTCTCTTGCAGAAGGATTCACTGTGCTGAGGGTGAGTGAGACCAGCCTCACAGCTAGCCCCTCTGCTTCTCAGCTTAACACCTTCTCAGTACCTTCTGAATAATGCAGCAAGATGCTCTTGCATATTTCTGCTCTTGCAGAAATATCTCATTCATTGCATCACCCAGTCTGTTGAGGAGGCTAAAGAGTGCACACACACTTCTCAGGATACTGTAGGGTTATTATGATGGTAATTCAGAGAGTTTCCACCCAATGGTCCCAGAACACCTTCATGTGAGTGACAGGGGAACAGGAGGGACTGATAAATGCACTTTTATATGCTACACTACAAACACATTTGTGCTTCGTATTGTAGAAATGTATCTGCAAAGACATGTTACTAATAGCACATAAACACCTCTAAGGGTTCCTTTGCTTTCAGTTAACCCCACTACAGCTCAGGTGCTCCTGGAGGAGTGTGAGGTTGCTACCAGCCCCTACTTACTAGACTCTACCTCAAGAGGGAGGAGTGGAAGGGATGATATGGGAACCTCATCAGGAGGCTAAGGCTGACTTCTGGAATAAATAACTGCTGTCTTTGTCCGTCTCCTACCCCTGATAAAGTCTGCTGGCTGGAGATGATATGTAAGCTTTCTCTCTCTTTTTTTTTTTTAGGACTGACTTTACTACACTTCATTCTCAGATCATCAGGTCTCTGAATAAAGTACAATTTGAAGGTGTGTTACAGGGTATCCCTTGCAGTGTTTTTTTTTTTTTTTTTTTTTTTTTTTTTTTTTCTAGGACTGTTCTACCAGGTCCATGCTCACTGACTGGCAGGATTTTTGTTTTTGTTTTTGTCAATAGGAACCCAATCTTTTCATTTCCCTTGCTCAGTAGGCTGCTGGTAACTCCATGGACTTATTTGGAAACTGGGTTTTCTTTTGTAGGTGTTGGTATGGATTGCTTACTAGGTTTTACACAGAGTAGCATTTTGTTTACTGATAATGTGGTGTTTTTGTCTGAGTTTTAAGGATCACATTGCCCAGGGATTATTGCTTGGATTCTTCAGTTTCCATTTTATAGTCCAGATCTTCCTTAGTAGAATCTTGCAGTAAAGTGACCTCATGGCTGGTGGGAAGGTCCTGGCAGGGAACCTGTGCTTTCTTTACTTCCTGTTTTGCATGTCTGCAAAGAAAGGACTTTTTCCCAGGGTCCCATATTTGCTAACTACAGGGGATGATGCTTGGAACGTCTACTTGAAGAGGGTGTAGAGTCTGAGGACTCATTGCACAACCTCTGTAGAGCACGGGGTTACAAATAAATGAGAAGCTAGGAGAATCTGTTTCTCCTTAAGTCAAGACAGATCTTTGATGATTGAGAAATAAAACACTATTATCATTATGGGGAGCTGAGAAGGGAGCTATCCTTGGGAGGTGAAGATGAGCGCAGACTACAGGAGCCTCCAACATTTGATGAGAATTTTGTTCATGCTGGTGTTTCTTTCTGTCTTAACTTCATCAGGTGTTTTTAGGACTGGCTTTATGCTGATGTATTCTGCTAGATGACACATAACTAGACAACACTGGTGAGACCACATGTGACCTTTACCCCAAGAGTCTCTGGATTCTTACTTGCTTCCTACCACCCAGGAGAGCCACATTTCCGACTTACAGAATGAAACTGTGTTTATCTCTTCTTAGACTTGAGGTAAATGGAAGAGTGCATGGTGAGCCTTTTGCTCAATGAATTTTGTCCCAACTCTGGAAAAATAAACAGCACTAAAGCAGTGTTTTCAGAATGTTAATCCCAGCAGCAGCTCCCTCTAGCACTGCATGGAAAGATAGCAGGGAACATTTTCAGAGAAAACTTGAGCTCAAAGCCAGAGAAACCAGTACTGTCTTTACAGCTAGTTCCCTAGACATGCTTCAGAGCTTTGAGAATCTGTCCTAAGCTTCAGTGTATCTAAAACTAGGGGAACAACTCTGTCCATATTGTCATGAAAGAAACCAAATGGTATTGATGCTTCAGGATCCCCATCTATCTCTCTCTCTCTCTCTCTCTCTCTCTCTCTCTCTCTCTCTCTCTCTCACACACACACACACACACACACACACACACACACACACACATTTTCCTGGTGCTGTCCTCACCCCAATGTGACAGTATGAGGAGGCAAGGCCTCTGGGGGTTGATAGGTCCTATGGAACTTTCAGGGGGGAGGTTAGTCTTCCTCTAAAAGGGATTCCAGAGTTTTTTTTTTTTTTTTTTTTTTTTTTTTTTTTTTTTTTTTTTTTTTACCATGGGAGGAGGGTCTAGTGAAAAGTCAGGAGTTTGCTGCCAGGAAAGTTGATCCTGCCGGAATCTGACCACGATAGCTCCTGTGCTTGGGATTTAGGACTCTACAGCTATGAGAGAGAAATCTCTGTTGTTTATAAGCTGCCAGTTTATGGTACTGAATCTAAGATCTGTATTGGTTATTTTTCTCCTCAGTTGTGACAAAATACCTAAGGAGAGGAGGTTTGTTTTGACTCCTGGTTTCAGAGGGCTTTCAGTCCATCATAGTGAGGAAAGCATGAAGGTGAAAGGCTGTTCATGTAGCAGCAGCCTGGAAAGCAAAGACCACAGTCAGAACATTCAAAGGTCCATACTGCTGGCTGGGTATCTCTCCTAAAGGCTCCAATCCCTTGCAAAACAGTGCCATGGGCTAGGTACTGAGCATTCAAAACACGAGCCTGTGGGAGACATTTCAGACTGAAACCATAACAGAACCCTGGAGGCCTTGTTGTTATTGTTGGTGCTCCAATCTAAATTCCTGACCTAGTAATTTAGAAAGGATAAAAAAGTCTTTGGAGGGATGATAATTTAATAGTGAAAGATTGCAGTGATTTTGGAGTTGGCCGTTTGCTGGACTGTGCAAAATCATGTGCTTTGTAAAAAATTTGTAAAGCAACATACGAATCACAAAGTCAAGAAACAATTTATTTGTTTTTCATACCCAATGGCAGTTTTCTTCAATCCCTCTTTCTTCCTTCTTAAAGAGAATGTGAATGAATTTCATGACCTTTTAGTCTTGGCAATTAGAATTTTGTCTTCCCTGTTTAAAACTGCAACTGTGACTCAACCCCCAGCTTGTAACCTTGTTGTTCACTCTGCATCATGGACCTGCATAGACATACAGTTGGGTTGCTGTGCTCAGGGAGCTGTCACAGGTATGCTCCTGTCTGCTCACCTGAGCTTTTCCTTTTGGGTTTGAGGCACTGACAAGAAAATCAAAAACCCTGAGCACAGTAGGCTTGGGTTTTTGGGAAAGACCCTGTACAACATTAAACTCAATAAAAGGTGAAAATTGTCACAGTCAATGATAGGAAGGGCTTTCAAATTTCAGTGCTTGAGGTCATTTAATGGTCTTCTCCAAAACTCTTCACTCTATAGTGTATAAAGATGGTGTAAACTATGTCTTATAATCCAAAGAATTCTGTGCTAAAGATTCTGTTTTGTTTTGGATTCTGTGAGATTGCTCAGTGGGTAGAGACACTTACTGCCAAGCATGATGGCTTGAATTTGATCCTTGGGATTCACATGGTGGAAGGAAAGAACTGACTCCCGGAAACTACCCTCTGAGCCCCATATACATTCAAAATAAATAAATGTGAAAAAGGTAACACACTTAAGAAAATGTAGAAAAAAAAAAGAAAAGTAGATTAATTTCACTCACAAAACAGCTACCATAGAATGACCAGTAGGGAAACTGTTCACAGTGTGAAGATAGTATTAAGCATAGTAAGTTTTTAAAGTTTTTTTGTGTGTATATGAATATTTTTCCAGGTGAGTTTGGAGACCAGAAAAAGGTGTTGGGTCTCCCAGAACTGGAGTTATAGGAGGTTGTGAAAAACCATTTGGTTGTGGGAAACTGAACTCAGGTCCTCTGCAAGTATAGCAAGTGCTACTAATCATAGATCAATCTCTCTAGCCCCCAGAGTAGTTTTTAATATAAAAGGAAGAGTTATATTAACAATTCCTCAATGGAGGCTGTTTATTTTACCCAAACTTATTGCATTTAGGACGAAGAGAAAGTGTTGATGCTACCAGAGGTTTTCTCTATGTAGCTTGCTGAAACACACAGCTGTGATGTGGTTGAAGACTCATGAATAAACATCAGAGTTTGAGATTCATTTGGGGCAGCTGATTTAAATTTGCTTCGTAACCACAGACTATGCTCTACATTCTCTGAGACCTTTTGCAAATCTTTTGTCCAAGAATAACCAGATGAGAGAGTGTGTGAATGTCTTAACGATCCGTTGAGATGTTGATAACCATGTTGATGTTCATGCTAGTGTTAGCCAAGGGCCAATTTTGGTACACTGGCAAATGGAAGAACTGTCTTTTTGACATTGGGAAGTTACATGATTTGCTTGAGGCCAGAGAAGACTGAGTAACCAATCTCTGTATGTGTGCATTGGTGTTTGGCTATGTGTGTGTGTGTGTGTGTACGTGTGACTGTGTGTGTGTGTGTACGTGTGACTGTGTGTGTGTGTACGTGTGACTGTGTGTGCGTGTGTACGTGTGACTGTGTGTGCGTGTGTACGTGTGACTGTGTGTGCGTGTGTACCTGTGACTGTGTGTGCGTATGTACCTGTGACTGTGTGTGCGTATGTACCTGTGACTGTGTGTGCGTATGTACGTGTGACTGTGTGTGCGTATGTACCTGTGACTGTGTGTGCGTATGTACCTGTGACTGTGTGTGCGTATGTACCTGTGACTGTGTGTGCGTATGTACGTGTGACTGTGTGTGCGTATGTACGTGTGACTGTGTGTGCGTATGTACGTGTGACTGTGTGTGCGTATGTACGTGTGACTGTGTGTGCGTATGTACCTGTGACTGTGTGTGCGTATGTACCTGTGACTGTGTGTGCGTATGTACGTGTGACTGTGTGTGCGTATGTACCTGTGACTGTGTGTGCGTGTGTACGTGTGACTGTGTGTGTGTATGTACGTGTGACTGTGTGTGTGTATGTACGTGTGACTGTGTGTGAGGCAGTGTGTGGTAAATGCGCATGTACATGTGAGTATGACTGTTGGTGTGTGTGACCATGTGTATATATGTGAAGGCCATGCCTTCTTTAGGTTTTCCATCTTAGTTTTTGAGACAGGATCTCTCACTGGCCTGGTGCTTGCTGATATGGTTAGACTGGCTATCCTGTAAGCCCTGAGACCCTCTTGTCTCCACCTCCTCAGTGCCGGGTTTATACTTTCACATTACTATACCCAACTTTTCGTATGGGTGCTAGGTATGAAACTCAGGTCCTCATGCTTGTCCAGCAAGCATTTAACTGACTGAGTCATCTCTCCAGTCCCTTTATCTTTTTTGAGAAAATCTCTCTGTGTAGTCCAAACTCTTAAAGCTCTGGCTTCAGACTCTGAAGGGATGGGATCACAGGTGTATGACACCATGCCCAGCTACTGTGGTTTCTACCAAGGGTCAATGATTTCTTCTTGGCATTCAAATGTGGCATAATTTATAATTCACTAAAACATTCAATCTGTTAGACCCAACAAGCCAACCTTTCTTGAAGCTCCAGTTGCTTGCGATTCTGAAGAGTTAGTTTTCTGGGGTAGTATGGTCAAGGGTTCTGTCAGTCAGGAGAACAGCTCTGGAGAAAGGCATTTAGTGAACTATGAAGTGGTTTCCCTCTTCATTGAGTCCATTATTTCTCACAACACTTAAGATTTTATGACTACATGCTTAATGCTCTCTAGAGGTGAGTGGACTTACTGACTTCCAGTAGATACCTCACCAGGTGGGGAAACCCACAGGTGTTGAGTCTGTGCTGAGGCTAACACAAGAATAATGTGTTTGGAGCTTTAAAAGTAGAGCACTAATGTGTGGACCACATTCTTCCAGAGGTGAAGATGACGGAGTGTGTAAGCACCTAGAATTAGATTAGCCCAGTGAGTGAAGAAACAGGTCCAATGGGGCCTTTAGGGGAGAGCTGAGACCAGGAAGGCCTAGGTCAAATCTGCAAAGTGCGCAAAGCCAACTTCGTTTATGGAGATGGGGAGTTGCTCCAGCTTGGATGAAGGTGGGGTTTGAAGAGAGCAGATTAGGAACAAATGAGGGGTTATGTAATCCAAAGACATTTTTGAGAGTTCCAAAGCCAAATTCTTGGGCAGATGGTGCAGGGTCTGGCTGGTGTTAGGACTATTTGGTCCTTATCCTGGACCTGGAGGAATTTCAGCTATGTCAGCCTTTTTCCCTATGAGATACCTAGGGCATGATTCTGTTTCCCTAGAAGGGGGACAATTCTGCCGGTATAGCTCACTCACCCAGCGTAGAAAACATTCTCCTGGCAATGACTCAGTGATATGCTGAACTTGCTGAGTCTTAAGATTGAAGGGGAGAAAGGGGACATTTCTATAAATGAGAACACCATCCAGGGCATTGAGGGAATTTATTAGGTCTGTTCAACTCCATAATAACATAATAACAAACAGAACCATGACTAATGGCTTAGGGATTCTTGTGAGGCAGGTCTTAAGTCCAGACCTTTCTTCCTCATTCCTAACTCCCTTTCTGATGCTTTCCCATTCCTAACTCCCAAGCCTAACTCTGGGCTTCATTGTGGCTTTTCTGCTTAATCTTAGTTACCTGTATTTCCAATCATTGATTCTTTTAGGACTTGGAAATTTAGAACATTCTACCATCTTGGATCTTTGTAATTTGTACTTAGAGGACCAAGGGAGTATCAAGATCTAGACTTGCACCAGAGTTGAATAATAGAATCTTCTTTTTCTCTTCCAACAGTCCTTTATTCTCATTCTCTCTATGTCTCTTTCCCTTCTCTTCCCTCTTTCTTCAACATAAGAGGAAAGAATGGAAACAGAAAACTAAAATTAGACATACCTGACCAATGATTCTGCTTTGGGCAATGGAAAGATAAATCATACCCACATTTCTGTTTTTCCCAGGATCTGAAGCACAACCTTGACTGTTTGGGCAGTTGGCTATTCTGGGGTACATTTCAGAAATAACTCATGTTTATTTATCGCTGGATATTTATAGCATCGTTTCAGAGTTGGTTTCCAGTAACCCCACGAAGGATCATGGGCTCCAGCAACAGCAGAGGAGACTGCAGAGAGGACCTGAGCAGGGAGGGATACTGGCATTGCTAGAGGCTATAGCCCCTCCCTCTGCTTAGTGTTTCTCCAACTGAGGTTGTGGGGCTAAGGGGCGGGTACTGAAAAACAAGACTTGAGCTTTGTTTTTCTGTGAGTCTTCCCGGAAAGGATGTTAGAGTCTAAATCGGATTACTTCTCCAATTTGATGGAGTGTGGATACACACACACACACACACTCACGCACAGATACTTTGAGCTCAGGCAGAGATAAGTGTTGACATTTCTGGAGGCACAAAACGATCATGAATTCCTGAGCAGTCACCCATAGACCTGAGCTGCCTAGGAATGCTGACTGTTCCAGGCACTGACATCATTCCTCTTCCAGCTCCGAGAGGAACCCTCTGACCCCCAGGTCTTAGGGCAGTTATTTTTAGCCTGCAAACCCTACCCATTGGCATTCCCTTGGTGTCCTCAGGGAGCCAGGTTTCAGGAAGGGCCTTTGACTTCACTGAACTTCCAGTTCTGATCTCTGCCTGAGAAAGAACCAAGAGTGAGGCGTAAGAGATGAAGGGAAGTGGGTGATTGGTGGCACACGCCTTTAATCCCAGCACTCGGGAGACAGAGGCAGGCAGATCTCTGAGTCTGAGGCCAGCCTGGTCTACAGAATTCCAGGACAGCCAGAGGTACACAGAGAAACCTTGTCTTGAAAAAACAAAAGAAAAAAAAGGGTGCTGGGTGTGTGTGTGTGGAGCACATCTGATCCAGCATCTTCACTGGGCTAGAGAGGTTAAATGGTTTATTCAAGCTCAAACCACCGATTGTAGATTTGCCCTCCCAGCCTTCCTACAGATTGCTGTTTCTTTCACTTAGTGGTTCCCAAAGAAGTTGCCCTTAGAAACCTTTGCACTCTAGAAAATTATTTGTGTGTAAGTATGTATGTGTATGCATGTGGTATATATGTGCATTTGTGTTCCTGTGTGTGTGTGTGTGTGTGTGTGTGTGTGTGTGTGTGTGTGTTTGTGTTGAGGTGAAATTACTCTCCATCTTATTGTTTGTTTTTTTAATTTAATTTTTTGAGAACTTTGTACATGCGTGTTGTATCTATATTACTCCGTCCACCTGCTCAAATGGCTCCAATGTTCCCCCTCCAAAATTCGGTCTCTTCTTTAATTACTATTTGTGGTCTTATATAGTTTATAATCTAATAAAGTCACTGAAGATCAGAATGCAAAGCCAGCTACACCAGACTGGGCCGTGGTGGCACACACCTTTAATCCCAGGACCCAGGAGACAGAGACAGATGGATCTCTGTGAGTTCAAGGCCACCCAGGACTACATGGAAGTGAATCAGTCTAAAGGAGGAACAGAGTTCACACCTTTAATCCCTAGAGAGGTATATAAGATAGGAAGAGGGCATTCAGTATTCAGTCTCAGGGCAATTAGTCTCCAGACACGTTGAGGTCAGGATTGCCCCAGCCCTGGTAGAGGTAAGAGCTCTCTGGTAGCTTGGCTGTTTTGCTTTTCTGATCTTCAGCTTGAATCCCAATATCTGTCTCTGGGTTTTTATTGTGCATGCTACAATTATTGTTAGGTGTGTGTGTGTGTGTGTGTGTGTGTGTGTGTGTGTGTGTGTGTGTACCTAAACATACACTTGTACACTTGTGTGGACTTGTGTCCAAGACTGAACACTTTGGATTGGGGATTAGACATCCTATGTGGTAACTCTTTCCTGGGGGAAATTAATTCTCTCTTAAGAGCATTGACATCTTGTAGCTCTTCAACTAGGGGTGGGGCCATGTGGAATTTCCCCTGTCCACATTGGCTTGTCAACTAGCATTGCCACTATGCTGTTCTTTCCACCTTAATTTTTGAGACAGGGTCTTACACAGAATCCGGAGCTCACAAATTTGCTAAGACCAGCTGGCCAGTGAGCCTAGGGAACCTTCTGTTTCTGCAACTCCAGAACTGGGAGTATAAGTGCATGGCACCATGTCAAAAGTGCTGTCACCATGCTCAACGTTTGACATGGATGCTGGGGATTCATCTTATGTCTTTATGCTTGAGCTGCAAGTATTTCACCTACTGAGTCAAATCTCCAGACCCTGGGAAATTGTTGATGATCCCAAAGGAGTTATCCTAGTCAGCATTAACTCTCAAGGTCACACAACCTAGAATCATCCGAGAAAAGAATTTTGATTGAACAGTTGTCTAAATCAGGTTGGTCTGTGGGCATGTCTGTGAGAGATGGTCTTTATTGCCTTAATTGATGTAGGATGGTACCTATCCCTGGGCAGGATATATATATGAATGAGCCAATAAATGAGCAAGCAAAGAGTGTTCCTTCATAGTTTCTGCTTAAAGTTGCTGCCATGACTCCCCACAGCCTCAATGATAGCTTGTGATCTGGAAATTTAAGCTAGACATTTTCTTTTCCTAAATTGTTCTCGGTCAGCCTAGCATTGGTGGCACACACCTTCCATCCCAACAATCGAGAGGCAGAGGTAGGCAGATGTCTGTGAGGCCAGCCTGGTCTACAGAGGGAGTGCCAGAATAGGCTCCAAAGTTACACAGAGAAACCCTTTCTCAAAAAACAAAAAAATTTGGTTTTGGTCAGAGTATTTTGTCATAGCAAAAGAAAGTAAACTAGGACAAGGTCTTGTCTGTATGGATTGTGTCTGTCAATATATGCCATAAAAATTAAATCTGAGAGATTGTGAAGATAGCTAAGTGAATAAAGTCCTTGTCTTATAATAATGGGATCCTGAGTTAGACCCCCAGGGTTCACATTAAAATTTGGACATAGTGGTGCACACCTGTAATCCCAGCAACAGCAAAGCACAAGCAGAAGGGTTCTCCGGCTTGCTGCACTGTCACTCAAAATGAATTGGTTAGTTCAGGTTCAGTTAAAAACTCTGTTTCAAAAAGTAAAGAGTGACTTCAGTATGAAGATGTTTGCTTATAGCCTCTGCATTCACAGACACAGGGGCTTATGCACTGATGCACACACAAGTATGTACACACACAGAGACACACACACAGACAAACACACACACACACACACACACACACACACACACACACACACACATACAAAGCTGAGAAATCAGGCAGATATATTGTTAGTTTGAAACTATCCTGGGTGACATAGCAAGATTCACTTTAAAATAAATAAGTTAATAAATACAGCTGAGAACCACAACATGCATTTATTAATACAGGGTAAGTATTATAATAAAATAAGTTATGACAATTGTATTATTTAGATACAAAATAGTGGAAAAGTGGCATTACTCTATTTTGTTTATTTTTTAATTGAAAATAAATATTTTCAAACAATATATTCTGATTATGGATCCTCTCCCTCATTTTCTCACTGACCTTCCCCACCTCTGCACCCATCCAACTCCATGTCTTCTTTCTCTCTCTCTTTACAAAACAAATAGGCAAATTTAAAACAAGGACAAACAAAGAACAAAGAAAAGGCATGATATTACTTGACCAGAGTCGAAGTGACAGAATTTGAAGACATTAAATCAGGTTACAGAATAGATTTTTATTTTGATGAAAATCCTTACTTTGAAAATAAAGTTCTCTCCAAAGAATTTCATCTGAATGAGAGTGGTGACCAGTCATCAAAGTCCACGGAGATCAAATGGAAATCTGGAAAGGATTTGACAAAACGCTCAAGTCAAACACAGAATAAGGCCAGCAGGAAGAGGCAGCACGAAGAGCCAGAGAGCTTCTTTACCTGGTTTACTGACCATTCTGATGCAGGTGCAGATGAGTTAGGAGAGGTCATCAAAGACGATATTTGGCCAAACCCCTTGCAGTACTATTTGGTTCCTGATATGGATGATGATGGAGAGGCAGAAGATGATGATGATGATGAAGGGGGGAAGGAGAGGAGGATGAAGGCGAGGATGATTAGCACAGAAGACTGATGGATTCCAACTCTCTTTTTTATTTTCTTTTATTTTCAATTTTCTCCAGTCCCTGGGAGCAAGTTGCAGTCATTTCCCTCCCCTCCCCAATCCCTCTTGTGCTCAGTCGCCCTGTTTTTGAGGTCTCTTCTCAACACTATGGTTCTCAACTTATTTGGGGGGAAATACCTTGAGCAAAATACAACGAGAAAAGAATCTCCACTCTTCTGTTCTAAATTCATTTTTATCCTTATCTCAAACTATGGATTCAACACCGCCAATGTGCTCTGTGGGGGGAAAAGAAAAGCCCTCTGGCTCCCTGGACTCTGCAGGAGACTGGGGGGTGCTAGGCCCCTGAGTAGTAGTGCATAGAATTCTAGCTTTTTTCCTTTCTCTGTATATTGGGCTCAGAGATTACACTGTGTCTCTATGTGAATACAAACAGTTAGCATTTACCAACATGTATCTGTCTACTTTCTCTTGTTTAATAAAATGAAAAAAAAATACAGAAAAAAGGGGGGTTAGAAGGTCAGCAAGGGTGGGTTTGAGGTGTCTGGGGGAGTTAGTGGGCATTGTGACAACATGGCTTCTCCTTTGGCATGTTTAATTGTGATGTTTAACAGACATCCTTGCAGTTTAAGGTGACACTTTTAAAATAAAATTCTCTCCTAAAGATGACTTGAGCCCTGCCACTCAATGGGAGAATCAACAGAACCTGTAGGGTTTTATTTGGAAATGACATTCTCTGTTGTAACTTTATTTTTAATTTTTTAAATTTTTTATTTTTTTGGTTTTCACTGGAAGGAAAAAGATGCTCATTTTTAAATGTTAAAGTGTACAAGTTGCTTTGTTACAATAAAACCAATGTGTACACAAAGGACCGGATGCTTTTCTGTCAGGGCAGATGCTCAGTATGACCTTCCAAGTTTGACCTGCATAATGACATCATGTCAAACTCTGTCTCCCTAACTTGGTATTTTTTGATACGCACTTTGCAGGATGACCTCAGGTCTATGCAGACTGAGTTAAAGGGATTTGAACCATGTCTTAATGTCCGTAATTGAGTGATTGGGTATAGTTTGCTGCCATGGACTTGGACCCTTTATTTTTTATCTCAATTTGGCATTTTTTAAAATGGGCCTTTTGTTGCCTGGATATTATGACAGTACCTGCTCCTACCATGTCACAGAGCTGTTACTCTAATGCCATCTGTACGAAAGACAGCTACAGGAATGTCTACATTGGCAGTGAACTGGCCAAAAAAGTAGGCTGTCAAGTATGCAGTCCATGGGGTGGTCAGGAGTGCAGTGTCCTAGGTATGTAGCAGGAGCTCTCAGATTTGACTTGGAATCTGGGTGGGTAAAGTGCTCTTGTCTGCTCAATGCCATTGTGCAGAGAATAATGTTTTGGGAAGCTACCTGATACATAAGCTTTTTAATGTAAAATAGAGCTAAAATTAAATGCCAATTTTTTCAGAGATTAATGGACAGCCTGGTCAAATTCAAAGTTTTTTGATGTATAAAACTTTATAAATGGAACTACTCCATCAATAGGCAAAATGTAACTGAAATCTGTCTAGATGGATAGTGTATAATTTCTGCACAGGACTCTGTTTAGTAAATACATCACTGTATATGTCAGGAATCTTGCTCCAATAAAGGAACGTAAAGATTAAAAAAAAAAAAGAAAGAAAAGGCATGATAGACATATATTAACACACACACACACACACACAAAACCCATAAAAACACAAAATTGGAAACCATAATATACAAGCAAAAGACCAATAAGGTTAAAAAATGCCAAAACAAAGCAGTATGATACATAAAATCTCCAAAGTACTATTGAGTTTGTCTTGCATTGGTCATCTACAGCTGGGCATGAGACCTGTCCTTAAGTGTGGTTTGCATATCCAGTGATACTCCATTGGAGAAAACTAATTTTTCCTTTGTAAGAAATTGTTAATTGGAGATAGCTTAGTGAGGTGTGGGAGCTCATGTCCACTTACCTACCCCCTCTCGGTGATATGACCTCATTTGCCTTGGCCCAGCACAGACCCTATGCATGCTGTCTCAGTCTCTGTGAGTTCCTATGTGCTTCAGCTCCATTGTGTCTGAAGACACTGTTTACTTGTTGTCATCCATCCCCTCTGGCTCTTATAGTCTTTCCTCTTCCTATTCTGCATAGCTCCCTAAACCCTGAGGGCTGGATTTGATGAGGGTCACATTTAGGACTGAGTGTTCCAAGGTCTCTCACTATCTACACATTGTTCAGCTGTGTGTCTCTATTTGTTCCCATCTACTGTATGACATAACTTCCCCAATGACGGTTGAGTGAGGCACTGGTCTATGGGTACAGCAGAATGTTGTTAGGAGTCATTTTTATGGCTGTGTTCCTTTAGCCATAAAAGGTTGTGGTTCTCAACCTTCCTAATGCTGTAACCTTTTAATATAATTCCTCATGTTGTGGTGACTCTCAACCATTAAATATTTCATTGCTATTTTGTAACTGTGATTTTGCTACTTCTATGAATTGTAATGTAGATAATCTCATATGCAGGATACCTGATATGTGACCCTCTAAAGGGGTCGTGGCCCAAAGGTTGAGAACCACTGCTTTAGCAGAATAGTAGTATTTGGTACACAGCCTATCTAGGCTCAGGTTCTTGGCCACCTAAGCAGTGTCAGGCATGGGTTCCATCTCATGGAGTGGACCTTAAATCCATCAGATAGTGGTTTGTTATTACCACAATGCCACTATCACACCAGCGAATCATGCAGGCAAGTCACTATTGTAGATTGCAGGATTTGTGGTTGGGTTAGTGATTATGTTTGTCTTCTAGTAGTGTGAAGAGTTCCTTTCTGTACCATAAACATTATCCATGGAAAGAGTGGAATTATGGGGCTTGAGAGTTGGCTCAAAGGTTAAAAGCACTGGGTGTTCTTCCCAAGGTCCTGAGATCAATTCCCAGCAAGCACATGGTGGCGCACAACCATCTGTAAGGAGATCGGATGCCTCCTTCTGGCCTGCAGGCATACATGTAGGTATAACTCTGTATACATATTAAATAAATAAATCTTTAAAAAAGAGTAGAATTATTTTATATTTTGCAAATCTTTTTTTTTTTTAAATCTGGGTTAATGGAAGACAGCAGGGGTTTCATATCTCCTTTCTCAATCAGTTATAAAATCTCATGTCACATAGTTGCTGGAAATGCCACTATGAGACGATGAGAGAAAAAATGTATCTAAACATTATAGTATTATTATAAACAGATCTGTATATCTCTGGGTTCTCTGCACACTCCTTCAACATCTGTACATGTCCCAACGACAACCTTTTTCACTCTGGATCAGACTACCATTCAATAAATATTCATTAGAAAACTACTATTACAACAACAACAACTACTACTACTACAACTATTACTACAACTACAACAACTACTACTATTACTACTACTACACAGGAGAGCTGGTCACACCCCTTGCTCGGGCTGTACCGGTAAACTGGCCCTAGTGGCAAGGGCTCAGAAGAGCTGGCCCCAGATGGCCTCAGCTACCGCACTCATGAGAGCTGGACCCAGTGGCATGGGAAAGCTGGCGGGCTGACCAACTCAGCTACCATCCAGGTCCAGACCCAGGGCTTTGAGTTGGTCCACCCCAACATCTACCCATCTACGAGTGCTGGAGCCCACAAAGGGGCTGGTCCTGGGGATCCATAGACACAGGATCTCCATGACTCAGGGCATCAGCAGGATATTTGAGAGTCTCGATGAAGGTCCAGTATTGATGGTATAGCAGAAGCCAGAAGCCTTTAACTAGGCTAATGACTCATTGTAATGAACATTTGCAAATAAAGACTTCCAAAGCCAGTGCCACTGCGATGAATGAATATGTGTTGGGGAGGCAGGTAAGATGGAGGAGCGACACAGGAGGCTGCAGTTGACAGAGGTCGGTGCCCAGAGGAGTCAGCAAGAGTTTTGTTGTTTTAAAATTTTTTATGTTTTATTTTCTTTTTTTTGGGGGGGTTACAATGGTGGAGGGCAGATATGGAAGGGCTGGGAAATGAGTGGGGCTGGGGTACAAATATTCAATAATAATTATGTTTAAAAAAGGAAAACTACTACTAAGTTTTTTCCCCAAATAGTTTTTTCCCCAAAACTCAGTTGTAAAAGAAAGAGAACTTAGTTTTTCTAATGTAATTAAACATCTGATTCACAGCCCACATTCTGCCAGACTGCTGGGAAACTTGATCCTGGTATTCCTTCACAGACTTTACTTCCTCTACCCAAAGAATGTGGTATAATCTTAGGGTCTCACAGAGGGCAAGAACTTTCGACTGACTCCTACAGATTCACATGGCCCTGTGCGCTCAGTCAGCTACAATGCAGAGATGAGATGCCGGTGGTTGTCTGATGGCTCCCACTCTGAGCATCTTTGGAAGGCTTGGGGTGGAAGTTTTTGATCTGTGTCCTTCTGTCTCATTCAGGGTCTGGTTCTTTCTGCTGGAGTGCTGGGAATGTGGGCACAGGTATTCAGGTCGAGGAGCCACACTCCTGTTCCTTTTCTGTTTTCGTGTGTGTGTGTGTGTGTGTGTGTGTGTGTGTGTGTGTGTATTCCACATGCATGAACATGTGTGTAGAGGGGTGTGCATGCATTGCATGTGCATGGTTGTGGAGGAATCATCCTCCATTTCTACTTCCCACCCTGCCTCATGCTTCCCTTGGAATTAAATGGGTTCATAATCAATGTGCCTGGTAAACACTAAAGTACCCAGTAAGGGTTGGTGTTCATATTCTGCAGTTTTTAATCAAGGATACTGAGGTACAGCAATTGAAGGGAAAGAGAACACACTCCAGAGTTTCTATACTTCTCATGAAAATGGCAACTGGCTACTTTTCAATGACTGTCTGAAGCTGTGTGTCAGCACTCCTGGGGAAGAAACAGAAGCATCAGCCTATCCTTACCTCTTCCTCAGCAGCTCTCTGTTCCCAGTGCACTGGGGTATTTTATTGGAAGACAGTCCTCTGAGGTTGCACAGTAGGCCTGGTGGGTGGTGCATTCCTTGCAGAGGCTCAATGTGTGAAAGTCTTGAAGGGAATCCCCCGAGTTCAAGATTCTGGCATGGCTTTATATATAACTTTTCCAGCCTCTGCTCAGACTCACCTTCCTCTGGGATGGGCAGATAGGTTTCCCCTTAGCTCCTCCAGTGACTCACTCCTTGCCCCAAGAGTTTTCAGTGGTGTTAGCTAGTATGTCCTTGCTTCTCTAGAACTTGGTTCTCTCTGGGGGAGCTCTCAGCCATTTCTATAGGATACACAGACCACGACACATCTTTTGACAGTAAGAATCGGAAATATGCTTGTGTATGGAGGTACGTGTGTGTGTGTGTGTGTGTGTGTGTGTGTCTGTCCGTCCAGGGCCCTCTATAAACATACATTCCATGAACAGAAAGGCACAGTGTGGAACAATCTTCTCTTCCCTTTGAAGACTGGAAGGCCTCTGAGGGGTTAGTCTAGAAGATACATAGTATCTGAATAATTAAGTTTTTTTTAATGGAAAGCACACTGTGTTGCTCTCTGTATACTTTCTTAAGGTATGATGCTCATGACTGGCTGTGTAGCCTAGATAAAGCTGCTGCTGCACTGTGCTCCATGCTGATGTTTTCTTGTGTGGAGATCAGAAGTGTGAGCAACCCCCACTGGACCCTACAGCCAGACACTGAGCTCTTGTGAGTCTGGGTAGCATAATCCTCCAGTTCCTCTGGAGCAGAAATTGGAGCTGGATGGGATTTGTTGCAGAGAACAGGATGAGGACTCAGCTCCAGCCTGGGCTTCCTATGCAAGCCACACTACTTATGAGTCAAGAAGCCACGGTATATTACAACTCAGAAAACCCAAACCTTGGACTGTCTGCTCCAGAGCACACTCATAGGTGAATTGGAGGTGAGTCAGGAGCCTTCAAAGGAGGAAATGACTTATCAGGCCTAACTTCCTGGCAAGCATGTCCATCAATCATTTGCAGAAAACAGAAGAGCAAGAAAGCACTTTGCAAAGTCCAGTTGCAAATTCCCCTTTTCTCCAGGCTCCCTGGAACTGTCATAGCCTGTGCGCTGCCTCAAGGGGGCCCAGGTGTCCTTGCACAGTGTCAACCAGTTCTGTGAGGTTCAGGAGTTCCCTGCATGACCCAAGTCTGTGTTTCATGTGCTGTCAGGATCCCCTGCTCTATACTATCACCAGTTAAGTCTCTTCTCCTGGAGGGGTTTGTCATGATATTGCAGTTGAAGGCCCATAGCACCATCACAGCACCATTAAATAGCTCCCAAGATGCCTCCACAATGTGGTTTGGAACCCAAATTTAGTCCTTCTCCCAAGGATGCTTGTGATCCCATCTCTGGTCATCATTGATTGACCTTAAATTTTAGGGAGACCTAGGCCTTTCTAAATAGATTCCTATGCTTACACAGCATCCTCTACTACTCTGGTTTAATGATTTCCACTAGTTATACATCATGACTTCCTCTCCTCCTCCTGTTGTCCCTCCTCCTCTTCCTTCCTCTTCTTCTTCTTTGGATAGAGGTATAGAGGATCACATGTAATCCAGCCTGGCATCCAAGTCACTATGTGGTTGAAAATAATCCTGAACTTCTGATTCTTCTGTTTCATATCCTGGGTGCTTGGTTTACAAGTGCATACCACCACACCCAGTTTATGCGGTGTTGGGGATTGAACCTAGGACTTCCAGGCACTCTACTGACTGGATCACATTACCAGCCCCATAACTCTACGTTCTGATGATTCAATTTCTGTACTTCATAAAGGTGCCAAGAGTCCCTGGAATTAGAGACTGATGGAAATTAGGATAACCCTTGACCTGACAGGAGAAGAAACTGGGGCTCAATCTGGATTCCACACCAAGAATACAGAAAAAAATTCAGGCAAGAACCAGGGTAAATGTACAATAAAGGAACTTCTGGAGGTATCACCATCCCTGACTTCAAGCTCTATTATAGAGCTATAGTCCTGAAAACAGCTTGGTATTGGCACAAAAATAGACAGGTAGACCAATGGAATCAAATTGAAAACCCTTATCTTGTCGCACCTATCTCGACCAGCAAGAAGGACACGACCACGACTCTTCTTCAAGCAGTTTATTCAGGAACCTTGTACATCAGCTTCTCCTTCTATTTCTACCTCAGCTTCTCTCTCTGCTTCTTCTATCTCTCTCCCAGCCCCCTGGCAAGCCCTTAAAAGCAAGCTCATTACCCAATTAACTCGTGCCACCTGGCAATCCCAGATAGCAAGCTCATTACCCAATTAGCTCACGCCACCTGGCTATCTCGGATAGGTCACAGCTGGAGGAGGCACACCGGATCCACTAAGCGATTCCAAATAAGGCTTGTTTACAGCTAAGCTCGGTCTCCCTGGCATCCAGCCAGGTGCCATCTTGGGGCTGTGGCTCCCCACACCTTATATTAACCCACACACCTCTGAACACCTGATTTTTGACAAAGAAGCTAAAATTATACAATGGAAAAAAAAGGAAGCATCTTCAACAAATGGTGCTGGCACAACTGGATGTTGGCATGTAGAAGACCGAACATAGATCCATATCTATTGCCATGCACAAAACTTAAGTCCAAAGGATCAAAGACCTTAACATAAATCCAGCCACACTGAACCTCTTAGAAGAGAAAGTGGGAAGTACCCTTGAACGAATTGGTACAGGAGACTGCTTCCTGAACATAGTACCAGTAGCACAAACACTGAGATCAACAACTAATAAATGGGACCTCCAGAAACTGAGAAGCTACTGTAAGGCAAAGGACACAGTCAACAAGACCAAATGGCAGCCCACAGAAATGGGAAAAGATCTTCACCCACTCCAATCTGACAGAGGGATGATTTTCAAAATTTACAAAGAACTCAAGAAGTTAGTCACAGAAACACCAGATAATCCAATTAAAAAGTGGGTTTTAGAACTAAATAGAGAATTCTCAATAGAGGAGTCTAAAATGGCTGATAGATACTTAAGAAAGTGCTCAACATCCTTAGCCATCTGGGAAATGCAAATCAAAGCAACGCTGAGATACCATTTTACTCCTGTCAGAATGGCTGAAATCAAAAAACACCAATGACAGCATAAGCTGGATGAGGATAGAGGATGTGGAGAAAGGGGAACACTCCTCCACTGCTGGTGGGAGTGCCAGCTTGCACAGCCACTTTGGAAATCAGTATGGAGGTTCCTCAGGAAAATGGGAATCAGTCTACCACAAGATCCAGCAATTCCACTCTTAGGCATATACCCAAAAGACACACATTCATACAACAAGGACATCTGTTCAACTATGTTCATAGCAGCACTATTTGTAATAGTCAGGACCTGGAAGCAACCTGGATGCCGCTCAACTGAAGAATGGATAGAGAAAATGTGGTACATTTACACAATGGAGTACTACTCAGTGGAAACAATAGAACAGGAAGAAGTCAAAGTATCTTTATTTATAGGTGATTTTTACACATAAAAGACCATACTGACTCCACCAGGGAACCCTTAAAGCCAATAAACACTTTCACCAAAGTAGCAAGACACAAAATTAACTCACAAAAATTAGTAGCCTTCCTACATACAAACGACAGAATGAGAAAAAGATTAGGGAAACACATCCTTCCACAAGAGCCTCAAAAATATCTTGGGGTAAACAACTAAACAAGTGAAAAATTTGTATAATAAAAAGTTTAAAACAACAAAGAAATTAATTGAAGAAGACGCCAGAAACTGGATCTCCCAGGTTCATGGATTGGTAGGATTAGTATTGTAAAAGTTGCTATCTGACCAAAGGCGACATACAGATTCAATTTAATCCTCATCAAAATTTCACACAATTCTTCAAAAAACAATCTTCAACTTCATACAGAAACCTAAAAAGCCAAAATAGCTAAAAACAATCCCAAGTAGTAAAAGAACTGCTGGAGGTATCACCATTCCTGATTTCAACTTTTATTAAAGAGCTATAGTAATAAAAACAGAATGATACTGTCATAAAACAAAAGGAATTGAAGACCCAGACATAAGTCCACTAACTATGATCACCTGATTTTTTATAAAGAAGCCAAAGAATACAACCTGTAGAAAAGACAGCATCTTCAACAAATGATGCTGGTCAAACTGGATGACTGCATGTAGAAGAATAAAAATAGATCCATATCTATGATATTCACAAAACTCAACTCCAAATAGACCAAGGATCTCAACCTAAGACCATACACCCCGAATTTGGTAGAAGAGAAGATAGAGAATAGTCTTGAACTTGTTGGCACAAGAAAAGACTTTCTGAATAGGAAGCTGACAGCTCAGGGTCAGAAAACAACAGCTAAAAATGGCACATCATGAGGCTAAAAAGCTTCTGTACGGCCAAGGACACTTGAGGTAAAGTGGCATCCTACAAAATGGCAGAAAAGGGTCTTTATCTATAATACAGATGACAGAGGGTTAGGATCTAAAATATATAAAGAACTAAAAACCAAAACCAACAACAACAAAAAGCTGACCATAAGAAAGCAAATATCCCAATTAAAATTGGGATATAGAACTCAACAGAGAGTTCTTAAAAGATAAAACACAAATGTTGAGAAACACTTAAAGAAATGTTCAACATCCTTAGCAAGAAATGTAAATCAAAGCTACCTTGAGATTTCAACTTATACCAATCAGAATGGCCAATATTAAAAATAAAAAGGTTACAACACATGATGATGAAGACACAAGTAAAGGGGAACACTTATTTATTGCTAGTAGGAGGGCAAACTTGTGTGGCCACTATGGAAATCAGTGAGGTAGTTTCTCAGGAGTCTGGGAATAGATCTACCTAAAGATCCAGCTGGAGTAACCTTGGGCATACACCCACAGGACTCTACAATGTGCTACAGACATACTTGCTTATTGGAGAGATGCTTATTCATTGCTGTTCTATTCATAACAGGCAGAAATTGCAAAGAGCCTAGATGCCCATCAATTGATGAATGGATAATGAAAATGTGGTACATTTGCCCAGTGGAATATTATTCAGCTGTTAAGAAAATTTGAAATTATTGCTGGGAGTTGGTGGCACATGCCTTTAATCCCAGCACTTGGGAGGCAGAGGCAGGAGGATCTCTGTGAGTTTGAGGCCAGCTTGGTCTACAGAGTGAGTTCCAGACAACCTCCAAAGCAATACAGAGAAACCCTGTCTCAAAAAAACCAAAAAAAAAGAAAGAAAATTTGAAATTATGAAATTTGCAGGTAAATGGATGGAACTAGAAAAAATAACATTGAGTGAGGTAAAACAGACCCTAACTGACAAACATGTATGTTCTCTCTCTCTTCCTCCTTTTTTGTTTTTTTTTTTTTTTGAGACAGTGTTTCTCTATGTAGCTCTGGCTGTCCCGGAAATAGCCTCAAATTCAGCGATCTGCCTTATTGTCTCCTGAGTGCTGGGATTAAAGATGTGCACCACCATCACCTGGATAGCATTTTTTTCCTTAATTGGTCTTTTGCTTGATTGTTTTAATTTTTATTTTTGTTGGATTCTTTTGTTTCTTGTTTTTTTTGTTTGAGAGAGAGAGAGACAGAGACAGAGAGAGACAGAGAGAGACAGAGAGAGACAGACAGACAGACAGACACACACACACACACACACACACACACACACAGAGAGAGAGAGAGAGAGAGAGAGAGAGAGAGAGAGAGAGAGAGAGAGAGAGACATATGGAGGATCTGGGGGAAATTGCTGAAAGGAGAAAAACATCAAAATATATTTCATGAAAAAAACTTTTACCAATAGACACTCAATAATTCATGTGCCATTGTTAATAATAACAATGTTATTATATTCACTTCTATAACCATGGAAATTACTCTTCAGGTTTGAATTCAAGGACTCAATTGCCCAAAGTATACAAAATTAGTTTGAATGCAGTCAAAGTCTTCATGCAATTTGATGATTTACTGATTTTGTTTGGGTATTTGTTTTGAGGGAGTTTGTCTTTCTAGCCTAAAGTCCATAGTTATAATTTTTCTTCCTTTACTCTCACAATGAACACAGTATTCCATCTCCATACAATCTGTGAACTGCTTCACAGAACAAAGCTGTCATCATTTCATTTCACACTCATCCAATGGTAACACAAAGGGCTGTAATTGATGTGGTTGAGAGACCAACATCCAAGCAATAAAAATGAATTCCGTATGATGGTCTGCAGCAAGGCAAATGGAGCCAGTGTCTGGGCTTAATGGAAGTGGGGAAATCGATCCCAGATGACTGTAGTGTTCACAGAGACAGTCTCTAGCTTTCCAGCTGAAACCATTTCTGATGGCAGCTTGTCTCCAACATATGTTGTACAGACCCGGGTTATTTACGGGATGCCCCGAGAGCAGCCAGGCTCCAGGTATAACAACAGGGCCTGCATGCGTGAAGGCTGAGGTCATGTAGTTATTCATTTCAAGCTGTAAAGGCATTTGGTTTAAAGAGCCCAAGAGACTCCACAGGGATTGGTTTTCAGAGAAGAAAAACAGCCCCGAGTTCTTTTCCTGTCCAGGCAGTGGTGGGTTCACCCTGACATCACCAGCCCCCTCTTAACTCTTTGGGGCTGGTAAAGTTCCTAAGTCCTGTCACTTTCTCTTGGTGATTTTTTACTTTGGGAGGAAGATAGAGTAAGCACAATGATTTACAATGGGGCTTGGGCTGTAGCTCAGTTGGGAGAGTGCTTGCCTAGCATGCATGGAGTTCTGTGCTCCATTCCCAGCACTGCATGAAATTGAGTGAGGTGGATGTGTCTATAATCCCAGAGGCAGGAGGATCAAAAGTTCAAGGTCAACCTTGGTCACAAGTTTGATGCCAGCCTGGGCTACATAAAACACTATCTCCAGCCAGGCATGGTGGTGTACACCTTTAGTTCCAGTACTCTGGATGCAGAGCTAGGTAGATCTCTGTTTGAGGCTAGCTTGGTCTACATAGGGAATTCCAGGACAGTCAGAGCTACATGGACAGAGATTCTGTCTCACCCTTTTCACCCCCTTCCCCCCCAAAGAATGATCAGTTCCCCCAAATAAAGTGATTTAATGTTAACTTGATGATGATTTCCAGGCATGTATCCAAATCAATTCAAAGATCACTAAGAAATCACAGGGGACTCAGGAACACACCTGGGGCTCTGAAAGAGGCCTTAGGCTCAGTCTCAGTTTGGAGACACATCCCCATCTGCAAAGTGAAGAATGTCATGGCGGAGGGTAGGTGCCTACTCATTTTTAAGTTCATCTCTAGCTCTGTCAAAGACTGTGAGCACATCTGCTGATAAATTATAAAATCGTTTCTAATCTGTGGACTCTCATGAGCAACTGTTTCTTATGTCAAGGACCAGTCCTGGGCACATGGGGTATTATATAATTTACTGCCTGTGTGGATAGACTGCTGTGAAAGTGATTAGAGTTCTAAGAAATTGTTTGCATGTGCACCCGTGTACCATTATCCAGTGTTCGACATAGATGTACAGTACTGGAGAGCAGAAGGGTGAAATGATAATGCTTTGGTCCACTCATGTCTGGAGATGGAGCTCAATCGTAGAGAGCTTGCTCAACATGCATAAGGCCTTGGGTTCAATTCCCAGCACTGGAAACAGAACAAAACTAAAGAAAACCCCAAACAATAACAACAGAAATTCTAAGAAGTTCTGTTATGGTAGATGAGAAAATATGTATGAGCTTTAGCTTTCTTTATACAAAGACATCTGGGTTAACGATAAATCCAAGAGGTAATGTGATCCAACAGTCATGATTCCTATAAGGTAACTCTTTCCAGTGTGTCATTCTCATTGAGCCAACACTGAACATGCATAGCAAACGCATAATCTAATACAGACATGCCTCAAACCAATGCTATCATTCTACAAGCTACAATTTAACTGCAGAAAGTTTATACATAGCAGGATAAATTGGAAGAATGATGCGTCACTGGGTGAGAAAACATATAAGTTGTGTTTTCTTCTTTTTGCTTATTTGTATTTTCCAATTTCCTATCATGAATTTTAAGGGATTATTTAGACAAGAAAAATATGCTGACCACATTAAACAACTAGACTAGGAATATTAGAATGGGGGAGTTCTTCACAGGGGCTTTCTGTGACCTCGTGGGTCAGATACCACCAGTAAGACCCAGGAGAGGATCTGATGGTTTGGTAATGGGGATGGTAGTTCCCTTCTATGATCTGGACCATTTTATATACTGTTCCTCCACAAACAAGATGGTTCTTGGCTTCTGGTACTGATATCAGCACTTCACATGGAATTCCATCCCTCCATGCTTTAGCACGTTCCGACTTGGCTGGCATGTGGCCCCAGTCAATCCTCTCCTTCCCCAGAAAGCCATGTGAAGTTGGTATCATTATCTCTTTAAATTTTCTCCTCTCCCTCCCCCTCTTTCTTCAATTAGACATTTTCTTGCTGTGCAGCCCACCCTGGCCTGGATCTTGCTATGTAACCCAAACTGGACTCAAATTGACAATCCTCCTGCCTCAACCTCCTGACTGCTGGGTTTACAGGCATACACCACTGCACCTGGATAACAAACTATTTCTTTTATTTTTCCTTTTATTGAAAATAGATTTTTTTCTCATATAATATACCCTGGTTATAGTTTCCTCTCCCTCTACTCCCCTCTCTGGTTCCTCCTCACCTCACCTTACCTCCTATCTGGATCCACTCTTTTCTGTCTCTCTTGAGAAAACAGTCAGGCTTCTAAGGGATGAGAATAAAATAAAATAAGATAGGACCAAAACTAACACATCAGAATAGGACAAAGCAACTAAACAGAAGATAAGGAGCCAAGAAAAGGCACAAGAAACAGATACAGATGCAGAGGCCCACTTGTTTGTATACTCAGAGTTATAAAAACACTAAACTGGAAGCCATAGTATATACTAAAAGGACCTGTAGGGAAAAAAAGATAGAAAAATATGAGTATAATAAAAATAAAAATTAGCTAAACTTTAAAAAAGTCCCCTTATGATATTATGAGACACAGAGCCCTCAAAGATGCCATTGGTTTCTTTTTCTGCCCCAAACTATTTCTAGTAACCCTAATCCTGTGCTTTGTGTGCATTTAGCTTTGAGAGATAGATACAAAATTCAGTTATGTTTGAACCATACAGACAGCAACATGCTTAAATGCTGAGAATCTCTGAGGGCCCCAAAGAAAAGAGGGAACAATTTGCCAAATGTGACATTAAAAGAGATTTCTGAACACCAGGGATATATTGCTTGAACAGACAAATATGAGGAGAAAAGGCATGAAATCATGCCTGCCATGGGTCACCTGGTCATGGGCCACCTGTTTGCATTTGCTCCTGGGTGGCTGAGGAACAGTTGTTGCAGAGGTGGCTCCCAGAACTGGTACTGATGTCAGCTTCACTGCCTCCTCTACAGAGTAGGTTCCTTCATCCTTAGTGATGCAAGGAGAGAAGACAGAAAAAAAAATCATTCATAAAGCATGGGCAGTGAGCATATGTCTCAAGATCCTGTGACCACCCTGTTAAGTTTCCCTCACATAAGCTCCTAGTGTGGGTGATCGCTGGGCTTGGGAGGAGGGGCTGAATCCTTGTACTCAATGCAGTTTGAGTCTTTCCCACATTTTCAGGACATGTTTGTCATTGCGCACTGTGTGTGTGTGTGTGTGTGTGTGTGTGTGTGCGCGCGCGCACACACACACACACACACACACACACACACGCATGCTGCACACACATGCACAAAAGCACAGAGGCCATACATGGGTGGGGGGGTTGATCTGGGGGCTGGGGCTAGCCTGTCCTTTGCTGCTAGCCCTAGCGGGGCTCATTCATCTTCTACAGCTGTCTATGGTGGTGGTGGAGCAACAGGTGAAAGCAGGCCCAGCTCATTTTTCCCAGGAAGCCTTTAGCTATGCCCCACCCCCATCTGCTGCGGAGCAGACCTCCCGGCTTAGACTGAATCACTGTGGGAGGCCAGCTCTCAGAGTAAGAGGGCTGGAAAAGTCATTCTCCTGCACCCAGCCCTTGATCGTCCTCTGAGCCTGTGCCTAGAAAGCTGACTTTAGATCCCCGGAAGGGTTCCTTGATGTACCAGGACAGGTGTTACAACCCCCCTGGAAGCTTAGTCTGGAGTCCAGATAGCTACAGGGTCAGAAGAGTGCATTTCCTCTCCAGGCATGAGCCCCCATGTCATCCAGTGGGACAACTTTGAGCACTGAGTGTTTCAGGTCCTGTGTATCAACCATACCTTCCAAATCTTCTAGCTAGCCCTAGATAGTATGACCATGTCATCCTCTTTCTAAGTTCCTCTGATGTCCAAGACTGGTGCTTCATGAATATTAATTAAGATTTGAAAAATAAATGTAAATTTAGTTGTATTCAAATTTCACAGGGTAGCATCAAGCCTAGATTTTGAGATTCAGAAGACAAACATCCCCAACAAGTGTGTGATACAGAAAGAGAAAGGCTTGAACATTGGGGACTATCTACCACGTGCAGGCACATAGGCCAGAAGAAAAGAACAGGATGGGGAGATAAACCAAGCATGCCCCTCCACCACATATGTGTGTGTGTTTCTTTCTCTCTTTTTCTTTCTTTCTTTCTTCCTTTCTTTCTTCCTTTTTTTTTTTGTGTTTGTGTGTGCATCTGTATGCACATGAAGGCAAGTGGTTAATGTTGGACATCTTCTATTGCCTCCACCTTTGTGGAGTCAATTGTATGAGTCAGGGTCTCTTCCTGGCCTGGAGATCGCCAATTCATCTAGACTGGCTAGCCAGCCAGCCAAAGGGAGCTTCCTGTCTCTTCCTCCCCCGTGCTGGGGTTGCAGGAGAATGGTACCATGCCTGGCTTTTTACATGAGTGCCACAGACCAAACTCAGGCCCTTATGTTTGCACTGCAGCACCTCAGCAGCTGAGCCATCTCCCCAGCTCTGGACACATACTCCTTTAAAGTCCCTGTGAGGAGTCTAGCCTTCTACTGTGGTTAAGAATGTCATGTCTTAAATGTTCCCCCTGGCATCCTAAAGGACATATTCTGGCTCTCTGTGACACAGAAGATTGTCACTTATCTCTCATCCTCTGGGTGCCCACATACTACCCCCTTTGTTACTTTGTTACTTTTGGGGAAGAGAAGAAAGAGGGAGCAGTATGAAGGCAAAAAGATGCAAAGCAGCAAATAGGCAGTATGGCAAAATCTGGGATTGGCACACGTTTTGGAGATGGGGTACAGTTACAGAGGGACTATGACTCCAGATCTTGAGAAAGTAGAAAATTCTGCCATTTAAATATGGTATCAGTTTAAGTAAAAATTGTCACTCCTATCTAAAGGCCTAGGATTGGCAGTAATAGTATATCAGGCTTTGCCTTTCTGTGGTATCCAGGATACAGCCAGGGCTCCCCAAAGCAGGACACTGGATGTCCCATGCAGGTGAACACCTCGGGACAGGATTCTGCCGGTGGGGAGTGAAGGTTTTTGTTCCCATTCCCTGGGACTATTTTCTGTGCAGATGGCAGTACTCCAGCTCTGCCTTAGGTAGATGGAACAACGTGCCCCAAACCTCTACTTTGTCAGTGTCTGAATTCCTGGCATCAGCTTCACTCTTCACAGAACCTCTTAAGACGAGGCCACTTCACCAGGTTGCTGATGACATGAAGCAGGTCATTAGCCAGATTTTCTAGTACAGGGCTCTGGAGATGACTCTTGCATTTGGTCTTTCCACCATGGTCTGCTATCAACCTTTGGAACATTCCACTCCTTCTCCCCATCCTCATCCCCAAGCCTCAGACTGCACTCAAGTCTGCACCACCCCACAGTATGTATAGCTTGAATTCTTACTAGAACTTTTCAGTGATCTCCAGTTTATCTCCAACACCCACCTTGGAGTCATTCCATTATGTGGTCTTCCCGACTTCTCATGGCCCCTCTGCCTCTGCCCTCAGCTTTCCGCTCCCATATGCTAAAGTGAGCTCCCTCAGCACATGCTCTAGACCTTGCATGACACCATCTCAGAACAACCTTGGCAGCTGTGATGTTCTTCCTGGAAACTCTGTAGTTGCTGTGCCTGTGGCAAAGCTCATTGCTTCTTGTTTGTCTGTTCCACTCTCATGCCTCTGAGGCTTTTACTTGCATATACATGCTCCTTGACTTATGTATGACAAGTTTGTTTATGCACCAATACACTCACTAACAAATTGAAAATTTCATTAAGTTGAAATTACATTTGTACGTGTGTGGGGTGTGTGTGTGTGTGTGTGTGTGTGTGTGTGTGTGTGTGTGTGTGTGTGTGGCTTCATGTGTCTGTGTGCCCACGTGGAAACCAGAACAAGATGTTGGCCATCTTCCTCTATCATGCTGAACATGATTGCCTTAAGACAAGGTTTCTCACAGAGCTAGACTCTCCTCCTCGTTGCAGCTGGGCTGGCTGTCCAGTGAGCTGCTGGGATCCATCTATCTGCCTTTACCTCCTCTCCCGAATTGCTGGTGTTATAGGCATGCACAGCCATGCACAGCTGTCATGTAGATGATAGAGATTTGAACTCAGGCTCTCGCGCTTGCAAATCGAGAGCTCTTATTGACTAAGCCATCTCCACCCTTTAACATTACATTCCGAAATGGGTTTGCATGTGTGTTTGTGCTTGTGTGCGTGTGGATGTACCTGAGGATTGATGCGCGTAGAAGCCAGAAGTCAACATCAGGTGGTGTGTTCCTCGGGAGATACCTAAGTGTCTATTTTTAATTCATTTAAAATATTTTTTAATGGTTTTAAAAATTAATATACAAGGTATTAGATATCATTATGGCATTTCCCAGCAAAGTGTATTTAATGAATTCTTCTTCCCCTCACTTTCCCTGCCTTGCTACCCCCTGATTTCCTCTTATGGACCCCACCCATGACCCCTCTCCCCACCACGCTAGTTTCCTTCCCTCTTTCATGTATCATCTGTCTGTTTACCTACCCTCATCCTTTTTTATTATTTATTTTTGCCCTCTTTTGATTTTCTTTCTCTTTTGGGGTTTTACTCAATCACTGTACACATGAATACTTTACAGGCTAGGAGCCACATATGAGGGGGAATATGATGTTTTTGACTTTCTAAGATTGCATCGTCTCATTTAATGTTAGGCTTTCCATATCATCCACTTTCCTGTACATTTTTGTTTTGCTTTACAGATGAATACAATCCCCTTGTGTATATGCTTCACATTTTCATTATCCATTCTTCTGTTGATGGACTTCTACAGTAATTCCATTTCCTTGCTGACACAAATAGAGCAGCAATAATCGTGGATGTGTAGGTGTCTTTGTGGTGTGCTATGGAATTCTTTTAGGTATATGTCCAAGAGTGGCATATTGAGGTCATATGGTAATTTGATTTTTATTTTTATTGAGTTCAAAATGCACTGAAACTGCATTTGAAATATCTAATCCACTGACCATCTCAGTTTAGAACATAATACAATGTAGTGTATGAGTTATCGGCCATTTGATTGCCTGCCAGTGTGGCTTGCTGGATGGTATCATTCCACACTGAGCCAGCTTAGGAAATGATTAAAATTAAAAAACAGGTGTATAGTTTCCATTGAACATGATCTCTACATCATCATAAAATGGGAAAACCACAGCCAAATAAAAATGACTATTGTGCAATACTGATTCTTAACCATTCTAGTTTGTAAGCTGTGTATAATTTCAAACTCCATGTTAAATTTGCATAATAAAATATAGGAACCGAAATAGTTTCTAATTTATCAAAGTGCTCATATATTTTAGAGATGTTCTTTGCAGGATTCTATATGGTATACTTTGATTTCAATTGTCTACCATCACATTGATAATATTCTCACTAATACCACAACCTTGCTTTGGCTCTGGAGAGATGGCTCAGTGGTTAAGAGCACATGCTGCTCTTGCAGGGGATCTGAGTTCTGTCCTCAGCACTCACATCTGGAAGCTTACAATTTCCAGTAACTCCAGCTTCAGGGGATCTAGTGCTCTTTTTTTGGCATTGGTGGTGCACACACACACACACACACACACACACACACACACACACACACACATACATAGAGAGAGAAACACATGAATAAAAATTTAAAAACTGTAAAAACATAAAGATAATCTTTTTAGGTATACCTGGTCATTATTAACATTATTTTACAAAGAAAGAATCCACATGCTTTTATTAAAAAAAAAAAAGAATAAAGAATTGTAAGTCAGCTACTATAGGCTAGTGATCATCTGGATTCTATCCGATGAGATCATCCATTTTGGTTAGTGATGATGTCACACACATGAAGCTTCAGGCATGCACATAGTAGTTTCTCAACAGATGTAAGCTGAGTCTGGATCACTTCTACAAATAGCTACTCAAGGGTTGGGACACAAGCCACTGAAGCCTTGATGGGTATTTCCTATTTGGTTACAGGAGGTTCTGGGAGCACAGTGACAACAGGAAGGCATTTGAATTTAGTGGTGAAAGTGGGCTCAAGACAGTAATCTCCTGTCTTAAGGTGTGGAATTGTGCCCATGAGTTGGGGACAAACGGGAGTCTTGGACACTGAGTCACCTGGAACTATAGATATGATCTCAGGGCACAGGGTTTGGGCAGCAGGAACTACTACTGCAGATGGTAGATTGGAGATGGCAGAACCTTTGAACCTTGGTTTCCATAGAACACTAGAGCAAGGAACCTTGGTAAATCCCCAGCAGGGCTGGGTAGTTGTCACTGCAACAGTATTCAGCCCATGGGAGGTTACCACCCACTAGCACTATGGATGTGAGTGGACAGATCCTTTTAGACAACCAGTGTTTGGTTCCTCATGCCTCCCTCAGACACAGTTATCTCACCTGGGTGGTAGAAACTGTCCACCTGGACACTAGGACCAGCTGCTCCCAGCAAGTCACTCCTCAGCTACCCCTCTCTCTAGTCAACACTCAAGTTACTGGAGTGTCCCCAGACTCAGAGCCAAGAAAGCTTACAGACAGAGGTTTTCTGCTCTGGCTAAAGACCATGAAATTCTACCCCTTCAGCCATCTGCTTGTCTGTGCTGCTCCCAGACCTCGTATTCTTACCTCTAGCTAAGTCAGTTTTGTCCCGAGCCTACTGTCTTCATCAGCTCCTGGGACCAAGATGCACTTGGTGACTCTGATGGTCACCAAGAAAGCATGTAGGAATCTTTGTGGCTGCCCAATAAACTGGCTTCAAAATAGCTTTGCTTAACTCCCCTGGGGACACTCAGTCTCCTTGTCTCCTGTTCCCCCAATACTTTACTGCACGGACCCAGCTGTGTCCAGGAAGAGACTGTCACTCAGTGGCTTGAGGCACATGCTTATTTTTAGGCAACCCCTCACCCTGGGTATATACCTCCCTGAGTGCTCCAGTTTACCACCTAGACTGCAGGAGATGTCTATCCTTTGGATTCCCTCCCTCCCTCTTCCCTCTCTCCCTATCCCCCTTTCATCTGGATATTTGAGATAGGTTCTCTCTATATACCCTAGGCTAGCTTTGAAGTAGTCTTCCTGCCTCAGCTTCCTAAACACTGGTATTACAGATGTGTGCCACTATTCCTAGAGACCTGCACTCCCATCTCTCCTTCTCCCTCTCAACACCCTTCCCTGCCTTTCCCGCCTTCTAGGGCTGAGATCAAACCAGGGCCTTGTGCTTGCTGAGCAAATGTTTGACATTGAGATCCAAGTTCTAAGAGGTTCTCATCCCCAGAGTTGTGCAAATTTCTCTTTAGTTCCGGATACTTGTCCTTATTTTCCCTTACCCCGCATGGGTGACGGCAGTTACCCATAGTACGTGTTAAAGGGAAAAGGACTTGCTGAAGTGCAAAGGAGTGGATGCGGTACAGGAAATCACTTCCTGGTTCTCAATTTTTGCATCTGTAAAATGGACATAATAAGCCTCACTGCAATGACAGAACACCTAATGGGAGCAATTTAAGGGAGGAAGTCTTTGTCTTGGCCCCTGGTTCAAGGGAATAGAGCTCATCTTGGTGGGGAAGGCATGGAAGCTGCTTGAGCTCAGTCTGTGATGGCAGGAAATGGGGAAGCAGAGGGTGTAAGCCAGGAGTAGAATTGGAAGTCATCAAGGCTGACTGCTAGCTAGGCCACAATTTTAAAGGTCGCACAGTGCTCTCTGTTGGGGACCAAGGGTTCAGACACATGAAGCTGTGGGGACATTACACATCCAAATCACCACATGGCTGTGGTGGAGCAACACTGAAACAATGTGGGGGTGTTTTCTTCACCTTTGAAATGTACTCCAGTTTCTAGGAAATGATTTTAATGGAGACAGTCCAATTAGAAACAAACAGCCTGTGAGCCTAGCTCATTGCCTCCTCATTTCCCTGGGGGCAGAGAGACCTCAACCTCACCTGCCAGCCTTGGAGGGGGACTCAAGGCATTTCTAGTTACAGGGTTTCTGGCTGTCATAACCTTAAGCGAGGAGTTTGTTCTAGTTAACACAGAGGACCTCTCAAAGCAAAACTCCAATGTGGATGCTAAAGACAGATGACCCAATGGGAGTGAGAAGAGAATAGACAGTTGCCCTGGGTTGGAGAGCTAAACCTTCTTGCCATCCTGCATGGTATGGGCAAGGGTTCTGCTGGCATAAAGCATGAGACATTCTCAAGAACTGCAGCGGGAGCCTCTCAGAGGTACTCCTGCCCACCCTTTTGTCTGTCTCTAGCATGGGTGGAGGCAAGGGTCAGACCAAATTGCTGAGATGGCAACTTGGAGCCTGCCAGGCCTGCACCAGCCAGCTATTGTTACCTTCCAGCTCAGCCTCTTTAGGTCAGGACACTGACAAAAGAGACAGGGCCACTCCCTAAGCATGCTCTGGCAGGAATCTCAGGGGCGACTGGGGGCCTTTCATGTGCAGAGCTGGGGGCTGGAAGAAACACGTTCTGTGCCTGCTGCCAGGTTTCCTCAGAGAACAATGCAGAAGATGGTGTTTTGCAGTCTGGGAAACTGTAAAGGGTGTGGTGGTTATGGGTCTGGGGAAGGTCATGCACACTGTTGCAGGGAAGCCACTCCCCCCTTCCCCCTTCAAGAGAGCAGGCATCCTGAGACAGTGTTGGCCCTTGTCAGGGTGCTGGAGTGGTTGCTGTTGTTTCCAAAGCCTTTGGTCAGATTGCAGGGAGCAGCTTCTCAAGAAGGGAGAAGCTGACTCCTCCTTCTCAGTCAGTGATTTAAGGTAAATGAGATTTTGAGCATTGTTACTGTGAACAGCTAGCAACATCATAATGCATTTGTAGATTACTTCAGTATCTATCATAAAATGTTCCATGAAATAAGTTATCTCTGCCTTCTAGAAGGTTCTCTTCTGTTTGGAAAATACCAATGAACACAGCAGACTAAAAGGCAGCTTGGCAGGTTCAGACCTTACACTTTGGTTATTGCAGTCTCCTTCTGGATGTGGCTACTTATGGCTGTGCATTTGTGCCTCAGTTTCCCCTTCTGAAAAGGGAGAGAAAGATCATAAGATCGTGTATTTATGGAGCTGTTGTGAAGCTTAAATGAGGCGTGTTTGCAAAGTCATTAGGACAGCATCTAGTGTACTATGCGTTGGTGTTTGCAAGATGAATAGCCTTTAAATAGAACCGAAAATGTCAAGGCAAATGAGAAGAGAGCACCTTCAGGTTTGAAGACTAGGTGTGGCAGTTTTCCAGTGTGGGTTCTGACTTTTTAATTTTGGTTTGTGTTGGTTGCTCCAGATTTGTTTTGGGTTTGTGAGAAGAGCACGTGAGAAAGGCTGTGATTCTGAAATGTAGAAAATACTACGAAGTTGTATGTGAGTGTGTATGTGTTTGTGCGTGTGCATATGTGTGTGTGTGCTCACACAGTGTTGCAGGAGCATATTTGTATCCCAGTGTGGTTCTTCAAACATGTTTATGTTTGTGGAGGTTAGAGGACAACTGAAGGACTCATTCCTCATGTCCCTCCATCCTTTGTTTGAGACAAGGGTCTTTGGCCTGGAACTTTATCACACAGGCTAGACTAACTGGCCAGTGAGCTTCTAGGACTTTGCTTGTCTCCACTTCCCACTAGACGGTCCCTGATATTACAGACACAAACCACTGGGCCTTCCTTCTTCTGTTCTGGATTCTGGGATTGAGCTGAAGGTCTCATGCTTGTCACTGCTTTACTAATGAGCTGTATCTCCCCATCCACCTTTCAAAGCCTATAAAGGCTACAGCATCTCCTGTTGGGATCTTCTTTCCTGGGCAGGGGCTTTACTCTTTACAGAGTGAAACAACACCATTCTCAGTTGAGAGGTGGGTGGATGGTTCGGGTTTGGCATGAAAACAACTGTGCTCATGGGGAGACTGACTTTGGCTGAGATCTGAATATGATGACATACTGGGCCTCAAACAAACTGAACGTTTGAACCAAAGCAAGGTTTTTCTCCTCTGGACAAGTAGACATTTATAGACCTTTCCATCTTCACAGGGTAACAGCTTTTCTGCTCCTTTCCAAACCCACTAGGAGGGAAAAGGAAGTCTATAGCTAAGGGAAAAAGTAGAAATGCTAAATTCTCATAGCTCCAATAAGCTCTAGGTGTGGAGCTGGTGATGGAAGGTGAGTTTTCCTAGTGGCCACAGATTCTTGGCAGACAGTCCTTGAAGACCAGCCAGTACAGGGACAGACTTCTCATTAGGTCCCTCCAGGCCACAGAGACAACATAAAAGCACCTATAGTTCAGGCCATCCAGGGGAGAGGGCTATTGGCTCTTCCCATTCCCCTCTCAGGAGAGGATCAGCACAACCTGACAACAGGAAGCAAATAGAATTAGTGCTTGGCAGCAGACACCTGTAGTCCTGGGTCCTGGCAGCTCCAACAAGCTAGACTCATCCACCTGTTCTCAACAGGCTGATTAAAGAGATAAGTCATGGTGAAATGTGGAGGAAAGAGATTATTTTTCCTAATGTGGCACATTGGAAAGAGAAAAATGAGGTCCAATGACCCTCAAGTCAACCTTTGAGATATTTAGATGAGGTTTGGGTTTAAACAGATGATAAGAAGTATGCATAGTCATTGGTCATTGGTCCTGGTCATTGAACCATCATTGGCTGAGATTCAATCTCTCCTACAGGATGCAAGTTGTAAAACTGAGTGAAGTCTCCTTCTAAGAGATAAGCTTCCCATCAGGTTGGAGATAGAGTTCAGCCTTTTTCTTCTTCCAGCATGAGATCCTGGGGAAATTCCAATTCTTTGTGGTCTATTATTTGAAGAGTAGAGGTTGATCAGAGTTTAGAGACCTCCAGGTAAAATCTCCATCTTTTGAAAGCACACACAAATCTCTAAACTAAAGAGACATCACCAAGAATCTATTTCCTCTTCTAAGACTTTTCTTTGAGTAACTTAACCCACTCACTTCTAACCAAAACTCTGGGAGGGAGGTAACCTTATTGTCTCCATTGTATCGATGAGGCAACTGACACCCACAGAGGTTAGGTAACTTGTTCAAAGACACACGTAATTACCAAGGCTAGGCTCCAAACCTAGGAAGTTTGTCCTGGCCTGCCCCATTCACCTGGCCGAATGCACTCAGGCAGTACTCTGGTCAGCCCAGGGTTCCATGGCTAAGTAGTCTAAACGAAGGTGCAAAGGACCCCTTTAAAAGGCAGACCCAGCCCACTTACGATCTCTTTCCCTCTGTCTTTCCTGATGTTCCCCAGGTGCAGACAGGACTTCTCCTGTCTCCCGCTTCTCCTCTGTTCTCTCTCAGTCTCTGTGTCTCTTTACCTCTTTTCTCTTTCCTTCCACGCCCCCTCTTTTCCCTTTCTAATAAAACTCACTTAAATTCTATCTGCCTGGCATATTTGTTCCCTGCCTCAGTCACCCTCACCTGCCGTGGAATCCGCCAAGGTTCCCCACACACTTTATCATAACAGTTTGGCTTTGCAATTCATCTTAATGGCATTGATGACATTCTGAGATATGGCTTTGTGAGTTTTAAATGCAGTACTAGAACCTAGCTCCAATTGTGTGGGCCAGCTTGACTTTTAAGACGTATATTTGGGGTGGAGGGTTCCCAGTCCCTCGGCAAAATATGAAGGGTGCAAATAATAACTAACCAAGAACACAGACATATGTCAGTTGTATTTGCTTCCCAAGCCGTGAGGTCTCTGCTAATTTACATTCACGTAAGACATTTTCCAACGGATTTCCTTATGTTTTTCTTTTGTTTGTTGGTTTGAGACAGGGTTTCTCTGTGTAGTCTTGGCTGTCCTGAAATTTTCTCTGTAGAGCAGAGATCTGCCTGCCTCTGTCTCCCGAGTGTTGGAATTAAAGACATGCACCACCACTGTCTGGCTCCTTATATTTTTCTTAAACTGATGAGTCTTAGTCTATTTTCCTAACTAGGTGAGGAGGGGTTTTTGTTGTTTTGTTTTTTAAACATCAGTTGTGTTACCTGAAATAGAGTCACTGTCCCTCTAAGTGTTGGGTCATCCATAGATCTGAGCAGTGTGCTTTCATTCAAATTACTGTTTAAATAAAGGGAAAGAATGTAGTGACTAAATGTGTGAGTGCTGGGCCTAGGGAGGTGCCTTAGAAAAGCAGTGGCCATGCAAGCTGGGAGGCCAGGTTCAGATCACCAGCATCCACAGAAAAAGCTAGGGATGGCTCATACACCTGCAATCCCAGCAGGGAGGCAGGGGCAAGAGGATTGATCTCTGGAGCTTGCTGCTGCATCAGTGAATTCCATGGTCAGTGAGAGACCCTATCTAAAAACTAAGGTGAAGAGCAACTGAGGAAGACACGAACATTGACCTCTGTTCACATGTATGTTTACATGAACACACACTGGGAAGGTGGATGACCAAAAAGACTTCAATCTTTGTTACATAATCCCACACAGAGACAGACAGCACCCTGTAACTATCTTTAGCCTCCTTTCAGAAGGTTGTGATAGGGAGTTACCATATGGAGTCATGCTGCCTTCTGCTTCTATGTCCCCCTCCTCACCTCTCCTCCCAATTCCTGTTCCCTCCCCTCTTTGGTGAGTTGTGGGGAGTGTCCTAGGGACAGGACCTGAAACTTGAGCTGTTTGGCTAGCATTCCACCCATTGTCCTCAGAACTGGTGGAGCAGAACAAACCTGCCTGAGATTCTCATTACAGTGCCTGCTTTGGGAGGCCAAGAGCCAGCTGCAGTGGTTTCCAGGGCAACCAACATAGCAGAAAAAGGTCACAAAAAAAGCCTAGAGGCTCTTGACCCAGGCCTTTAAGAGTCAAGGAGTTGAGGGGAGGGCCAGAGATTGTTGTGAGCAAAGGTGGCTATTCAGAAGTGATTGTTCCAAATGTCAGCTGTGAATCCGACCTGCCACCCTAGTGGCCTGGCTGCTCCCCAGATTAGTGCCCCTGCTGTGGACCACCAGGTTGAGCCTTCTGTGTGTCCCCATCACCAGGGGTCCATTTGGTCCTGCAAAGCCCTTTCTGCTTTGTGTGTTCTGTCTAACATTTGGCTGTATTTCAATTGCTCTCCCTTTTCTCCCCTCCTCTGTTGGGATTCCTTTTCTTATCCCTTCCCACATATGAGAACATCAGTGTCAAAAGGCTAAGTAAAATACAGTATAATGAAAATAAGGTCTGAGGTAGTTCCGATCCATCATTTAAAAGGCAAAGGCAGTGTTTGTCCTGTCCTGGCCACTGTAGTGACTCATTGGGTAACTCTTGCCACTACTGTAACTTTCTTGGCAGGAGTAAATATATTTTTTTCCTTTGGAGTAAATATATTCTAAAAAGACACATATCCCTCTCTTTCTGACAGTCAGGCCTTTGAAACAGCAGTCCCCAAGGAACTGAACTACCCCCCCCCCCCCCGGTCCCAGGGATCTCATGCTAAGAGAAGAAAAGGCCCAAGCCTGATGCCAACCAGACCGGGAGCTTGTCTCTCAGAAACAGATTCGACTCCATTCTAAAATGTGTCAGAGCATCTTCAGGGAGAGATAAGAGCTGGACACTGATGGGTCAGTGATGGGTGAGACCACAACTGGACCAGGACTGCTTATACATCCTTTTTACCTTCCATTTAACCTAAACCAAAGCTGGACTTGAGGGTGTGTGGCATTGGGCCTTCTCCTTGTTAGTCTGTTCAATTAGCCTATTGGAGATAGTGGCCAAGCTAGCTTGTTCTGGCTGCCAAGGCCTATGATCTGACTTTATCAATTCTGAAGAAACAGAATTGCTGGGGAAACAGGGCGGGGGAGGGGGGGATGCTTTTCTAAAGATGCTGAAATTCATGCCCTGTCTCTTTTCCATGTTGCTTCGCTCAAGCCTCATCCAGTATCTCAAGGAGCTAGCCTCTCATAGTGCCCGACCCTTGCTACCTTCTTCAAGGGGGAAGTTATGTTTCTATCTGTAGATACTTAAATGACTGACTTGCCAAAGCTTAACACACACCTTGGAGGCAATCTGTTTTGTTCCTACCCAACCTGTGAGTTTGTTTCTAGTCTCTGTCTTGTTCCTCTATTATCCATCAGCTTGTTTCTAATTTGTTAAAGTAGCAATATCCCCACCAACCCTACATTTCCCTAAATGTCCTAATTAGACGATTACTCACAAACGTGTTTAGATGATAGGATTCCGGGGCTCAGTTTAGAGGTGCTTGATAAAACTGAACAGCTTTGGATCTGATTTGGAAAAACTGCTCTAAGTGTTGAGCATGTTTGGGCAAGTCTGGGGCAGCTAGTACAAGGGGTGCCTTCCTGTACTGGGTTTAAATTCTTATCATTCTCTCTGTCCTTAAGACGGATACGCCTGTGGTGCAGACAGGTTTTCAGAGATCTACCAACCTGCACATGAACTTCCCCAGCCAGGAAGGCCCTAGGGAAACACATGCCTGGACTCATGCTGACCCCATGGGCTCTGCTTTGTTTCTTCTCCAATATGCTGAGACCCTGCTTCCATTCCATAGCCTGCCATGCTCAGGGATAACTGAACTTGAGCCTCAGAAGGAATAGGTGAGAAAGCTTCTGTCCCTGGGCTACCTACCAGACACTTCATATCTCCTGACTGCAAGGCTGTTTTTTCTCTATGTAGTTGCTCTGATCACGTGACTCTCCAGTGCGGTGCAGCAGCACTGTGAACTGGGAAGAGCCTGTGTTTAGAGTTCGGGGATTCTGCAGGGAATCTGGTTGCCACTTGCTACATGTGGTGTTGCATAATTCCTTGTCTGCAAAGTATGGACTATAACTTCACAATGTGTTGCAGAAGTTAAGTATGGAAAATGTCCAGCTAAGTGCTGTGCAGGGAGTGAGTGCCATCCTCGTCAGCTCTGTTTCTGTTCATTCCCTCCTTTGCTACTCAGACACAGGCTGACTTCACTGAACCTACTCTTTCATAGCTTATTCTTTCTGGTCCATGAAAACACTTCTTAATAAAGGTCTAGATGCAAAAATCCACTGCATTTTTTTTTTATATATTAACAACAATCAGTTAGAAACTGACATGTTTAAAAGGCAATTCCATGGGTAAAGAAAATGCTATGTATATATGTGATGGAATTTTTTTCAGGCACAAACAACAAAGTTATATCATTTACAGGGTAAGTGCAGCTAAAGGTAGTCAGTCATGCTATGCACAGTAACCTACTATTATAAATCAAATATACTTTTTCTCTCATCTGTAGTTCCCAGCTTTCGTATAAATACATAAAATCATGTGTGTGCATGCGTTTTGTGTGTATGTCTGCATGACATGAAAGTAGATGTGAAACTGTTTAGAGAGTCAAAGGGAACTAATGGGAGGGGGAGGCCAGGAAAAGGGAAAGTAATGGGCATGGGGAGATATGCTGAGCATGCAATTATACTTGGGAGGAACAAAAAATATAAGCATAAAAGAAGCAGAGAAAAATAAACTAAAATACAACATAATTACAACACTCCAATATATAAAACGTGTTGAAATGCATTTGATGGAAGGTGAAACAAATATTTTTTTCAAATATTGGAAACAAACCCCAAAAACATTGCTGAGAAATATTAAATTTGGTAGAAGAACTGAAAGAATGTATACAAAAGACTAAAGATCAGAGGGTTGCCACTACTTAGCCTCAAGATTTCTGAATGACAAGCTACATGTAGATCAATGAAATGAAATAGAGGACTGGTATTTATATGGACAATTACTTATTGACAAGATCATCAAGGCAATTTGATGGACTGAGAGATAGTCCTTGATTTATTTGTTTGAGACAGAATCTTACTCCGTAGTTCAAATTAGCCTCCAGCTCACTGTGTAGACCAGGCTGGCTTCAAACTTCATAATCCTCTCTTGTCATCTCCTGAGTGCTGAGATTATAGAACCGAGCCACAATGTCTCTCTAAGAATAGTCTTTCTAACAAATGGTGCTGAGAGACAACTGCATACATCAATTAGAAAAAAATAACATTTGACTATTGCTTCTCCAAACAAAATTTCCCTCAAGGTTTATTATCATAAACAAAAATATGAAAGCAAAAGTTAAAAAAAATAGAAGAAAATGTGGGCAATGTATTCATTACCTAAAAGAGAAAGATCTATTCTTTAGGCTATAAAAATAACACGTAAAAATAAACAATGAATTGGATAGTATACAAACTAAAACTTCTGATCAAAGGAAGCCTCAAAATATTCTGGGAAATATGGTTTCATAATACAACAGATCTTTGTCTGACAAAGGTCTTGTAGTAAGAATATATAAAGACTTACTTACAGTGGAAGAAAAGAAACTACCCAGTTTTAAAATGGGAAAAATACTTAGAACAACTCCAAAAGAATGTAATTAATTGGTCAGTAAATACATTAAAAATGCTTGAGCCATTGCCTATTAGGACAATAACTTCAAACCATAGTGATGTACTGTTTCATCTACTAGGTTGGCTAAAATAAAAACAAGAACACTATGTGGGACAAGGATTTGAGGCATCTTGAGTCCTCTCCATGACTAGCTGGAGGGAAGATGGTGTAGTCACTATGGAACAAAGTTAGTGATTGGTTACGAAGATAACAGATACCTTCCCTGTGACCCAAGTATAGCTAAATACACAAGGAAACAAATTAAAAGGAAGAAAGGTTTATTTGGGGACATTGTTTCAGAGTTTGCTTAGCCTGAATGCTTTGTCTCTGTGAGCATCTTGGTGGAGAGCACAGGGTGGTGAAAAGCTGATCACTTCCTGGTGGCCAAGAAATAACAGTGAAAAGAGCAGAGTTCCCAAGACATGCTTCAGGGGTGCATGAGCAATTATCTTTTTCTTCTTTAGTGAGGCTTCACCTCATGCTGGCTCTACCATCTTCCAGAAGTGACATAAGATACAGACTAAGCCTTCAGTATATAAGCTTTTGTGAACAGCCAGGGTCAAACCATAACACCAAATCATGATCCCACTCTTCAATACCTATGAGGACATGATAACATGTCTATAAGAATATGCATACAGCAGTAACAGAAAGGGTTTTTGTCAGAGCTCATATAGAGTACAAGAGTTTGAAATTTCAATTTGATATAATTAAAATAAAAACACAACAGAAAAAAAGAATATGCATACAGTAATGCTCACTGCAGGGTTATTCATGATATTAATGAAAAGTGGGAGCAACACAGATATCCATTCAAAAGCGAATAGAAGGTATATAAGATGGCTCAGCAAGGAAAGGTGCTTGCTACCAAGCTTCATGACCCGAGTTCAATCCCTAGGACCCACATGGTGGAAGGCCAGACTGATTCCTGCAAGTAGCCCTCTGACTTCCACATATGTGCCACAAACATACCTGTCATGCACTCACCCACACAAATAAGTAAATAAACAAGCAAATGTAATAAGAGGACAGATTTTGCTGTACTTATAAATGGAAAAGTACTGCAATAAAAAGGATTAAATTACTGATGTGTGCAATAATGTGGAAAGTTTTTATAGGCACCACTCAGAGAAAGAGTCCAGACACAAGGAATATGCATGTATGTGTACGTATCCGTGCACATGCGCGTGCGCGCGCGTGCGTGCGTGCGGGTGTGTGTGTATATGTGTGATTTCATTTACACGAAAGCCCAGTTTAGACAGAAATAATCCACAGTTAAACGAATTATCTATAGTTGCCTTTGGGTGAGGATTTGAGGTATACAAAGGAAATCGGAGTGTTAGAAATAGTCTATCATTTTGGAACAAATGAAAATTCCATTAGGTAAACACATTTTTTTTAAAAAAAATCAAAACTCCTTGAGCTATATGATTAAAACTTGTGCATTAATTTTTAAAACTCGGTAAGGGCATGGAGCCTAGTCTTGGTAATATGGATTAGCAAGTTTATAAACATTTTCTGTTTATCTAGGTTCTAGCAAATGATGGTGAGAATCAGTTTTCTCACAGTTGAAAACAGAGTTGTATATAGAGAAAAGTAGGCTGTGTCTTTGTGGTATTGGACTGATATACCAGGAAGCAGTGTTAACTTGTGGTTCTCTCTCTCTCTCTCTCTCTCTCTCTCTCTCTCTCTCTCTCTCTCTTTTACATTAACCATAGTTTATTCCAGGTAGGGGAGGGGAAGAGTGAGAGTGGGAGAGATGAGAGAGAGACAAAGGGTAAGAGAGAGACAGAAAAGTGAGAGAGGCAGAGAGTGAGAGAGCAAAGATAGAGAGGAAGGCAAGAGAGTGGTTATCTCTATTTTTAAGTAGACATAGGGTGCAGGTATTCTTATAGGCAGAAAGAAATATACTTACAGGTATGCATATTCCTACCTTTGTCCACTGAGAGAATCTGGAGGACCCTACAATATGAACATTGTCTGTCTGTCTGTCTGTGTAATAGTTCAGCTACTAAAATTTAAGTTTGACATTTATAAGACTCTGTCATCTAATCTGTAGTCTATATGTAGATTTCTTTAACTGTCACAGTAATGTCTCAGAATTATTTTAGCTTGGTCCAGGACCCAACCTAAATTCATACATTGCATCTAGTATTCATGACTGCTTATTCATTGTCCTAATTTAAACATGGCCTCAAGTTCTTTCATACTCCTACGGTTAAGAGTTGGCCCCATAGTCCCTTAATCCGAATAGGCTTTTGACTGCTTTAAACAACAGTGGGTGGGTCCTGAGGGAGGGAAGGCTCTGGTGACCTGGGAAGATGGAACATACAGCTGGCTTTTTGATTGGTTCCTAACATTGGCCTTCAGGTCTGACTCTGGAGCCTCACCGAGTTCTCAGTCTTGCAGAGTGTCTCATCCAGGCAGTTGTGCTGTCAAAGAAAGGTCGGGTAGGTAAATGAGTAAATCCCAACGAGAGTTGCACAAACTTTAAAATCAAGTGTGTGCTGACTTATAAGCAGAGAACAGATATACTACAGGAATGACAGAGTAACCAAAGTAGCTAAGGTCTCAGACCACAACTATTTAGATTGGTACAATGTTTGGTTACCTGTAATTTACATTACACAGCATCTTTTGTTAATTTGTTTTATATTCAGGTTGGCTTTCTTGGGTCATGTATTCCTTCAACTCTGGAAATGCTAAAACACAAAATACACATGAAAGTGTATGTATGTATGTATGTGAGTGTGTCAATGTGTGTGAATGTGTTGTGTCAGCACGTGCTTACATGTATGTATAAATATGTCTGAAAACATGTGTCAGCACATAACTGTAAGTTTTGTGTGTGTGTGTGTTTCTCTTGGATCTGTATCTGAGCACATGAGTATATTGGCATATGCCCATAAGTATGTGGCATGTGTGAATGTGTGTACACTTGGAAAAATGTCTAAGTGTATGAACCCGAAGGGCATGCCTTATCACATTTGTGATTATATAAATATGTATGAATATGTTGTATGTGTCAGTACATACCTGTGAGACCTGTGAGTTGTGTGTATATGTGAGTGTGCACATACAGTGTGCTGTATTTTCCTGTGAACTAAATACTTGGATATGTACCTGCACATGTGAGCCTGTCAGCCCATGCCTGTATGCTCGAGTGTGGATGTATGTGAGTGTGTGGCATATGTGTCAGTACATGCCTGTGAGTGTGTCCATATGTAACTGTGTGAACACATGAAGGCATGGAAGCTTGTCTAAATGTGTAAGCGTACCAGTGTATGCTTGAATGTGATGTATGTAAGTGTGTTGCATAAGTATGAAAACATGCTTGGGAGTGTGCACATGTGCGAACACAGGCATGTGTGATAGTGTGCACACTTAAGCGAATGACCAAGTATGTAAGTTTATCAGTGCATTCATGTATATGTGTGACTGTGCGTGCGTGTTTTGTATGTATCGGCACGTGCTTGTGAGTGTATATGTGAGTGTTTATACTACTGAATGTGTGTCTGGGTGTGTAACATGTTCCTATTAGTGTGTGTCTAAATATTGTGAGTATATTGGCTCATACATGTGTGTGTACACACACACTCAGAAATGTGTCTGTGTGTGTACATTTACAGGGGCCTTGCCTGGGGATGCAGGGGACACTGGTTGGGTTTCTGTTCTCTTGAGTTCAAAGTCCTGACAGGCAGGCTCAGGGCCAGGGCTCTGAGAAAATGGGAGACTAGCTCTTGGCGAAGGTCCAAGGAACCCCTACCAGGAACATGCACATTTTAAGTGCGCATGTTCAAGGACTAAGGTCCCCCCTTTCCTCTTATCCCTCTGATTGCTTCTCCTTGTCCTCATTGAGGGGAAGTGGAAACAAATGTTTGGCAGGAGGCCAAGAGTGGAGTGTGTGTGTGTGTGTGTGTGTGTGTGTGTGTGTGTGTGTGTGTGTGTGTGTGTAGGCTACTGTTGCCTCTTTAGAGGAAAAAGAGAGGGGGTTGGGTAGAAGTGACAGAGATGAAACAAAGATAAGCAAAGACAGGCACATGGAGAAAAACAAAGAGATAGAAATTGTGGTAGAGACTTAAAAGGAGAGAAGCAGGCTGGTAAACCCTCCTCCCCTCAGAAGAGGCTCATGGATCAGCTAGTGCTCCAAAGACCTGTTGCAGGTGGAGAAACGCTGGCAAGGTGGCAGCCTCCTGTGGGCCCCACTGTGGATGCACACTCTTCACCTTCCTCCTGCTCTGGGTTCACCACAGTACAGGCACCAGGGCAGAGACACTGTGTCTGTTACACCCACAGCACGGTTATGGTAACTAAGAGAAGCCAAGGTGGTTTCTCCTTTAAGAAATCATGTGCAGAATCAATGCATGAATCATCTGCCCCACATGTTTACAAAGGAACTGAGGAAAAGCCATCTTCTAAGAATAAACTCATACCATAAGAAATTGAAAAAGCATTTCTCTTTAGCTGTGGAATGCAGTCCATGCTCTGTCTAGCTCTCCCAGTGAGACCGACTGTTGTGAAGTTGTAATTGAGAAGTGTGTTTCATTGTGGATTATTTAGGTTTTCCCCCCTCAGTATGAGTAGTCAAGAGTCATCTCTCTACTAGAGACACACCACTGACAGAGCACCTACTCTGTGCTGGGTGCGGGGGACACAGATGACCTGGCTCCGCCCCCTTGATGTCTTGACTGTTGTACTGAACAAGGTCAGGGGCCACCCAGATCAGAGCAGGAGCAGTCATGTTGGCCTGCTGTCTGCTGTCTGCTGTACTCACACTCATTTCAAATGGGGAAACTGAGGAACGGAGCACTGAAGTACCTCACTTACAGTTGCATGGTTAGTAAACTAGATTTGAGTCAAGGCACATTCCCACCATGGCCCAGTTATGTTCATGTGGGAGGGGTCAGAGGAGGCACTTTAAATGGAAGTGACATATGTGGAAGGCCAAAGGAGGAGGAGCTTTCTGGAGAAGTGGGCGTGGAGTATCGTATCATTGGTCATGCACACATGAGCGATGTTTGGAAGTTACACAGGGACTCCCACAAGCTTCAGGACGGAGTGTCCATAAGGGTTGGCTGTGTGGCTGTGGACTTGCCTTTTGGAGTCCAGATCCCTGTGTCCTCTGTCCATAAAATAGCAGGTGGTTGATGATCCAGTGATTAGGTACATGTTCCTATGCCCTTTGGATCTTGTGGAATGTGCTCAATCATTAACTAGGTACTGGAAAGATAGAATATTTCCAGGAGCATGCCAGAGCAGAGGCACGGTGAGAAAAAGGGCCAGCTAGCTGATGTCATCCTAGAAAGGTCACCCTCTCTATGACTCATGTGTTATCAGCTTCCATTTATTGTGACCAAATAATAAGATAATCAATTATGGCCTAAGGAGGGAAGATTCATTTTGGATCATGGCTCCAGCCCACGGTTGCTTTGGGCCTGTGTGGTAAGGGGAAGACATCCTAGTACATGCAAGTGAGTGTGTGTGTGTGTGTGTGTGTGTGTGTGTGTGTGTGTGTGTGTGTGTGTGTTGTGCTCCTCTGTGCTCACACACATGGGCGCTGGACCTGGGTGCATATTTCTCTCTTGTTCTCCTTACTGCCTTGAGACAGAGTCTCTCACAGAACCAGAGACTTGCCATTTTGTTTAGGTTGCCTGGGCAGTGAGCTCTTGGGATGACTGGGGGGGGGTTACTTTGTGGGGCAAAGATGCTTATGGTAGCAGGGTAGCAGGGAATGGAGAGAGGGAGAATAGGGTTGGGCTCCAGTGCTTTGTTCAGAGGTTTTCTCCCAATGACTTAACTTCATCTTCTGAGGCCCTGCCTCCTAAGGGTTTCACTGTTTCCTAACAGCACTGGAGACTGACTGGTGACCAAACATTCAACACCTGGCCTTTGGAGACATTTATGATCCAGACCATCACGGTAGTTTCTCATCTGTGACGTGAGGTCACACAAGGGGCTGTGAGGATGGGATGTGTTAATAGACAAGCGGTGCTTGTCCCACATGTTCTGCGTGGTGTTGCTATGACTGCTGTTATGACAAGGGTCAGAGGTAGCTGGGTTCTGACTCTCATCTAGCTGGGTGTTCCCTGTAGTAACCTCCCTGCATTCCAATATTTCCTTATGTCCTCCTTGAGCCTTTATGCTGAGACTGACTGGTGGTCCAGAGGTATTGTACCTTCTGGCCCTTGGAGTGAGGTCAAGTTAATGGGAAGGTCACCCAGGTTCCCACAGCCTCATTCTTCCTTGTTGTCTGGTTATGTAGCAGGTGTGGGCAGTCTGGAAATGTCTTCCCATCAGATTATTAAATGCCTTGTGAATGTGTCAGGCCCAAGGAGGCCCTGTGATGTCCCCTTAGTGGGAAGCAATTAAGCATTGTCCCCAGCCTCTGTAGATTGACCTCCGGTTTGGAAGACAGTGAGAAATCTTCAAGTGTGTCGCGTGGGAAGTACTAAGGGGCATAGAATCAGGGTGCTGTTCCTAAATGCAGTGACAACCTGCAGAATGAGCATCTGAGCAAGTGATGGAGTTCGAGGTATGACGGAGGTTGGATTTGCTGTGGTGAGCAATGTAATGGGCACTGGTAGATGGGTCACTAGAGGTACCCAGGCCCTCCAACCACAATGTCCATGCATTAGAGCTCTTGTAAACATCTTATGTGATAGTGCCTGTGATGCCCTGCACTCAGATCTTAACACATGGAAAGTCCTTAATATTTATTTGTATATATGTGTTTGTGTCTGAGTGTTCATGGATGCAGGTGTAGAAGCCCATGTGGAGGTCAGAGAGCTCTTTGGCTGTCATGCCCCAGACAGCCTTTCTTAGTCTTCTTCTTCCTCATCCTCTCCTTCCCCTCCTCCTTCTCTCCCTCCCCCTCTCGTAGATCTTAGGCTGTCTGACCTTCTAGTCCTTTGAGTCCTTTGGATCTGCCCATCCCTGCTTTCCCAGCACTGCAATTACAAGTGTGTGCCACCACACCCAGCTTTTCAGTTCTGGGGATTTAATTCAGGTGCTTAGGCTTATAAAGCAAGCATTTTACTGACTGAGTCCTCTTTTGTCATGCATCAGCTCTTCTGTAGATGAATTATCAAACACCCCAATTTCTCCATCCTCCTAGCTAGGCTGAGTTGACCTCACTGATGGATATTTCTTCATGTCTAGTGGCCTGCAAGTCCTTCTTTCCCTGCTGGTTCATTTGTTACATTCATTCTAGAAAATCCCAACCAAATAGCATAAACTTCTCAAATGGAGAGAATATTTCTACTCATAAAGAAGGCTTGGGCTGAGTTGTAAGTCTCTGTATTTCTTAGCTACACTTTTCTGGCACGTTGCATGGTTTCTCTTGTGTTTAATTTCTGTCAGGGTCTTGGTTCTATGTGGTTTAAATAACTTTTATGGGGCAGACTGAATGACTCAGTGCCCTGTCATTGTGTTTGTCCTTGGCAATGCATTTAATCTCTCTGAACTTTAGATTCCTTACAATGTAACGCAGGCAGGCACAACAACACTAATCAGCTCCAGATGCTTTGGGCATCAAAAGCCACGTGTGTAAATGCTTCGTGAGTATGTTCCAAGGAGAGACATAAGGAAACATTTTGGGGCTTGTCCTAAGAGGGGATGAATGAAATTAGGGAAAATGTGTCCTAGCCCAGGGGCGCCAATCAACAAAGAAGCAAAGAGAGGCTCTTTCTAATATCAAAACTGTGAGGAACTGTGTCTTTGAGTCTGGAAATAGCCTAACCTGGAGAGCTGTTTGCATGCATGCTGGGACTTGACTGGAGAACTGACAATGACACAAACAGAAATGAGTCTGCTAACAGAACTCTGAAGAGGCCATCCTCTCAACTCTGGCATGTGTAGAGCTGGAGCAACCAAGAATACGAAAAGACACTGGAAATCTTGACTGTGGCACACTAAGGTCCTTGCTGTCGGGTTTTCCTTCCCGACTCTAATGGGTATCCAGCCTGCTGGGCTGGATGTAGGTGGAGGAACCTGCTCTATTGTTAAAGTCACATTTCAGGAAGTATAAGAGCAGCTCAGGGGAAGGAGTTTGGAATCTTTGATAGTATCAGGAATAAAGCCACCTAAACCCTTAACTGTGTGAAAGGACAGACAGTGTTTATCATATGGCATAGTTCTGTTATTGGCCCTTACTGAGTCTGCAATGTAAAGCCAAAGAAAGATCCACCAATAGAACCCTCTCTCAAGATCCATATTCATCCCTTCCCAACCCCTGCCTGAACTGACTGTTCAGGCTGCAACTTCCCAACTGCAAGACTTTGTTGCTTGTTTTTGAGTAATGCAGGACCTTACTATGTAGCTTAGGCTGGCCTATAACTCGCTATGTAGCCTAAGTTGGTCTTAAGCACATGATTCTCCTGTCTCAGCTTCTCAAATTCAAGATTTCAGGCCTGTACCACCATGCCTGGCTCATCTGCAAGAAACCCCACCCCCAATGAGTTTTCTCCATAAACTTGGACTTAAGGTATGGGATAAATGTGGCAGGCATGTTGTAGAGGTCTGGGAATAGTGCTCTAGTTCATATCTAGACTCCATGGGGCTTTGAGAGCTGGCATCCCAGTCATGGCCAGTAAAAAGTCCCCTTTTCTGTCTTTGCAAAATTCAAACTGAGTTGGTGTTAAATATTCACTTACTCAAATAATAAAAAAGTATCAATAAATTTGATTTCTATTCACCCAAGAATGTCATTCTAGTATGTTGTATATGATAGGAGTTTAATAGGTATTTATGGGCTGCATCTACTTCCCAGAATCCTTCCGTCCAACTCTACCACCAGAGGAGTGTCAGTGATCTGCCTCCCACTGTGTTCTGAGAAGAGAGGTTGTAACTGAGAAACACAGGACTCATGTTTTTGCACCAGGGGCCTGGCACTGGGTCTGGTTAGATCTTTCCAAACTTGGAATGCTTCCATTCACACTCAAAAGACATGCTGCTTATACTCATGAACAAAGCATGTCACACACATGTGTGCTGATTCATGGACAAAAATGCAACAATGTCATTATTAATGAGTAGAGCTATACTGACTGTGTGTTGAGTTCTATAAATAGCCCTTATACCTGTTGTGTCTCCAGGCTCTGCTCCTACACTTCAGCCCTTCTTTCTGTTCATAGGCTTAAGAAAATCAAGGTTTCTGTAATATTGGAAGACCATAAACTTGACACCAATGTCCCAGAGCTGATAAAATATAAATAAAACATGCTTTATTTAAGAATCTTAGTCTTTAATCTGGAAGCAACCTAGATACCCCTCAACTGAAAAATGGATAAAGAAAATGTGGTACATTTACATAATGGAGTACTACTCAGTGGAAAAAAAAATAACAATGGAATCTGGAAATTTGCAGGCAAATGGATGGAACTAGAAGAAACAATCCTAAGTGAGGTAACCCATTCACAAAAAGACAAACATGGTGTGTACTCACTCATACATGGATTTTAGACATAGAACAAAGGATTACCAGCCTACAATCCACACGTCAAAGAAGCTAGGTGTGATTTGGGTGGGGGGCAGGGGAGGAGGGGAAGGAGAAGGAACTGGGATTGACATGTAAAACCAGCTTGTTTCTAGTTTACATAAAAAACACACACACACACACACACACACACACACACACACACACACACACGGAAGAATCTTAGTCTTCCTATGAACAAAGGGGTCAAGACCATGCTGGGAAAACCCACAGAAACAGCTGACTTGAGCAAGTGGGAACTTATGGACCCCAGTCTGATAGCTGGGGAACCAACACCCTCTGAATGTGGCCTGAACAGTGAGTGTATGGAGCCGCTGGCAGTGGAACCAGGATGTATCCCTAGAGCATGAATGAACTTTAGGAGCCCATTCCCCATGGAGGGATGCACAGAGAGGGCCTAGGCCTTGCCCCAAATGACTTGACAGATTTTGATGATCCCTAATGGAAGGCCTTACCCTCCCTGGGGTGTGGATGGGGGAATGGGATGGTGGGTCTGTGGGGGGCATGGGAGGATGGGAGGGAGAGGGAACTGGGATTGATATGTTAAATAAGATTGTTTCTAATTTATATATATATATATATATATATATATATATATATATATATATATATGAATCGTAGTCATCTTAGTCTTTCTAATTGTTCTGTAAGGTGTTTTTTTTTTTTTTTAAGATTTATTTATTTATCATGTATACAGTGCATGCCAGAAGAGGGCACCAGAACCTATTACAGATGGCTGTGAGCCACCATGTGGTTGCTGAGAATTGAACTCAGGACCTCTGGAAGAACAGTCAGTGCTCTTAACTCCTAAGCCATCTCTCCAGGCCCTGCAAGGTGTTTTTGTTTTGTTGTGTTGTGTTTTTAGGTCTATTTAAAAATTAATTTGAATTCAGGTTTAGTACTTTGTCAAAGATTACCTGGCTGGTAGACATGGGATGCCTCATTAGCTCTTTCAGGGTTAAACAGAGGCAAGCACAGCTGCAAATCGTCAAGGATTTAGGGCAGAAGTTGTGAAGGGATCACCCCCCCCAACCCCCACCCCTGTTTTGGCAGCCATGAAAGGCTAACATGTACTTACTTTCCTGACCTTGCTGGGCCTGCACTGCTCACTAGGAGGTCAGATGCCCTTGTGGCAAGGAACCAATCAGAACTTAGCTAGCAGGGCTATGCTTTACGACTCTGGGTGTGCTTTACGGACAAGTGCACAACAGTGATGTGCAGAGCATAGCAACCGCCCTGACACCAAGATACTCCCCTTACATTGCCCTATAAGATCCTTGTCTCGTGGTTTCTCTGGGTCTTTTCTCCAGCCATCTGCCGTGGTGGATGGATGAAAGGCCTGAGCTAATGGGGTTAGCTGTTAAACAACTGCAATAAAAGACTCTGCTTTTGCATCGAAATGGGTCTCTTGGTGATTTGGGGGTTCAGAATTTGGGCACAACAGTTGAAGGGAAAGTGGAGGTAGAAGGCCAGGGGTATTACGGTAGAGCATCTAGTATTAAAGGTGACAATTATGTCCCCCTGGACACACAAACCAAACCAATTCCCACATAAATAAAAACAGATTGCATTATCTGTTAACCCATCAAGGATATACTAAATTCTTCCTACATGCATATTAGTGGAGTATGTGTGTGCGTGTGTGTGTGTGTGTGTGTGTGTGTGTGTGTGTGTGTGTGTGTGTGTGTGTTCTTGTAGAGATCAGAGGTTGACATTGGGGTCTTTCTTGATCACTCTCTGCCTTCTTTTTTGAGATAAGGTCTCTCACTGCTTGCTCTGCTCACTAATTTGGCTAGATTGGCTCTAGGCTTCTTCCTATCTTCATAGCCCCAGCAGTCCAAATTAAAGGTGCATGACACTATGCCTAACTTTTATTTTTTTTAAAGATTTATTTATGGGTGCTCAGCAGTTAAGAGCACTGGATGCTCTTCCAAAGGATCCAGGTTCAATTACCAGCGCCCACACGGTGCCTAACAATAGACTGTAACTCCAGTTCCCGGGGATCTGATGTCCTCTTCTGGTCTCCACACATGGTGCATAGGCACACATGCAAGCAAAACATCTATATACACACCTAAATAAATAGTTATCTTACATATGTGTGTGCAACTAAGAGAATGTATTTGTACCATGTGCATGTGGTTGCCTGCTGAAGCCAGAAGAGTGTGTCAGATCCCATAGAGCTAGAGCTACAGGCAGTACTGAGGCACTATGTGAGAAGCCAAGTTCTCTCTGTGTAAGTGCTCTTCACCCTTAAATGCCCAGCTTTTTATATGAGCACTGGGGATCTGAACTTGGATCCTCATGCTTAGGAGGCAAGCATTTTACCACCTGAGACATTTTTCCTGTTTCTGTGTGCAGGTTATTGGGAGACTTTTTAGTATTTCTTTCAGCCGAATCCTCAAGTGAGATGAACGTGCAGTGATGGAGATATATGGACCTCGAGGTCACATGAAAAGTAGCATTCAGCTCAGATGAACAGTTATCACAAACTTCTTGTGATCCAGGCTTGCTGCTAGGCATGGGCCCTCTAAAAAATAAGGTCAGTTGCTGGGCCCAGTGCTGCTGCAGGCTATAATTTTTAGCTACTGAAGAGGTTGATAGAGGAGAATCCCAAGTTTAAGGCCATAGCAAGACACTGGGACTACATAGCTGGGACTACATAGCAAGACACTGTCGGAAAAATTAAATGAATATGTAAACAAACAAATTTTAAAAAAGATATTGGGACCTAGGGCAGTGACAAGGTGCTTGTCTTGCATGTACAAGGTTCCGGGGTTCAATCCTTAGCACAGGAAAAACAATAAAAATGAAAAAGTAAGGCAGGGATGGGTCTCTGAGTGGCTGATAAAAATCGAGGGGGTTGACGAGATCAGGGACAATGAATCGGTTCTCAAAGCTCTGATGTGTTGATGTGCTCTCCAGGACTCCTTGTGACAAGTGGGTTCTGCACCTTGCTGTGAGAAGACCCTAGAAGTCCTCATACAAGTCTAGAGCCCTTCCAGGCTGTGCTCCTGGCTCTGCTGGATGTGATGCACACACTGGGGTGAGCCAGACTCTGTCTGGCATCCCAGTGGCCTGTCCAGGGCACTCAGTGGTGGTGGGAGGAAGTATGCTCCAATGGCTTCAAAGTGGGGACCCACCCTTTCCTCCAAGGCCAGCCAGCTGTGTGGTACTACCAGGTGACCTGGCACTGGGCACGCTGGGTCTGAGCTTACTATTGGAACAATGTGGCCTCTCTTCCCTTGGCCCTCTGTGTTCATGGCAGGGAACAGTCTCCCCCAACGGGACACGGTGCCCTTATCCTGTAAAGCTTGACCTCCCATGTGCCACACCTCTCTTTGGAACCTTTCTTCTCATTGTGGCTCCCAGACAGTGCTCTGTTCTCCATACGCTCCTTCCTCTCCAGCAACTCCCACTCCCACCCCGCCAGGCTCTTGGCTGAGATTTCACACTTGGCTCATCTTTAGATTTCTATGTGGCCCTCTTAAAAACCCCTGCTTCTGCTCACATTTTAATGAAGGTACAGGGTGAGGCCTGGAAGTCTGTTTTATTGATGGCTTCTTGGAAGATTCCTGAAACAATCCAGACTTGAACCCAGTACTGTAGAAGACAGGCTTATTCTGGGATCCTGAAGTGTATCTTGTTTTGTAGGACTGCACTTCTCTGGTATCCAGGGTGGCTTGGAGTTCTCTATGTAGCCTAGGATGAACGTGAGCTTCTGGTTATACTGCTTTGACCACCTGAGTGCTAGGATTATAGGATGTGCCCCTACACCCCGTTTATGCAGTGCTGGGGATCAAAACCCAGGTTTCCCACATGTTAGGCAGTCACTCTACAAACAGAACCACATACCCAGGCCTAACATGAATATGAATTCAGGGTGTGTGTGTGTGTGTGTGTGTGTGTGTGTGTGTGTGTGTGTGTGTGTGTGTAAAACACTATTAACCTTCACATGTTTCCTTACTCAAGACCATTACCTGGGCTAAACGAGATAATAAATATAAAATGCTCAGAAAAGGACCCATGTGTACGCAAAGCTCAAGAAATGCCAGCCACTGTTATGATTAGATTGTTGCTTTAAGAATGTGGAATTACAAGGATTTGGGACCATTTGTACTGGTGGTCACGTTGTGGTGTTCAGAACACAGGGCTCTGTGGAGAAAAACACATTTGCTTTTGAGGTCACCAGCCGGGGACTGAGGCCACAAGCCTGGGACCCAGGCCAGGTTCTGGCAGCGGCCACTCACTTACAGAGTGACCTGAGCAAGTCATCTGACCCCTTGGGGCTTCCATTTCCTCCTCTGCACCACCAAGATTAAGTCCTTTCTTGTTTACTTCACACTTGATTGCAAGAATAGAACGAAGGGGGTAGTGGTTCTCCTTATCTTGCCTTTGCTACAACCCAAAGTGGCCAGGAGAGGCATGCCCAGACAGGAGTAAGCCTGGGCTGCACTTCAGAGCTCTTGCAGGTGACTCAGGGCTGATGGGCAGAGAGCTGGGGGAGAGGACAACCACCACAAGGGCTATTAGCCCTTCGTTATTTCTTCACACTCTTCCTTCCAGACTTTTTGCTCTATTATAGTTTCTCTTCCCTTCCTCCCCAACTCTCTCTCACTTGCTCCCCAGTGTTTAGATTATAGGTGTATTCCACCATGCTGGGTTTATATGGTGTTAGAGATCAAGCCTGGGGGTCCTGCATTCTAGGCAAACACTCTACCAACTGAACTACAGTCCTAGCCCTTAACTACTTACTCATTTTGCACACCCTGGGAGCCTTTCTGTTTAAATTTGGTTAGAGTTCATCTCAACATTTCCCTAGGAACCCTTTGAGAGTCTCAGCAGTGGTGAGATGGGCCATATTTTGCAGGGGCTGAGGGTCTGCTTGAGGAGAGGGAGGCAGAACAAGGAAATATGAGTTTTTCTTAATAATTCCACTTGAATCCAAAGATAGCTAAGTACATCAGATATACTGTATAAACTGATTACATGACTGCTCCATGGTATGGTTTAGGGTTTTTATTGTAGAAATGAGAGCGAGAGAGAGAGAACAGCCAGAGACATCTGGAAGAGTCCAGAGCAGAGAGAGAAAGAAAGAAGTAGACAGAACATGGCTAGAAGACTGGCATGGCCAGGGATAACTGTAAGAGATGGGAGAATAGCAAGGGATAGAGAATAGAGAAAACTGAGAAATGGGGAGAGAGAGAGAGAGAGAGAGAGAGAGAGAGAGAGAGAGAGAGAGAGAAAGAATAGCAGGGTTATAAGGAGTATGGATAGTTGGGGAGAGGGAAGCCCATGAGCTAGAGGGAGTTTAGGTAGGGGAGGAAGAGTGAAAGGGCTAGGATTCTAGCATGGGCTTTGAATGTGTAACAGGTACTTGTAATACTGGGGAACCTGGAGGTCAGCATGAAATTTGATATGCTAACATGCACTATAGGTAGCCACTTCTGCCAGAGATGAGGAAAAGGATTCCTTTTAGTAGATGGGAACCAGTTTCACAAGTTCCTGAGGAATGCTGGTTTTTATCTAACTGCCAGAAATCCTGCTATAGTCTAGGTTGAGTTCATTGGATTGCTTTTTGGAGTCTGGAGAACTGGGGTTTCATTTGGATCTGACAGCTACCACGCTGGACTCAAATTCTGGGTCACTCTGAGAGATCTGCTTCCCACTAGGCTTCAGGGGGAATTTGCAAGTCTATCTTCTAGCTACTCTGGGTAAGACTTTTACATCTCTTAACCTCTTTATCTCCCATCAACTCTTAGAACAAAGTATTCTACCTTGACCTTCAAAATACATTCAGAATCTGATCACCTATTTCCATCTCTACCATCCTTGTGTGAGCCACCATCATAGCCTCCTAGTGGATTCCTCTGCTTCCACTTTTGTCCCTTCTCTTCATGGAAGCCCTGGTGATCCTCTTAAAACATAAATTAGGGGCTGGGAAGATGGGTCAGTAGCTAAAGTGCTTGTGGTGTGACCCATGTAAAAGCTAGGTGTGACAAAGCATGCCTGTCACCCCACCCCCCCACCCCCAGTGCTGTGGGTATGGAAACAGGACCATCCTGGGGCATATTGTCTAGCCAGTTTAGTGTAAATGGTGAGTTCCAGGTTCAGTGAGAAATCTGTCAAAAAAAAAAATAACAAGGAGGAAAAGTTATTAAGGAAGACTCATGGACATTAATTAACCTCTGGTCTCCACATGCTTGTGTACGGGTGAGCTCACCTGCACCCATACACCACCCTTTCTCCTTTCCTCCCTCCCTCTTCTTTCTCCCTCTCAAAAAATAAAATCAAAACAAAAATTCAACAAAAGATATTAAATTAGACCATACCCCTCCTGTTCAGAATCCACTGATGATGCTCCCCTTAGCCCATTCAGAATAAAGTCCATGGTGTGGTGGTCTCCTCTGACAGGGCTCTGGTGTTCTTCTTTCCTATTCTCATGCCACAGCCTCTTCCACACTGAGTAGGACTCACCCATTTCCAATGGCTTCTAAAGGAAGCAGCTTCCATGCTACTTCTCTGATGAGATACACCAGCCACCAAGACGCTCACACAACTCTAAGAGTTGTGCCAAGAACATTCCTGTCTTTGGTTGTTTGCCTTACATTCCCTGTGCCTAGAAATTCATGAATTTTTACTTGATATGAAAGATTTATACTTAGTCCCTGATACAGTGTTATATGAAGGCTATATCAAAACAAGTAAACAAAAACAAAGCAAAACAAACATGGGCCTAGGAGGTGGCTTGGTGGTAGAATACTCTGTTATATGTAAGGCCTTGGTTTGATACTCAGTCTTTCTCCCTCTCTCATGGCACTGGACATGTATGTGCTACCTACAGTTGAACATGGCAACCCCCTGCCTTCTGGTTTCAACTCCCACACTGTAAATGATGGTTTTCATCATAGTTTATTCAGTGTCACTTTTTTTTTCATTTTTGTCCATTTTTATTATTTAAACTGGAACCCAGATATGGGACTAAAGAGCTCTGAGCTCAGGAGATTATGTTGTGTGGTGCAGAAAACAAAATCTAAACCATGAGTTATATAATCTCAGTTCAGTTATGAGTTATGGTACATGGAATTCAATGTAAACAAATCAAAATATATTTATTAAATTAGCTCTGTATAAACAGGGCTATATATTAACTGGGTAGTAAAAATGTGCCCAGGTGCTCACAAGAGCCTAAGCTGATATTTTCCCCAGGAGTCATGGCTTACTTAATATTTGCTAATTCAGTGTTCTTGGCAACTTTAAAGAACATAACAAGAATCAAATGTGAATAGCAAGAATCAACTGTACTTTATTTAATACCAAGTGACAACAAAGGGCAATGAGTATAGAGAATTCAAAAAGTACAAAATTAATTTGCAGAGTCAGAGACAGATAAATGAACATCTCTTGCTACTTTGTGAATCATGGCTCTTAAATGGGTGGTGAAAGTTCACAGGTGTGTCGTCTGAGCCCCTAATATCCTCCTGCTTGCCACGACTGGGGAAGTATTTTAATGCTTCTGTGATCAAATTCAAGAGAAACTGACATCTTCTTTGATGCTGACCTCAGTAACAGTAGTCTATTTTTGCAAATAGGTATGTCACGTTATAGCAATATGTAATAATCCAGAGTCTGATGAATCTCTATGTACGTGTTCACCTGCAGAATCTCTATCTAGACCAAGGATTAGAGCATCTCACAGTCCTTTCAGGTTTGAGACACGCCTTTTATGCTTGATGAGTGATCAATGACCTCATCCTTAGGAGAGCTAACACCCACAGCCCTGGTATGACCTGCTGTTTTGTTTGTTTGTTTGTTTTTGTTTTCAGTGTTTAGAATAGAACCCAGGGATGCTCATGTTGAATCCAAGGTCAGAATTGTACTACTAAGATATATCTTCAAATCTAAGTACACAGTTTTTCTTTCTTTTAACTCTCATTAATATGGCCATATTGAGCGGGGTGTGGAAGCTCATACCTGAATTCCTAGCCCTTGGAAGGCCTATGCAGAAGAGCTATTGTAAGTTTGAAGTCAGGTTGAGTTTCCACCTTAACTTAGGCTACAGAAGAATACCCTATTTTTTAAAAAGCTGATATAAAACAAACAAAACCATAGCCATACAGGAATAAAATATACACAATGGCATTCAATTTTAAAACGTGGATATGTCTAAGAAAAGCAGAGTTGTTCCTGTCTACCATGGTGAAAACAATAATAATATTACCAAATTGGCTGGACATTTAAAAATCATTACTATGGGATCCAAGTTTTGAACAAGGCTGTGTCTTCTTTGACATTGGACAAATATATTTATGGACAGTCATTCCAACAAATTTCAAGTCAATGTCTTCTGAATACTGTTTTGACTTGCCAATATTATAATATCTTCAGGAATCAAATGTGTCTAGTATAAGTGCTTTCCCCAAGACAGACCAGATTTGCAAGGTTATTTTCATCTAGGCTTGTCTTCTTCATTCAATTTTTAGCTAGCATTAATTTTGAGCCAAAGTCAACTGCCAAACTAATTTGTAATCATGAGTGTGAGAAAACCTTTAAAGTAGGTATTTTATTTAAGTGTTTTTTTGAAAAAAACTATTATATTATTTTTATTAATATAAAAACTATTGTACTATAATGAACTCACAAATCAACAAGTCCTTCCTTCTTCCATGTGGGTTCCAGGGATCAAACTTAGGTTGTTAGACTTAGTGAAAATACCTTTATCTCATGAACTGTCTCATTGCCCCTGCTCCTTTTAGTAGATTTATTTATTTTTGTAGGTGAATGAGTGCTTTGCCTACATGTCTGTGTGTGCATTTCTTGCATACAGTACCTATAGAGGCCAGAAGAGGGTATTGGTGCTCCCAGAACTAGAATTGCAGCTGGTTGTGCAGCTCCATGTGAGTGCTGGGATCGGAACCCACAAGAGCAGAAGTGCTGTTAACCTCTGAACCATTTCTTCAAGCCCCTTGGTTTTTTGGTTTGCTTTTTTGAAACAGTCTTACTATGTAGCCCAGGATGGTGTTGAACTTACAAGCCTTTTGCTGTAGGCTCTCAAGTGCTAGAATTACAAGTGTGTATCACCACACTCAGTGGTGATATGTATGTGTGTGTGATCTATCTATCTATCTATCTATCTATCTATCTATCTATCTATCTATCTATCTATCATCTATCTATCATCTATCTAATGTGTGTGTATCTGTGTTACAGATAGTATATAATACTACAAAAGACAGTTTTGATCTTATATTATGGGCTGCTGGCTACAAAAGGTTCTTGAGCTGCTTCCAATGTTTTTCCCACTGGAGAAAAGCATGTTTCTAAATGCAGGTAATTCATTCTCCCCTCTTAGTGAAGGGTTCTCCCCCTACTCACAACTCAGTAGTCACAGAGTTGTCATAGTTACAAAGCAACAAGTAAGGATTACGCATCGATAGCCTAGAAGGGAGGGTACACTTCTCACCACTTTGACTAATAGAGGATCAGGACAAGCCTTTGCATGTAGGCCCATTGCTAAGAGGGCATTTGGGGTGTGGGTGGTTGCCATGGTGATGACCAGTCAACATAAAGAAGTAGGGGAAAAAAAAAACAACAGAAATTTAGTTGAAACTTAATATTTAAAAGGAGAAAGGACTGATAAAAGAAAAGAACCCTATGTGAGTATTTGAGAACCTAGAGATCAGGTTTTAGAAATTTGGCCATTAAAATGACTTGTTGTCAACCGGAAATTACAGCCAGTTACTGTGACTTTCAAAGCAAATAAATAAGACGATGTCTGAAGCTGGGTGAAACACTGGTTGGTATGTTCCCCACATATGTATTAGGGACCTTAACAAATTTTGTCAGGTTGGGTTTCAGTGTTTACACACACTCACACTCACATGCACACGCGCGCGCGCACACACACACACACACACACACACACACACACACACACGAGCGTGTGTGCACATGCGTTCGCATTTTCACCTTGTGACTTTGTGGCTTTTCTGGAGAGATGATAAAAGATAGGCCATCTAGGGAATTGGTTCTCTCTCTTCCTAGAGTCTCATGAGCAGAGGGTTTGGCTGGGCCTCCATGTCTGCCAAATCTTGAGAGACAAGTAAGATGATACTTGTCTCTTGGTAGGCACTCCCATACAAAGAGAATCTTCTGGCTTGGTTTGGCTTCCTTTTCTATTCTTCTCCAGAGGAACTGAGGAGTGAGAAGCAGACATGAGAAGCACCCAACTGAGGTGTCAGGAAGCCAATGGATGCAGGCCACCAGGAAAACAAGGGAGTAGGAAGAGAGAGTGTAGTATCTCATGAGCATAGAACTGGGGAAAGACGTTGACTTCTTGAAGGGCCAGTTGGATGCAGCAACTGGTCTCCTGTGCCACATTAATAAAAGGATCTCTCAAATCAACACCAGAGGATGTTGGGGTTGAGTGGATAGCCAAACCAGGAACCTATGGTTCTCACAGAAAAGCCCATCACCATTGAGGCAAACATCTGAGAGATGACTAAATACCAATGTATGGTAAGCATGTGGTTCCCTCAAGAGCACCCTGCTGTGGTTCAGTGTTTCCTCTTGATGTTACACATCTGTAAGCAAATGTTATACTTGGTTAATATTCTGGAGCTTGAGTCTGAATCCATCATCGGTCTTGATTCTCACAATCCTCTCTAGCATGCTCAGGGTGCCCAGGCTTCTTGCCTGTTCCCTCCCAGGTGTCTCATCCTACTTGCTTCAGAAAGCCTGTCTGAACAGCTGACTTCCTCCTGATTCATGCCTCCTCAGAGAAGCCATTCCATGTCCACAGGAAGACTCCTCAAACCTCTTTAGTTTGCAAACAGGAAATTCAGAATTCCAGTCATCCCAAACCATTCTTACTCCAGACAAGGATGGGATGTATGCTTGAGATTGTTATCTGTGATGATGGCATTTAGAGGACACTTTTGTCTTCATGACTAGCATACAGATTTCCAAATGTTCTGGCTAACCAAGGTGACTTCTTGGACTTCCATTAGTTCTCTGATATGTCTGTCAAACTATATAACAAATGGAGAGAGCTTCATCAGAGATACAGAGTCCTGTGTGGATTAACAATCTAAAGAGGAGACTTTTAAAGGCAATTGAAAAGGAAGGAAGGAATGGTTATGAATTATCCTTGGCTATGGGGACCAAGAACAAGACTGGGGTCAGACAGGCAGTTTCTAGACAGATGTACTCACAGACTATGTTTTGTGTAAAGTAGCTGTGACCTTTGCTAAGATTTGACATAAGCAACTAAATCTCTCTCTCTCTCTCTCTCTCTCTCTCTCTCTCTCTCTCTCTCTCTCTCACTCTCCCTGTTCATGAGTGTGTGTGTGTGTATGTGTGTGTGTGTGTGTGTGTGTGTGTGTGTGCTGGTGTGTGTGTGTTTATATATGTGAAAATATGTCTGTGTGTGGAGGACAGAATTTGACAATGGTTGTGTTCCTCATTACTCTCTCCCTTAATTTTTGAGACAGGGTTTTGCACTGAATATGGAGCTCACTGATTCCACCAGACTAGCTAAGCAGTAAGCCCCAGTGACCATATTGTCTCTACCTGCTATTAACAGGATTCAGGTGTGTGCTGCCATGCCTAACTTTCTATGTGAATGCTGGGGATTGTAACCCAGGCCCTCATATTTGTGAGGCAAATTCTTTAGCAACTAAGCTGTCTCCTCAGCAGCTCTATTTTTGATTCCAACTATTTTCATATGCCTCAAAGGTTTTATCAGAAGGTGCTAAAAAAAAAAAGGTGAACAAAGATGACACTAATAGACATGCCAAAATGGGTAGGGAAAAGCCCATGACACCTCAGTTGCACTCAAAGAACTACAGCAACTAAGGAATGCTGAGAGTTGGAGAAATAGCCTTTCCCTGCGAAGAGCACACCAATCAGTGTTCAATACCAGATGGTCAACCCTGAAAACATACATACAAGGAACATTATACAGACTGAGTATGTATAATGCGTATATATAGATGTAATAACAATGAAAAAAGAGACCATGAATTTGAAAGATAAGGAGGAGGGGTATATGGGGGGAGGTTGGTGGGAGGAAAGGTAAGGGGAACATTGAAATTACATTATAATCTAAAACTAAACAAAACAAAAAACTTGAGGATCATTTCCATATAGAGATCTTTCTAGAAACTTCCCAGTCATAGAGATCATCAAAGACAAATAGGGAACTGTTATGATTTTAGCATTCATATTGGACCAGGGCCTTGTTGTGATGTCCATTAAGCACAGCAGCTTTGTAGGACAGGCGTGATAGAAGCAATGCCTCATGTTTTTCAGAATAGTTGTGTTTTCCACATTTCCCGTATCTCTTCTCCAGTGCATGGGAGCATTAGATGTGGACTGGAGAATGCATGCAGATCCCCACTCTTTCCTGAGGGATCTTCCATACCTCACTTCATCTGCTGGATGCTGTAGTAATATTATATAATGGGGAACAGCAAAGTTGTGGGGCTCCATGGAACCATGGCTAGTCGAAGTGTGCATGGTGGCCTTAGAGAAGCCCATCCAAGAGAACTGTATGGAAGTATGTGTTTGACCACACTGAGGTGTTTGTTCTAGCATCTAGGGTGGAGTGCACTAGGTATAGCCATTTCACATATGGTCAAATTGAAAAAGAAAGAGGTAAAGACAGTGCTTAAAATAAAATCTTCCACATTTCAAAATTTATACAGTTTTAGGAAATCTTAAATGACTATATTAGATACTCTTTTATTAATTTTATATTCAATGGGGAAACTACCACACTTGATTAATTTTTGTCTAGACCCAACAATTCCTAGGAGCCGGTGTTTGTCTATGGGGTTAATCAATGGTAGTCTGTGACCATGAGGGTAGCTGTACTAATTTCATGCCTGTTGTTGCAATAAAACACTCTGACAAAAACTACAGAGGTTAAAAAGAATTTATTTGATTTATAATTCTGGGTTATAGTAGTCCATCATTGTGGGGAAGTGCAGGAATTCAAGGCAGCTAGTTACATCACATTTGAGAGTAGAGAGAATAAATGCATACATGCTTATTGCTCAGCTTGCTTTTTTCAGTTCAGGATCCCTGTCTAAGGAATGGTACTGCCCACAGTAGGCTAGGTCTTCTACCATCAATTAACTTACCCATCCTCCACAGACATGCCCAACCTAATTAGGCCAACCTAATGTACACAATCTCTCAATGAGACTCTCTTTTAGGTGACTCTAGGTTGTACCATGTTGACAATTAAAGCTAACCATTGCAGTGGCTTTTATACTACCCACTTGTATTCTATCTTTGAACAGTCTTACTCTTTTATAAAAATATCCAGTAGTGAGGCATTCTGAAGACAGTGATGGAGGTAGAGGGCAGAGGTTCTTTATAAGTACTCCTCTATTTTAAGGAAGAAGGTATCAAGCATGATGAAAAACCATTTGTGGGTAGGCATTCTCAACTGAGCAAGAATGTGTTAAGTGTTGCCCTCTCGCTTTGAGTACTTTCTGTATGATAGACACAGCACTAGGAAGCACAGCTCAGGTCCTCTGAGTTCAGTTGGGGTGATCAGGGAAGGAAGCCAGCAATCGCAACACAGCATGATGAATGTTGAACAAGTTGCCATCAGATCTCCCACAGAGTCAGGCTTTGGGGTTTGGGAAACACTAAAGGGGTCATAGAAACATGGCAGGAACCATGACTCAACTCAGGTTGGCAGGCAAAGGGTGTGTCAGGGAGGGTGGTGAGAGATGGGTGTGGAGATTGGGAAGACAGGCCATCTCACTAGGTTAGGACATTGAAGATGACAGGCAATCACCCAAGGTTTGCAGCAAAGAATGGTGTAACCTGAGTTGTATTTTAGAGCAGTGACTGTGGCTGCTGTGTGAGTGGAGGTGTCAAGGCTCACGGACCAACTAGAGTCTGTTATTAGTACAAGAGTTCTCTAGAGAAAAAGAACTGATTGAATGTGTGTGTGTGTGTGTGTGTGTGTGTGTGAGTGTGTGTGCACGCGCGCACGTGTGTACATACATACATACATATATATACATACATATATTCATATACACACATACATGCATACATATAATAAAAGAGGATTTATTTGATTGGTTGTACAATAAGGGCAGAGCAGTCCAACATTGACTGGCTGTATGCTGTCATACAGCCAGTACTAGGCAGCTAGTTACATCACATTTGAGAGTAGAGAGAATAAATGCATACATGCTTATTGCTCAGCTTGCTTTTTTCAGTTCAGGATCCCTGTCTAAGGAATGGTACTGCCCATTCCTTAGAATGCATAGTCACTGCTCAATTCATGAAGCTGGTTGCCTCAGCAGTCCCAATCTGTCACTGAAGGCCTAGAAGACTCCTGGAGAGTTGCTTGTCTTTAGTTCATATTGGAAGGCTGAGGAAGCTGGGATGCAATTTCATCAAAGGATGACATCACGAGTTACTGTCACAGGGTTGAAACACTAACCAACAAGGCTGGGAGGTGAGCAGGCAAGCAACACTGGTTTACTCCTTGGTCTTCTTTGCATCTGGGTTATCTCTCGAAGATTCCACCTACTCTAGGGGAGGGTAATCTCCCTTCAGTTAGTCCTTCCAGGCTATGAACTCACAGACCAGTCCAGTGACATATCTCTTAGTTGATTTCCCAGATTCAGTCAAGACCAACAATTGAGGCTAACCATCACAGGCCATTTCGTGGATCATGACCATAGATCATAGTGGGATGGGAAAGGTGACAGAGGGAAATGGTTAGGGTCGTTGTATTCACATCACTGCTCAGAAAGTACCTCACAGCACCAGCAGGAGTATGGACCTGCTTCAGGCTGTTCTCCCCAACCCTCTACATATCTTCCAGCCTCTGTGGGAGTAGAAGAGGATGACTGAGATCCTTCCATATGGATGGATTGCAGAAGTGAAGCCATGTTTCTGAACTCCCTGATAAAGTAAAGGCTCCTGCCTGGCTTGATGCAATGGTTAGGAAGGAAGGTGGGCTCAGCTATGGAAGGGAAGTGTGATGGTTAATGTTAACTGGGAGATGGGCTTTGGGGCATGCCAGCAGCAGTAGAGGGTAGACTACCCTGATTGAATTAACTGAAGTGGAAAGATGGCCCCAAGGGTGGCACATTCCCTGATGGGATCCTTCCTGGGCTGTACAAGCAGAGGAAGGAAGCTGAGCTGCAGTACCCATTGCTCTCTGCTTCCTTTTCGTGGATGTGATGTGAGCAGCTTCTTCAAACTTGCACCACCATAACTTCCTGCTATGCCAGACTATATCCTTAGACTATGAGCTGGAATAAGCCTTTTCTTCCTAAAGTTGCTTTTTTTAATTTATATATTTTTAAGATTTTATTTATTTATTATGTATATAACATTCTGCTTCCATGTATATCTGCACACCAGAACAGGGCACCAGATCTCGTAACGGATGGTTGTGAGCCACCATGTGGTTGTTGGGAATTGAACTCAGGACCTCTGGAAGATCTCTGAGCCATCTCTCCAGTCCTCCTAAAGTTGCTTTTGTGAAGGCATTTTATCACAGCAACAGGAAAAGAGATGATGACGGTGGGCTTTAGCTCCAGGAACTCTTTGTACCGCAGAAGTGGAACTCTTCAGGGAGCTGCGCTTCTAATGAGCAGAGTGGCAGGAAAGGAGGAGGAGGCTCCCAAACCAGCTGGCTGCCCCATGAAAACTATGAACACTTGATCTTCAGAGTCAAACAATCTTTATCCACTCCCAAGTTTGCCTCAAGGCTAGCAGTGTCTACCAGATTTATGAACAAGAGTGTACACATTGCAGAATCACAATGCCTTGGCTTTCATCAGAAAGCCAGGACGCCCTTCAGAACTAAGCCTCTGGACATCCCTTTGCAGGGTTGATGTTTTCAAGGCCCAGGAGAGAATTCCTGTGACGGGGTTTCTTCAGCATACTGTCTCAACACCCTACAGCGTTCTGTTATTTCTTGGCATTTCCACTTGGCAGGATACCGCCTCTGAGCTGCATAGCAGATCTCACTGTTGACCACAGCATTTCATTGACTTGGAGATAGCTGGAGTCATGACACTTTGATTGCTGTCTAGATTCAGGACAGTGACTTTGACAAAGGTGATTCTGAAGTCATGTCCATGGAAGTCCTGGCTAGGATGTCCTGTGACTAACCTGGACAACTTCAATTCTGACTATCTGAATTTGTTAAACTAGGAACACACAGCCAGTGAGGTATCCTTTATCCTTGGTTAATTGGATGCTGAAGAGCATGTGGAGAAAGGAACAATAACAATAACTAAAAGAAAAATAGTGTTATGGTTGTAAGATGAAACTTTTTTTTTTTCATTTTCAAAGCAGGGTCTCTTGTAGCTGTTTGGTCTTGAATTCACTGTGTAGCTAAGGCTGACCTTGAACTGATTCTCTCACTTCTACCTCTCCAGAGGTGGGATCACAGGAGTGCACCTCCACACTCAGGCATCACAGTGAAGCCTCTTGCATGCTTGGCATGCATCCTATCAAACAAGCCTTATCCCCAGTCCTGTCTTCTACATTTTTATGGGAAAATCTCACACGTTCGTAAAAGGAAACAGACTATGGTAAGAATCCCCTATATATAACACTCCCTACCATTATTGCCAAACATTATCATAGCCAAAACTATTTACACCAAAGGGCAGGGTCTCATTCTGTAATCCTTAAGGGCCCAGGCCAGCCTTGGTCTCACAGCAATTTTTCTTTTTCAGCTTCTCAGGTGTTAGGATTATAGGAGTGAGTCACTACACCTGGCTTTTGATTTCCTTATTTTTCTCTATACAATTTTAAGCACACATTTGTTTATTTTAAAATTTTATTTATTTGCTTGTGTATGTGTGTATGTACACATATGTGTGGATATGCAGACCGTAGCACATGTGTGGAGGTCAGATGATAGTTTTCAGGAGCCAGGTCTCACCATGTGGGTCCAAGGGATTTAACTCAGGTCATTAAAGCTGGTGGCAAGAGTCTTTACCCAAGGGTCATCTCACTGGCCCCAAGGAATTATTTTCTATGGGTATCCTCGGAAGTCACCCTTTATTATTGGAATTCTCAGGATGTACAATCAGTGTAACCTCAACCTCTCTTGAATGATCACAGCTTCCTGTTCTAGAATCTACTGTGTTGGGGATGCTAGTGAGGAGCACAGGAGCAAATCCATGTGTCCAGATGGAGAAAGTGACTAAGATCGTACAACTTACCTATCATGTCACCTGTTGCTTGGGTTGTTGTTGTTGTATAGATAATAGTAATAATAGAATAGATAATAGATAATTCTGATACTACACAGTAGAACTAATACTATGTATTAGGCTATTTGTGAATTTTATTTAACTTTCACACAATAGCTGAAAGAAAGTTAAATAATTATGAGGCAAGAAACATTCTTATACCCATGTTCTAGATAAGAAAACAAGAACTTTAGGGCTGAAGAGATAGCTCAGTGGTTAAGAACACTGACCGTTTTTCCAGAGGATCTATGTGCAGTTCTAAGCACCCATACCAAAAGGCTTACAACTTCCCATAACTCCAGTTGTGGGATCTAGCGTCTGTTGGCCTCCTCTGGATCCTGTATGCATGTGGCACACATACCTCCTCACACACACATACAAATAAATACATATATCTTAAATTGGAAAAAGTCCTTAGGAGGCAATAAGTTGCCCAAAGTTATACAGCTGGTAGCAGGGGTAGATCCAGACCTTGAACCCCCACCAATCATGAACTAGTGACTTTGGCCCCTTTATCTTGAGAAACCATAGCAGAAGGTCTCTGAGGGCTGAGATTATAATGAAGTTTTTCTGCTATTCTCAACCAGTGGCCACTGATTGATTCCTTTGTTCCTTGAGGTTGCTTTAAACAAAACAGACGCTGTGTCTTTCAAGGCCTTTATAAACCTTTATGCTCTTTAGAGCATCCTTGCCAAATTTGAGCATCATCAACTCTTTCTCCCCATCACCTCCCTCCATTAGCTTTTCCAACCATCTGAGTACTAAGCCAAAGCCCAAGCGGCCAAGAGAAAGTCAGGCATGCAGATATACTCCAGACAAGAGCCTAAAGCAGTTGAATCAAAGTTTTACAAAAAAGGGCTGAATTCCATCTTACTTAGGAAGGAAAACACACATAGATGCATAGCTACCCCTTGTTTGTTATTTGCTTTTGTGTCATTGTTCATTTTTTGCTCCCCCCCCAACCCTCTTCCCCTACAAAGGCTGTAGTTAAATTAGAAACTGGCTTAAATGCCAGGTTATTTATGTGCGTGTGCCTACTGATAATGCCTGGCTGACTGGCTCGGGCTATTTTTCTGAGCAACCAGGGAAGGTGAACTTTATATAGAGCAGGAGGCTATGTGTGAAATGCAAGGTGCTCAGGGTAGACTTGACTTTATTTAGACATTCCGTTTCTTCACAGTTTCTTCCCCGGAGGACTCTTGGCTCTCTCTTTAGACAGCCTGTGTGTGGTAAGAAAAAGCAGAACATGGGGACCTGGGGGAGGGATTAACTTCAAGATCAGGTAATAATAGATTTTTGTCATGAGAGCAATTGCCTCATTCATACTTGAAATTCCCACATAGGACAGTTTGATTAAATATTTATGTGAACCAGGTTACCCTCATCTCCACAGACAGTGGATGTTCTCCAAGGCATAATTCATTCAAGGAAGAATAAAAATATACCCAAACCATTTGATCAAAGACAAACACTTAGAAATAGCAACAATTGGTACATCAAAGGTCATTGTGCAAAGATATTTGATAACATATTACCCTTAGTTTATAAAGCAATTACTGAGGCATTCTATGTGGAGAGAGGTTTGAAAAAAAAAAAGTCCATGAACTTTAGAAATGTTTCTAGGGCACAGTGGCACACACCTGTCATCACAGTACTTGGGACAGAGAGGTAGGAGGATCAAGAGTGGGTTTGAGGTCAACCTGGGTTACATGAACCCTATCTTTTTATTTTATTTTTTAAATTATATTTTATGTACAGCCGAGTTGTGGCTACGAGGCCTGATCTCCTTGACAACAAAACCTTGGAAGAGAATGATAGAATGTATTGTCTATGATTTACCTATGGCCGTGAAAACAAGCACCAATCTTTGGCTGGAACAGTGGCTGCATCCTCCAGCATCTCTCCAGGCTCCAGGACAGTATGCCTTCATCATTTGTAAACTGAAAAATAAACAAACAGCTGTTGCTTCAACCATGCTGAAAATACCACAGCCACCTCCAGAGTGCAAGATCCTTGTTTTAAACTCCATTTAGCAACTATTTTGGAGCATTTTCCTACTTTCTGTTTAGTTTCTCCATCAAGGTTCTTTGGGCATGTGAAGAACAGGACTAAGATCTCTAAGCCTGAAACCATCAGGAACAGTGTAGTTACTGTGAGAGCTCCAGACAAGATGTGTTCTCTCTGAAGGCCTCCAAGAAGGAGGCCTTGGGGTGGATCTACAGGACAGGCACATGATTTCCTGTGTCCAGTGGAAACCTGAGAATGTGGAGGCTATTTCCTTCCCTGGTCCTGTCAGGTAGAAGTCTTGGCCCTCACACCAAACCAGCTGCTTTTTCCAGAATCTTACTTCCTACAAAGGAGGAGTCTTTGTGCCTCCTTTAGGCAGAGGCACCTGTGGTCCTCACTACTGTTATACTCTGTTATTGATAAACACACTGTCCACCATTTTCTCTGTCCTGGCTACATCCCCTGGACCACAGTCATGGCCTCTTAATTAACTTAGTTTGCTTCCCTTCCTTCCCTCCGTCCCTCCGTCCCTCCCTCCCTCCCTCCCTCCTCCCTCCCTCCCTCCCTCCTTCCCTCCCTCCCTCTCTTTTCCTTCCTTTCTTTCTTGTTATGAGTCAGAGTCCCATGTACCCCCAGCTGCTTTAAACTCACTATGTAGCTAAGGATGACCTTGAACTTCTTTGATGTTTGTGTTCATGTGACTGCATGTGTGTGTACATTCTTGGAGAAGTTAGGGCTCAACTTCAACCATCTACTTTGTTTTTGAGACAAAGTCTCTCACTTTCTTGGGCTTAACAAGTAGGTTAAGCTGGCTATCCAGTGACCCTAGAGATATATGTCTGCCTGTCTCTGCATTCCCAGTACTGGGATTGCAAGTGCACCCCCATGCCTGAATTTTACATGTTGGTTTGGGGGATCAAACTTAGGTCTGCATGCTTGCATGGCAAGCTCTTTATGCCTGAACCAGCTCCACTGACTCTGAACTTCTGATCCTCTTGCTTCTACCTTCAGAGTGCTTGTGTTGTGTTTGCTGCCCTACCTAGTTTTGAGCTGCTTCTTTTCCAGATATGCCTGCCCCTGGTGGCAGCATCTAGAGTCAGCTCCTGGGACCCTTGAATCACCACAGTAAGATGAAAGTTGAATATGCCACTGAACTGATGTTCCCCGGGTCTTCTCAGACACCCCAGGCAGGCGCTCTTCTCAGTCTTCTCCCCCAGAGGATCTAACTTGCAGGGCATGGTATGTCCAGCTGCTTTGGATTCAGCCATAATAAGGTCAGGTCTTCCCCAAGTCAGACTATTCAGTGGGATGTCTCACGATCCTCTTGCTTAGCTTGGGGTGAGAAAAGAAGGAACTTCTTGGGGGGGGGCAGGAGGAGGTGATATGCTCTGAATAACTCTAAGAATAAAGATATCACAAACTGTCTTACCCACAGTTTGATGGGTCAAATGGGCAGTGAATTATGCTGCCTAAAAGCTCAGGGAGAGAGAGGTCCCTTTAAGCTTGGAGTAGTTCCTTCCGACATGTTAGGTTGACTTTGCTCCTGAATCATAACAAGATGGTCTCTACTTTCAGAAGAAACTGCCTTTGATCCATTGTTTGGCAGCTGTTCCACAACTCTCAGATCTGATGTGCCCACAGGCTTCCTTCTGTCAGAAAACAGGACATGCTAGGGAGATGAAATACCCTGAGTTCCAAGGGAAGTCCTGGCCATTAACAGAGAAAATGGCCCTCCGGAAAGACGCCAAGTTCCTTGTAATGCGCATAGCTTCTTTGATGTGAGTTTTTTTTATTGGGTGCGGTGTGAAGACACAAGGGTGGACTTGGGGAACCTCTGGACTTCCAATGCACACCTCCACAACTGGGCAGGCAGAGGAAGCCTAGAGGAGGCCAAGGAAATATTGCTTAATTATCAGATGTCACAACACAGGGTTGAGAGCTATTTGTCACCAAAGATGTACCAACAGAAACTCAAAGAGCAAGCAATTGGCCTGGAGTCCATGCTGTCTGAATCTTTCATGCATGTGACCTTTCTTGCTCACCCTGTTAGCTGCTCCTCTTTCTAGAATCATGTTAGAAGAATGATAGTCTGTTCGTGGGTGTTGAGGTAGCTGCTGTTGCGGTGCAACACGAGGGGACACTGAGGTAGAACATTTTCTGGTAAAGGCTAGGGAGGCCCAGACTTAAAGGACCTGTTTGGAGGGTAAGGTGAGGCATGGTAGGGTAGGGTCTGGGTGCCAAGTGTTTTCAGTTAAGTAATATTCTAGAGTATAAAAAGAGGATAAACTTTGTGAGCCTGAAAATTCATTCATTCTCTCTCTCTCTCTCTCTCTCTCTCTCTCTCTCTCTCTCTCTCTCTCTCTCTCTGTGTGTGTGTGTGGTTTGTGGGAGAGCAGAGAAAGACTGTATTCTCTACGAGTGTTGTGAGTGTGTGCACATGCTTGTGAGTGGGCAGAAATCTGTAAGCAGAGGGCTGTGACTATTAGAGCTAGCCAATGTTTTCTTCCCTTTTCCTTCTTTATGTTTGGACAGTGTCTCCACTTTGAAGACCTGCCTTGTCATTACTTCAAAAACTCTGTCTGCTGCCCTCTGATCCACACAGACGGTCAGGGGATGGCTCCGATCCTGTGTGTGCCAGCAACTTGGGCCAACTGCAACAGTGGAAACCAAGACAGCTCTGGAAAAATATTTGTTTAATTAGCAGAAATGATCTGTGATCCGAATCCATGTTTAGCTGCCTGGCCCACTGCCAAGGCTGATGAATTTTCCTTCAGGACTGTGTTTGGTTTTGACTTGGGTAGTGCTGTTAGGCTCTGTGACTTGTACCCTGGGGTAGGGAGAGGCTTGGCTCTGCTCAGATATGAGATGTTTTCCTGACAGGCAGTGCCAGGCACACACAGGGAAAATAGAAGGGTGGGCTAGTTAGTGTCAGTTCCCCACAGTGCCATGAGGATTTAGTTCTGCCATGACAGATAATTCCTCATGAGGGTGCAGACATGTTGCATTGTGGGTGTGTGAGGGAATCTTGGGACGAATGGAGCATCTGAAAGAAGTGTCTTATGGGAATGCTTAGTTCTATCAATGGGGTTGTGTGTCTTCTGTCTCTGTACGTGTTATAGGAGAGGGGACTTTTTGGATCCTTTGAGAAAGAGTCACTAATGTTAACAGTGAAATGGAGGGACAAGAGTGGATAGTCTCAGGGAAACACCTCAGACTTGACTGTAAACCAGAATGACCTGAGAAAATGCCAAGGATGAGCCAAGAATATTTCAGAGAGGGGGAGGACAAGCCCAGAGCAGCCCTGGGTTCTTTCCTGCTTAGAATTGCTCGTAGGATAGTGAGAGCTTTAGAGAGAGCCCTACTTACTGCCAGCCTCTGCAAACTGGCCAATACCCCTGGAATTTCTCTCAGGATTCCTGGGCTGTACCTGGGTCTACTCAGATCTTTGTGGGTAGGAGCTCTTTGAGGGTGCTTTGAAGGTAGAATTCCCTCTTTCCCACAACTTCTCTTATAAAAAGGCAAGGTCTTCCATAGCCAGCTGGGAGCTGCCTCAGGTATCTTGGGAGCCTTCCTGTTGCTCCCCATGTTGTCCACTCTCCTCTCTCCAGCGGCCTGGCCCTACACACTCTGAATGTGCTTGGGGAAACCCATGGGAAAGCCTCCTAGTGGGAGAAGGGGCAAGGTGCCAGTGTTTACCTGTCCCCTTCTCTTCCACATTTGTAGACTACCCCTTCTCTGCATTCCTTTGGGTCTCTGAATGCAATATGGGTGGGGTTCAGAGACCCTCCTGTTTTCCCTGCACTCTGTGCCTCTCATTGCTGACCACTTTTTGATTGACCCATTTTGAAGTACCCCAAGGAGACTGTCTCCTGTTGGGTGCTTGACAGACAAAGCAGAAACTGCTTTAATGACTTCTCTATAAAGTTTCAACAGTTTCATTCGCTGAGATTAGAGTTCCCCAAAGATAGATGCTAAAGAACAAAAGTTTTATAGGGAAATGGGAAAAAAATTCCACAGCACAAATGCCTCTAGTACTAAGGGCTAGTAGTTAGACCTAGAGACCTTGTAAGAAATAGATGATCCGAAGATCAAAGAGATTTGGGTCAGAATGGCAGCTCCCAATAGGGTATGGTGACACACCTGTCTCACTTACTCAAGGGACCTAGCCAGGAGAATCACAACTTCTAGGTTAGCTTGGGGCAACTTAGAAAGACCCTGTCTCAAAATAAAATGAAAGAAGAGTTGGCTTTATCCTAGTGGAAGATTGCTTGGTTAGTACATGTCAAGGCCCTAGGGTTAAGTCCCAGTATCTCCAAATGGAAAAAAGAACAGAGAGAGAGGTGAAAAGGAGAAAAGGAAGAAGAGGAGGGGAAAAAGGGAGGGCGAAAGAACAAGGAGAGAAGAGGGGGTATGGATGACTGGGAGAAGAAGGAATAAAAGGAAGGGGAGAGCAGGGAAGGGGAGGAAGGGAGGCTTTTGTTGTCTCCTTGGATTTCCCACTAAATGCTGGGAACTGGATGCAGATTCTGTCTCAGACACTTAGAAGAGATTCATCACATTTAAAGTTCCCTACCTTGTCCTTCTTCCAGGGGTTTGTCAGACACAAGAAGGACCCTGCAGATTGGCAGCAAAAGCTGAAAGAGTGAAAGCAAGGTCAAAGGTCAGAGCTGGGATTCCTTAGAAGGAACTGTTTTTCATCTTCAGCAGGGCCTGGGGTTTGTGAAGACCCAGGATGAAAGAACCAGGAAGGGGCAGCTTTCCTTTCAGCCTGAATGTAAGTTGTGCTTTTCTGGGGAGTCTATAGGCACACCCAGAATCTGATAGCCTGGGGGTCAGGGTGGGACACGCCAGTGAAGGACAGTTTCTGCATGGTTTTTCTTCCTGGACAGAGGTCTGAGGTAAATAGATGTCTGGGAGAAACTTAGGAATGAAGACATTGTACATGTGGAGACACTCAGGGGAGAGGGGTGTGGCTGGAATCACTCCAGTTCAGTCAGGTCAGGGATTCATAGGGTCTCTTTGGAGACGACCCAAGACAGCTTGTCTGGAGAGTCACACCAACCCCAAGAGCAGTCCAGATGTTAAGTTTTCTTTCCTCCACTCCTGAGGACACTTTCAGTCATGTCCTCTCCTCTTGGCAGCAGGACCTGAATCCATGCTGTAGCTCTTCCAAAAACACATCAAATCAATTTCATGATGCCCCACGTCAGGTACCAGGAGCCAAGTCCCCTCCCTCAGGCTGAGGTCCTGGATCCCACCCCCAAATTCTAAGTTTTGTTTTGTTTTGTTTTGTGTGTGTTTGTAGATGATGTATATTGGTGGTACATGTGCTCATGTGTATGTGTGCATGTATGAAAGCCAGAGCACAACCTTGGCTTACATTCCTCAGGTACCTTCTAACCATCGTTTTGTCCTATTTATTTGTTCTATCTTTCTTTCTTCTCCTCTCTCCTTTCCCCCTCCCTCCCTTCTTTCTTTCTCTTTCCTTTTCTGTGTTTGTGTGTATGGTCTCCATGAATCTGTGTACACCCATTTGAATGTGTGTGAGTACACACATGGGTGGGGGTGTGCATGCACATATATGTGCATGTGTGTAGAGGCCCATGTTGACATTAGATGTCTTTCTCCATCACTCTCTACATTACATATTTAGTCAGGATCTCTCAAGTTCAATGATTTGGCTAATCCAGCTAGCCAGTTTGGTTTGTGCCTTCTGAGTCCTAGGATGGCAGATGGGCCACCATGCCATCTGGTGCTGCTGGGGATCCTCACTTCAGTTCACATGCTTTCACCCCAAGGGCCGACCTGATGAGCAATTTCTTAGCCCCCAGTTTGTTTTCTGAGGCAGTCTCTCCTAGTCCTGGGTTTGGTTATGTTCAGGAGCAGGCCAGCAAACCTCAGGGATGGGCCTGCCTCTCCTTCCCCAGCTCTGAGGTGACAAGAGTGATGCTATGGCTGTGACAGGCTTCTTTACATGGATTCTGGAGGTTGAACTACAGGGCCTTATGCTTTGCTGACAGAGCCAACTCTCCAAGTTTTCTAATTTCAATATTCATAGTTTCTTCCCTTAGCTCATTCAGTTTCCGGGTATTTTTGTTTTTAATCTTTTCAATTACAAGTATCAATTTTCTACCCATGCGGAAATTTATATGAAATTCTCTTGGCTCAATGGAGGTGGCCTTGTCTTCCGTCTGGACTGTTTCACTCCTCTACTTCCTCTCCTGTTCTGAGGTTTGGGGAGGGGAGAGAGAGTGGGAGAGAGAGAGAGAGAGAGAGAGAGAGAGAGAGAGAGAGAGAGAGAGAGGAGCTTGGGGGAGAGAAACAGAAGAACAGCAATGGAAAGAGGGAGGGAGGAAAAGAGAGAGACAGAGAGGGAGATCGAGAAGGAGAGGGGGGAGGGACCAAAGGAGGGAGGGAGGAAGGGAGAGAAAGAGACAGAGAAGAGGAGAGGGGGGGGCAATGAGGAGGAGGCATGTGTGGGTGGTGGAGAGGTGGCTCACAGGGAAGGACTCTGAGAACAGCTCTGAGTCACTTGCTGCCTTGGGTATTTGACCTGGGGCCAAGTGCATTTCAGGGAATGTGGGTAATAGTGGGCAGAGGAATCAAGGAGGACTCTTCTAGGACTGTGGAGTCCTGGAGAATGCTATGCACAGGTGCATTCTTATCTCTCTGGCTTCAATTTCCCATGCTAAAGCGCCTGCAAAGAGTCACCTTTCCCCCATTTATAGAGCCCTAGGTGGTTTCTTACAGGATGTGTTCCCTTTATTGTGAGGCGTCACTATTGTCTGTTTCTTGTCAGGAGGAGAAATTCAGGTGACTCTTCCCAGGCCTGGCAGATTTCCTCACCACCTGTGCCCTTCTGCCCTTAGGGTGAGTCCCCTTGCAAAGGTCCTCAGTCCCAGGCAAGGGACCATCCCTCCAGCTGAATCGGGAGGCTAGCTCAAACTTCTACTGGACCGTGGGTATTTAGGCTCAAGCTGTAACTCCTGTTCCTACTCCTCACCAGGAAGTCTAGAAGTTGCAGAAAAAGCCAAGGCCTCCTGGTTACAAGGCCAGTGTGCAGGTTTCCAGTCATGGGTTTCACTGACCTTTTGATATTGCAAAATGATGTCATCATCTACAAAATTCACTCTGAAGAACCTAGCAATTGAGTTACAAAAATTAACACACACACACACACTCACTCATACATGGTATTGTTAGTACAGTTAGTATTTATTGTTGGGTTGCAGCTTGAATTTACCTGGAAACCATGCCCTGACCCCCAGTTCATAATTTGAAGCCTGAATTCCTACCCCCCAGTACCTTGGAACTTGACTGTATGGGACACAGGTTCTTTATAGCAGTAATTGTTAAAATGAGGTCAGATGAATGGGCTGTAGTCCTGTCTGACCGGTGTCTCCTTCAGAAGATATTAGGATAGACTATAGAGGGATCTGTGCAAAGAAACAGCCACTTGAGGAGAGCAAGACTGGCTGTCTGCAAACCAAGGAGAGAAGCTGTAGAGGAGCCTCATCCTGTCAACCCTTGATCTAGGATTTCCAACATCCATGACTGTGAAACAAGAAACCTCAGCTGTTTAAGTCCCCCAGTCTAGGCTATTTTGTTATGGCTGACCTAGCTGATGAACACTGCCCCTAACACCTTCTCTGGGTGATTGGTAACTTGCTTAACCATACAAGTATTGGCATAACACAATGCAAATGTGTCTTTCTATAGTCTGGAGGCCAGAGGTCCCAAGCCAAGGGGGATGGCAAGATGGCTTAGTGGTTAAAGCTGTTTGTCGGGCAAGCCTGGCTACCTGAGTTCAATCCTGGAACCAATGTAGAAGAAGAGAACTGACTCCATGTTGTTCTGACCTCCGAGAGTGTACTGTGTCATGTGCACAGCCAAACCAAACACAAACTAATAATGATGATGACGATGATAATAACAATAGTAAATCTGATAGAAAAAGGTGAGGGTATGGGCAGGGCTGCTATTTCAAGATAAGTCCTTTGGAGGCTTCAGAGGTAACTGTTATTGTTTAGCTTCTGGAAGCTACTTACTTCTTTGGCTGAGGCCTTTTCTCCAAATTTCTCCTCTCCACTCCTCCCTGATTCTAACTCTGATCCCTACCTGTACGTTATGAGGGTGCCTGATTATTCAGGGTCATGTACACATCTCAAGAGCCTTCACTTAATTGCATCCTCAGTTTCTTTAACCATGGAAGATACATTCTTCCAGATCTGGAGGGTAATGCCAACCACACCCCTCACCACCCACCAATGCATATACCTTCCAGATCCCTGGAGACTACTTGGAAAATGAGATGCAGCTAGGAGATAAGGCTGTCTTCTGTCTCCCACCCTGCTTACTTCTGCCCAACCCAACGGCCCAGTGCCAACAGTAATCTGTGGAGACCAGATCATAAAGGAAAGGAAATGCGAATGGCACAGGGATGGGCTCCAGGTTGGGCCCAGAGAAGGCCGGGCTGAGAGCATTAACTTCAGAATACAAGGGGAACTGTTGCAGCACAGTAGACAGGGGTAAAGGGCTTGGCTTTGTAGCAAGGGAGAGAGTTGCTTGTGGTTTTGGCTCTTAGCTTGCTCTGGCAACATGGCGATCTCAGCTTCATTTTCTCATCTGGAAAATGGGGGTGATGGTGCTTTAAATTAAACATAATTGGACCGAAAGACCCATGCTTCCATATTCTGAGTGCCTCCATAAGGAGTTGAAACCAAATTTGGTAGTAAGTCAACCAACACATGATGTTGGAGTTTCCTTTGGTAAGAAGTAGCCGAGTCTCAGCCAATCACAGTAGCTGAGCTTCCGTCACACACAACAGGCAAACTGATGTAACTATGTTCAAATAAGGCAAAGATGGAGCTAGAGCCAATCAAGCTGCTTCTCCACTCCCTTCTGCTTTGTCTCCACTCCCATTTCCCATTTCCTGCCCACATGGCCCAGTGGAGCCTGCTCTGGTTCTGTGCTGTCTGGTTCAACCATCTGCGTTTGCTCAACTTGAGCTCTTTTAAACTGAATTCTACAGTTTTTATTGTTAGCAGGCTCGACCTTGTTAGGTTGTGAAAATTAAGTAGAAATTTCGGTTTTGCAGTGGAAAGACAGTATGACATTAGGTGTTCTAAAATTCTGGTTGTCATGACAGCGGTGTCTCTATTGTCTGTCTCTTCAGTGTTATGGAGACTAACCTCAAGTCAGTGCTGCTACTAGTGTGCGTGTGCGTTTATGGTGTGGTGTGGCAATGAAATTGGGGGTGTGATGGAGGTTGGTACAGCTGACAGCTACTGACCAAGGAAAAGTCACAAAACGCTGCATCCAACATGGGCATAGAGAACAGCCTTCCTGGGATGGAGAGATTGTTCATTGTTTAGGAACACTTGCTGCTCTTGCAGAGGATCTAGGGTCAGTTCCCAGCACTCATATGGAGGCTTACAACTGTCTGTAACTCTCAGATCTTCAACCTCTCTGGGCACTGGACAAGCATATGGTACACACACACACACACACAAACACACACACACACACACACACACACACACACCATTAATACATTCGTTTTCATAAAACAATATCAATAAATCTAAAAAAATACTCTCCTTCCTTCCTTATTTCAAAGTAACTCACTGATTGATAGGAAATGGAATTAAACTGACTTCATGTCTCCACCCTAACACCCCCATTCACCCTCAGAGTTTACACCCATCATTAGTCACCCTGAGGGAGTTGTGTATAGGCCAGATGTCACCCTAAGATAGAACTCTTCGGCTCCCGGGAGGTGCTTATGTGGGTTTTTATCTCCCTCACATGAAGAGGCAAGAATGTATGTCTGCATGAGTGAGTCTATGTAGCAGCGCATGTGTGTACTTGCCTGAGTAGACTACGGCCAGGGAAGAATGGATTGAGATCTCTTTCTAGCCCCTTGGAGTGAATCCTACAGCTTGGAGTGGAGGCATGACCTGAGGTCACAGAGCTGATCCGTGTCTCCGTTGGAAATGATAGCCTGCCTATGGCGATTGAATTGGGACCTCAGGCCTGGCTATTCAACTGCCTTCTTGACAAGACTTGATTCTGGGGGACAGGAAAAGGAAAGATGGAGGTAGGGAGGTCTTAGAGTAGAAGGCAGAGGAAGACAGAAGAGCAAAGGCTTTGCAATCCTCTCCCTGTTTGTGTGGCCTCAGGCACAGTCCCCAGGTGGTCTCCATTTCCTCTTCCTGAAAAGGAGGCAGAGTCTTTCCTCCTTGGGCAGAAGACTGAGTGAACTTACTAAAGTAATGGAGTAAAGGGCGCTGAACAGGTCTGGTGCCTCCCTGACACCTAGTATGGTCAGCCACAGCAAATGCCACGTGAGTGCTGGGTGTGGCCCTGTCACACCTGCTCTCCTTCCTTTCCCATTCCTCACTTCCCTCTTCCTTCTGCCTCCCCTCTTCCTGCACTTAGAGCAGGACTAGGGAGTCTTCAGAAAGCTAATTTACCATCATAGTGCTAGCCAGCTTCCTGTTTGCCCAAGTCAAGGCTGTGAGCCGTTCAAAGTGACATGGCAACCCTAGACAGAAAGGTACCCCCCCCTCTTTCCCCACCCCTTTATCTTTCTTCTCATTCAGAAGAAGGAGAGAGAAAATTTGGCTGAGTCAGGTTCCATTAAACTCACAAAAACCTCTTGGTTCTGGCCTGATATAGAATGAAACAAAAACAAAACAAAACTCAGAAGCAGCAGAAGGGTGTGTGTTTACTTCCCTGTTCTTAAAGTGTTCAGGTGGAGGCTTGTTCAACATTGATCTTCCTTTCCAATTCCACCACTAGAGGATCCACCAGACACAGTCCTAACTTCATACCAGAGACTCATGGAATGCCCAGCCAGAGGGGACTCCTATGGTCCTTGACTGCAACCAAATTTTAATTTTTAAAATAGTAATTCATGAGGTTGGGGAGATGACTAATTCAATAAAGGGCTTGCTATTACAGCACAAGAGCCCAGCTTTGGATTTCCAATACTCATGTAAGAACTTGGATATGGTCCCGTGGTCCTGTAGTCTCTTTGTGCTGAAAAGATGAAAATGGAAGGTGTTCTGGGGCTCCTTGGCCAGCCAACCTAGCCTGGTGAATTACTGAGTTTCAGGCCAGTAAGAGACCCTGACTCAAAAAACAAGGTGAGTGGTACTTGAGGTCTGTCTTCTGGTACCTGAACACACACACACACACACACACACACACACACACACACACACACACGCCTGCATGTGAGTCTGCATGAACACACACAAATACTGATTCGCAGTACTTCAGTTATATGTCTTACATCTCCAAAGTACTTCCAGCTGTGTGATATATGGTGGTGGGGAAGGTGTGACTCAGGGTCTGGCCAAAGACCAAACAACAAGTTACTGGCTGAGCTGGACCTAGAACTAGGTCACTTGCTCCTCAGGTCAAGCTTGAACTGGTTGTCACACATTGTCATCTCTGGCATTGGCTGTAGATACGCCTGCTTGTTTCTCTCCTTTTGTCTACAATGCAAAGAGATTTCTGTTAAGTCCTGTTATGACATCATTAAGGTCATAGTGACTCTCCAGGCAGAGATCTGTGGGACCATGAAGTTGTGCAGTGTATACCCTGTGACACAGAACATGACAACCTTGTTTCGAGGGTTAACACAGTATTATTGGTTCATTCCTCCAGAAAGAATGATGAAATGGTGTCCCTAGGGAGAATTGTGTCTCTGCTTCCAAACTTGGCGGTCCTAGGCTGGTAAGATGGCTTTAAGGATAAGGATACTTGCTGTCAAACCTGATGGGCTGAATTTGATCTCTGGGATGGAAGAAAAGAACTGACTCTAGAATTGGTGCCAATAATCTGGTATAAATAGATCCAGAAAGCAATGATAGTTTTTTTTTTTTTTTTTTTTTAAGTTAGACCATAGCTGCAGGCAGAGGCCTGTGTATTATGGGGATGGGCTGGTGGCTGTGGGCACACAGGTAGGACACTAGTTCCTCACACATGTGTTGCTGGGGGGCTCCAGTGGAGCAGTGCTAACCCACCAGCCTAGTCCTACACCTTAGGCAGTTAGAGGGGGACAAATGTCAATTGCATGTTTCTGCCTTGACTCAGCAGTGACGTAGTGAAAGTTTACCAGCCTTTCTCTCTGGCTCTGTTTACTTATCTGTGAAAAAAAAAAAAAAAAACAGGCCGAGCAGGCTCAGCCTGTACCTGCTTATAAGGACAGATAGAACAAAAGGGGACAGAGTGATTGGGAAATATCTCTGGGGGCATTGTGTGATGTCAAGACCAAGGGGTGGCATGGTGCCAGGCGCTTCTGTGAGGGCAGCTGGTGAGACAGGATGAAGGAAAAGACTCTCGCTGCCTCCACCACCAGAGGCCTGTTACTGTGCTGGGCACTCTGCACATAACATTCTCTCGAAGATGTGTTGTTGATGACTGACTTTTCCTTTGTGAGTAAGAAAGAATCAGGCCTCCCTCCCTCCATGCCTCCCTGCCTCCATGCCTCCCTTCCTCCCTCCCTCTCTGTTTCCCTCCCTCCCTCCCTCCTTGTTTCCCTCCCTTCCTTCCCTTCCTTCCTTCCTTCCTTCCTTCCTTCCTTCCTTCCTTCCTTCCTTCCTCCCTTCCTTTTTCTTTCTTTTGTAAAACACCTCTGTTGAATTATCATATAATCAATGGCCTATATTAGTTATTTTTCTCGATGCTGAGACAAAGTCCCTGACAAAGGCAGCCTAAGGAAGGGAGGGTTTGATCTGTTCACATAGGAGCGGAGGCAGCTGGCGGCATTGCTTCTGTAGTTAGGAATCAGGGAGGGGTGAGTTCTGGAGCTCAGCTCACCTTTCCCTCCTTATGAGCTTAGGACCTCAGTCTGAGGGTGGCACCACCCACATTTAGGGTAAGTCTTCTTATCCCAGTTAACCCAGTCTAGAAACTCCTCACAGACATTCGAAGAGGTTTGTCTCCTGGGCGATTATAGATCCTGTCAAGTTGACAGTGTTTACTATCAAATGGCTCAGATTTAAAGCTGACGATTTAGGTGCCTCTTTGGCAAAGTAGGTGATGAGTCAGTCTCTTAAAAGCTGATAAACTTCCATGCATGAAAACACATCATGGACATTCGATAATGAGTGACATCATCACCCCAAGAAGATCCCTCATTGCCTTTGCCGCCCTTCCTCCTGTAGTCTCCCACTCCCATACCCACTCACATCACGGCTGGTGTTACTTTAACAATATTTTCTTCAAGATCTAGGGAGGTGGAAGCAGAAGGACCACAAGTTCCTGGTGAGTCTGAGCTGCATCCTGAGAGGTAGGGCAACACATTCAGTGAGTAGGAGGCTGGTTTGTGCTACATAGCAAGATGCTATTTCAGACAGCAGCCACAACAACCAACCTTCTCCAATATAAAAAATAAAAGCAAACGAAGATAGTTCTAATCTTTAGATTGCAGTGTCTGAGATTTTTCTCTGTTTGTTTGTTTGTTTGTTTGTTTGTTTAAAAGTCTTATGCAGCTCATGCAATGACCAAACAGGACAGAAGAAGTCACTGTATCCTCTAGGGCCGGAGTTACAGAAAATTGTGAGCTACCATGTGGGTGCTGGGAACTGAACCTGGGTCTTCTATAAGAGCAGTGTGTGTTCTTTACTGCTGAGACATCTCTCTAGCCCCAGCCCAGAGATTTTTTAATATGAAAAATAAAAAGCATATTTCAGAACACACAAGATAGGTCCTCTAAGTGCTTACTGTGAGCAGTTGTAGCTTGTGCCTAGGGACTAAGGGTCTGGGCTGGACAGGATGATGGCACAGCCCAAAGGAAACTTCTAGCCATGGCAGGCCTAAGGTTCAAGTTCAAGCTTTGTGGATTTCACGGTCCCTGCTCATGTGACCACCTCAAACTATCTTTACTAACCAGGTACAGTGAAGTTGTGAACTTGCTTACTTTTTCAAGGGGCTGGCCTGGGTCTCTAAAAATGAGAGGCAGGATCAGCATCCAGAGTCATTTTGGGACATTTCTAGTGCTCTGGCTTGTCCGTGGCTAGAAAAAGAGTCCTAGTGTAAGAAGTCAGAGAAGCTGGAGCCTGCCAAAATATCCACAGAGCTTTGCTGTGTGATTTGGAGTTAGGCACTAGGACATAAGCTCCACAAGGACAGATTTGCTTTGCCCCACATAGTACCTGGGTGCACAGCATGATGCCTTGCATGAGAGAGAGGCTGAAAAGAATGTATGACATGGACAAAGGATACTAAACTGTGACACACGAAGCTCCATCTTCTGCTTGTGCAGACTTTGGTGTGCCCTCTAAGAGCTAAAGCTGCTTCAACTTTTTCAGCCTTACAGAGAGGTCCTGAGGCTCAGTCCATGAACAGTTTTTCTGGTCATCTCTCACCTGCCCTGCCTGGGCTCTGCCTCATCTTCTGCACTGGCCATTTGTCAGTGTCTTTTGGTTATGCCATATTTGCCTTAAGGAGTGAGAGTTTAATCACTTGTCCTCAGCCCGTATTCCTCATTTTTGTTCAGCTTGTGGTCTAACCTGAGCCTCCTCCTGGAACTAACTTTCCAGTACCACAAAAAAGAGGGGATGACTCTGTCCAGATGGACCAGACATTCCTGTGAAGGTTCTGACTGGTGACCTGAGTCACCATAGTTCTCTGGAATGACCCTAGAAGCTGCCAGATCTGCAGAGCTATCCCCTAGTGTGTCTTCCCTGCTCTTTGAGAAACTGCTTTGGGGGAATGACTCACAACTAATTCTTCCTGTCAACAAAAACAAATGTCCAGAGAGATCCCCATGGGTCCTCATCAGTGACACCATTCTTGAAGTTAAACAAGAAGGGAAAACCCTCTTACACAAAGTTCTTTGTGGGGAAATTGAGAAGGAGAGGGGCCAGAATAAACACAGGATGATCCAAATGACCTGGGCCTGGGGGAGGGACTCCCCCAGATCCATTAGCTCATGAAGCAGAGCTTGCCTCTTTCTTACTGTGGCCATTAGAACCTATGCTTTGGGCGTAGAGCTGAGTAGGTCCTTCCTTGGCCCAGAAACACACTTTCTTTTCTTTTTGCATTACCATGTAGATAGACATGAGTGCAGGATTCCAGGCCACGTACTGATGTCATCATGAGGAGGACTGTAGCCTCTAGAATTGACCAAATCTGACAGCTTTTCCTTTACTGTGTATTTTAAACACATGGAATTACCTAGTACGTGGCCTTTTATGACAGGCTTCTTCTCTCAGCCTGGTTTCTTTAAGCATTATTCATGTTGTAGCATCTATTAATAGTCATTCCTTTTCATTGTTAAATGATATTCTACTGTAGGGATATGCCATATTTTATTTATTCAGTGATGGATAAATGATGGGTTGAATTTGGGTTTTGGTTTTATGGCTCAGGCAACTTTCTAACATTACTGAATCGCAGTTTCTTTCCTTTCTTTTAAAAATATTTATTTAAGTGCATGTGTCTCAGTGCATAAACATATTCAAACATATGTTTACAGGTGCATGTTCATGGAGACAAGCAAAGAATATTTTCTTTCTCATTTTCTACTTACTTCTTTGGGGCAGGGTTTCTCCCTGAACCTGGGTCTTGTGTTTCCTTGGCTAGGCTGACTGCCAGCAAGCTCCAGCAACCATTCTGTCTTTGCCTTCAGAACTGGGGGTCATAGACATGCACCCAGAACCCATCTGGTTATATGGGTACTGTGAACCAAGTTCCAGCCCTCTTGATTATCAGTAAGTGCTCGTAACCACTGAGATATCTCTCTAACTCCCTCAGTTCTTTATCTGTAGCGTGGTTACAAAGTTCACCTGGAAGACTGCCATAAGCTTTAGCATACATATACAGTTTGAAAATACAAGAAGTCTCTTCACCTGATGGTGAATTCAAAGACAGTTTAATATCACCATCTTTCACACGAGCCTTCTGGGTGTAGTGAAAGGGATGTGAGAAGAACCCAGGCTTCTCCTGTGGATACCATGTCTTCTTTAGGACAGAGAGAACATCTGTTTAGCCTCATCTGTCCAGTAGCCCCATGACCTGGTTTCATAAGCTATCCTCCTTTGATGGAGTCTCATTTCCAGGTCACTGGCCAGATGCTCACCAGACTGAAGCAAGCCCTTGCCGCTGGCCCCAGGCTCCAGTTTCTGTCTTTACAGCAATGTCTGTTTTGTCCCTACCACCTTAAAGCTACTCAGGTTCACCCACAAACCACTGGGTATGTTTGCAGAGGTCTGGACACTGGTATGCTGTCCCAGGAGCAGACACTGTTCCCCTCAGGCATAGTGTGAGGGCTGTCAGCTGTCCAGGCAAAGGATCAGAACCCACTGTCCCCTGGGACTCCAAGGATAATGCTGTGCTTGTAAAAAGAGTCTTCAAATAGGAATCTGGGACCATGGTGGCACATGCCTGCAACCCCAACTCCTAAGAGGATGAGGCAAGAGGGTTACAACTTCTTGTGCAGCTTTGGCTATGTTGCCAAGAGCCTGTCCTCCTACCTTCCCACAAGAACAGAGAAATAAAAGACATCTTGTTATGGGTCTGGCTGTCTGACTTCAGGGCAGACAATTGAATCTAGAGAGACACATTCCATTCCAGTGAGATGTAGAACCTCTCCCATCCTCAGGAACAAAACCCTTACTACTGATGTGTGCATTTGCTGTGCCTTCTCTCTCCTCCCTCCCTTACTTGGCCACAGGTAGAAGAGAGTGAAGAGAGACAGACAGACACAGACAGACAGACAGACAGACAGACAGACAGACAGACAGACACAGACACACACACACACACACACACACACACACACACACACACACACACACACGGGGGCAGACAGAGTGCTTTTGGTAATACACCAACGTCATGCAGTACAATAAAAATCCATGTTAGAAAAATGTAGGATGTTGGCCCTAAGTTCTGTTTCTGTAATTAAATCCAAATCATAGAGGCAGGGGGATTTCTGTGAGTTCGAGGCCAGCCTGGTCTACAGAGCGAGTGCCAGGATAGGCTCCAAAGCTACACAGAGAAACCCTGTCTCGAAAAACCAAAAAAAAAAAAAAAAAAAAAAAACCAAATCAGCTACTGGAGGTACATTGAACTCATCCCAAAACAGTGGTGCCTGACAGATGACCAGTGAAGCACTGCTTCTGAATAGGGGGGTTCCTTGGACAAGACCTATTTTTGTCTGAGTGTGTCCACATTATAAAAGTCTCCAGACAGAACAATGCTATACTGATCTTCAAGGATAACTAACTGGGGACAGCAGAATGAGTTTCATCTTCCTTTTGCTGGGCTTTAGTTCTTTATGTAGCCAAGGATGACTTTGTGCTTCTAATCCTCTTGCCTCTGCTTCCTGAGCACTGGGATTGCAGGAATGTGTCACCACCACACTTGATTTGTGTTGTGTGGGGATTAGACCTAGGGCCTCATACATGCTAGGGTAGCGCCAAACCAACAAGCCATATCCTGAACCTGCTATCTCCATTGAAATGCTCCCCTTCCTGTCAGGCTTATAATTGCTGCTCAAAGCAGGTGATTGTAATGAGTTCCTAAGAAGTAGGCCACCTATTTTATAACCCCAATTTCTCCATTGCAGGAAGGGAGTTGGACCTGCAGGTGTTGTCAAGGAAAGGGGTTTCCAGGTATTGTGTTTCCTTTTGTATTACCTGAGAGTCAATTGCTTTCCTGGCCTGTGATTCTTATCTGTTGCTTGGTTGGCTTCTAGGAGCTGGGCAATCTCCCCCATCCAAGGGGAGATTAGTCTGCAGTTTGCTCTTCTTGCACACTCATGGTTTCAGGCAATATCCTCACTTTCCATTTGTGTGATATTCTCCTCCAAATCCACCTTCTCATCTGAGGATAGAGTCAACTTGATCAGAAAATGCATGGTGCAAGCTCTTTTAAGGTCATTCCAGGGATTCCCAGGATCAGTTAATGAACTCTTGGCCACACTTGAAGACTCAGTGTAATACTGTCTCTCTCAGGGTTCCCTATTTGTTCTATTTGCAGCATTAATTAACAAGTTAGCTTTTGATAGCAGCTAGTTGTGCCTTCTTCTGTGATCTTGAGGGGTTTAAGTATGCCCTCCATAACTATCACCTGATAACAACTCATTTCCAGAATGTTTCTGCCCTCCTACACAGAAAAATCCTACACATTAAACCATAGTGCTATTTGCCTTTTGTATTTGAGAACCATTGCCTTATGCAAATCTAGACAGCACACAATGTTAAGATGCCCTTGGAATTATGCAAGGCATTGGCCATGTTCCTATCAACTTTCATGACATTTTTGTAGAAACACAAATATTGTTTAAATCTAAAACAACCAGAAGACTAGATGTTAAGATGTACTTTAAAGTTCTTGGATTAAACAATGCTCAAGAATGAAATTTTGGCCGGGCATTGGTAGTGCACGCCTTTAATCCCAGCACTCGGGGGGCAGAGGCAGGTGGATCTCTGTGAGTTCGAGACCAGCCTGGTCTACAAGAGCTAGTTCCAGGACAGCCTCCAAAGCCCCAGAGAAACCCTGTCTCGAAAAACCAAAAAAAAAAAAAAAAAAAAAAAAGAATGAAATTTTGTCTTTTGCGTGGACATGGTCAGAACTGGAGACTGGAGGTCATTAGTTAAAGGCAATAAGCCAGGCGGAGAAGATAAATACCACATAACTCACTCATGTGTGTATGTTAGTATGCTGATCTTAGGAGGAATGGGATGTAACAGTAGGCATCAGAGCCTGGGAAGATCAAGAGACTGATGGGACAACAAAGAGAAATTCAATTAAGAGGAAGAAAAAAAACACAGGAAGGAGAAAAATTATATATATATATATATATATATATATATATATATATATATATATATATAGTGGTTTTTCGAGACAGGGTTTCTCTGTGGCTTTGGAAGCTGTCCTGGAACTAGCTCTTGTAGACCAGGCTGGTCTCGAACTCCCAGATATCTGCCTGCCTCTGCCTCCCGAGTGCTGGGATTAAAGTTGTGTTCCACCACCGCCCGGAGAAATTATATTTTTATATACCAAAGTAGGTTAACAATTGATTAAAACATTCTTTAATATATTCAGAATGGCTAGGAAAGTATGCATTTCCTCACAGCTTATCTTGATTTATCACACATGACTTTCATATATCATATCACCATAAGGTACCCCATAAAGATGTATGAACTTACCTCAAAATTAAAAAAAAAATACCATAATTTTCACTGTGAGGAGATCACTCTTTCCTGGACTACAAATTCTACAGTTTATGACATCAATACTGATTAAATTAATTTCATTCAGCTAATATGTATAGTCACATGAGTGATGTGTAAGCTAAAACCCTTCTTATATAACAGGTCTTCATATCTCTTTAAAATCATGTGTTTTTTTTTTAATTATGGTGAGCAGAGCAAAGGATCTTTATGCTTTCATGTTCTCAAAGTCAGATGCAGAAAGCTTATTCTGATAGAGAGATGAGGAGATACAGAACTCTCAATGCAAAACATACAATATCTATCTTGGAACAGTAAGGGCGGGAGTTTGAATATCAAATGGGCAGGGCTATCTTCCATCTAGCCCTCCAGTTGGCAGTAATCATTTATGATTTAGACTTGAGAGAGGCTTGGTTAGGTACGTGTAACTCGAGGTCTCATGAGTTTTCAGTCAAGTTATCAAGAGCTAACATCACATGAAGGGCACTTACGTGATTGCTGGCAGGTGTGAGCTACTGTTGGCTGTTAGCCAGTGATCTTTGTTCTTTACCAATGACCTCTTCAGAATCTGCTGGAAGTTCTCATCAGTATGGCAACTGGCTGTCCCCAGAGCAAAGGATCTTAGAGAAAAAGGAAGAGCTTACAACAGAAGCCATACACTTTATAACCCAACCTCAGAAGTGACATATCAATACTGCTGCATTCTGTGGGTGATGTAGATAAACTCCAGTCCTTGTGGGAAAGGACTGCAAAAGGGTTTGAATACCAGGAGGCTGAGATCACTGGAGACCATCCTGGTGGCTATTATAGACCTTAGTCCTATACCTATCAAGTCTTCCCCTGTCAAGGTCATCAACGGCCCTCATGTGTCAAAGTCCACTGGCTTATTCTTAGACTTCTGTGAAGGCTGTCAAAAGGCTGTTTTCTTAGTACCATGGTTGCAGTGCTCTCTCTAAAGTTCCTATTGAAATTAAACTGCCCAAATGGCAGGAGGAAGAGGCCTGGCATCAGATGGCAGGTAGATCTTGGAGCCACTGCTCTCCTGAAGGGATTAAGGTCGTTATGGTGGGACAGAGTTAGTTACTCTGCAAGTGGCAAACTCCTGATAACACCCTCATTAAAGGGATGACTCTGTTTTGATTCCCTTTATCATGCTGCATATTGCCTTCTTTGTTGCCCTGTTATGACACAGCACAAAGGGCCTCACCAGACACCGGTACCATATTCTTATACTTCCTGATTACCAGAACCATGAGCCAAATAAATTACATTGCTTACAGATCACCTAGTCTTAGTTCTCTTACTACAGTCCTGAAAAATAGACACTAGATTTCCAGTGTTCTTCTGGCTTACTTTGTCTTTTGTCTTATCACTACCAACTTCCTATGTACTTTAATCTATGCTAATCATCTCATCTGTAGCAAGGTTCCATGAGTGCGTGGATTCTTTCTGTTTTCTTTGCTATTATAGTGATCCCTGAGAAGACTGGTACCAGCCGTAGTGGACTGGAATCCCTCCAGGAAAACAAGGCAGTTCTAAAACTTCTTAGAAAAACAAAACAAAACAAAATAAAAAAAACCCAGAAACTTGAGAAAGGACTTTTTTGGACAATGTGATTTTATTTCCAGTTTTGTGTGGCTATACTTTGGATTTTATCTGGGTGTGTGTCTGAAAGTTTACATATAATCTGCCCTACTCCTGGGAGGAGCAGAAAAATCACACACAGCTGAGTTCTTATTCCCAATGAGATGGCTTTTAGAGGCCCCGGAGCAGGCTGGGTTTTGCTTTTGATGTTCTCATCAACTAGATTTGGATGCTTCACCCATGCAGGACCTGGGCTTGGGCTGCCTACATTTTTAACCCCAAGAGCCACAAGGAAATCCCAGGTAGTGAGAATGTTCCATCAGCTTCCCATTCTCTTGGGTACAGACTAGAGGTGAGATCTGAGTGTTTCCTAGAAGCTGTATGTGAGGCAGAGTGTATTCATGAGAGTGGGTGCATGTGCAGGTGTGTGTACACTTGTGTGGAGGTCAGAGGTCAGCATGAGGCATTGTTATTCAGGTGCCGTCATCTACCTTGATTTCTGAGCTAGAGTCTCTTGCTTGGTTTGGAATTTGGCAGTTTGGCTAGGTTGGATGGCCAGTGAGCCCCAAAGATTGCCTGTATTCAGTTCTCTAGAACTGGGATTACAAATGTGCCTTTTTCATACGGACTTTGGAAATCAAACTCAGGCCCTTGTGTTTGCTTAGCAAGCACCTTACAGACTGAACTCTCTCCACAGCCCCAACTCCTTAACTTTGTGAGTCGATGGGCCTTTTCTGTGAATTGAAAGTTATGTTCCCCCAAATCCACACATTTTAGCTTTAACTCCAGTGACTGTACTTAGTGCCTTTGTAGAGGCAATTAAGGTTCATCGGCAATGATAAGGATAGGGCTCAAATCCAAAAAGGTTAATGACCTTATTAAAAGATACAAAGGAGACTTTGTTTTCTCTCTGCCCCTTGAAAGCAAAGTCAAACAACAGTGGCCTGTAAGTCAGGAAGGCAATTTTTACAAGAAACCAAATTCTGCTGGTACTTTAGCTTTGGACATGTCAACCCTCCACACTGTGAGAAATGGCATGTCTGCTGTTTAAGCTGCATACTCCATGGTATTTAGTAAGGCAATTTGTGCCTAATAAGACAGACCCTATCCCCACTACCTGTCCTGGCTGACTATCAGTGTCTGGATCAAGTGGTCTCCTCACTCTCCTTGGATCTTTTGGGCATGTCCTTCAGGTTGTGGCTTTGCCCCACTTGCTTTTTTGAGATGTTCTCTTTCTCCTCTGGTTCTGCAAGCACACTCTCCCGCCATTGACAGCCCATCCCTGCTCTTCTGCAAAGAAGTCAATGGCCCTAGACTCTCCCTCCTCTGATCAGGCACATTCGCCATAGTAAACATCATCTGTTTTATTACTTGCATGTGATCTTTTGTCTGAAATGATGGCTTTATGTCCATGAACCCTAGAGAAGAGTTTGTTTGAGGACAAATTCTTTGCTTTATTCTTTATAATAAATCAAAGTTACGTAGAAGTCATTAATAGGGTAATAAATATGTAGGTTGTGCATTTCTTTGGAAAGACAGAAACAGAATTAAGGAAAAAAATGTTATTTAGGAGAGTGTCCCAGACATCTGACCCATGCATCTCTTGTGTCTGGGGCACAGGCTGTACCAGGAGACCTTCTCTTCAGGAGCACTACCTGTATGTGATCTGGAACTCTTAGACAAGTTCCCACTGTTCTGACCTTGTGCGCTGGTCAGAGGCATGAAGGGAAAGGGTCCACAAAAGCTTTTCAGAGTTTTGGAAGACATTAGGGATTGACAGAGAATTGGAAGAAAGGGAAGCAACAAGGAGAGAGAGAGAGAGAGAGAGAGAGAGAGAGAGAGAGAGAGACAGAGACAGAGACAGAGAGAGACAGAGAGAGACAGAGAGAGACAGAGACACAGAGAGAGAGTCTAATATAAAGAGAGGACAAAGAGGAGAGGAAGAAGAGGAAGAGAAAGAATGAGGAGGCCAATGGAGAGGAAGGAGAGGAAGATGGGAGAGGGGAATCACCGGGAAAGTGAAGCAATGATAGAAAGCCCTGAGTGGATTTATTTGAAGGTCATGGGAGTCAGAAAAGGACAGAATGAAAAGGCAGCTGAAGAGACTCTAAACAATAAGGAACATGGTGGGGTGGGTGAACCATGCAAAGGAGGGCACACAAAAAAGGGGGCGGGCCTAAAGATAGAAGAAAGGCCTCATCATCTTAGCATCTTCTACTGGAACTTCTGAGGAAGCCTGACTTATGTTTGTGCTTATGAGGCTTGGACATAAATCTGTTCCAGCCTTGAGAGCTTGGAATCTGGGCAATTGAAAGACTTCTCTGTTCTCCCAAGGGAAAAAAAAATTATTCAAGGCTATTACAAAGGGTTGAGCCTAGTTAGATAGTCATAACATTCAGGCTTTCTCAGCTATGAATTGACCAGGATGAAAATTCAGCCCAGGAGGCTGAGGAAGAAGGTGCCTCCCAAGGCCACAGAAGGGGTTTATAGTATATATGCTCACTTATATACTTTTAAAATTATTTTGGAAACCAATCTATTTTATCTGCCGTCATCATAAAGGACTGCTGGACCCTTCCCTCTCATGGGTGGGTTTTAGTCTCTTCACTTCAGTTCAGTTATCTTCAGTTGTCCTAGTGTAGGCATTGCTTACAACAACTGCCACCTGACATTGTGACTTGGGGGTTCAGAGCTTTGTGTCTTATTACCTTGTCGATGTTTCCCATGGTTCTGACCTCAGAAGGATGAGGAAACAAAAGAGAAGATGTTTGTAATGTAGAGCTGGAAGCTGGCCTGTTGGAAATTCAATCATCAGATGTATAACAGAGTGGAGAATTCCCTTCCTAAGAAGGCCCAATAGTGAATATAGCTCTTGCTTAATAGTAATGTGTATGATAATGAGGCTTATACAATTAATTACAAATGTGCCATATGTCTTTTTCTTCCTCTTTTGAATTTTACAGCCAGTATTAGAGATTTCCTCCCCTTCTCCCTCCCTCCCTCCCTCCTTCCCTCTCTCCCTTCCCTCTGTCCCACCCTTCCCTCTCTCCCTCCCTTCCCTCTCTCCCTGCCCCCTTCCTCTCTCTTTTCTCTTTCGTGTATGTGTGCATATGCTCATGTATGTACAGGTGGGGGGGGGGCGGGGTGGAGGTGACTACCTTGTGCATATGTTTGGAGGTCAAATGACAATTCATGAAAGTCAGTTTTCTATTTCCACCATGTGGGTTTGAGGATGGAGGAACTTAGTTAGGCTTGGTGGCAAGCTCCTTTATCTCACCAGCACAAGGATTTTATTTGATTGTTTCGGTTTTGTTTGAGATAGGGTCTTCCAATGGCTTGGAGCTTGCTAAGCAAGCCATGTCTACTTGTGCCTCAGGAATCCACCTCTCCCCACCTCCCCATTCCTGGGATTATAAGCATGTGTCATGCCTGGCTTTTCATACACAGGCTCAGCAGCTCTAACTCAGTCTACACAAGCGCTTTAGTGATTGAGCTATCACTCCAGCCCAGTGCTGGAGATACTTGAATGCTGAGATGTGTTTGGTACATCCATCTGTGTTTATATGGACTAAACATTAGGACCTTAACTATCTGAAAGTAGGGGATTCTCTGTCCTTAGTGCTTGACATGTATCAGTCATTCAACAGATAACTGTAGATCTGAATGAATAAATGAATGAATGAATGAATGAAATACATATTGAAAAATATTTGACTGCTCATTTTCTAAACACCATCAATACAGCATTGTCTTCACTATAGTAAAAGAAACTGACAGCAAAAACAGCATTGCTCACGAGAAAAACATCTTTTTCCCACCTCTTACCCAGGTCAGTCAGTGCAGGATGGCAATGTGGAAGGTAGGAACATCATGTTCTATGAGACTTGTAGATCCCTATGATCTAGGTTGGAGAACTTTGTCTTATCTGTCTTTCAGCTTTCCAGGTGTCCCTAAAGCTTTTAAAAACCTCTCTGCATGTTTTTGTTCCTTTTCAGTGGAAACTTCAATTTGTCAGCAGAGCTGAGGTTTCTTCACAGGGTTCAGATTACAAATCAAGCCTTACTCTGTCCCCTCAAATCTCCTTTGGGAATACTTGCCTTATTTTACTTTTTAAAAGCTGTCATTGTGCCGAACTGGGATTTGCACAAGACTACCAAGACTCCAAACTGAAAACCTAACAATTTCCTTTTAAAATTAGGTAAAGAAGTTTGACCCAGGACTTTTATTTGGATAGCCTAGTTCTTGGAAATGCAGCTGGTATCTCTTGGGACCATTCCTACTCTAACGCAGATTCCCTGTATAACTCTTCTGTAAACCCTGCTAGAAAGGACTTTCCATGCAAAGTGCTACGGTAGGGACTTCAGGAAGCACAAAGGTGCTTTTATTCCATCCAGGCAAGGCTCCCATGCAGGGTAACTTGCTCTGGTTTGGTTTCCCCAGTAGCTGTCTCCAAATTCATTCTTTTGTGAAATTCTTCTGCATGTCTAATCTAAATCTTGCCTGTTTCACACAACTTTTTTGTTTGTTCAAGACCACTAGTTCTTTCTGGGAAAGAAGAAGTATTCCTCCCCTTCCACCTAATCTTTCTTTCTGAATTAAAAGATCCTAGTCTCATCACTGTGAAGTATTTTAGTAATTTTCCTGGAAGAAACGGAAACATCCTGGATTTGATCTTGGCCAAAAAGTGGAGAAGTGATAAGGGTGAAGATAGTTTCAACAGACACTTGTGCTTTCTCATTTTGTCTATCAGACCATTGAAACAATGGACTCCAAGAAACTGGAATTTTCCCAGTAATTCTTCCAGGCTGAGAGAAAGAAAAAGGTTTGAGGGAGCCTGGCACGTATCAGAAGGGAAGCTTGTTTCCCAGAAAGAGATTGACAGCTTGGCAGGCAGACTAGATTCAGACCATCAATGATAGGCAAAACCACACCTTGACCAGAACTGTTTAGTTATGTGTACCTCCTGCTCTCTACTCAGAGTTATTAGTTTGTTCAGTGGACAGCGTCTTACTATGTAGCTCTGGATGGCCTGAAACTTGCTATGTAGACCAGACTAGCATCAAACAGAGACCTGCCTGCCTCTGCCTCCTGAGTGCTGGGTTTAAAGGCAAGTGCTAGGTGGTTTATTTTTGTTTTGCTCCCTCCCCATGTGTGCATATGTATGCACACATATGAGTATATATGCCAAAGGAAGCCAGAAGAGAATACTGTGTTCCCTAGACCTGGAGTTATGGGTGGTTGTCACTTGATGTGGGTGATATGCATGTAATCCCTGAGTCACCTCTCCAGCCCATTAATGCTATCTATGTAAATATAAACTTTGTGCCAGTACCCGAAAGCACTTGGGCTTGGAGTAAGGGTCAATGGACTTCTTCGTTCCTCTTCCAATGTGGTTGTGTTGAAACTCCTTTTCTGCATTTCACTATGACTTGTCTCTGACTGGCCTATGGAGGACAGGTGGTCCAGATGAGGTTGTTAATGCTACCAGGACTCAGGCACAGGCACTAACTTCTTCAGTAACGTTTTCTTCCCTGAGCAACTGAACCAACCATCCTTTAACCTGAGCTCCTGCTTGCTCTTCCCTTTCCTGGTGGTGGTGAAAATGGAAGATGCAGTATGCTAGGGGAGGGATTCCAGTCTCTGGACAGGTTGATTTCACAATCTGGGTGGTTAGGACTTTGTTCCCAACCATATCTATATTTTTGTCTGTAGTAGTGTAGGGAAATATATATATGGTTCCAAGCTTGCTATGGTCAGGAACATCCTGAGGACCCTGCATAACTGAATCTAGTCTGCCCAACCAGTCCTGTAGGTATTGGGAAGTGAGACATAGTATTTGGATTCTCTCAAGTTCCCAGATGATGTGAATAATCATCTGCCCTTCCCATTCAGAGTGTGTTGTGCCAATGCTTTCTGGACAAAAGAAAAGGTTGAGGCTGTGTCCACCTTCTGGGTGGAAGTAAAGACTGGGCCATCGGCAAAGGTCTGGTGGAGAATGGAGAGCTCTGATGGAGACAGACAATCACTGGTGAGGAATAGTCTCATGGCAGGATCTTTCCAGAGCTAAGGCTACGAGAGAGAAAGAATAGCTGCAAATCACACTGAGTACAGTGCAAAAGACTACTGCAGAGTCCATTGTTTGAGACAGTAACAACAGAGCCTTAAAAGAACCATGGACTTTTCTCTCTCTACACCCTCCCTGGCATGCCTTGTTGGTTCTTACAGCTTTGTGTACTCCAATGTCTCCCAAGATCCTCAGTCTTGACCTTGTAATTCCTTTGTAAGTGCCAGCACCTGAAAGTCAACAAGACTGAAAAACAGGTTTATCATCTTGTCCATCCTTCCAGGTCCTCAACTACCAAAACACTTCCCTTTCTCAATGTTCACTTTCAGAGATTAACAGTAACGATCAAGACATTTGCCTGAGTCTTTCTTGCCTCTTCTCTCCATGAATTCTCTGTGACATTCTAGCCTTTAATGTGTTTGGATAATGTCTCTCTTTCTGACATTTATCACCTATTGCTCCATCCTTGCTCCAAACCCACTGAGGTTTGCCGTTTACTTGGGTTACTTCCCACGTGTCCTATTTAGTTTCCTTGTCTTTTCCAACCTCTACTCCTTATCTTTCAATAGCTACCACTGTATTTTCTCTTTCTTCCGAATCAATCCAAGACTCTCCATGGCTCCAACTATGGACCCCAGTCCTAAAAATGTCAGGACAAGCTCTTCCTGACCTGGCACATGTCCATCTTACCATCACCACCACTAACATCTCTAAATAGAGCATACCTGGGTGTTCCATTTGCCCAAATCAACTTGCTTATTCCTAATAACAATTATAAGCCCAGTTCTTTGCTGTTTATTTGGCTATGAAGATGACTAACGAGAAATAAATGATTCAGAGGAAAGGAAGACGTTAAACACAAATCACAGAAATGGGATAGAGGGTGGAGTGTATGAAAAGTATGAAAATGTAGGGAAGGCCTCTAATCTAGCCTGGGACTTTTACTGCAAAGTCAAATGAAATTCTCAGTACTTCCAACATCAGAATGAAATGCATAAGGACTTGGAGGAAGTAACCACCCAAAGAGGCAGCCTCTGAATTTTTGTGTCTTGCTGGTTTTACTTAGAATACCCATGCCTACCTTATCTGCTTGGCTGCCTTCAAGACATAGGTTTAGAATCACTTTTCAAGTTTTACCAGGTAACTTCCTTCTCATTTTGTGAGCTGGCACATCTTTATCTCTGCTTCAAATGCACTCCCCCTTCTTTCTTTCCTCTTACAGATACTTATCTAGTGATCTTTCCATCATGACCTGTATGTTTTTTATTGTTTGAATATGAAATGTCCCTTCACAGGCCCATGTGCTTAAATATCTGATCTCTATATAATGGCACTGTTTGGGGAAGGCTATGGAACTTTTGGTACTTGGGGCTGACTGGCAAAGGTGGGTCACTGAGGGCAAGTCTTTGAGAATGATAGCTGGATTCTACTTCTGATCCTGTTCTCTGTATCCAGGCCTACAACTAAAATGTGAACAAGTTTCTGCCACATGTTCCTGCTGCCACCAAGCCTTTCCACCATGCCATCCCCACCATGATGGACTTTCCATCCATTGCATTGCCGGCTGTACCATGACAACAGTGAGAAGACTGCTAATAGAATCTTATCTTCACATCTTCCAAAAACCTAGCATGTGTGTGCATATAGTGCTGGACAGTTTTTGCTGAGTAAATACCTATATCATTTGAAAACAAGTCTGTGTTGGAGGAGTAATTTTATTCTTTGAGGTACTATGTTCAGGAGAGGAAGAAGTTCTCTCACTATGGATATTGTTTGAATTTTTCTGGGGATCTGGGATCTATCACCATGGAAGATTTTGGAAAGCTGACAAGTGTCCAGAACTGAGCAACTAGTATGGAGGGGGCCTGAGGATGGGTTGCATAAGACAATCTTGAGGCAATGAATGCTGTTCAGTCTGGAGAAAATGGAGTGGGAGGTACAGAATCATCTACAATATTAGAGGTATTGACACATGACTAAGGGGTTCTTCTCTTTTTGATGCTCTATATCCTATCTTGAATGTGGGAAGAAGGAAAGGAAAGTCACATGAAAGCATATTTCAGGATAATTGTGGAGAAGCTTTCTAAGGATAAGAATTATCCACCACTGGGCTGGGCACTTGACATCATTGAACTCTCTATCATGGTTAGATGAGTTCTCTCTCAAGGGTATTGTTGCTCTTAAGCTTTTTGTCTATGGTGGGAAATTGAGCCAAATGACCTTTATAATGTACAAATCTAAGATTCCATAAACCTAAATTTTAAGTCATCCAAGCTCAGGCCCTGTGATCATAATGTCATGTTGCCTGTTTGTGTGGAGAAGAAAAGAATGTATCCCAAACTGTCACACTCTGTATGATTAGCAGACTTGAATACCCTGGCACTTCCCCCAATGATCTGAGAAAGGGAGAGCTCAAGCTCTCTCATGGTTGCTAACTGGGTCCTCGGTAAGGTCAGTTTTCAGATACTGTCTGAAATCTAGAGCCCAGGGAATTTCACTAGAGGTTATCCCAAGTTTTTTTCCTGCATAGCAGGGTAAGTCTTTCTTCCCTTCTCTTTGGATAGTCTCTGGAGTCTCAGAGCTATGAATCTCTTCATTATTCATATGAATTCAGAGCTGGACAAAGAAGAACAGCTTTGGAAAAAAAGTATTCAGTCACCCTTGTGGGTCTGAGAGTAAAGAAAAATAGATTATGAATACTTCTCAACTCCTCTTAGAGTGAATATGATAGTTTTCTGAGGCTGTTATAGGATGGGATCTTTAAAAAAAAGAAAAACATATACTTTTACAGTTCTAGAGTCTAGATTTCACTTGAGGGGAAGGGCTTCCTTCTGAGGGCTATAAGGGAGAATCTTTCATAAGCTTTTCTCTTTGCCTTATGGATAGCAAACTTCTTGCATCTTTACAATGTCTTGTCTTAATGCATGCATTGGTCTAAATTTCTCTTGTTTATAAGGATTTCATTAATATTGGATTAGAATGAATTCTAATGACTTCATTTCAATTTGGTTACTTCTGCATAGACCCTACCTCCAAATGCGCTCACATTCTGTAGTGTTGTTAGTAGAACTCCAACATGTGATGCTTGGAGAACAGGTCCATCATTTGGACCCTCATGATGTGTATTTTTGTGGGAGTCAGGTTCTTCCTTCTGTTGTGGATGCTGAGAAAGCCAAGAAGCCTCCCAATCACTTGGCAATAATGGCAATGGCTTATATTTTTCTCTAGCTCTTCTCTGCTCCCTGTTCATAGGCCTTTCTGTGGAGGTCTCTTCGGCAGTGCTCTTATTTGAGCTCACAGCTCTGTTAGGTCTGATGCACTTGCTCTCAGGCTATTTGTTTTTGGCACAGTGGGGAGGATATGAATATAGAGGCCAGTCTGATGTAGAATCAATAACCAACTTAAGCTGCTTGACTTTGATGAAACTTATTTAAAGTCTCGAAGTTTCAATCTTCTTTAAAATGAATGAATCAAAGTAGCTTCCATATCAACTTATTTTGAGGATTTGGTGGTGAGTAGTTTGTGTCAGAGTGCTCCAATAAAAGCTCTACTTCTATCATGGGAGACTGTAGACCTGTGGACTGCTAGGGCTACATGTGATTGATTGGATTTCCTCAGCCCTTCCCTAGACAACCAGCCCCTCTGTTGTGCAGTCTGGGCTGTCAAACATCCTGGGCCTACCTGACATTTAGTTTTCAGACACTTCTGTTTATAATGCTCAGCTCTTTGGCCCTCTGGGTAGTGCTAAGTGCTCTAGGATGAAGTGAAGGATCTGATGAAGTTGTGTAGGAAACATTGATGGTTCTGTAGCATATCTTCTGAACATGGAAGTTCTGTCATCATTCCTAGGTTCACTTCAGGGCCCTTCTCTTCTATGCAGGAAGCTGAGCTAGCCTATCCCACAGCCAGCACCTGTCAACCAGACTTGTATTTCATCATGAGAGTGTTTTAGAGGAGTCTTTCTGTAGAGGCTCCATGTTCAACCCCCTGCCTTTCCTTGTCCAGTTCAGTGTCCTAGCTGAGGACTTGCTGTGGAAGCCATCATCAGAAAAGCAGGACGATGGAGAGGTCGACATGTGGGTATCGTCCCAAGCCTTTCTCAGAAACAGTTTTAGATTTTGTATTATTTTATTTTGCATCTCCTCTCTCTTTTCTATCTCCCTCTCCCTTTGTTACAACAAACAAACAAACAGACATCATTTTCACTCATTGCTCCATTCTACATTGAGCTCTTTCATCTAGTAGGTGAGTTTTCATGCTCTCTGTCTCTAGCAGGAACAGTGGGCCATTTTTAGCTGGCTGGTTCTGAGAGTCTTTGAACTGGCCTCTGGAATCTGTAAGGATAAACAGGAGCCAGTGAGGCTGGCCTGTGTTTGATTTAAAATTGGAAAGCCAGCAGTCAGAGGCGAGCTTTATATATCTGGGAGTGTGGGAGCCTCGAGTCCTGATTTATGAGGGAGCTCAGTGAAAGCACATGAAAGTCGAGGTAATATTTATAAATTCTTTCCTCTAAAGATAGATGGAATGTTCTGCCAAGCTGGAGTTAGATAGCACCTTTTTTGGGGGGGTGAAGGGAGGTTGTTTAAATCTGATTACTCAATGTCTGGAATGAAAGGGGGACGTTAGAGGTACGGCACCTGCTCTAGAGTCTGTCCGAGGAGAAAACAAGGACTGTCTCCTCTCTTTCTCCTTGCCTACTGGTTCCTTCCTTCTGCTCCAGACATTGACCTCTCTTTGCCTTTACTCAGAGGGCAAAATCCTACTCTCAATCATGATAATCATGCTGTAGTAAATTAAGTAAAAATAACTGAGTTGTCTTCTTTCCTTAAACAAACAAGCAACATTTCCCCCATTGCTATATGTAGTTAGACAGAACCAATCCCTTGGGAGTCCTAGCCTTGGTGGGGAGGTAGAGGGGAAAAGAAGATGAAGTCGTGGAAGTAGGGAGAAGGATGATAATGTGCCTTGGGTACCCTAGTTACTAAGGTTATGGGTACGTTGTTTTGGGTAAACTGAGTCAGAGTAGCTGATGCCTAGCTGTAGAGATTGGAATTCCCAGGCCTAGTAAGAGGCTTGGTATCTACCGGCAAGTTCAGGGGAGTCACAAGATACCAAGACTCTTTCAGTGAGGAGCAGACCAGAGCAGCAGCCTGGGCTTTGTGTCTGTTGTGGAATTCTTTCGCCCAAGCATAAGAGTCATCAAATGATCACAGTGGCTCTTGCTGCCTGCAAGAAACCTTCAAGACTGGATCTGGTGGTGTTCTCTCACGTGTGTGTGTGTGTGTGTGTGTGTGTGTGTGTGTGTGTGTGTGTGTAGGGGTGTGTGTGTGTGTAGGGGTGTGTGTAGGGGTGTCAATAGACCCTCATCTGAAATCTCAGCAACTCCTTCTTGCATCCCTCTCCTAGCTGTATGTAATTCTGCCCCACTGCACATAATCCTAGGAGGTACTGCAATATACAGAAGAAGGAGGGCTTCCACCTGTGCAGCTATGGAGAAGTGTTATCCATGCTGGGATGCAACTTTTTAGAGATGTGCCTGGAAAGTTTGGAGTCACTCATGCTGCTTTAAGTAAATCCCTCACCCATGTGCCTATCAGCCCAATAACCTCATTGGTTCACCAAGCCAGGCTTGGGTGAAATGGTTAATTGGTCTGCCATTGGTGCTCTATCTGGAGTGAGTAAACTTTGGTCACATCTCCCCAGGAAATGTAGGTACAACACTATTTCTCATCCTAAACTCAGCAGGTTAGAAAGAGGGGCCAGCCACGTACCCATGCAGCTGGTGCTTACTGTTAAATAACCCTGAGTCTCCAAGACAGGAAGCTGTAAAAACAGTTTTAGTACATTATATTTGGGAAAGTAAATACCATCAGGGCAGGGCCAGGCACAGTCAGCTTGTCATAGGGCTAGCTGGCTTTGGCCTTGATGCCTCAGAGCTTCCAGGACAAGAGGAAACAATGTGCCTCCCCCACCACCACACCCCCAGTTTTAATTACCACTCTGCTTCTGAGGGATTCGCTTGCTGGGAAGCTCAGGGCCTGTGGGCTCTTGGCTGAGAGCAAGCAGGAGCCTTTATATCTTACCTGCCAGTTCCTGCCCTGGCAAAAGGGTTCTACATGAGAGGCTCTGAAGCCTGAAAAATGTAAGCATGAGTGAATAGTTTCAGGGTGGTGTGTGGATCACAAATAGAAGGGTTGCTTTGGCTTCATTGCCAGGAACTGGCACAGAAATATAAAAGAGCCCCTCCTAGTTAAACCTCCTAGTAGGTCGAGTGTTTGTAAGTATTTTATATAACTTCTAACTCAGGGAGTTAGGATTCCACGTTAGTGCCCCAGCAAGGTTATCTGTAGGGCACAGAAAGTCTGACCACTGGAGACCTCTGCTTCTCACTTGCCTGTAGAATGTAGGAGATACCTGACAGGGTACTTGGAGATCTGAGTTATGTTTGCCCCTGCAGGAGATGTTGCCCTCTTGTAGCAGATGGCTCTGGGATCCACGTCCACACCCCAGTCCCAGCTCTTCTGTTTCAGTGACTCCAGGGAGCTGCTGACCGGTCATCTCTGGATGCTGTGTCCCTAGTGCTTCTGAGACTCATCCCCAAATCTCTAAGTGGAACGTCCAGCCGCACCCGACTCTTAGCAAAGCCAGAGGTTAGTTAGCTCCGGCTGAAACTTTCTCCTGCTCTCCTGATGGGAGGATTGACAGTGATCCTGGTACCAGGGCCAATTCTTGCCTGAGATTCAGCAAGATGGCACAGAAAGCCTTGCCTTGCCTCTTCTCTGCCTTTGACCTTTGAGGTATTTTGTGGGTGACAATCTTTTTGCCTATTGGTGCTAGAAAGGGCCCTTAACTGTGGTAGCAACAGTATGTGTGTTTAAGCAGGGGTTTCCATGCATACTTAGGGACCTACTCCATGGTGGGTGTATCAGCAATATTGTTCTTGGGCTCAGCAAGTAAAATGCTTGTTGTGTAGTCCTGACAACCTGACTTCTATCCCTGGGGGAAGGAGAGATGACTCCATAGAGTTGTCCTTTGACCTCTACATTTGTGCTGTGACACAAGTGCTCTCCTATAAACATCATGTACACAGAATAATAACAAAAATTTAAAAAGAGTGCTTGTGGGCTGAGAATATAGCTCCATGGTAGAATGCTTGCTTGGCATGTACAAGGCCCTAGATTCAATCACCAGTAATGAATAACAAAAGGAAGAAAGGAAGGAAGAAAGGAAGGGAGGGAGAAAGAAAGAAGGAAGGAAGGAAGAAGGAGAGAGAGAGAGAGAGAGAGAGAGAGAGAGAGAGAGAGAGAGAGAGAGAGAGAGAGCATTCTTATAATCCTTGCCCATGTGGAGAAAGGCCACTACTGTCATCAAAATGAAAACAGAGTGTCATGCACAGCCAAGAGGGAGATCAGGCCTAAGACATACACTCAGGTTCCTCAGTTGTAAGATGAGGAAACAAAGAATAGTGGCTTCCCTACAGGATGGTAGTGAGTTCCTTTACAGATTAAGTACCTCTTACTTAGCAAAGACAGTGTGTGGGTCCTGATATCATGAAGGGGCACAGCCATGGAGATAATAGAAGGGCAGGGTTGCAGCCCCAGGCTGTTCTACTGCCCACCCTCACTATTTTATAAAGGAGGAATCAATGGAGGGTAAAGGTGGGGACAAGGAATATCAACATTTTTGATGAGCCCTAGTCTAGGGTCCACCTCACAAAACAGTGAACTTTTCCACTCCCCTTGGCACTCCAAGTATTGACTGAGGAGGCCCTTCAACCTCTGGACAACCCAACACAACCTGTGGGCATGGCTGATGTGGACAGGACTAAATGTGGACAGACTAACTGCTGTTGCTCCTTGGCTACAGCCATCTTGCAGTTGAACTCTAACCCTTCCCAACCTTCTACTAGATACTGGATGATAACCAAAGTGACTGTATGAAAAAAGGAGTAAATAACTGGAGGTCTTACTCTAATGTGATTGATGCAGGCCTTTTTGGCAGCTTTATATATATTTCTTTTCCTTTTTTCCTTTTTCTAAAATCAGGGTTTCCAGCAAAGGTTGGCCTCTAACTCCTGAGGACAACTTTGAACCTCTGATCCTGCTACCTCTGCCTCCTGAGTGCTGGCATTGCAGTTATGTACCACCATTGTTGAAGCCCCACATGTGTGTGGGGGCATCTATTGGGACCTGTTGACCTGTCTGGGTTCATATCTGAGAAGGAGAGTGTGGATTGAGGAAAGAAACAGACAAGAGACAGAGTCGTTGGGAGGGCACCCAGTGAATACTGGGATCAGTCCCAAGTTTATCACTCAAAGTTTTATACACCTCAATCAAAAGCAGGGAAGGCAAAAGATTTTTTTTCTAGATACAAGGAACAAACAAATGCAATTACCTCCTTAATGCCCAAAACAATTAGTCACACCCTAAACCAAAATGTCCTGTTGTTTAGGTAAGACATCTATTAGTTATATTTTAGGTCAAATATCCTGTTGTCAAGGCAAAACATACAATAGCCACACCTTAGGCCAGATATACTGTGGATTTAACCTTGAAGGAGCAATAATAGGCTTGAACTCTCTGACTTTAAGTCAAGATGGAATGGAGCCACTCTTATGGGCCTCCACACACCATGCCCAGTTTACATGGTGTTTATTGAGAACCTAGGGCCTCGTGCATGCTAGGCAAGCATTCTATCAGCGAGTTCTCTGTGTCCAGACCTTTACTGAGATATCTAATTGTTCTTTGGTACCAACTTGGCCATTACACTGAAAGATCTGTTGGACCCAAACTTTTTCTATTTTCTATATGCACCAATGCAGGAATTTATTGTGTTTACATAAAACAAAACAAACAAAAATGATGGTTGTAGGAAATCGTGTTTCAGTTAGAAGCATAAAAGGGAACAAAATAGGAGCATAAGTATCTTATCTATTCCCCTGCAGCCTCCCTCTCTCTTTGACTCAAATTTCTGTACTTCTAGGTGAAGACAAACATGTTACAACTGACCCCTAGCTTTACTCCCATCTCCAAAAGAAAAAAATAAAAAAGCACAGAGGTTCATGGGAGGGAAGTGATGTTTTCCAGTAGCCTGACCACAGTCATTGAAGTCTCCATCACTGCCCTTCATTCCAATGCCCAGATGTTTTCCAAATCCAACAGCAGTTGAAGTCTTTGATGTAAGAAGCTCCAGGAACTATGATGTGGACTGATGGCTACAGGAAACCTTGCTGCGGAGACTGGGTGCCTGATAGGACCCTATCCAGGAGGTTCTGAGACGCTATTAGGCTAAGAAGACCCGGTCATTTTTGCTACACCCCTATACCCACACACCCTTATTCCCACACACCCACCCACCCCCACAAACACACATATACAAACACGCACACACACACAAATGGAGATTAGCCTGCTTTATACCATGGAGTTAATGATCATTTCGGTTGGAAACAGGAAAAGAAGAAAAAAAGAAACAAACAAACAAAAAAGAAACAAAATAGTAGCACGGGTCCTTTGGCTCATTGTCCATGCAGAGATGGAACATTCTGCTTCAGCTCTTGAGGGCTGGGCAGAGTTGATGCCTGTCTCAGCCTGAGGCGTTCTCTGTCAAGGGGGTGTGAGCAGGTGGGAAGCTGGCAGAAAAAGTGATGCAGAAAGTGAAATGCAGACTGGTCGATGTAGTCCACTTTGCCTGAGACGCAACAGAGCCCAGAGGGAGCTGGGAAATGGGGAAAGACACCCAAGACCTGGGTAGGATTCTCACCACGGTGACCATAGCTGCCGTCCAGCAAAGCTTACAGCCCAGAAGCCTCAAGAGCAACCAGCTATAGCATCCTCTGGTGCAGCCTCACTTGGATACTAGCATGTGGACAAACTCCTCATAGTTCACTTGCCCATCACCATCTGTATCTGCTGCCTGTATCATTTCGTCCACCTCCTCGTCACTCAGCTTCTCCCCAAGCCTGGTCATCACATGCCTCAGCTCAGCAGCGCTGACATAGCCGTTGCCATCCTTGTCGAACACTCGGAAGGCCTCCCGGATCTCCTCCTCGCTGTCGGTGTCTTTCATCTTCCTGGACATCATGCTCAGGAACTCGGGGAAGTCCACAGTGCCGTTTCCATCTTTGTCAATTTCATTCACCATGCCCTGGAGCTCAGCCTCCGTGGGGTTCTGACCCAGGGACCGCATGACAGTGCCCAGTTCCTGGGTGGTGATGCAGCCATCCCCATCCTTGTCAAACAGAGAGAAGGCCTCCTTGAACTCAGCGATTTGCTCCTCAGTCAGCTGGTTGGCCATGCTGGCAGGTCGTGGGTGATGTGACAGAGGTGGCTAGGCTGGTCTCTGCTCCCAAGCACTAACTGCGGGCTGGGCTCCTCTCCTCAGCTCTGTAAAGACAGGTGGAGACTTCAAGGGGCGGCTGTCTGTCTGGCTTTCTAGCCCTGGCTTGACTGGCTGGAGCTTAAGAAAGAGCAGGGTCCTCCCCCGTGGTTGGTCTGGCAGGATTGGGCTGCCATCCGCAGACACCCCCGCCCCTGTGGTTGCCTGAAGGCCAGGTCCTGTTTAGACAAGAGTCCAAGAGCCAGCAACCAGGCCGGCCTGCTAATTGAGCTGATGCCAGCTCTTGTGTGTGAAAGGCAGCTTTCCTCGTCAAACACCATCAGGGCCGGCAGCAGCCACGGCGGCACCTTCCATCCAGGTGTAGGGAAAACCTTTTTAAAAATCTGACCTGGTCAGCAAGGACTTGCCTGAGCTCTGGATACAATGGAGCCAGAGTAGAAAGTGGGAGAGTCTCCAGGAGGCAACATGGTCAAGAAGAAGCCCAGCTCCCTGACTTCTGGGGTCCCAGTGGAGGCTAGGGAAATGACCTCCCCAAGTAAGAGGGCTCAACCAAATCCCATTTGGGAGGGAAATACAGAGATGGCCCTTTGTTGTGTTATTGGACAGACAGGAACGGGACCAGGTCTGTGCATAGAGAAGATATTATACTTATGAGGACCCAGAGTTATTGAGGAGAGATTATGCCAGACCACCGCTTGGCTGTTAATTGTTCCCTGTTGGAATTTCTCTCCCTCCTCCATGCTAGTGTTTATAATACCAAGGTGAACACTTTCTTCATTCAGGTGGATGACAGCTTTACTTTTGTTGTCTGGAGGGAGTTTGTTTTCAGGAGAGAATAGGAGTGGCCTATCTGCCACATGGCTTACTTCCTTCTCAAAGGATCCCACAAAGCCTAGTCCTTAAATGTGTGGGAAGAAGAAAGAAGGAAGGTGTTCACTGTGGGAGAAGCAAGAAGGCATACTTCTTCCACATGACATAAAATGAACACAGGACAGCAGGATCTAGACATGGGGTGGCTATGGGACCTAGGTATGTAATGGAAGAAATAAGATGACGGGGATCTTAGAGGCCACTGTGTGTCAAGCACTCCATTAGCGGTCAGAGCCCACTCTCCTGTCCTCCACACTTCTAAATGTTTGGTATGGGAATGAGGTGCTAGCTAGGGCTCCTTAGGGTACATTATTTCTTTCTGTATTGAATATGAAATAGACTAGAATAAAATTAGTTGATTTAGAGATGTTGAGAAGATACCATTTGTTTCTAGACTGAAATTCATGTTCTCTACTTACAGCCTCCTTACACACACACACACACACACACACACACACAAACCCCAACAAACAAAACAAAACAACCCCGAAAAACCTCTGTACATAAAGAAAATGTATTAAAATTAGTATATATGTATATATTTGCACATTTAAACTTTTGACTAAGCCATGTGTTTCTATTATCAGGACAAATGAATGAATAAAGATTGAAAAGCTATTCCTAATAAAATGAGTATTTTACTTTTATTTTTTGAGATTATTTATTTTATTTTATCTATTTGAATTCATTTCCTGTACATTTGTATGTACACTGTGTGTGTGTGCCTGAGGGAGTCAGAGGAAGGTGTCGGATCCCCTGGAACTCAGGCTCTGGAGCCACGGATAGTTTGAGCCATCATTTGGGTGCTGGGGCCTGAACTCAAGTGCTTTTAACTGTTAAAGCCATCACTCCTGTCCTATTATTATTGTTATTATTTATTATATTGTGTGTGTGATGTATATGTGTGGGTGCACACGCCCCAGCACATGTGTAGAGATCAGAGGACAACTTCGTAACATTTGCTCTCTCCTTTCACCTTTATATGGGTTCCAGGGATCAAATTCCAGTTGCTAGGTTTGCACTGCCATCGCCTTTATCCACTGAGTCATCTCACCAGCCCTACCTTGGTTGAACACTGAATATTCACTTCTTTTTCTAAGGTTAATTAGGATTCGGAGAAGTAGGTAATTTGAGCAACTTTCCATTTGGGAGGATATGAGGACATGGTAAGCAGTTGTTATGAAGTAGAAAAAGCAGAAAAAAATGATAATCAGTAACCCTCAGTTGACTGCTGCAGCACCCATCTGCTGGAAGAGAAAGAAACTATTGAGCATCTCCTCCCCCATCACTACCTGGTACTGCAGAGGGGCCAGACTGTACCTGGACATGGGGCCAACTGTCTCCTGGAGAGCCAGGCATGATATCACTGGAAAACAATTAACCCATAGCAGACAGTCCCATGGAACATGAAGTGTCATGGTTGGGTGGACAATCCTGCTCACTGCTCACTTCAAGAGGAGAACACAGGTAGCTGCGGGGTTCTGACTTCTGGGTCATGTTTTTGTGGGTCAAATAGCCAGTCTTTGCCTGATGGTTTTACACACACACACACACACACAAAAAAAAAAAAAAAGGCACATTGAAAGAGAACCCAGGAAAGACATTAAACAGAACTACTTAGTATCATGACTCACAAAGGGCTGCCTTGTGATGGCCACACTGCTGCAATTCAAAAATTGGGAAACTATGGTAGAGGGAACATTTCTCATTTCATGGCTTAATTCTCTCCTTGCAGTCTCTCTGCACTGGCTCCTTTCTCTCCAGAAAAAAAAAATTATGTGTGACTTTCTAGATGCGACCCTTTAATATGGTTCCTTATCTTGTGGTGACCCCCAAACAAAAAATTATTTCTGTTGCTACTTCGTAGCTGTCATTTTGCTAGTTATGAATCACAATGCCCGTGTTTACTAATGGTCTTAGGCAACTCCCATGAAAGGGTTGGGTTGCTTGACTCTCAAAGGGGTTGTGATCCATGGGTTGAGAACCACTGCTCCAGACATTTACATGTTACTGAGAAATGTATTATATACATGCATGAAGATGTCATATTGACCCTATTTGTATAATTATTATACAAATAAAATATTTAAAAAAGGAGTTGGGGAGACCACTCAGTGTGTAAAGAACTTGGCACTTAAGTGTAAGGCCTTGAGTTTGGCTCTTCAGAACCCATGTACAGCTAGACACAGCAATGCAAACCTGTAAGTCCCTGCACTCCTATGACATGGTGGAAGGCAGAGAATGGAGACTCTCCAGAAGCTCAAGAGCCGGATAACCAGATATTATGCTACCACAAACGACAAGAAGGAGCCTGTCTCAAAGTGTATAGCAAGGACAAACACCTGATGCTATTCTCTGACTATCATGTATGGTTGGCACACACGTATCTTCACTCACAACACACACACACACACACACACACACACACACACACACACACACTTTTAAAAAGTGTCTGTGGGTGTCTTGCCTACATGTATGTCCATGTAACACATTTGTGCAGTGCTCACAGGGACCAGAAGAGTGTGTCAAGTCCCCTGGAACTGGAGTTACAGATGGTTGTGTGACCCTTTGTGGGTGCTGGGAATTGGACCCAGGTCCTCTGGAAGAGCAGCCAGTACTTTTAACTGCTGAGCTATCTCTCCAACAAAGATTTCTTTTGTGAAGTGTATTTAAAAATACACTTCATTAAGGACACCAAAGAGTTTGTGGCCATGTGAGATACATGTATCAATATTTACTGTATTTGGAGGTCAAACTGTGAAACACCTAAATATACAAATATATGACATAGAAACTTAAAATATAGGCAAAAACACCATGACTCGTCTACATAAGTAACATTTTTATGAAAACCAAAAGCCTTTCTCCAAGAAAGCAAGTAGGGGAAGGAGTTGCTTTCTGCAGAGTAGTTCTATGGGTCGCTTCAATGGCTGGCTCTCCACAGCAGATGTACATCTGGCTCAGTCTGTGGCAAATGTTACTCTGAAGTCAGTGATGGCCCAGCTTCACACAGACAGGCAGATGAGGAGGGGTGGAGCATTTAAATAGCTTTTGATTTTCTTTCCAGAAAGTGGAGTTATTCTTCTTTGGTGTCATATCAAAATCTGACAACTGGCTGTTCCTTAAACACCATTTGCAGTGTGGAATCTGAGAGCACATCTCCAGAATGTTCACGGTCTCGAATAAAAATCATTTGCTTTTGCTTGCACTCTAAAATGGTACCCATGTGTGGTTTTATAATGTCATGCATTGGTTGCTTGGAAAATCCTGGTTCACTAGTTCTGCAGGACTTTTAAATATGAAACCACTAAGAATATAACATAAAAAACCTCAGAATAATAGTAAGTATTACCAACAACCTGAATGGAAAAAAATCTTAAAGCATTGAAGGATCTCAAATTCACAATGGCGAATATCAACAATCCAAACTTTCAACTTTCATTTGGAAGCTCAACTTTTATTGTCAGCAAATAGGTACCTATTGTTTTCCTTGAAGTAACAGGCTTACTTTTATCCCTTTTGAGAAAACGTCTGACAAATGTCAAATCTGGTAACCTTGGCTTGCTAGCTGCTCTTCCAATAAAATTGGTTCTATAAGAAAAAACACCACCTTTGACTCTTGCAGTTAACCACACACATGTTTTTCTCATGGCAACTGTCACATTTTCATGTTCAGCAGACATTAAAAATGTGTATATGAAGTTGGGTATGGTGGTCCATGCCTTTAATCCCAGCACTCTAGAGGTAGAGGCAGGAGGATATCTGTGTGTTCCAAGAAAGCCAGGGTTACATAGAGACTTTTTCTCAAACAAAACAAGAGTGTATTCAAGAATCCAAGGTACAAATGTCTAGTTATCAGCTCTTCAAATAAAACTGGCTTTTCTTTTTTAATGAGGCATTTGGTAGTTCAAATAGAGTCATTTGATCCACGCAAAAAGAGGCTAGCGTTTCCCCATGATTGCTTTTGACCTCAGTGGAAATGCCAAGACATTGTAAACAGAAAGACATTGGAATTGTTAGGAAAATAGTGCTCTCTCTCTCTCTCTCTCTCTCTCTCTCTCTCTCTCTCACACACACACACACACACAACACACACACCACACACACAGAGAGAGAGAGAGAGAGAGAGAGAGAGAGAGAGAGAGAGAGAGAGAGAGAGAGATCCTCTCAACAGGCCAAACATGAAGAGCTGCTGCCATGGAGTGCTGAGGGGCAGAGATCTGAACTGTGTCAAGTCCTCCAGGTTGTAGTATCACATACTGAGGGTCCTGCAAACATGATGGGATAACTTTGGCCATGTAGAGTATGGAATTGATAAAGACTCTGTGTATACTCAACCAAAGGTACTTGCTGTAATTATTTCCTTTGGAGAGCAGAAATTTGAAAGCTAAGAGACCCAAGGTACTCGGCCTTTGCAGTCTCAATTAGGATTAGAAATGACTTTTGTTAAAAAGAATGTGTTAAGCAACTTTGTCAATGTAGCTCTCCCTCAGGGTACTACAGAAAGAGGTTTGGGTCAGGAATTCCCAATTTTCAGCATTCCATTCCTGACATGGAGCATGAGTGACCATGGGACTCTTCCTCTTTTTTCTTCTTGATGAAACTCCCCACCTGGCTAGCATTTGCTTGTGGTCTTCCTTTTCCTGCAATAAAAACATAAAAATCTTTATCATGAAATACTTACGGATTCGCTTTAGCATCTGTTGAGCAATCACTTGTGTCTGCATATTTGCTATGTCCCAATATGACAGGTGAGAAATATGAATTAAAGTTAGACAACTGGCTCATTGAAGGCTTGGACTAGAATCTAGACCTTCTCATTCCTACTTCCTTAGTCATCCTATGCCAATTTCTTTGTATTTAACACCAACTTCCGGCTGCAAAGATTTTCCCCGGGGGCTACAAAAGGCACTAGTAAGCATAGATGTCTTTGGTGCAGGTAAATGATAAGTCATTTTTGCTAGTTCAGTATGTCTTCAGCCTACTTATCCACCAACTAGCAGTCACCACCTTCACAGGGCCATAACTTTGTTTAATTGGCACCTGACAGTTAACATGACCAAGAGAGGAATTGCTCCTCATTCCATACTAGATCGGCTTCTTCTCCAATCTCCCAACTGCTCTCAAAAACAGTTCCCTCAAAGATTCGGAGCAAACCCAGGAGCCATCTTTAATTCTTCCCTTCCTCTGATATCATATCCAGTCTTTTCAGCTCTGCCTCCAAGATGTGTCCCAGTGCATCCTCCTCAGCAACCTGACCATCTTGACTCAAGATTGGTCAATACTCTTAAAGCAAATCTCCCTTCCATCTGGCCATTTGGGGATAATCATGTCTTTTTCATACACTTATAAGAACGTATCTTTGGCTTGCCCATAAAACTCAAACTCCCGACAATGAGCAGCTTCCTTTGTCTTCCATGACTATTTCCTGCCTTCTTGGATGTCTCCACATCACTGATTTCCATCACTGTGGTCTAGACACTGACCCACTTTCTGTTCCTTTAACACTTCTCCCCAGATTGCTGCTTTGTCATCTGTCCCCAACCTTTAGACTGATGGCTCTTTCTGAGGGCTCCTCATGCCCCGCTTTAAACTGACCCTCTTATCACTTGCCTCTCTCTTTTGCTTTCTTCGTATTTATCACTTCTTACTTTATATTGGTTCTTTATTTTCTTGCTTATTTTGCTTCTTCCAATACATAAGGCTGTGGCTGATTTCTTTTCCCATGCTGCTCTGTGAGATAGGACAAAGCCCTCTGCCTAACACTGAGTCAATCAGTATTTGCTGACTGACACAAGAAGACGACATCATAAACTGCAACTTTGCTTCCAGCTACATGAGACGGGTTGCATCAGCCGTCTTCAAGTTATGGCTCAAAAATCTCTGTGGTGGTGCCTCAAATTGTCTTTCCAGAATGTCAATTGTATTCCTCTTGCAAAGTCTGGTGGCTCATCCTCTTTTGTTTGTAAGTTTGTGTATAGCTCCATGGTAATGAGTGACCCCTGTGTCAGTCCTCGGGAACAGCTGCTGATTCCCCACACCTGTACACATCTGCCCCAAGGCTTTTCCTGTTGCAGATTTCTGCAATGATGAAAGAAAACCCTTCCCCCCATAGAACACATTGACTCTGCAGCCTAAGCTCAAGACTTGGATTGATCCTCCCAGCTTCCTGTAAGCACTCTGGTCATATGGTGCTTTTATTGGCCTAGCTTTTTATTCTAGTTCCTACCCAAGTGGTCTGGCATGGAGTCTCTAAGCACAGATCAGGGACAATTGAAGTGAGGCATGCTCCTTAATAATAATAATAATAATAAATATGCATGGAGACCATAAAGAAGAGACTCTAGGCACAAAGCTGAATTTGAAAATTAGACTGATTAGTCAAGCAGAGTCAATGTTGAGCGCCTAGGTGGAGAGATGGTGAGGGGGATCCAGAATTTTTGGTGAAAGAACTGAGGATTTAGCCTAGTACGTATTGATAGAGTGTTTTCCTACCATGCTTGAATCCGTGAGTTTAACTCCCAGACAATAAAACTCCGCATGGTAGTGCATCCCTGCAATGCCAGCGTTTGGAAGGCAGAGGCAGGGGTTCAAAAATTCAAGATTGTCCTCAGTAACATTGTGAGTTTGAGGCCAACCAGAGATAAATAAAACCCTGTCTCAAACAAAACAAAAAGAACAAAAAGAATTAAGTGAAGAGGAGACCTTGTCAGATCTACATAACACTGGACTCCAAACTTTACCCACAGTGAGTTGGACACTCCTTGAGTGATGATGGGGAGCTAGAGAGTAAAATTAAAAAAGGACTTTTCTGAGCCCCTCTGATTCTCAGCCATAGGTCATAGAGTAAGTTCTTTGGTTACTTCTTGCATGGGACTGTCCTCTTGCCTGGTACACGACATGGGAACGCTTAAAGCTTTTTGGCTTCAGTCCTCCAAATTTTTATCAGTGACTGTTCATGATAACACCCCTATAACTATTCCTTAAGCAACCGTCCAAGATTGAATTTGTAGGGAATGAATGATTTTCGTAGCTCATCTGGGTAATCTTTGGGTGGCCTTTTATCAGTCTTGTGTGAATTATCAAGACTCCTACAGGGCTTCACAATGGGCTAAGATGGAGAGCCAGTAAGATTACTGTATGGAATCAAGCTGTAATTGGTGTGTTTGAAACTGGATAAGTAGCCAGGTAGAGCATCTTTTAGGGTTCAAAGAAGAATGGCGTCCCCAAAGCTTAAATGCTTCTGCCTGGTCCTAAAGAAAAGTCCACCAATTGCTGAAGAACTAAACAACTGGGCTGTGTTAAGAGAATCCAGGTCTTCTTAGATTGAGGTCCACACGTTGAGTCCTACTGTTTCCTGCAGGAGGCCGTTTAATGTCCACACCAGGCTGCTCTGCCTAGTAGTAAGGCTACCTTCTCAGCAATCAAGTTCATTAGGTTACTGGATTGCTGAGGTCATTTCTCAGAGCACCTGGGGTGCATGTTACAGGGAGTTATAAGGGACACCAAAGTGGGCTGTGGTTGATTTCTTAGAATAGGTTTGAATAAATCAGAAATGAATGATCACTCCAGACACAAGCAAACTAGTAGTAGGCATCATGCAAAAACAGCCAGGTAAGTAAAAATCTAATCTTAGACCTCTTACTTTCTGTGGAAAAGGCAGTTTGTTTTATGATATTTGTCAGGGTTGGAACTTTTTTAGGTAAATTGACGTGAGCTCACTTGCTGTCTTCCTCTGTGCCAGGATGATGAGTAAAAGATAAAGTGTGGACAGATAGGAGGTAAAGTCAGAGGAAGGAGAGAAATGGCAGGCCTTGACAGCATTTCACACGTATCAACTACCAGCCTTTTAAAACTGATATTGGATATTTTGAAAAAATAAAGAAAAGCCAGAAACAGAAATATTGAATAGAATGGTGTTATTGGGCCCTGGGGCTACTGCAAGTCTCTTTTTAGCATTGTGTATTCTTTCATTTGATATAGGGTCTCACGTAGCTCAGGCTAGCCTTGAACTCTCAATAAACCGAAGATGATCTTGAACTCCTAATCCTCCTTCCTTTAACCTTCTGATTTCTAAGATTATCGGTTATACCACATCCAGGTGTTAGGGATTAACCCCAGGACTTTCTGCATGCTCGGCAAGCAGTCTACCAACTGAGCTGCACGCCCAGCTCCTGATGCCTTTGATAATTGGGGTAAGTAGGATTGCCCATTGATGTAAGCCTCGACAGCCAAAGATAATTGCCACCAAGAAAACAAGTTGATCTTCCCTGAGGCAGATGGTTCATTAAGAGCTCTTGTTCTAAGCTCCAAGTCTTTGAAGTTTATGGTTGTGATAAACACTTTAGCATTTAGTTCAAGAGTCTGTGTGTGCGAACATGAACATCTATATGTGCACATGTATGCATGTGTGTATGTGTATGCAATCCTGTCGGCTCAACTATCCATTTGGGAATGTTTCCCAGAGGTAAACATGTCGATATGGGCAGAAAGGAGGAACATGTAGAGCACAAACTCATGGCCTGGCTGAGGGGTATGAAGGAGGCAAAGCAATTCAACAAGGAGCCCCATTTTTACCAGCACTCACTCTAGCCATTTCTCCAGCAGTTTTCAGTCATGGTCTTTGAAACCATGGGCCTCAGTCGAGATCCTTTAGTAAGGACAGAAGCCAAAGGTTCACTCGGCTTCTTTCCTCTCCTCACAACCACCCCAGGAAGCTCTGATCGTCATATGTGGCTCAGAATCCTCACCTAAGAAATACAGTCACAAGGGTAGCGTATAGTTCACAGGACAATGTGCACTGAGGCATGGAGCCACGAGCGTAGCCAGAGCTCAAGGACTATGAACTATTGCTTCCAAATACTAGTGATCCATTTTAACATAAGGAGCTATTCTCATGGAGCCACACTTTCATGATCTTATCTCATCCTAGTACGATGTCTCAAAGGACTCATCTGTGTTTACGCTTACCTTAAGTATTAGGGTTTCTCCGTATGGTTTCATGGGAGGTGCCATCTAGTCCCTAGTATCCATAGAAAAGTCTTTGTAACTTCTGTATCCATTTGTAAAGAAAGCAGACACTTTCTGACTTCATCTCTGAAGCAATATGGAGGTGATCGAAAGGGCCCCACCTAAGACTCAATATTACGTGCTGACAGCAGGCCAAATTTGGTGATTCAGAGAAGGGATGCCCCTAGGAGGGGAGGCAGTTACTCAAGAGGTGGAAAGAGCAGAGACAGGGAAGGAGGGGGGAAATGGCACGAGGAAGGCTTGGAGGCAGGAGTAGGAAGTGGACCCTGAGAGGAGAAGGTAAGGAGGGAGGGAAGAGGGCAGGGTTCAGACTCATTTCTCGGGAGTCCAAGGGAACACAGTGAAGTAATACAAGGGTGATAGAACTTGGGGGGGATGTGGGGTATCTGGGATGCAGACACTGAGATGTACCCTTACATTGGTCAAGAGCATGCCATGGTGCGTCTCAGCAGCAGGAGAGGTTAGGGAAGAGGGATAAGATAGAAGGAGAAGGAAAGGAGGAAAGAGAAAGTGAGGGAGGGGGCAAAGTTTGTCTGAAGGAGCTCTTCACAATGCCTCCTGTAATGCTTGCCTCATGGGGGTCAGATGAGGAGCCAACAGAAATCACACACTGCTTTTCTAAGAACAAGGAACTGGTGGCATGTCCACGGAGACTGCCATGAATCCCACTGAGGTAGGTCCAGGCCTAGACTCAGACAGTCACATTCATGGAAAGGAGAGAGAAATTGCTGCACACAGTGGAATTAGGGTGGGTAAAAAAAAAAAAGGCCTCACCACATCAGAACTTTGTATTAACTTATTCATCATTCACCTGTCTATCCATATCATCAGGTTACTTTGTACTGCGAGACTTTGGCCATCTTCATTCTTGTTCTTAGGACATCTAAGTGGTTTCAACAAAGCTCCCACTATCAAGGAGCTGAGGTTAGATAGCACTGTCTGCAGTGCCCACAGAGCCCACAAAAACTGTTGTGCCCAGGAGGGGGATGACACTGTGGAGGACTCAAGAAAGGGAACTCACATTCCAGCCCTGTGAAATAGTAACAGATGCCCATTCAGGAGGTCTTTGTGTAACAAGATGGAAAGCATCTGCTGGAAGCTGCTGTGCGAAGCTGGCCTATGAACAGCTCCTGACTTCTACACCAGATAGGCAAAGGCAGTTACTGTCTCTTCTAGAGGAAGGACTCAGAGAGGAGCTTCTGAGGCAATCATCTGAGATGACATGGAAAATGTAGGACAGGTCAAAGCTGGATTTGAGCTCATTACACAGCCCTTCCCTCCAAATACCTTTCATTAAGCAAGTAGGAACCTGCAAACCGGTGGATCCTATCACTATAAAGAACACTTTGAGGAAGGCATTTCACATGCTTCATAAGGGAAAATTCTATGGCCTAAGGAAACCGCATGACCGTGAATCCACATATTTCAAATTGATTTGGAAGATTCGAGTTGTAAAAGCTTATTGCCCTATAAATGACAACCGCTTGGGATGCATTGGCAAAGGGGAGACCGAACTGGAATGAATCATGGGGTTTATTGGGAAGAAAAAGAGAACAAGTCTTGGGTTAAAGCAAGACAGTTGTCTTTTCTGACCATGGGACTGCTACAGAATGGAGCTGATGTTTAGAGTTCGGGTCAGGGTGTGGTAGGGGTGGAATGGGGTTGAGGAAGATGAGGAAATTCGCAACATATTACCCTTGAAGGAGAGCTGGTATGATCTAGGTGGTGTATGCCCACAATCCCAACACGTGAGAAGCATAGGCAGGAGGACTAAGCTCATCTGAAGCTATAGAGCAAATTCAAGGAAATCTTGGACTATGACATCCTGTCTCAAAAGAAAGAAACAAAGAAACAAAGAAAGAAAAAGAAAGAATAAAAAGAAAAAAGGAGAAAAGCTGCTCTCTTTTACGATAAAGGAAAATCTTTCTTGAAGTATAAGTTCTGGGCTCAGTGGTAAAGAACATGTTTTGCTATTTCAGAGAACCCTGATTTGGTCCCAGCACCCACAAGGTGACTCATAACCATTCCTCACAGCAGTTCCAGGGGATCCTATGCCTTCTTCTGAACTCCCAAGACACCAGGCACTTGAGTGGCACACATATATAAATGCAGGAGAAACACTCATACACATAAAACAAAATAAATAAACCTAAAAACAAGAAAAAAGTTCCAAAACACTCCAGGAATTGATTATTATGTCCACATGTTTCAAAGAACAGACACTGAGAAGCAAAAGTGAAGAATCTGCACTAGAATTCAAGTGAAAAATAAACCACAATGAGATTTGTAACCAAGCCTGGGCTAAGTTGTCAAGAAGAGAAGATCCAACAAGGATCCATGATGGTTTCTCACAGAATGTTCTAGATTGCCTACATTCAGAGATTACAGCTGGTGCTGAAGTGATAGCACACATGGTAAAACTCTTTTTTATTTCTCAAAAAAATATTTTAGGAGACAAGCGCTCACTATGTAATACGGGCTGGCCTGGAATTCACTACATAGACTGGGCTGGCTTCAGGCTCACAGAGAGATATGCCTGCCTCTGCCTCCCAGTGCTGAGACTAAAGGCATGTATCATGGCATCCATGATAATGCCTCCAAAAACTGCATAGAGATGTTTTGAGACCCTTCTATCTACAGACTATATTTACCAGCAGCTCACTGAATTTAAACTATGAAATTGGCTCTAACAGTTAAATGTATTGCTGAGACGACATGCCATCTCCACATCTAACGTCTTTCCATCACTCCTCATCGATGTCCTACAAGTTTCTGACCAGCGCCAGGGTCCTGACTAGAGCTATGGAGGTGTATGTGACTAAGGGACAGTGTGTGTCAGGGCAGGAAACTTTGTTGCCGAGTCTTATCAAGTCCCCAGGTGTACCTTGTCTGTCTTCAGTGGGTTAGAAAGGAAGCTGAAGGTGTAGCGTAAATAGGCTATACTGCCATGCGCAAGAGACTGGATTCAATCTCCCAGGTTACCACAAACTAGTTTTGTGACATCAATAAGCCTCATTAGCTTAGTCTGTCAAACAAGAATACATAAGGAGGACAAAGTGGGGTCATGTATAAAGTGCTTAGCACGGCAGCTGGCACAGGGAGAGAGCACACATTTCACCTCTCTCTCAGGTAAATGGGACAGCAGTGACTTAAGTGTGGCCCTGCCCAATTCAGTCAGTGAGGTGGTGCCAGGCTGGAATGGATGTTTAGGTAAAGGATAAAGCTGGTGTAGCTCAGACTCTGGAAGACAGGCTCAAAAGGTTTCCAGAAACCCTCCGAAAATGGCACCATGAATACTAGGGACCATGTTTACATGAGGCGCAGAGTTGTTCTGCAGCTGGTATGAAAATGTCACTGTCACTTATTTATCACAAGCTCGTTAAAGCTGACCTGAAGCTCCAGAGCAGGCAAAAGTCACTTCCCCAAAGAAGGAAGCAGGAAGGAGCAACAGCTCTGATTGTAGCTGGCTGGGCAAAACTGTGGGGTGACAGGGAGGCCAGCCGAGGATTCACAGCAAGAGTGTTGAGGGTTTTATCATGTGGTAAAAGGAAAGAGGAGATCTGACCAACTTCGCCAATGAAGTGCAGACTCTCTGGGCAGCAGGAATGGGGTTATTCTTCAAAGTCTAAACTAGTTACAAGGAGCAGAGTAGAAGTGGGGTGGGGGAAAGAAAGGACAAACAGATAGGGTGCTGACAATGGACATTTGGATTTTTAAAATATTTATTATTATTATTATTATTATTATTATTATTATTATTATTATTATTATTTAGAGAAAGAGTGTGTGTATTTGCATGCACCATGTGTGTTCAGGTGTCCATGAAGGCCAGAAGAAAGCATTGGATCCCTGGAGCTGGAGTCACAGGGGGCTCTCAGTCGCTTGACATCTTGGAAAGCAGCAAGCACTCTTAATTGCAGAGTCATCTTGCCAGCAACTGACATTGGATTTGTAAGAGAGTGATAGAGAGCTCTTAGGAAGATTTTAGCTGTGGGTGAAAATTGGCAAACATGTGGCCTATTGTTGAAGATTATTCTAGTTTGTTTTCCGTTGATGTGATAAAACACTGACCAAAACCACCTTTGGGGGGACCGGAACTAGAGCAGAGACAACAGAGGGGTGCTTCTTACTGGCTTGCTTCCCCATGAAGTGCTCAGCCTGCTTTCTTCTACAACCCGAAACCACCAGCCTAGGTGTGGAACAACCCACAGCGGGCTGGGCCCTGCCACATCAATCTTTAATCAAGAAACTTCCCTGTAGACATGATTACAGAACAGCCTGACGGACACAATGCCTCAGTTAAGGTTCCCTCTCCCCTTGTGGCTCTAGTTTGTGTCAACTTGACAAAAAACAACCAGCACAGATATTAAACATCTATCCAACACTGGGGAAAATCTAAAAGATCTCGGGGGAGGGTGGAAATGTGTAAAAGATTACATTCTTTTGATATAGTACACTGAAGAAGTCCACAGCAATGGCCATTAGTGTTGGGAATAATAAGAGTGGGGAGAGATAGGTGTGAGTCCAGAGAACTATCCAATATCTGGGTAGAGACAGGAGCCATGAGCACATAAGAAAATTATTATACCCAATAGGGAGTTTGGCATGTAACAAATGTAAGCTTATACTATACATATTTACATTATGGTTTTCCCTTTCTCAGTTTTTGAAATCGGGGTAATCATGACTACCACCCTGGATCGGAGGGAAGGACTTTAGGCATGTCCTTGTGAAGTGAGGGATCATACCCAGAAAACAGATTCCTTCCCTTCAATCAAGCCATTGCAAAAGGAAGGCTGGGGTCTCCACACACCACTGTCGTGGTCTGGGATTCCTCAGCTGTAAAGAAGGGGCCCATTTCTGATTCTCTTGCTAGCCCCAGAACTGCAGGCTCAGTTCCACCAAGTACAGGGGCACCCAGCCCCTGTGAGGCTTAGTCATTTTGACGAAGGGATGGCTCTGCCTGGAATCTGGTTAGGTTACCTGGTCAATTGACTTGATTCCCTAAAGCATCATCCATGACAAGGCCAGCCCTAACTACATTAACAAGATTAAAAAGGCAGTGCCCATCTGTCACGGATACCTTCCTGTGTACTTCACAACCAAATTGAGCCCCTACCGTGTGATGAACACATCTGCTAACCTCAAACCTGGTTGGATACGGATGGTTAGGCAGGAAATGGGCCAGAATATGCCCTGGGAAAGGCTTGGAAGCATAAGTAGGGCTCAGTTCTGTCGGCAGGCAGGGGATACCAGGAGCATAGGGCACAGAGGGAGGAAAGGTGATGGAGAACTGGCCTTCAGAGGCAGTGGGTTTCTTCCTTTAGGATGGGGCTAGTCTCTGTATCCTCACAGGAGGTCTTGGCAGGCTTTGCCTGAGCTAATTGGCCTTCAGTTGGAGCCCATTTTTACCCTATTTCATGAACCTACTAACTTGTGGCCAAACCTGTTAACTACCTCCTTTTCATGGTTCTAGGCTGATCTCAAGAGAGTAATCTTTAAGGCCAATGTACATCCCTTCTTCTCCCCTTCCTCTGGGGTGGCCCAGCCCCCCCCCCCCCATGCAGGGAAGACTGTGCCAGCTAGCAGTCCCAGGACCTGCATTGCTCTGAGTCCCCAGGGAACAGCCACCCAAGTTAGGAGCACATGTTTTTTGCTGGATGGGCTCAGAAGGTTTGCATAAGAATATTTCCTATACCAGTCCCCTCCTCCACTCCCAACATCCCTCCTCTGACCACATGACCATGCTGTTTCTCATTTTCCTGAACCAGTACAAAACCTTAGGATCAGGGCCTTTGCTTTGCACTATCCGTGGTAGAACCCAGGACTAGGCATGATCAGTAAAGCCTCTCCATAGCAACTGATGAGAGGAAGGAAGGTGTAAAGAGGTTTGATTTGCAGATGAAGATGGTAAGTCACCCTTTCATCTTTGTACAGTGAACTACAACTACAAAGGGTCGGCATAATCACCTTTTCAATTCATTTCCCACAGTGGCCCCATAATTTATTTATTATTGAGCTATACATTTCTCCCATTCCCCTTTCATACTTCCCTCTCCCCTCCCACTCTACCCCCCCCCCCACACACACATACTCCCAATTTACTCAGGAGATCTTGTCTTTCTTCCCTTCCTAAGCAGATCCATGTATGTCTCTCTTAGGGTCTTCTTCGTTACCTAGGTTCTCTGGGGTTGTAGTCTGTAGTCTGGTTGTCCTTTGCTTTATGTCTAATATCCACTTATGAGTGAGTACATATTATATTTGTCTTTCTGAGTCTGAGTTACCTCACTCAGGATGGCTTTTTCTAGTTCTATCCATTTTGAGGCCTATAATTTATAAAGGTTGGAGATTATTGGCTTCTTTTTGGTTGCCATAACTAAGGTTCCAAGAACTGTCATTTCTCAAATGGCCTAAAGCTAGTAAGCCACGGGATCAAATCATAATTGAATTACTCTGACTCATGGTTAGTGTCTTTCTTGGAGGCTGGGGAAATGTCTTGGTAAACTGCTTGCCACACAAGTACACAAGTATGACGACCTGAATTAAAAAAAAAAAAATCAGAGCTGGTGGCACACACTTGTAAACCCAGCACCAGGGAGATGAAGACAGAATCATCCTTGGGCAGACGGGCTAGCCAGATTAGCTGAATTTGTAACAAGGCTACCCCAGACTAATGAGAGGCCTGTCTGAAACAAAAAGGTATGATGGCGCCTAAAGTTTTCCTCTGGCCTCTGCATGCATACATATGTGTACATGCACTTGCATATGTGCGTGAACATACACCAAATAACAAATAACCATCTTTCTCTAGGACCCAGTCTTTTGGAAGTTCAGGCTGTTTAGCTTCTTGTTCACCTCTTACTCTCCTTTCCTAACCTTTATTCCCTTTGGGGAAAGCTAGTAGGTACTTTCCTCCATAGCTCCTGCAGTACTTCTTTGGCTGTGAGTTAAGTCGCTTGGTCAGAAATAATGTTATGTGGAATAGCAAGCAGACCTGCCTTCAAGTCCCTGCCTTGAGTTCCCCCAATGACAGACTGTGACCTGGAACTGTAAGCTCAATAAACCCCTTCCTCCTTTCATTCAGATGCTCTTTGGTCTGGGAATTTGACACAGCAACAGAGATGATACGAGGACAGAAGTTGTTCTGTCCTCTTTTCTAGGGAGCAGGTCCTGTTTCCTATTCTTCGTGTTTGAACAAGTAAAGGTTCAGAAGAGTCTCAGACCGGGTTGGGCTAGGAGTAGCAGGAAGAAGGCCATGGAAAGCTGCTCATTCATCCATCGGTCTCCGAATCCCTCCACCGCGATACTGAGGGTGAAGAAAATAAACTGCCGCCGCGCACGCCTTTAATCCCAGCACTGGGGAGGCAGAGACAGGAGGATCTCTGTGAGTTCGAGGCCAGCCTGGTCTCTAGAGCGAGTGCCAGGATAGGCTCCAAAGCTACACAGAGAAACCCTGTCTCGAAAAACCAAAAAGAAAAAAAAGAAAATAAACTGCCACCCCCCAGCTTAGTGGAGTCATTTCTAATATGAAGCTTTAAGAGCAAAGCCTCATCTCCGAGGCCCCCTCTTCTTCCCACAGTGGCTCCACATCTCAACCACACAGTTGCACCTCAGTTAAGCCTTGACTCCATCCCAGCAGATACACAGCAAAGCCAGCATGGTGCCATTTCATGGAAATATGTGTGGTTTTCTAAGCTGGGCTCATAAATTCTGAGTCCTTGGGAATGTGACAAAATTGTGGGGTCACTGTGTTATTACAGTACTGGAAAGCCAGAGAAGCCTGTGTAGGCTACACATAATCTATACTTTGTCCCTTTAATAGACCAAGAATTTCCCCAGAGTGAGTATATTGGCTGACTTAACTTTTGTGGCACTTCCATGGTATGCTTTGTTTTTTTTTTTAAATATGCAATAAAAATTGCTAAAATTGTCTTAGTATACATAGAGAATTGGTTCTAGGACTGTCTACCCCAAGATACCAAAATACAATGACAATAATGTGCTATATATAAAATGGTGTTGGGTGCATATATAATTTTAGTGTGTCTCTTGTTTTTTTTAACTTTTTGAAGCCAGGGACTTACTATGTAGTTACAGATGGCTTGAAACTATGTAGGATTCAAACTTGTAGGTCCTTCTGCCTCTGCCTCTTAAGTGTGTGTATCACACCAGATGTGACACCCCTGCATGCTTTAAATAATTTCAGATTTACTTATATAACACAATGTAAAATGTACTGTGGGAGCCAGCTGTGTAGAATCAAAAGGGTTAATAGTTGTTATCCCTCATTGTTTGGAGAATAAGGACAAGGAAAAAAAATCTGTAAATGTTCAGTACAGATGTAATTTTTCAAGAAATATTTCTTGGCCAGGGGTGGAGGTGGGTAACAAAAGATGTCTCATTCAGGGTAAGCACTTGGTCTTTTAACAGTTTGGCCTGTTCTATGTCTGCATAGAACAGCTTCTTTATGTGGAAGTAATGGCATTTGATATATATTTTTTTTTCAAACACACACACACACACACACACACACACACACACACACACACACATACACTGATGAATTTAGGAATGAAACCTCTTGGGGAAGATACTTGGGGATTTGGAGGAGAGAAGTAGGGGTAGTGGATATGATAATATTTCATTGTGAATATATAGGAAATTCTCAATGGAAAATTATAATTAAGAAATAGTTCCTCCCTGGGATGTGGAGAAAGGGGAACACTCCTCCACTGCTGGTGGGAGTGCCACTTTGGAAATCAGTATGGAGGTTCCTCAGGAAAATGAGAATCAGTCTACTACAAGATCCAGCAATCCCACTCTTAGGCATATATCTAAAAGATGCACATTCATACAACAAGGACATCTGTTCAACCATGTTCATAGCAGCACTATTTGTAATAGCCAGAACCTGGAAGCAAACTAGATGCCCCTCAACTGAAATATGGATAAAGAAAATGTGGTACATTTACACAATGGAGTACTACTCAGCAGAAAAAAAAACAAAAAAAAACAATGGAATCTTGAAATTTGCAGGCAATGGATGGAACTAGAAGAAACCATCTTGAGCAAGGTAACCCAGTCACAAAAAGACAAACATGGTATGTACTCACTCATATATGGATTTTAGACATAGAGCAAATAATTACTAGCCTACAATCCACACCACCAGAGAGCTAGGAAACAAGGAGGACCCTAAGAGAGACATACATGGTCCCCAGAGAAGGGGAAAGGGACAAGATTTCCTGAGCAAATTGGGATCGTGGGGGGGAGGGGAGAGGGAGTTAGGAGAAAGAGAAGGGAAGAAGAGGAGGACATGAGGGAGCAGGAAGGTTGAGTTGGGGGAAGAATAGAAGAGAGCATACCATAATAGAGGAAGCCATTATAGGTTTAAAGAGAATTCTGGCATTAGGGAAATGTCCAGAGATTTATAAGGATGACCCCAACTAACAATCTAAGCAACAGTGGAGATGCTACCTTAAATGCCATCCCCTGCTAATGAGATTGATGACTACCTTATATGCCATTCTAGAGCCTTCACCCAGTAGCTGATGGAAGCAGAAGTAGACACCCACAGCTAAACACTGAACTGAACTCCTGGAATCCAGTTGCAGAGAAGGAGGAGTGATGAGCAAAGGCGTCAAGACTAGGCTTGTGAAACCCACAGAAACAGCTGACCTGAACAAGGGGGAGCTAATTGACCCCAGACTGATAGCTGGGAAACCAGCATAGGACTGATCCAGACCCTGTGAACGTGTGTGTCAGTTGGGGGCCTAGGCAATCTATGAGGCCTCTGGCAGTAGACCAGTATTTATCCCTAGTATATGAATCGACGTTGGAAGCCCATTCCACATAGAGGGATACTCTCTCAGCCTAGACACATGGGGGAGGGCCTAGGCCCTGCTCCAAAGGATATGATAGACTTTGAAGATCCCCCATGGAAGGTCCCACCCTCCCTGGTGAGCATAAAGGGGCTGGGGTAGGGGGTTATTGTGCATCAGTGAGGAGGGGAGGGAGAGGGAACTGGGATTGACATGTAAAACAAGCTTGTTTCTAATTTAAATTTTAAAAAAAATTAAAAAAGAAAAAGAAATAGTTCCTCTCTGTAGTTGGTTGACTTCCTAATCATGGAAGCCACAGGTGAGAAGAGCCTGTTAAGTTGGGGCAGATGTGGTCACCTTTTCTTTTATGACTTCTCAGTTTCCAGTTATTTAAGTCTTTTCCCTGCCTACACTTGACTTTAGCTGTCTTGTATTTAGTTATTTAGATTCAAACTCTCCCAAAGGACTTTTGTTTCTGTGTCACAGTAACCAGCATGCTGTGGGCATCCCCATTTCTATCCAGTGTGCTGGTTCATGGCAATTTCAATGTTTCCAAACACAATCCTGAATCCATGGTCTGTTTCTAGATGAAAGTAGCTGGTTTTCAGACTGTTTACCCAGAACTTTGGATTATGCTTTGAGTTCTATCACTAAAAGCTGTAAATCAAGAACACAAGGTTCCCTGAGAGAAGACCATGGAAAAAGGGCAGCTACCCTCATGACAGTAGATGACGACCATCACCTGGAGAAAGGGCAGCAGACTAGCATTGTCCCAGGTGTGGCAGACAGACCCCCCCACACACACACACACAGAAGTGTGTACATAATGCTGCAGTGTGACAGACCTGAGCATGGCTTAGCTACTGGGTGCTGAGTCACCTGATTACCTCTAAATGGCAAGGAATGGAGCACATGATCTACCCCAGAGAGGTCATCTAGATGATTAGATAAAATAGTTATTTGGGAAAACGCTTCTCTCGGGGCTGTGAGTGTGGCTCAGTTGATTATTTATTTGCCTGGCAGTCTTGAAGCCCTGACTTCAATCCTCAGGACTCAGCAAACCAGACAAATATCTGGAAAGAAGAGGCAGGGGGATGAGAAATTCAGTGTCATTCTAAGTGAGTTTGAGGACACCCTTAGTACATGGGATCCTGTTTTCAAAATAAATTAGTAAAATTATATAAATGTACTATCAAATAAATATGTATCTTAAAGATCTCTCCAAAAGCTTCTTACTGAAAGTCCTGGGTAACAGGGTTATGCTTTGGGAGGGGAGGTGATACATGGGGCCTGAGCTTGGGACACAACGCAGTGTGTGTCCTGCCAAGTTCCCAGGTATGTCAATGATGGGTAAGGGCGGGAAGGACTGTTCTTGCCAACTAACCTAACAAGCCCAGGCAAACCTCAAGCTCTGAATAAATAGCAGCTCTCACCAGCCCAAGGCTTCTCCTCACCTCAGAACCCTAGGCTTAAGCTCCGTGAGAGCAGGACCTCAGCACTCTTCCCAGGGGACTCTAGGTGACATACTGTTGTAGCTCAAGAGTTGCACAGTTGGTTGGACAGTCACCGACAATACAGCAGGGATTCCAACTTTGAGTCTTCATTTTGAGATCATTTCCTGTCATCTGTCCAATCCATTCAACTCATACACAGCAGGACTGTGGCAGACAATGGGAGCGAGGCAGGAAGTACCATCCTTCCTGCTTAAGAAATCAGTGCTTAAGAAAAGTGATGGTGATTGAACTGTGGACGCTGTGCCTAGTTCTCTCCCATAGATCACATCCCAGAGAGATGAGGTGACTCCACCCAGACTCCTTAGTTCCCTGGGGGAGAGCTTGTTGTGCCCACACCGTGGAGGCTCAGGTGTGAGGAGGATGAAATCAGGTTCCTGCAAGTCCTGGGACACAGAGGAGTCTCTACTATGGTCTGTGTTTCCCAACCTGTTACTCTGGTTTCTCTGGAGTGGTTCACACACAAAAGCCAAACGATCATGGAAGGACTGGATATTTTGTGTATCTGCTCCTAGAATAAAGCCCTATGCATGCAGGAATCAACTTTAACCATTCTTCCTGAATACCTGAGCAGGAATATAACTATTCACACACCTCCTCCCAACACCTGGACACACACCACACACAAATACAGACTCATACATGCATGTGTAAGTATACACACATGTATTTATACAAGGCACATATGTGAATACATTGTATAATACTGTTCTGGTTTGCTTTCTCTTGCTATGATAAAGACTGTGACCAAAAGCTACTTGGGGAGGAAAAGATTTATTTCAACTTGCAATTTCTATCCATCTTGGAGGGAAGTCAGGGCAGTACTCAAGGCAGGAACTGAAGCAGAGACCATGGATGAAAGCTGCTTCCTGGCTTGCTCCCAGTGGTTTGCTCACTTTGCATTCTTATACCTCCCAGGACCACCTGCCTAGGGGTGGCTGGGACTCTGACATTAGTCATTAATGTCAAGAAAAGGTCCCCCACAGATTTGCCTGCAGGTCAATCCAGTGAAGGCCTTTTCTCAACTCAGTTCCTCTTGCCAGAAAATTCCAGCTAGTATCAAGTTGACAACAAAACAAAACAAAACAAACCCCAAAGGAAAACTAACCTGGATGCATCCCTGGATCACATATGTACATACAGATACAGATGCACATATAAATGAACACATGTGATACTGGAAGTCTGTGCACATCTACACATGTACATCTAGACACAGGAGCACAGGAGCACATATCTGTGCACAGGTACACTTACATGCACACACAGTCTTTGCACAGGATTGTCCCATGGTTACTTACTCTCCCTCCCTGCCCTCAGGGCCTGGCCCAGCAGCTCTGCGGAAGTTTTTCATCTCTCCTCTGCCACCTGCAGAGGTGTTCAGTCAGCCTTAACGAAGACTCACTACTTATCCCATGGTCATTCTCACTTGGGAGGGTCTCTATGTTCTTGAGGGTGTAAGCTGAGGGGACATGAGAGAGGACACACCCTGGGCCAGAGTCCATCTCTAATACCCAGCCCAAAGGCTCAAGCCTGCCTGTACTCATGCTCTGGTCTTTCCCTCTGCTAACCACAGCCTTCCTCCTGCCTCGCTCGGCTCCAGATGTTTCTTATCAGTGAATCTCACTTGCTCAGTTTCAGTTCTTCCCCCCTCAACACATGCCCTATGTGGCTCACGAGGACCACCTGTGACACCTGTGTCACTCGCCAGCTCCAGGGTCAGCCACCATACCTGGAATAAATCGGGTGCTATCTTCCCTTCTCTTGATGGTCTGCCTGAGTTTCCGTCTCACATGTCCCCCAGCTGTGCGACAAGGAGCAAGTCCTGAAGCCTTCAGCTACTCATGAATGAACAATTTCAATTGTTTCTACGACACAGGAGCCGCATGTGAGGTGCAGGTGTCTTAGCCACAGGCAATCATGAAACCGGGGCCCTTCTGGTCTCCACTGCTCCTTCCTACAAAAATCCCACCACAGAGCCAGGTTGGCATATTAAACCAGCTAATGAAGAAAGGCCTTGATTGAAGTGGGTCTGGGCAGCAAATGATACATTGTCCCCTTTCTCAATCTCTAGTTTGACTCCATGAGGTTCCTGTGGCATGAATGTCACTGATGACTTCCACCCTTGGAAGTTAAGCCAGGTGGTTGACAGCTCATATGCTAAGGCAGGAGACTTGCTGGGAAGGAGTAAAGAAATCATGTATATATGGTGAAACATAGCCTATGAGAGGAAGCAGAGCCCACATGGCAGAAGGAGCAGGGAAAAGCCTTTCCCATGACTCCCAAGGAGTCATAGGTCTTTCCTCCTAAAGAGCCATTTCTTCATTTGGAATATGGGATATGGGCATCACATAGTGATTGCCTTTTCTGTGATATGGCATCACGCAACTAGGGGTTTATTATTATTATTTATTTTATTTTGGTGGTACTGGGGATGGAAGTCAGGGCCTTACGCAAACTAGCTTTATCCCCAGCTTTATCTTCCACTGAACTTTATCCTCAGCCCAGCTAGATTCCTTCCTTCCTCCTACCCTGACCACTACTTTCTGTGTATGCTGTTTGTGTGTGCACGTGTGTAGTCATTCACGTGGAGTCCAGGGGTTGTGCCAGGTGTCTTTCTATCTTCCTATTTTGTTCTATTGCTTCCTCTATTGTCTTATTGTTCAAGGAAGGGTCTCCTGATGAACCTGGTGCTAATGGATTTGGCTATACTAGCTGTTCTGCAAGCCCTAGTGATCCTCTTATCTCTACCACTCCAGTGGTGGGATTATACATGTACCTGACTTTTTACAAGGGTCCTGTGCTTTCATGGCAAACACTTTGACAATGGGACCATCTTCCCAGCTTCATAGATTCCTTTCTAAATAGAGTTTCCATTATACATGAAATGGCATTGATTAGCTAGGTGGTAGTGGTCCATGCCTTTAATCTCAGCACTAGGGAAGCAGAGGCAGGAAGATCTCTGCGTTTGAGGCCATCCTGGTCTACAAAGCAATTTCCAGGATAGCCAGGGCTACACAGAAAAAGCCTGTCTTGAAAAACAAAACAAAAAACCAACCAACCAACCAAACAACAAACAAAAAAAGGAAATGGCATTCGTTGATATTCAAAATCTGCTAACATTCAGAGAGTTGGCATGTTTGATTTATCTACAACCTCAAAGTAGATGTAATTTCTGGTGTTTTCGTTGCTGCTCAAACAAGAATGGTATGCTAATGACACAGGGCGAGTTCTCCATTTACACAGATACTGTTTGAGGCTTCCACCAAAGGGAAATCAGCTTTTCCTTGAATGTGAGATTTATCATAGAGTAGAAACATCTTCTATTGGTCTGAACTTTTTACTCTGTTCTTAATTAATCTCCTTAGATATGGTAGATGCATCATCTTTGCTTGTAGATGAAAATATTGGGACATATTTGGCCAGATCAGCAATGAATCCAGAACCAGAACAGAAAATCTCCTAACACTGAATGTATAATATTACTTAACCAAAAGAACATAATAACACAATGATTATTAAGTTTTTGTTTTAATCACAGGCTCTACTAAGAAGATGAGAAGAAAAAGGCATTTCGAATTTAGATGGATATCTTCAAGTATTCTTTTAAAAAAATAAACAAAGGAGCTGGATTGAAGCTTGTTATTAAAAGCTCCACCTTTCCTGTGTCTCTCACCGAGCAAGATGCTTCCTTACTCTGCTGTCCAGGTTGGAATGACATTCTCCACCCAGAACTAGTTGTCACTTCATTGAGAAATTGGTTGCTTAATATTTATTGAGGCTGCTGTATTTTTCCAGCACAAAGATGAGATAGCAATCCTTTTTTCAAGAAGTTTTTGGGAAATAAATTATCTAACTGGAGCCTTTTTTTTCTCTTTTTCCCTCTCCATCTGAGGCTCCCTGGACACAGAGTGGGAGTCGGGGGTGGAGTGCCAGGGGATCTTGGTGTTTGTCTGGCTTCACTTCAGAGAAGAAGAGAATCCTCTGTCTATTTATCTGGTTGAACCAGAGAAGGAGGAATTTGTTAATTTTCTCAGGAAGAGCATGAATAAGATGGCTTCCTTGAAATTCATCTTGGGCTCTCCATGGCAAATGTCTACTCACATATCCAGCCACCATTGAAAAATCTTAGGGACTACTCTATAGTGTTGAGGTCTTGGTCTAAATTCTACTGTTCCGGGTTGTGCAGGGATGGGTTTCCCAGAAGGCAGACCACACACAGAAGGCCATGGGTAGGGGTGTCCCAAGTGGATTAGTATGCTTAGGGCTGACACAGAAAATCCCCAGAGGGTCAAGTTCCTATCACAGCTATCCTGTCCGTGGCTGGACTTTACTGGCCACACATTGCCTTCCAGTGCCTAAGCAGTACCCAGGCAAGATTCTCCAATCTCAGTTGTTTCCCACCCTGTGTGTGGAAGGAATACATCTCCAATGGAAACTGTCTGGAGAACACTGGACTTGGCTGCGGAATTGTAGGACTCACTGGGAAAGACAAAATGCCTTTCCTCTCCCCTCTAAAATCATACTTCACATCGTTTGATTTTAATAAATGATGCCTCCGCAGCAGAATACAACCCAGATCCTTCCTTTCTGGATCCTACAGACAAACAGTTCCCTCCTCTCTTCTTGGACTGTAAGTGGAATGAAAGCCATGGCTAAAGCCAGGAGCATTTGTGCTTCTACTTCCCCTTTCCATCAGCCTCAGCCTTAGGACAAGCTTGAGAGGAGAAATCCTAATCTGAATCCCCCTGAGGACTGCTGAGCCCCCAAGGCAGCTTCTTCAACACTGTGCCTCTCTCCAGTGAGTCTCTGTGGAGTTGAGGAAGCACTCTTGAGACCATCAACCTGGTCAAAGCATCTATGAAAATCATTCACAGGGGAAGTATGTCCTAGGCAGATGTCCATGCAGTGGATTGGTCTGCCATCAGGACCAATTTTGGGAAATAAATTATCTAACTGGAGCTTTTTTTCTCTTTTTCCCTCCCCATCTGAGGCTCCCTGGACACCAAAGCTGGTAGTCTTTGTCCCATTGCCCCCATGACACTTCCTATCAATTTACTCATGGGTCTTCCCATCTATCCCAATTACTTCATTCCTTGTCTGCAGCTGATCTGTCCCTCCCTGGGAGGAGCATCTTGCCTGAGGGCAGGTAGAGGGTGGGGAGCCTCCTCCCTTTGCTCCAATTGCAGAAAAGGAGGGGATTCCCATGCCAGGGCAAGGCTACCTATAGCTCAGCCCTCTTAACAGACACGGCTTCAGATCCCAGCAGCAGCCCTGAACGCTGGACCACAAACCCGAGGAGCAGCAGATTGACATCCGGTTGACAGCAAGCTCAGAAGCTCTGTGAGGGACCGAGAACACAGCCATGTCTCACGGGTTTTCTAAGGAGCAGGTGGATGAGTTCCATGCAGCTTTTGATAGGTTTGACAAGAACAAGGACGGCCACATCAGTGTCGATGAACTGGGTGATGTGATGAAGCAGCTGGGCAAGAACCTTTCAGAGGAAGAACTGAAGGCGCTCATCTCCAGAGTGGACACAGACAGCGATGGCACCATCAGCTTTGACGAATTCTTGGCGGCAATGGCCAAGTACAAGAGAGGAAGCACCGAGCAGGAGATGCGGGCTGTCTTCAGCGTCTTTGACCAGGATGGTGATGGACACATCACTGTGGAGGAGCTCAAGCAGGCCATGGCTCAGCTGGGAGAGACGATTTCACAGGAGGAGCTGGATGCCATGATCAGTGAAGCTGATGTGGACAAGGATGGGAAGGTGAACTATGAGGAGTTTGCGCGCATGCTGCGTGAGAAGTGAGACTGCCAGGGTGCAAGCCCCACCCGATCTCTATCTGCCTGACTCAGGCCCAACAGGCCCTGTGCCTTCTTGTAGGGCTCCGCTTCTGTGTTGGTGTATGGGAAACTACCTCATGAATGAGAAAGACTTTACTGGTCCTGGATGCTGTGCCATCCGAGGCTGCTCACGTGTCCCCTCTCTGTCTGCTGAGACTCTGGGCAAAGGATGTTCTCTTTGGGCTGGTCCCTCCTCTTCCTCCTGCTGTGGATTGGGTGCTTCCTACCTCTCAGGGCTCTCATAATGGTTTAAATAAAAGGAATGCAAATTCTGTGTGCTTGGTGTTTGATTAAAAAGGGAATTCCTAAGGGCTTCCAAAAATACATTCTTTGGAGTGGGAATCCCTTTCATAGAACTGGTGGGAGAACTGATCTGGGAAGCCCTTTGGTCTACCTCTTATCTTCCCTAGTTCCCAAGGAGGAGGAAAGATAAGTAGTGGCATGTGTGGGGGGCAGGCAGATGGAGGAAGCAGATGTTTTGAGTTTTAAGGTCGGCCTGAGCTGCTGGGTACCAGTGCCTGGCCTGGAATGGGAAGAACCAACCAAGGAAAGACACTCCCCTTCTCATACAGCCTGTTGTGCATTAACCTTGAGTAAAAAGGCTGTGAGAACTGTCTTTATATTTGTGTCTCTGTGCATGTGTACGTCTGTCCGAATAAGCCTGTCTAGGTATATCATGTATGTATGTGTCTATGTCTTCTGTGTATGTCCACATGGGTTTATACATGTGTGCCTGTATGTGAGTATATAAGTGTACATATAGATGCATGCATGTGTCCCCGTGTGTGTGTGTGTGTGTGTGTGTGTGTGTGTGTGTGTGTGTGTGATTTTTGTGTGTGCATGTATTCTGTATCTGAAATATGTTATCCTATAGATATTTTTAAAAGATGGGACCTTAGTAATGGGATCCACTTTACAAAAACTATAGTCATGTAGCCAGATGAGAAGTGATCAGGGCACATACATGATGGACAAAGTGTGGGAAATGGTACTGGGAGGGGAGGTGATGGTGATTACTTGCTGAAGGCAGAAATTTCAGGAGGGGTTTGTTTCCAAAGCTGTTAGCAGAGCACTCATGTTTCCACAGGATAGAACTCTATGGGCCCATACTGTGACTCCTTCTTGGCCTTACTTGTGAGGCTCTGATGTTCCTTTCAGCTTGAGGGATTCATCCCAAATAGAAGATGGAGGAGAAAGACTAAGGGCTGCAAGGGCTCTCCCATCCCTATCTGAGACAAACGAGGTCACTGTGTGAACTTGGGGGCAGGGGGACGACGGCTGCCTAGTTTGGAACACTGCACTAAAAGAGTCTTGCTTGTTGTTTAATAAGCTGGGTTCCTGCTTCCTCCTCAATGAAAGGGGGTTTTTCTCCCTCCCTTCCTTCTTCCCTCCCTCCCTCCTTCCCTTCCTTCCTTCCCCTAGTGAAATTTAAGCTCAAATCATCTTTGATATTGCTCTTATCTTGTCCCAGCTGGACCAAGTCAGTGGCTCTCACCCCCGGTGGGGAGAGAGACAGTGCCATCTTCTCTGAAGAGCTATTGCAAAATCCTTCCGCCCAGGCAGTCCCTCCACCCCCGCATTCTGGCACACCTGTGGTGGGTATGCATCTGTGGAGAGTATGCACCTGTGGTGGTGAGTGGCCGAGCCTGTCTTCTTTGTCTTCACTTAAGCACAGAGCTCAGTGGAGCTAGGAACTGGTCCCGGTCATTAAGGGAAGTCTGTCGCATCTGTGAGATGATGTTCATGTCTTCCCAGTGGGCTTACTCTGGGGTTACTCCAGTTTCTTTGGTTCTTACACTTTGTTGGCTTGTCCCTCACCACTCTGTCACCAGGTATCTTGCCACTTTGGATACCTTCTAGCCTGCAGGGTGGAGGGAAAGACCTGGGGCTGGAGTGTTGTGGTGCCCTGTGGGTGGCGAGGTCAGGAAGCAGACTCCAGGCTACCACAAGGGTAGCAGCACCCGAAGAAGGGCAGGCAGAAGCTCTGGGGAAAGGATGAGGAGATGAGGTGGGGAGATGGGGCAGAGACAGCCACAGGCTGAGTGTCTAAAGTGAGGATTACTCCGTCAAGATAAAAATAAAATATAGACAAGATAGGCTGCAGATGCACGGTCAGGAAAGTCCATTTGTGTAGTTTGTAGGAAGCACTGGTTTTGATTTTTAGCATTAGATCGGGAGGCAAATGCAGGAGGATTAGAAACTCAGAGTCACTCCTGGCTCCACAGTGAGGTGGAGGCAGCTTGGGCTATAAGAAACTCTGAAAATAAACAAAAGAAGCTAGAGAAAGGCTTTACACTCAGAACTCGGAGAATCTGCTGCTCTCGTGCTTGCAGTGTTGAATGTCTTTTCTGTGGAGAAGCCATCATGATAGTAGAGGGTCATTTGAGGTTCGCATTGTGTTTCTCGTGTCTTCAAATCTATTGCGAATGTTAGTGATCCATGAAATGTAAACATCTGATAACTGCTTGAATCTAAGGAGGAAAAGCAAATTGATTTTCTAAGAATAAAAGTTGCCCCTTATCTCTCAAGTGTGAATTTCTTTTTTTCTTCTTTCTTTTTCTTTCTTTCTTTCTTTCTTTTTTTTTGTCTAGTGGGAACAATAAACATGAAATTCAGTTGTTCCTTCTAGTGGGAGGGAGTGCCTCAAGAAGGAGTGAGAGAAACCTCAAGGTTCTGGTCAATTCTTTTTTTTCCTGGTTTGAGTATAGGCTACATGGATGTCAAGTATTTTATTTTCTATAGTTTAGTCTATTTTAGACTAAATATAATACCTGCAGATTATAGAAGATTAGAAATTACAGAGGGGCACTTAGAAGGAAATTGCCCTCCAGCCTAAGCCATACCTAGAGAGAATTAGATGGCTTTTTGTTTGTTTGTTTGTTTGTTTGTTTGGCTAACCATCCAAGCTCTCCCTGACCCTTACAATGGGAAAGCTAAGTTAATTCTCCAACTCTAAATCTATGACCCGTGGGATGACTGGGGACAAAAGACTTGGATTTAACCAACTAAGCAAATTTTATCATTGAAGAGCTGAAGACCCCCAATCAAAGCATTTCTACAGAACCCTACCAACAACAGGGGATGTGTTTCCCAGATTAAATCTAGTTGTTTGTTTTTTTTTTTTTTTCCAATAGTGACCCAAGGTCCAAACATTTTAACGTGAAAACATGTTGGAGCTGAAATTCTTGAGTCTTGCAAGGGAAAGTCTTTGTTCCGGAGCCTACCCCATGCTGGAATTGTATATATACAACCCACCATACACCATTTATACAAGGCTGGGGATCAAACCCTGAGGCCTGTGCCCACTAGCTAAACCACTCTGCCAACTGAGCTATGTCCCCAGTTTTTCTACTTGTTATCATGTAATCTGTGTTATGTAGGAGAAAACCTTTCCCTTCTCATCTTCAAGTACTGGCATTTACAAATTAAGTTGACAGAAGACAGATTAATTGGAAAGGAAATTTACTTTACATCTATACAAAAGAGTCATATAAAAGAAGTAAAAACCCAAAGAAACACTTATACGTTGGAACTTAAAGGCATCTTAACAGAGGACTGTATATTGTGGTAAAATGATAAGACAAAGGAAACCAAGTCTGGGCTCCTGGGGACAATGATAGTGGGAAGGTGTGTATATGGGAGAGTCAGTTAAGGTGTGTTATGTCATTCTAAGCTCATCTTAGGCAGTCAGACCATGGAGCTGGGTTAGCCTGGGTCTTCAGGTGAGCAATGGTGAGTGTTCCTTCACAAGCCTGGAGTGACACACAAGGGATCTCACACCATCTCTGCCCTGTAGTAAGTAGGTACTAAGTACTTTCAGTGTTTATGACAAGCCCCTCAATTGCAACACTACCCGTAAGTGTGAAGGGGTTAGTCAGTGTTTGACTGTAACAAAAGACCTGTGACAATCAGTTTAATGGAGACAATCAAATTAAAAGAGGAACAGTATGTTTTGGTTTATAGTTTCAGAGTTTTCACTCCATGCTTTCTGGGCCACATCTCTGTGGGTCTGGAGTTGTACATCATAGCAATTTACCTTACTACAGCCTGGGAGCAAATAATGAACTAGATAGAGGAAGAGGTAAAGGTTCAGCTATCTCTTCCAGAGGCACATTCCCAATGGTTTAACTTCCTTCCACTAAGCTCCACCTCTTAAAGAGGCAACCACTTTCAGGCAGTGTCTTTAGTGCGTGGCTGTTTGGGGAAGACATGTAGGTTGTAAACCTTAAGAGTGGAAGTGGGGTGTGCATAAATTCCTGGATCTCTCTGTCCCATGGATTGTCTCTTCTCTCATCCCTCCTCACCTTTCCTTTCCTCCCCTCCCTTCCCACCTCTCCACTGCTTCCCCCTTCCTTTCATTTTTTGATACAAGGTTTCTTTGCATAGCACTGGCTGTCCTGGAATTCGCTCTGTAGACGAGGCTGGCCTCAACTCATGGAGTTCCTCCTGCCTCTCTCTGCCTCTTAAATGCTGGGATTAAAAGTGTACACCATCACCACCCAGCTCACAGGGATTGTTTCTTAGGACTTAATTTGAATTCCCAGAGCCCCAGTCTCCTCCAGCCCTCTAGTTGGTACTAGAGAGTTCAGCAGTGGAAGGGTAGGGTATGAGCTCTGTTGTTGATACTGGTAATCCTAGCACTCAGAAGGTGAGGGCAGGAGAATCAGATGTAATTTGAGGTAATCCTCAGCTCCACAGTGAGTTCAAGGCCATAAAAATAAAATCTTGAGTTGGACGGTGGTGAACACGCCTTTGATCCCATCACTAGGGAGGCAGACACAGGTGAATCTCAGGAGTTTGAAGCCAGCCTGGTCCACAGAAGGAGTTCCAGGATAGCCAGGGCTACACAGAAAAGTCCTGCCTCAGGAAAAAAAAAATCCTGTCTCAAAAACATATAAGATAAAAAGGAATGATAAAATTCATCTTAGAGGAGTAATGTTGACAGTGTTTGTGAATTTCTTTGAAGTTTTATTTATCCAGTTTAGATTTTTTTGGGCTGAACTTAGTAAATTATTTTAACTGTAGTCAACTCATGTAACCATTGTAGCACCACTGGGATTAAAGTTCTCTGGGTTTTTATTTGGTTTTGTCTGTTGGATCTATGATTTGAGGAAAGGAGAGCTGCTGGCTCATTTCAATTGACTTGTAATTTTCCCACCTTCGACTCCGAATGCTAGAATTGAAGGTATATATCAGCCTACCCAGCTCTTAGTGCTTCTCTTAATTTGCAGGTGGTTTTTTTTTTTAAACCTCTTTGATCAGTAGACATTTTTCATGCATTTTAATTATTTGCTAGGTGCTCAGTTTCTGAGCTATGAATCACACATGCACTACTGACATGTGAACAGAACTGACTGGAACAATCTACTGGAATTGTCTCTGGTCAAACAGCTGTGGTAAAAATGAAACTAATTAAACTGAAACAAGATGTCCCCAAATCTTCCAAGCCACTAATTAGTAAACTGATTTGAAATGAATTACTGTATGTACTAAATATGATGCTGTTTCATTGGATCCCTCCCAAATTATTTAATTCTCACTTTTAAGTTTATTCCCCCCCATCTCCAGGGTGTTAAGTAGCCCAGGCTGGTTTCTAATGTAGTTTAAGATAATCCTCTTGCCTCTACCTCCCACAGGCTAAGATCACAGGTGTGCTACACCACACCAAGTGTTGAGATGAGCCCAGGGTTTTGTGTATGCTAGGCAAGCATTCTACCAGCTAACTGAGCTATGCTCCTAGTGTCTATGTCCATTTTCTTGACCAGCCTGGTGACACAATCCCCATTCAAAGTCCCTTTCTTACATCTCCTCCTGGCAGCCTTTTCAAAAATGGGCCTGGCACACATTTGGTCCTGAGTGAGGACTTTCTGAATGGACTCTCTTGATTTTTACATACTTCCTAGCCAAGTGTACCTGTATCAGAATTCCTGGTTACACCAAATAAGAAGGCTCATCAACCCTAACCTAGATTGTGTACTCTCCTGCATGCGTGCTGTCAAGCATAGCCTTCTCTGTGCACGTCGTGTTAAAGCCGGTCCCTCTGGCCTCCAGTACCCAGGCATGCTCTCTAGTCTTCATAGGGATGGCTTTCAGGTATCATCAGGGTTAAAGTGATTGTCACACAGCTATACTCAACAGGAAGAGAATTTGAGGTGACACTGGAGAGAGGGGCTTCTTGCACTCTACTGTTTGAGGACGATGACTGTCATCACCCTTACGTAAGCCTCCATTTCCAGCAAGTCACTCCCCGGTTTAGAGATGTGGAGATTCTACACTACATGGGATAGATCAAATTTAGACCTCAGACCAGCAGGGTGTGGTTGTACAAACCTGACTTCCAGCATGCTGGTAGTTGAGGCAGGAGAACTGAGAATCTGAGATTAGCCTGAGACTACACAGAGGGAGTATCTAAGAAAGTATAAAAAGGGGTCCAACCAGATGACTCCGTGGGTAGAGATGCTTGCCAGCTAGCCTGAGTTAGAGCCCTGGGATCTACACTCCTGTAAGTTGTACTCTATCCTCCAGGCACATGCTGTGACACTGGGACACTCTCCCAATAAATACTTGTGAAATACAAACACACATAATACATCATACAGATCGGACTGAATTGGACCTATTTATAGATTTCAGGTTGTTGTTTTCACCACCCACCCCTGAAATTCTTTGTGTGCGTATATATGCATAGATATGATATATATGTTTGTCATATATGTGCATTTGTATGAATGGGTGTGAGTACCCGTGCACTCCTGCAGAAGCCAGAGGAAGGTTTCAGGAACCCTCATCTATCATTTCCATCTTGTCCCTCTGAGGTGGAGTTCCTTACTAAGTGTAGAACTTTCTTTCTTTAGCTTAGCTGGCAGCCGGTGAGCCCCAGTGATCTTGTCTTCCCCACTCTCAATGCTAAGGTTGCAGGCATGAGGGGGTGATGTTCAGCTTTTGTATTAATGCTGGAATCCAAACTCTGGTCTTCACACTTGGGCAGCAAGCACTGTTAACTTCTGAGACCTCTTTCCAGCCTCTGAATTATTATTCTAAAACATTTTATTTTTATATATGAGTGAGTGTGTATGCCACGTGTGTGCAGGTACCTGTGGAGGCCAGAAGAGGATGTTGGATCCCCTGAAGATGGAGTTATATAGGCCATTGTGAGTGGTCACTGTGGGTGCTGGGAATTCAATTGCGCTCCTCTGGAAGAGCTTCAAGCAGTCTTACACTGAGCAATCGCTCCAGCCCCTCACCCCCCAGTAGATATTCCAGATTCTCAGGAAGAACCTAAATAAAACATTCTTTTTCATTTCCTCAGAAATTGGAAGGTCATTAAACATGGCTGTCATACCCTCCATTCACTAAGAGCAGACTCAGTTGTCCTGTAAGGAGCAAATATGGAGTCCTTTCCAGTGTCTCCACCCTGCTCAGCCCACAGATGACCTCACCTTGCCCCTCCCTGGGTTTCTGTCTGTCTTGACAATGATCTGGGAAAGGGTCCAAAGGCCACTTCTGCAAGCAAGTTCTTGCTTATCTACAGGTGTTTACTATCTCCAGGGATGTACAGCTGCTCCCTCACCCCAGGTGCTCCCACCTCTATACTGGGGGTGTTTACTGTCTCCAGGGATGCACAGCTGCTCCCTCACCCCAGGTGCTCCCACGGCTTCCCATTTCAGCTTTGTCTTTCCCAGTGACTCCCACCATTGTGCTATGTTGACCTAACAGCATTACACCAGCTTGGTGGTGGGCAGAGGAAGAAATCTGGAATTCTCAAGTCTTGGTGAAGCTGTTCCCTAGCTGGCAACTTTGAGTAAGTCTGTGACAGTCACATGCCTTCGTTTACTCATCTGTAAAAGAGGATCAATGTCATCGGCCTTAATGTTGTGAGGATGACAGCTGGGATGTTTTAAGACCTGTCATTATTGAGTACATGGAAACACCCAGAAGCTTTTGAAAATTGCCACTTGTGTGCCCACCCCGATGCTGACTCCCCCCACCCCAAACAGTGGGTATGGGAGAGGCCTGGGTGTGGTTGTGTTTTTTAACCTCCCCAGGTGCTTGCTCAGCCAAGATATTGAGAAGTTGTGCTCTAACTTGCCCCTGGAAACTATGACTATACTAGGCACTCCCCCACACCCAGCCTCTCTTTTGGTCCCCTGGGCAGGTTGCCTCCAGGGGGATGGACCTACTATGGGGCAAGCATTCAGCTGCATAGATCTCCTCTAGTGGGAGCCCTGTGGGTTGGCCAAATAAAATGGAATCAGTTGGGAGTAGGGGCGTTGTATTGTATGAGGCTCAGGGTGGAAACTACTACAGAGAGTCTCAGTGGTCAGACATATGGAATTTCTGTTTGTCTGTTTTCGAGATGGTTTCCCTGTGTAACAGTCCTGGCTATCCTGCAACTTGTTTTATAGAGCAGGCTGGCCTTGAACTCACTGAGACCTGCCTGACTCTAACTCCAAAGCGCTGGGATTAAAGGCATGTGCCATTACCACCCGTCTACATATGGAATTCTTAAATCTTGATAAAGCCATTTACCAGCCATGTAGCCTCGTGCAGGTCAGTGATACTCATGTGCTTCAGTTTAAATCTAAAATAAGGGGAAAAATCATAACTGCCTTGACTTTATGTAAAGGAAATAAGCAAAGAGAGGACCAAGGTAGTGTGTGGACCGGCAGTATTTCTGCCATTTCGTCGTACTGTGAGATGAGATGGCTCACTGAGTGAAGCACTTGCTACCAAGCCTGAAGACCTGAGTTCAATTCTTAGGACTCACATGGAAAGAAAGAACTGACTCCCGCCGGTTGTCCTGTGACGTCAACACCTGCAGTGGGGTACACACCCCTCACTGTGCACCCAAAATAAATAAACCCACAACAAAAATTTATAGACCGATTAAATAAGAAACCTATCAATCACATTTCTCGTCCTTCTGACAAAATGCACAAAAGAAACAACGTAAATGATCAAGGATGGCTTTGGGCTCACACTTTTAGTGGGTTGCTGTCCATTATGGAGGGGAAGACAAGGGCAGGCTCTGCCATGCCGGGTGAGCCTAAGGTAGCGTATAAAAGCAGAGATTGCAAGTGTGTGCAAACCTCCAAAGGCCTGTCCCTGAAGTCTTACCTCCTAAAGGCTCCACAACCTTCAAAATAAAGCTAGAGATTGAAGACTGGGGTTCAGAACATTAGCTTTGGCGGGAAGGCTAGATTCAAGCCATGGTAAAGGTCAGAACCTCCTGCATGCTACGTACATTATCTGTCATTGAGCGGTCTCAGCAGGCCTCCAGTGATGCTTTAGAATCCTTTTGTATTACAGTTGTTCATTTCATGTCTATGTGTCAGAATTTGTGTAACACAGTGCTCACGTGGAGGTCTGAGGGCAACTTGGGGGAGTCAGTTCTCTCTGCTCCTGTGTGGGTCCAGGGGATTGAGCTTGGGTTGTCAGGACTGGCAGCCAGCAACTTTAAATAAGCTTTTTAATCAGATGTTTGGTCACATTTGTGCTTTAGGGGAATGACTCTGGATTGAGGTGCAGGTTGAAGTAAGCAGTGAGGGCCCCCCCCACCCCCCCGGGAGGTGACTATGACCACTTGAGTCTGAGCAGATAACATCTCCTGGAGGCTAGAGGAAGTGAAATACATAGAGAAGCTAGCCCGGGGAGGGCCTGCTTTAGTAATCTGTGGCTATGAGAGCTGAGTCAGAGGAAGAGCTTCTAGGAATGGGCTGATTTGGTAATCATTGGAGCTGAAGGAAGCCTCTGGAGTTTGGGAGGGGGTGAGAGTGGACTAGGTATTGAGGGACCAGGCTGAGCCTCACCCCTGCACCCACAGCTCAGGTCAGGTGTTCCTGCTGCTGTTTGCTGTCCTGGCTCACACGAGACCATGTGGCCTCTTGCCTCATCCGATGGGGAAAGCTCATCAGAATTCTCAGAATCCAGGAGCTACTGAGAAGCCAACGGGCCTCTTGTGCAGCTTTTTGATAGAAATGGGGCAGGACGTGCTGTTTCTAACCCTTTGAGTCGAGCCCAGGGTTTCCCTGGTGCCTGGACAATGTTGGCCAAGAGCTGGGGTGTGGGAGGCACATGTTCCTCATACTCAGTTCAGGGAATCTGGCTGGCTATCAGTCTCATCTCTCGCTGCAAACCCAGGCTTTCCACCTCCCCACCGCATCCTACCCAAGACAAGCTCAGAATCCCACGCTTTGCCCTTCCCCCAACCCAACATCCTTAGATGGAAAGGGGAGTTTCAGAGATGCTACTGGCAGCTGTTGTGTGGCTGACCAAGGAGAGCTAAGACTCAGAAGCTTACACAAGGGCAGAGGGGGTTCCCAGCCCAGAGAGGTGAGCTGGCGTGGGAGGGGCAATGAGCTCTCCCTTCCCCCCTCCTTTTCCTCCCTCTGTCCCTTTGCTCTACTTTGCTTTTCTTCCCTCAGCAAGGACTCACCACTCCCATTAAAGACAGTCCCCCTGGTCTGCCAAGAAGAGTGCTAGGCCCTGGGGTCAGGAAGAACTCTCTATGGGAGCTGGACACAATACAAATGACTGGACCAGGAAAGCCGCCAAGATAAAAATTTCAAACTGATATTGCGGGTGGGTGTTGCAGACTTCAGGCAGTCCCAGGCTGGCCTCAAACTTGTTATGTAGCCCAGGATGATTTTGAGCTCCCCACCCTCACCTCTTACAAGCTGGGATTAAGGTGCTACCAGGTTTAGTTTATACAGTACTGGGGGTTGAACCCAGAGCCTCACATATGTGAGGCAAGCACGCTAGCAACTGAATTATCCATCTTCAGCCCCTCAGCTAGTTCTGAAAGCATCTAATAGCGTTAGAGACTACCTGGGTACCATGGGCTTAGGGGAGTCTGGAGTTTCTTGGAGATTCGGGGCTGCATTGCACTTTATTTCTAGCCAGTGTCTCAGAGAAGATGACCAAGCAGAGTGGTGGTCTGGTTGTAAATAGGTGGGAATGCAGTTATTGTGCCTTTAAGCTACCCAATCCTTTCTTTAAGCACATTGAAATCCTAGTCTGAGGCTGCTTTTACATTAATGGTATCCAGAGGCCTTGTAAAAGATGAACCTCCTTTCCAGTGTGATTATCAGGGCAGGTTTGTACCGACTGTTCAGCCACGCCCTCTGGGTTGGTCCTGTAGGGGAGAGGCCAGATGGCCTGACAATTTGCTGGCTCTGAGGGCGAGCTAAGTCATCTGGAGGGGAGAGGATGGGGTGTTCCCTGATGCTGCATTTCTTGGTTTCAACTAGAGTCACCACCAGACTCCTTCTTACTTCACAGATTTCAACATAAATGTCACCCACTCTAATAAGAGCTGTTGTCTTGCCACTCTGTACCACAGGGCCTTACTTAACTTGTCCTCTGCTTTTCTTCTTGTTCCTCACTGACTATGTCACGCCCACTAGCATGTGAGCAATCACAGCCATGGAACAGTTTGTCTTGCTCGCTCAGCTTACCCCAACACCAAAGATTCTGCTCTGCATGATAAACAGTATGGAGTCTTTGCTCTCAGTTCTAGGCACAAGTGAGTCTGTCCAGACAAGAAAGACAAGAAGACCTACTGTGTGTACAGCAGTGGAGATACTGAGAAGCCATTCAGCCAGCACTGAGGAGACCTGCATAACAGCAATAGGATTGAAGAGCAGCTAGCTGACTTTGAAAGCCATTCCTATCTGCTCTCAGTAGTCTGAGGCTAAAATTAGGGCTGGTATTGAAGCCTCAGAATGCTGCATTGTAACTCAGCAGGAGGGCAAGGGTGCTTTTGGGGTCTCCTTAGGAGATGGGTGGGTGGGAGGGAACATGCAGAGGAGGTTTCAGCTATGCCATGGAGAGACTCAGGCATCTTTTCTTCTCCTGAGACTCAAATTATTTCAAAAGCCTTGTTTCATTGGAGATAAAGGTTTTGCTCTAATTCTCAACATTGGGCACCTGGGTAGTTGCAGCTGTTATAGTTTCTCAGACATGGTCTTCATGATTACTGGATGTTAGAATGGGATTTTTGTAACTGAAAGCAATGGGTTTACACCTCTCAATGGATGCAAAACTACAAATTATGCACAGTCAAGGATTTGTTTGTTTTTTTGTTTTTCTCGAGACATGGTTTCTCTGGGTAGCTTTGTAGACCAGGCTGGCCTAGAATTTATAGAAATCTGCCTGCCTCTGCCTCCCGAGTGCTGGGATTAAAGGCCTGTGCCACCACCACCCAGCTTAGTAGAGAGTAATTTCTTACCTGTGGCAGGAAAGGAAAGCATGGGGCTTATTTCCAAAGAAGTTTTATCCTCTTCCACCCTTCCCTCATCTCAATATCACATAGGTCAGGTTGTCCTTGGACATTCAGTGTACCTGAAGATGACCTTGAATGACGACCCTCCCACCTCTACCTTCCTAGGAGTACAGCACAAGTCACCAGGCCCGGTTCATGTGACAATGGGGACTGAACCCAGCCAGGGCTCTGTGCTTGTTAGGCAAGCACTCTACCAACTGAGCTGCATCCCCAGCTGGTATTCTTATTTTGCAGATGCAATATTTTAGATTACACAACAGATACACTGTGTACTCTCTCCACTGGGACTGAAAAGTCCACATCAACTTTGAGAAATTTCAAGATGCCTATAAACACCACTTAGTGGAATTCTCATTCTTGAGAACTTAACAAAACAAAAACAAAATCATGAAGAATTTTACATTTGCAGGGAATCTTTATAAAAGTCATGTGTTTGTATGTGATGATGTCAGCACATGCCTTTGATCCCAGCACTTGGGAGGCAGAGGCAGGCAGATTCCTGTGAGTTCGAGACCAGCCTGGTCTACAAGAGCTAGTTCCAGGACAGGCTCCAAAGCTACACAGGGAAACCCTGTCTTGAAAAACAAAAACAAAAAGATGATATTAGCTATTTTTCATGTCATTATGGTTGTTTTGTTTTGTTTCTTTCATAACATCTACTCTTTCCCATCTAGCTGAGAACCTAGCTAGTCCTCAGCCATGCACCCCTTGCTGGTTCTCAAAATCATTCATACAGTCTGATCTGTTGCTCTACAGGTCCAATCTGGTGTGGGCAGGAAGGTGACAGAGGAAGTGTGGGAAAGCAGTTAGTGATGCCTAAGGAAGATGCTGAACATTTTGTGAGTTGGCCTTTTTTTTTAAACAACCCACTGTTAGCAACTAATCCAGTCCCCAGAGACACAACCCACTCCCTTAGGATGTGTATTAATTCCTACTGAGCATGGAAGCCCATGACCAAATCAGGCCTTAGGGTTTTTGGTTTTTTTTTTTTCCTTTATTTTTGTATTTGTATGACTATGTGTACTGCACATGTGTATATGCTTGTTGTCATGTATGTGAGCCCTCCTGTATGCAGAGGCCTAAAGTTGATGTCAGGTGTCTTCCCCTTCACTCCCTAGTGTATTTATTTATTGAGGTGAATCTTTCACTAACCCTGGACCTCACCATTAGCCAGCTTCCCCAGGAACCCGTTGTCTCTGTTTTCCAGCGCTGGGATGACAGGCCATCCCCAAACCTGCCCAGCTTTCTGCAGATTCTGGGGAGCCAAATTCTAGTCTCACATTGCACTTCAAGAACTCTATTCACTGGTCCACTTGCCCCACTTTCTAAAGGGCCCATCACCTCTCCGTATCATCACACTGGGGTCACACTTCTACCACAGGAGCTCTGGGGCACAGACGACATCTGAACCATAGCAGAAAGTGCAACAGCAATTTCCTGCCTCCAAGTAGGATTCTAGCTTGTGCTGATGGAAAGTTTTCACTTATGGGAGCCTGGGTGGAGGCTGGTCACCTCCACTGGGGCTGCTCTGCTTCTTTCTCTGGTTTTCCATGAGGCAGAAGGGGATTTCCTATCAGGAACCACCATGGTATCTGTCTCAGCCAGCAGGAGGGGATTTTGGAAACAGGGTCCTTTATCTCTCTCAAAAACACAATGCTGGTCTCTTGTTCTGTGGGCTGGCTTTGGAAAAAAAATAAAGGTTATTTAAAGCTTGTAGATCAGGGAATTGTGTTTTTGCATGTGTTATAATTATTGCAGGAAAGTGTCAAGAGCAGCTGGGAAGGAGACACGAGGGTCGTAATCAAGATGGCAGCCCGGGAGAAGACTGCAGAGGCGTTCGAATAAAGTGTTTTCCAAAACTTCGGACTCGTTCTCCTGGTGGCATCTGGGATGATTTTAGGGTTCTTGTGGGGAAATAGAAAGAGGAGCACAGAACTTCCTTATGAAGTTGACAAATGTAGCCAGCTCTCATTAACGTAACTTTGTTTACAGTAGCTTATTGTTACTCTTTCCTTCTATTTTCAGCAAAGGAAACTGCCTTTCCATTTACAACAATAACATAAAGTGCTCATTTGAAACGTGCTTCTTAAAAAAAACGGGAAGTGTAGAGTAAAAATGTCAAGGAGATAATGTATTTTAAATGTGAAAGTGTGATTGTGCTACTCCAATAAATGAGCCTTTGAAAATAACCCTAATCTCTCATGCTACTGAGAAAGGTCAAGGCCGCAGCACAGCAGTGATTGCCAGGGTCTCCTGGAGAGATCATAGTAGAGACAGGATATAAGTGAACTGGAACAGCTAAGGTCACGAGTTCCCCATTTCTGTTCTTGGTCCTGCATGCTGTACCCCAGCTTGGCTCTTGCCACACCTCCAGTGAGGAGGTCCCTCTAATGGAACCCCTTGCTTCCCATCCATTGTTCAAATCCAGACAAGAGGTCGTGACCTGTAGCAAAGGGGCAAGCCTGGCCCCAGCCACACAAGGGGACTTCCTGAAGCTTCTATCGAAAATTTTCTGATTCGTTCTACCAAAGCTTCCCCAGAATTCCTCAACGCCTTAAAATTGCCTTCTTTGCTCATAAAGAAAAGTACAGGGAGTCACTTTTTCTCTGTGACCTACAGATTTTCACCATACCCAAGGGGAAGCAAAGACAAAGGTAGACTTGGGGCTTGACACTATTTGATCTAAATTTAAAAAGGAGAGACGCTTTCTGCCCTTGAGGTCCAGGGACATTTGACTTGAAGTTCAGTTTAACTAAAAGAAGGGCCTGGGGTCCATGCCCAGTAAATCTCAACAGCAATCCAGTCATCTGGTAATGTGTGTGGGTTCTGAAACCAGGTGATTGGACAAAAGGCTGAGGAGACTTCTCAGTCAGTAAAGTGCTGGTCATGTTGGTATAAGGATCTGAGTTCAATCCCCAGCCACTGTGCAGTTTAGAAAAAAAAAGGCTGGGTGTGGTGCTGTACACATGTAACCCATGCTGGAAAGGCAAACATGCTGATGCTTGTGGCTCTAGGTCCCAAGGACGGACTCTCTCAAAAAACAAGATGGGCAGTTACTAAGCATCTATGGTTGGTTGGTTGGTTGAACACACACACATACTCTCTCTGTGTCTCTCTTCTTCCCCTATGGGAGGGTGTGATTTTTTTCCAAGGCCAGTCCTTCTGTCTACATCCTATTTTCTGCAGGGGGAGGGGGAGGACTAATGTCCACTGGAGGTGTGAGGCCTAGTATGGGGATAGATAGATAAGATAGATTTATATCTAAATCTATGAGTTCCCCAGGTGGCTAACATTTGTGGAGATAACTAACAGCCACTTAATGTATGAGGCCTACACCCCTCTGAAACCTTGATAGTGGTTCTCAGCCTTCCAAATGCTGAGACCCTTTAATACGGTTCTTCATGTTATAATGATCCCCAGCCATAAAATTATTTCACTGTTACTTCATAACTGTAATTTTGCTACCGTTATGAATCACAGTGTAAATATGCAGGATATCTGATATGTGACCCATGTGCAAGGGTCATTCAACCCCCAAAGGAGTCGTGACCTCAACCTTGGCCTAGGGCCAAGTGAACTGCAAGCTTTCCCAGAGGGATCCTGAAGGACAGGCACACACAGGGGCCATGACTATCCCTGGAGGCCCAGGATCTTCACATGACAGGAGTCTACAGCTGAGCCAGTGTTTTAGGCCCATATTTAGTTGTATGGGTTAATATCTCTAGGGGAAGAAGTCTCTGGGTTAGGAAGGTGGGAGCAGAAAGAGGGTGTGAGGTAGAGGGAATCAGTAAACCCAGAGAATAGAAGAAACTGAGCACACCACAGGAGACCTGGAGGAGCCATTGTACAGGAAAAGGCGATCTTGACTGAAATTCTTGCAGTCCCTTCATCTCTCATATGTGACCTGAGCAACCAAAGAAGTTTGCTTAAGTTTATGTGAATTCCCTTAGTTTTGTATATACAACTCCCCCACTTCAGATATTAAACATTTTAGCAGTGGTGCACCTTAAAAAAATTCAAATAAGGTCTGGTGAGATGGCTTAGAGTAAAAGCAGCCATTGCCAAGCCTGATGACCTCAGTTCAATTCCTGGGACCTACACGATGGAAGGAGAGAATCAGTTCCTGAAGGTTGACCACTCATTGGTGCCCATATGCACCCAGCCTCCCCACAATGAATAAAATATGTTGAAAAATCAAATCATGTGTAGAAGAATCCAGGAAGAAGTAGTCAAGGGCTGGCATAAATTTATTTCTAAAATGAACAAGAACTTGGAATGAGCTGGCTCGCTGGCCTTTTCTAGGTGAGTCATCTGGTGAGGCTAAAGGAATTTTCCCCATAGCTTTTCAACCTGAGGTGCCAGTGGGAACTCAGAGTCATTTTGGTCACCCAGAGTAGAGCTCACAGCATTGGGACTTCACATTTAAGCTTATATTTGAAATCCCACTTTGCTGTCTCTGTCTATGACATCTGGACATGTAAGTCACATGTGTCTCCATTACAGACCCTTGAGGGGGATGAAGTCACTGTCAATCCCTTTGACATGTCCTCTAGGTACCCTCCTGGTTTCCCAAAGTACATGTTGAGAATATCTCATCTATGAGTTTAGGTCACATTATTCCAACACTAATTTCAAAGTTCAGAGAAAGTATCAATTTTCTTGCTATGTAGTAATAAGGACAATTATACTTATAGACATAAGTTGGCATTTGGGCAATGCATAGAATTAAAATGAGCAAGGCATCATAGGGGGAGGGCCTAGTACTGCCTCAGTTGAATGTGCCAGGCTTCGTTGACTCCTCATGGAAGGCCTTACCCTTTCTGAGGAATGGATATGGGTAGGTTGGGGGTAGATGGGGCAGGGAGTGGGAGGAGGGGAGGAGGAACTGTAGTTGGTATGTAAAATGAATAAAAAAATTTAAAAATGTACATTGACAAACACAAAAGAATTAAAATAAGAAATAATGAAAATGATCACAGGCTCCTACCAGTCATCATGCCCCCAACTGACTCCTATGCTCCTTCCCTACAACAAGTCCTGGTTGGGGGATACTCTAGCAAGCAGACATGACACCATGGACTCCCTGAAGAGTTGGAAACTTGGGTGAATTGTTGAGGTTTTGCCACAGTAGTCACTGACCATCTCAGGCCAAGACTAGCACCAAGCAGGGCCTTGAAGAGTCTGAGATATCACTGTTGGGTCACTTTTAGGGAAGCTTATTTCTAACTTCTGGAGTAAACATACAGTGGGGTGGTTGGTTTCAATTGTCAACTTGATACAGGGCTTGTGGGGGATTGTCTTGATGACTTTCATGGTGTGGAAAGATACTACCCTACAAATAGAAAGTCCCAGTCCCAGTTTCAGGACCTGGATTGCATAAGAGAAGAGAACATCAGTTGGATACTAAGAAGGCATACATTTGTTTTATCTCTGTGTTTAGATGTGAGGTGACTAGATGCTTTGAGTTCCCCACAATTAGAGTACAATTTGGAATTGTAAGTCAAATAAACCTTTCTCCCCAAAGGTGCTTTTTGTTAGTGTATTTTGTCACAGCCATAGAAAGGAAACTATGACACATGGCTTATTGAGGCGGGAGTAGGGGTTGATGACTAGGGATTTTAGGATCTGAAGATGAATGTCAAGGATGTCTCTCTGAGAAGAGCCTCTTCAGTCTTCCCACATGGCCATGTGGCTACCACTTGCCTGATGAGAAGGACTTTGTATTGTTGCTGCACACTGAGGGTTAGAATGACCAGACTGCTCTGCTTTTAGAGAGAGGTAGGCAGCAAAGAAACAGAGAGGGAGAGAGAAGAATAGAGGAGCAAGGGAGAAAGGAAGGTGGAGGAAAAAGAGGCTCACTGTAATAGGTAGCCTCAGTCCTCAACTTGACCTCCATCAGATTGACCCGTGGGTGTGTCTGTGAGGCATTTTCTCAATTGATGTGGGAGGGCCCAGCACACTATGGGTGGTACTGTCCCTGGGCAGGTGGGCCTGGAGTGTATGAGAAAGGTAGCTGAACAAGCCAGAGGGAGCAAGCCAGTAAGCAATGTTCCCCCATGTGCTCTACTTCAGTTCCTGCCTCTAGGTTCTTGTTTTGAGTTCCTGTCCTGCCCTCCTTTCATGGTAGATTGCAAACTGTAAGCTGAAATAGACTCTTTCCTCCTCTAGTTGCATTGGTTATGGTATGTAACACAGCAACAGAAAATAGACTCCACTAGGCAGGAACAAGAGGCGGCTTCACTGGCTCTCAGGAGCTATACATCCAGGGACAAACTGACTCCCTTCAAGGTCTGCTCCTTATTATAAAATGAAGACAGATTGAGTACAATTGGGAAATTTCAGGTCAGGTTAATTGCCCGTGTTCCCTGGGATATAAGATTTAGCTCCAGAGGATTTGGGTCTCAGGATTTAGGCCATGAGCAACACTCAATAGATGTGTGTGCGGCCTGTTCCTCTGTTTCGGGCCTCAGGAGACAAGGCCTCTGTGTCTTGTCTTGAGATTTATTTCTTGTTCATTTCATCTGGTTTGGCTTGTATATTAGGAGACTGATGGTTTGGCTTTCTACAGTTCTGCCACCACAGGTACAGCCTGGCATGGTCTTTAGGATATGGATTGTTAGCACACACACATATATTATAATCAACATCACAAAAAGTCTCATGGCTTAAAGCGATAATAAACACACTGTTTCTCTAACACAGCGTGGAGTGGTTCCATCTTAACAGCTTCCATGAGCAGCAGCTGAGCCACCAGTGGGTGGGGCGCCATCACCTGAAGGTTTGGCTGGGCCTTCTCACAGGGGTGTGTACTGGCTGTCGGCTGTAGGCCTTGGTTTCTCCTGGCACAGACCTGTCCATAGAGCAGCTTGAGTGTCTTCATAACATGATGGCTTCCTTCAGAGTAGAGAATTAAAGCAAGAGTGGTAACACTTTTTTAATGACCTGGCCTCAGGAATCACACTGTCACTTCACCATGTGTTGTTGGTCTTGTTCTAATGTGTTAGCCCCAGTGCATTGTGGGGATGCACAAGTCTCTGGAGCTGGGCTCCTTGGGGGTCATTGTGAAGGCTGGTTATATGAGGTCATCTCAGGTATGAAAGGCTGAGTCTTTGGCCAACTTGCTCTTTAGGATGTAAACTTCTGTTAAAGCACAGCTAAAATCATTTTGCCTTTGTGGTTCGTTCAAGGAACAACTCTAAACGTATTCTCAAAGTCAGGAAAAATATTAAGGTGGAGATTCAGAAAGACTTAAAAACTTGTAGACTAGTAGAAGCAATGCCTTGCCTGAAAAGTAAGACCATAGGTGTAGCAATGGAGACCTTGGCAGGGCGAGAAGGGGCCAGCATAGGCAGTGACTGGCTCTGCAGCACACTCGGGGGAAGGCGGTTTCAGAAGAGCAAGGATCAGTTGGGTGCTGAGGGATAGGCAGATCACTGGACAGTGGGAAGGAGAGAAGTGATATGGATGGCTTTCCAAGCTGGAGCAACAGAATGAGAAAAACTATAGGACCATCACTGCCCTGAGCCTGACTGAAGTAACCAGTCTCTGACTCTAGAATCATCTCCAATGATACATTTATCATCCTGTGAAGCCAGCAGCTGCTCTTGTCTGTTATTGCAAACCAGAACTTCATTAGAAAATTCTGGAGTGATTCCACCGTGGTGGACCTGCCTGTCATGTTAGAACAAAAGAGAATGTCAAAAACAGTTTCCATTGTGGAAATGACAATCTCATGCTCCTTGGCTGGAGGCAAATGTAATTCCATAATTTGGGACCCCTCCCCACTTGCTCTCAGAGAGGGAGTGCATATATATGTATTTATAGGCCCAAGAATTATTTTCCTTTGTTTTGGAAGAGGCCTCTACCTGCTGGGACCAGTGGAGGTCTGAAAAGGACACGTGGGACTCACAGGCCTGCTGGGACCAGACAGTTTAAAAGCAGTTTTGGATTCCAGCCACCTCAGAAGTGCAAATTCTACATGCCTTTGGTTGGATGGGGAAATAACATGTTGTGTTCTCATTCTAATAGGCAATCTGTGAGCCTGCTCAAGGCTTGCCTTGTGGCCTGCTTTGTTGCTGTCTTTGCTTATACATTTCTTCAGGGAAGTGACTCCACTGAACCTCTTCCCTCTGTTCTGTGTACTGAGGGCACTTAACACACATCTGAGATGAGACAGAAAAGGAGAAGCAAATGCAGCCCATGGTCTGCTGCCCCACACCTACTTCCCTGTTGTCTGGAGCCAGCCCAGCCTTACCTGCTTCTCTCTCCCTCATGATTTATTTACATTGCTTTCCTCAACCTTATTCTTCACAGAATATCCATGGCCCCCAGGGTGGGGAGCTGGAGTGCGGAGAGCTGAGCTCACACCTGGCAATCCCTCAGGACAAAGACTTGTTCAGGCCTGAGCTTTGGGTGGGGAGATGTGGGGCCAGCAGGCCTGCACTCTGAGGTTGGCAGAGGTAAACAATGTCAGATAACAGGCAGCCTTTTTTTTTTTTTTTCCAGCCCTGCAGCACTTTCCATGTGTGCAGAGAGGCCTGGTCCTGATGCCAACCTCCCAAGTCACATTCAACTGACAGGTGAGGTTTGAAGTGCTGAGAGAGAGGCCTGGAGGGAAAAGATGCATCCAACCACAGACAGACAGACTGCTGGCTCATGACCTCATCATGCAGGCCTCTTACTGTGGGACAGGGCTGTGTGCTGATCTAGTACAGTCCCGAAGGGTGCCCTTGACCTCAGCGAGATGGCTGCCTCCCTCTCTCCTCACAGGCAGAGAAGAGAAGGGAGACACAAGAGCAGAAATAAAAGCTGTCAGAACAGTTCAGCCAGAAACAGAAACAGCCCAACTCCTGTTAGACGTCACTGGAGGAGGATAAAAGGGGTCACGAGTCCTCACCCAGATGGGATGCTGTTTGGAAACTCTCAGGAAACCTGTCTTCTCCCCTCCTCTGGTTGTTCTGTCCTCTGCCTTGAAGAACAAGTCCAGTCAGATTTGTGTACATGGAGGGATGACCAGTGACTGCTGGCTGTTCTCTCAGACGCTTTGCCTGGGTTAGGCCCTGGGGTCTTGATCCTCTGGACATAGTTCTCTTGGGAGCCATGAGAGAGTGAGGGCTGGGACCTAGACATCCAGGCTCAGGTCACCTTCGCTGAGCACTGACACTCAACTTCTGCCTATAGAGCTTATACAGTCTTATTCAAGCTTGTGGGTAGTAGTTGAGGGGAATACAGACATGGTTTTTGAGTCTGAATAGACTGTCTTCTGGGGGCTGAGGAAGTGGCTCAGTGGGTAAAATGTTCATTGTACAAGTATGGGGACATGAGTTCAATCCCCAACACCCATGCAAAAGGAGTGGTGACAGATGTCTGCAATCCCAGTGCAGGAGGGGCACAGACAGGTGACACATGGGGCTTGCTGGCAACCCAGACCGGCAAGTCAGAGAGCTTCATTTTCAATGAAAGATCATTTCTGAGAAAATAAGATGGAGTGATAGAGGAAGATACTCGGCATCCATCTGGGGACAAGGAGACACACACACACACACACACACACACACACACACACACACACACACACACGATTATGTTTCAAGAACAGGTTTAGAATCACAGCTGAGTTGTGTACCAAGTATAGGGAATTACTGTATGCTCCTGCCCACATATAGGCACAGCCTCCTAGGCTCTATGGAAGGGATTGATCTTATTTCATCAGCGTTACCTAGAGTCCATGGTTTACATGAGGGTATACTCAGTGAAGAGTGTCCCATGTGCTTTGACCAATGCGACAAGTTCTATGTCAACCATTGCAAATGAATCATGTACACTGTCACTGTTCTATAAATCTCCCATTCTCTTAGTCCCCTTCCCTTTCCAAACAACCACTTATCTACTGTCTCCATAGTTTTGCCCCGTCTGCTGTGTGATATTATTGAAATCTGTCAGTAACCTTTTCCAGTTGGCTTCAGACCTCTGATATGTCACACAATTTATGTTTCTGTGTGTGCTTTCTTATCTTGCTAGCTCATTTCTTTTTAGTGCTGAATAATATTGTCTAGATGCCCTACAATTTATACATTTACTCAGTTCATTTGTATTGCTGTTACAAAATGCCAGAGACTGTATAATTTATAAAGAACACAAATTTGTTTTTTATCATTCTGGAGGCTGTTGACAAGTGCATACAGACCTAAAGCTCTGGAAAGGCTACTGTGTGCTTTCAAGATGCCTCCACATGAGAATAAGCACATAGCAGGAGAGACAAAAGTGAACAAACTAACTCCTTCAAACTGTGTGTGTGTGTGTGTGTGTCTAGACCAGGAATCAATTTGGGGTATTTTCTCTCAGGAATGGTTCACCTAATTTTACAAGGTAGACTCTTTCATTGGGGCCCGGGAATACCAGTTAGGCTAGGCTGGCTGGCCAGTGAGCATCATGGATTCTCCTGTCTCCTCCTCTCCTGTGCTCAATCATGTATACCACCACCTGGCCTTTTTACATGGACACTGGGGATATGAACTCCATGCTTGCATGACAAGCACTTTTCTGTCTTAGCTATCTTCCCAAACTCTTATTACAAGCTTTTTTCAATTTGAAAATTTAAATATGTGTGTGTGTGTGTGTGTGTGTGTGTGTGTGTGTGTGTGTGTGTGTGTGCGCGCGCGCGCGCGCGCGTGCTGTGTACGCATACCTACCACTTGTGGGAGTGGGTTCTCTTCTTCCACCATGATGGTCTTAGGGATCAAATTCAGGTCAAGCTTGACAGCAGAAGTCTTTGCTCACTGAGCCAGCTCATTGGCTCATAAGCTTTTAAGTAATGACCCGAATCACCCTGTAAAGGCCCTTTTCGTAAGGCTATCAAACTGGATACCAAGAGATAAGTTCACAAAAGGAGCCAAGAAAAGGTGCTGCGAGGAAGAACTCAGAATATGCGGGCACAAAAAAGAAGACAGCTTCCCACAAAGAATGCTTCTGGAAGCCTGGAGCTGAGGAACTGACTTTGGAAGGCTTCTGGATTGGGAGTTGTGGTGAGTTTCCACTAAGTGTAGAGGTAGCTGGAGAGTTAGTATGCAGGAGTTGGGCACTTGGACACAAATGGGATGGAAGTGTAGCTGAAAGGCTCAAGATTAATGGAAGAGGAAGACGCACAGATTTTGGAGGCTAACACCTAAGTCTTGAGAGGTGGCAGCAGAGGAGATCCCGGGTGGGATATGCTTGTCTCTGCAGCTTGTGCCCAGGATGGGGCTCACCATTAGGCCATTTGCTGGTTATCTATTTGGACACAGTGGAGTAGTGTTGGGAGGGACCTCACAATGGAAACTTGCCACGGACTTTACACAGCAGGACAGGCTGGGGAGAGTGCAGGGTCTGGAGGGACACCAGGCAGCTGCAGAACTTTGGGGCCCTAATCTCCATTGTTTGGTCTCCATCAGTGGCCAGTGTTTGATGGGATCAGGAAACCACCTTGCCAGGCTTGTTGACTCTGACAGTGAAAGACTCAGAGAATACAGGGTTATACCGAAACCCCTCAATGTTTCAAGAATTTGATTTAGCTCCAGATAAGGCTAATGCATTGTAATTCATGTTTCTTAAGTCTTCTATTTACTGCCCATTTCCTTCTCTTTTCCACCCACCCCCATCTCTGTTTTGTTGAAGAAACTGTTTTAGTTTTCTTGGGACTCAACTCAGGCTCAGCCTCAGCAGGACTGCTTCCACGCTGTGCACTGTTTGCCTTTATTCATAAGCTACATTAAAACTGAGGTTGTCAGGCTTGGTGGCAGGTGCCTTTCCTCACTGAGCCATCTTCTGGGTCCCAAATTCATTTTTAAAAGAATCATGAAGCTGTGGGCATTGATGTGTTCTCACTCATTGTGATTTCGTCCTGATGCTCAGCTGTATCCAGATCTTTTAAATCAGTTCCTGCTCTTCATGACAGTAACTACCCTTGTAGTTGCCAGATTGTGGCTCATGGTGGTCAGGGAGAGCTTCAGATCCACATTTGTCACCCTGAGCAGCCCACCTGCTGCAAAAGCAGAGGGAGGACATTGGTATCAAATTCAGTTTCACAAAATAAGAAAAATGTCTTTCTATTTTTACGCTATGTTGCAGAAAATTCTATCTAGAACAGTCGAATGTGTCACAAATGACTTAAAGGCCAGGAATGTCTGTGGAAGATGATATATTTCAAACAATTATTAATAAAGTGAAGGACCATGCTTTGAGAAACCATGGGAAAAACAAATCCTCTCTCTATAGGTTCCCAGAGTCCTACTAGGACAGACATGGGCAGATTTGAATGTGAGTTCAGAGGGATTCTGGGGAATCCCAAGGCTCTTGTTGTGTGTATGTATGGCTACATGTTTTCTTGGAGAAATGACCAAGATAAACAGGTCCTAAGTGATTTTAAGTTATCACTGCATATGTGAATCCATGTGCTAGTTAGCTTCTGTCAACTCGACACAAACTATAGTCACCTGGGAAGAGGGAACTTCGACTAAAGAACTGTTGACATCAGATCTAGCTTGTCGGGCACTTCTTGATTAATGATGGATGTGGGAGAGGCCAGCCAACTGTGTGTGGCGCTATCTGAGCAGGTGGCCTGGGTTATGTAAGAAAGCAGGATGAGCAAACCATGGAACCAAGCCAGTAAGCAAACATTATTCCTCCATGTCTTCTGCTTCAATACCTGCCTCCAGGAGATGTGGCCTCCTGGCCTGGCTTCCCATGATGGTGGACTGTAACTTGTAAGGAGCCCCAAGTTGCTTTTGATCATGGTACTGATCATAGGGACAGAGAAGCAAACTAGAACACCATATGCACACAAGGTCTGTGTCTTGTGGCTGACTGGAGGTGGCTTAGATGTGTAGAAATTAAAAATCTGTATTCAGAAATTCTAGCTTCTTCCAGATCTTGGGAGATTCATATTCTAGTATATTACTCTTATGGGAACTAGGTTCTCTGGACAAAGGGACAATAGGTTTGTAGGCTAAGCTATCATCTTAGCTTAACATCTGAAAATAAGTATTGTGTTGGATCTGCATTCTCAAAACATTAAACACAAAACAGACTTAGGTAGCCCAGAAATTACCCAACACCCATCAGGTCAATAAAATGTCTTTTAATTGATTGCTGGGTGACCTGGTGATGCTGTGATTACAACTGCTGCTGGATAACTGGTTTTCATTACCACTTTGTGTTCACATATCCTGACAGAGTGCTGAGCACCTAGGAAGGGATCATCCTTATAGTAAGAGAACTCACCGGAAGCAGCTAAGCAGCTAAAAAGCAATGCAAGAGGACAGATATTAACATAAGCTAAACCCTCATGTTCCAGTGGATGCCCTCCTCCCCTCCAATATCAACCAGGCAAGAAATGTTTTGGGTTATTATGTGTGTGCTTTTTTTTAATTGTATAATTCATTTATACAAAGAAATCACTTGATTGATCTATTTACAGCCTTTTCCAATTTTCATTTTCACTGGAGATATATTTCACACGATGGGTAACAATGACTTGAACTGATGGCCAGTATAAATCTGGGCTGACACGGGATCTCAGTCCTCCTCCCTCCTTTAAAGAGCATGACCCCATTTCTAACACAAACATTTTGGAGTGAAGAATCACCAGCTTCATTTTTTTTAATGAAGAAAACCAATCAGAATTAACCTAATATGTTCAAATTTCCAACACATTTTACGGTTTCTTTTCAAATTCAGTATTTGCAGGCATGAGAAACCAAAGCAAATATAGTTCCCACCCCCTCTGGCCTTCTACAACTTCCTACATACCCTCAAGTCAGGCTTTCCTGTCTCCACTCCTCTGGATCAACCAGACATTTTTACCTTAGACAAACTCCCTTTTCCCTTCCCTTCTCTTCACTATTCCAGTCTCCTGCCTTCTCTCTTGCTTTCTAGACAACACAAAAACTTTCACCAAAGTCCTTCATGTGGTTTCTTCCAGTAGTCTAGAATATACTAAGTCATCTCATGGGTCTTCACTACCCTGACATGATACACTGTAAAAACTGCAGTTTTCTTAATTGGCTCAACAGTATGGCTTGGTTTCACTTAGTAAAACTAATACGATTAACACACACATACACACACACACACACACACACACACACACACACACACACAAAATCAGGAAGAAAAACTTTAAGGACATGCCAATTTAAAAAAGGCATCAACGTAAAAAAATAAAAGAAAATTCTAAAAACTACTTTACAATAAAAAATTAAATAGTTGGCAGAATAAATGAATGAAAAATGAGGAATGTGCAGTGAAAAACTGATCTAAGGCATTCCAGTTGATAAAAATGGAAAACACACTGAGTTTTATGGTTGTTTTCCAATGAAGTGGTGCTTCACTGTAAATTGAAGTATTTCAAACTCAAAAATCTTCCATGTAGATTGTAGATGTCATTATTAAAATTTCATTCATCATTTGAGGTTTAACAAGGAACACTGATAGAATTTCAGCATTAACAAAACTTTAAGTTTGGGAAATACTGCAAATATCACATTTGTTTGGAATTGGAAAGTCATGGTGAACCCAGTCAGGACAACGCTGGTTTCACACATATTCCTTCTGATAAAAAATACCAGGTGGGTATGTTCCAAATAGTCTATGAAAATACCTCTTTAAAGTCTGCAATTTAACAGTAATCTGTATATCTTTAGCTGCCATTAACAACAATGACGACGACAACAATAACAAGGGGGGGAGGGAGGAGGAAGAGAAAGAGAGAGAGAGAAACCCAAACCATGAACACATTACAGCTGGTACAGAGTAACCCTAGGATGCTCCCATTACAAGAAAAATAAAAACTGTACAAATTTATAAATAAACAGCCTTCCACCAGAGAACACATTTACACCAGAGTCTCTTTCCTGTTGCCACCTGACTGGGCTTTGTCCCTTGCTCTTCGTAAGCCAGGCTGCACTCGATGTGCCTTCATGCTCTTGGTGTCTTCTGCTGTCTGTACACTGGAGCCACATTCCAGTGCACTTTCATCATCTCCCTGTGTAAACCCGGGAGCCATGGATGACCTTCGCTGGGCTGGGAGATTCCCAGCACTGGGGTTGTTCTCACACTCTTCGTGGAGCTCTGGTAAGCCCTGCAGCTCTAGGGGGCTGGCAGCCCGCTGGAAAGGGGCAATGGCAGTACGAATACAGTTGAACCACTGCTGCTTATGGAACACGTCATTGGCTTGCAGTGTGTGGGACTGGCCTGGAGAGGGGTCTTGGAAGCGGACTCTAAAGATATTTTTAGCTGAAGGAAGAAAAAAGGAATCAAGACTAAGAACGTGCTCATACAGTCTTAAGGAAAGTTCTAGTACTTAAGTGACATACACACTCTCTTAAAGACAGTCACTAGCCAGAGGTCCCTATCAACTCCCTTTTGTGGCAATCCATGACTGGGGAATGGTTTTATTCTTAAAATTCTTAAGGGTCAACTCTAATTTCATTTAAGTACACTTGTTTCTTCTCTTTGGTGTTGTTTTTGAGATGGGTATGTGTGTGTCTTACTTTGTAGCCCCGGTTGGCTTCAAATGTGTGGCAATTCTGCTTCAACCCTTTTTTCCCCATCTACTCTGGCTCCTTTGTGTAACTATTCTAGAATTTATATCTTACCTTTGTCTGAGTTGCCAAAAGCCCCTCGGAAGGAACCACCCATGCGCACATCCCCATCCTGTAGGTCTTCCAGCACCAGCTCCTGCACTGGGATTGGTTGCCGGTAAACCTGGTAGGAGTGACGCTCATTTCGTGTGACAGGCCGAGTCAAAACCAAGATGTCTTGAAACAGGAAAATATACAGTTTCTGCAGAAATGAAGAAAAAAAAATCCCAAACTTCCTAAATAAGTAACTTAATTGTTAAAGAACTGGATTTGACATTTAGATTCTGATTTCTCTTTATAAATGGCATCATAAAATAATGGTCTCAAGGCTATGCAGGTTTTGCTTGGAGCATTCAAGCTCAGGCTATCTAAGCTCTTTTCTTTCATTGGGCCACACTACCAGATTAGGCACCAGCTGTTCACAACTGGACATGAGGATGACTGGCAGAGGCGTTTAGTCCTCTTATTCTGCAACTACAGAAATCAAGTGCTTGCTTTACCAAAGCACTTTTACAAACCTGCCTCATAATTTATGTGTAGAAAACTAAGCAGACTGGGAAAAGGAAAGCAATGGCTTCCTTGTGGTTCATATTCGAATACACTCACATGGCCACTTTTATTCTTCAGCTCCCCATGGCACAGGAGCACCTTGCTCGCTTCGATCCTGGGGTCCTTCTGCTTCTCGTCCAGGTACTCCAGCTTGTCGATGTAATACTGACACTCGGATTCACCTTTCTTCAAGTTTATATCAGAAAGAACTCCTTGAATTATCAATACCTAAAAATGATAAAAGAAAACAAAAGCAGATGGAGCATCGGCTGTATTATCAAGCTTCCTCCAGAGCAAACATTCACACAAAGGCAGAATCTGAAGCCTGAAGGGACTCTAGAAGTCAATCCAGCCACTCTCTTCATTATACATGGGAGCAATCAGTCCCAGCCACACTAGGTGACTGGGCCAAGGCCACCAGACAGAGGAAGGAACCAGATTAAACCCAGTCTCTGGATGACATCAGGTCCGAGCATTCTATGCTTTTCTAATGTTTCTGAGACTTACTGCTTCCTCCAGCAGCTGGACATCAGGGTGGTCTTTTTGAGTGTGTCTAAGGATTTCTTTTAACAGTAAAGGGTATTTGACGAGGCGACTACGAGGGATATCTAGGAAACTCCAAAGATCTAGTTTTCGACTGAAGGGAGACTCCAGACAGCGCTGAAGGAAGTCTTGGACTCTTGGGTCTTGTTTCTTCTGATCCAGAAGAGCCTTGGCTGCCAGCTGGTTACTACAGTAGCCCTTGTAGGCATTCAGGCGTGGTAACTAGAGAGTAAAGACGACACACGGCACAATCCTGTTATGACTGGGTGCATTAACAAGTGATGAGCACAGACCACAAAAGTCAGTATAGCTACAAGTGTGTTTAGCAGGCTGTGGACATTTTCCTGGCCCAACTGAAGACTCATGACTTCTATTTCCAAGTCTCACTATGATGTTAGCTATTTGTTCCCAGACACCCAAGTTGATTCTATCATACTCCTCACAATCCTGATACTCTGTGGGCCTGCTCTCTCCTGTGAAGTCATAAACAGCCTTCATTACTGAGTCCCCAGGAGTTCTCCTTTAACAGAGCCTGGCACACAGTAGACACTCAAGTATGTATGGAGAGACTGCAAAAGAGGATAAGCAGCATTATAGCATTATAGGAATCCTGCTCAATCAGGGATGTTAGCTGTAAGAAGGTCTGTAACATAGTCAAGCTCGGTATTTTTTACAGGATTTTAAGTGCTTACCATCATAACTTTTAATGTGTCAATGTTTTTAGAATTTAGTGGTGTGACCAAACTGCTATGAGTGACATCACAGGCTGCAGCACTGCCTGTTACATATGACGACTTGCTTACGTACCCAGTTCACGAGAATGTGACCGATCTGTTCCACTGTCCCATCAGGCTTGGTTGCTTCGCCTATTCTTGCCAACAAATCTGAAGTGTACAAGAGCAAAAAAGAGCAACAATACAATTATTTAAAAAGACCTGGTGAGTACCACATTCTTATTAACTTAAAATTACTTGTGTTGGTTTTATTCAGGAATGAACGGATATTAAGAGCAAAGCTGACCTTCATGCAGGGGTATGTAAGCGTCCAAGTCGCCAAATATATGTGTGAGTTCCTCTTCTGACATGATGGACAACTTTAACATGGGGTCATGGTAGGCCTATCAGAGGGGAAGAAATATATCACACAAAGACTGAGCAAAGGAAACCCTTGCACAACCTGTCCTTGAGTGCACCCTAGTAACTACACAGCAAGGACAGAGATTCTGGAGGGGCGCTACAGTTACATTCACCCCTAAAAGTTTACTAGTGGTCACATTTGAAAAGCTGTCTTTCAATCTTGAGGCAAAGGTGTGTTCAATAGAAAAACACTTTTATTTTCCACTTCAAAGGTTAAGACACCATCCCCGAGAAGCTGTGAAATGTCATTTTAAGGACTGGCATATGTAAAGTGACACTGACCTTTCTAGCAAGCTTGAGATCCTCAATTAAGTCCTGCTCACCTCGGGACAATTCATATATTGCCTAAAAACATCCAGAAACACCAGAAGTCAGAAATGAAAATGATGTAATTAATATTTACTTAATGTTTTGAACAACTTTTAAAAAGAGACTTGGTCTGAAAATTTCCAAGTAAGTTTGCATTTTTTCCATCATTTATTTACCCACTAGACTGGTTGAATCTGATGACCACCACCCATGATGAATTGCTATAGACTGGGTGGCTTTGAATAGTTGATTAAAGAAAAAAAAAAAAAAACAAAAACCAAAAACTAGGCAATAGTTTCTATTTCTTCTAGCAAGATATGTACTTAAAAAGTTTTTCTTTCTTGGTATAATAAGTCAATAAATACGGATTGGGTACCGAGTGCCAGCATACCTCTTGACGTTTGATCTCTCGAGTGGTCAAGGACTCCTTCATACTGACATCTAGCATCTCTGACCATAGCACACTACTTCTTCTCTTGGTGGGGGTTGGGACTGTGGACCTGCTGAATGACTTCTGGGCAGAGGCTGGAGATCTGTGGTCACCACGAAGGGTAAAGGACTTTAAAGAGGCAAATGAAAGAGAAAATGAGATTTGGAGGCTAACAACAATTATCCTGTATTAAAAAAAATAATAAAAAAACTACAACAAATTGAAACACATTTTTGAGAATTTCTCAGTATGTAAAGCAATCATTTAAGTTTTTTTTTGGTTTTTCGAGACAGGGTTTCTCTGTGGCTTTGGAGGCTGTCCTGGAACTAGCTCTTGTAGACCAGGCTGGTCTCGAACTCACAGAGATCCACCTGCCTCTGCCTCCCAAGTGCTGGGATGGGATTAAAGGTGTGCACCACCAATGCCCGGCTTCATTTAAGTTTTAATCTAACAGGCAAAACTACTTATCAACTCCAATTAGTTTTGGGGAATGAAAATGGTCTAAGAGGAGCCTTTGACAAAGGATCCAAGTGAACAAGGCTTATACAAACACTACTCTGGTAAGATATTCCCCACCAGCAGATTCCAAAACCAAACACTGGCATAACAACGCAAACATGTTTGTACAGCTCAAAGGAAAACAAATTTTAGGCGTCTATAAAAAGCGTCCTAAGTATATCCCGCCATCCCTTTTTACCTGTATGGTTTGACCAAAGCGCCTGACTGCTCCATTTCTGACGGGAGAGATTAAGTTTGCCAAGGATGTGACCCGAGCTAGAGGCCGAACTCTTTTATTACTTGGCTCCTGGAAAACAAAACCAGATTACAATAAATATGTGTTGAGGTGTAATGATTTCATACAAGCCCAGACAAAATTAAACCCTCTTACAAAACAGTGTTTGTATAAGACAGGGAGACAGGAACTACAAAAATGACTGTTGTTCCTCACATTAAACTAGAACAATACCAGATAACAACAGCTTAAGAAAATCAAATGTTTCGTCCCCACCCCAGCATTGTGGTGATTCCACTCTTAACTACTTTAGTTGGAGAATAACCTTTAAACATGCCTGACACTGAAATGGGTCAAAAAGTGCTCAAGGCCAGGCAGAGAAGAGGTTCAGAGGACTCCTAGGCTTGGACAGGCCTAGAATCCTGGCTCTGGCTCTTGTAATGGCACAGCCAGAGCCTCCCTTGTCTGGGCTAAGAACCAGCAGAGCTCTTAAAATAGCAATAGCATAGCAAACATGCATTAACATTCACGGATTTCAAAACTTCACAAAGTCACTGACAGACACTTGGGACACATCATCAGATGACTTCAGTTACTGAAATAAAGAACTCTAGATAAGTGGGTCTGCAGGGAGATCACAAACTTTGCAGTTAGTGCCTTTGCTAAGTATCATACATGATAAAACAATTCTGACGAGAATTCAGAAGGATATATAATTTAAAATTATATTAAGACCACCAAGCCAGGTATGGTGGTGTATGCCTTTAACCCAACACTTGGGAGGCAGTCTCTTTTGAGTTCAGGGCAAATTTTGTCTACAAAGGGAGTTCTAGGCCAGCCAAGGCTACAGAGACCCTGTCTCAAAAAAAGATCATCAATAAATTAAAAAGTAACTGAAGAACACAACCCCCCTTGCAAAAAAAAAAAAAAAATGCTGTGACAAGAGCAAATTACGTTCAAAGAAAGGAGAATAAAAATTCCCCTTAAAATTTAGGAACAAACTGGGAGACAAGTTCCAAAATAGGTAGAAATGTAAGCGAGCTAAACAGCCCAAGCAAAATGTGGCTTCTAAGCTCCTGATGCACACAGTGATGCATACACACACCAAAAAGGAACGCAATGACTGAAGAGACTTCAAAGAGATTTCAACTTTGGAGGCTGTAAGAGATAGAGTTGTTAACCACTCCCTTCCTCCTCCAAATAACTAACTTTGAAGCAAAACTTAAACTATTAAACCACGATGAGTGAAACAGAAGCCTTTGAGATGTGTAGTAAAATGGTACCCGCCGTATGACAGAGGACAAGTGTGAATGCCTTCACCACACATCTGTGCAGACTGAGTGACACAAGCGTGTGTAGGGGCAGCGTGAGGCATTCCTTTCCATTTAGTAAAGACAGCACAAAGAGTCTCCTGTTTGAGTGGAGATAGAATTACCTCACAAAGCAAGATATGCCAACATTAACTAGACACAAAGCAGCTGCCACGACTCTCTTGTGCTTCTGGAAGCAGAGGTTAGCACCTCTTCCCTGTTCAAAGCATAAAAATTTCACTTCCCAGTAAATCACTAAATATTTAATTTCCATTTGAAGGTCTTTAGAAAGGTGCACCTCCCAGGGAGTTAGAAAGTAAAAGTCAGTTTAGTGAAGAGGAAGGAGATTTTGATACTACTGTATTAAATAAAATTGATAAGAGTCTTGTCTTTAGAAAATTAGTTACTGTAAACTACACATTCTTGGTAGTTAAAAGTTATGTCATGTTTAAAATGGAAAAAGGAATTATTATGATTATTCCTGTGCTGAGGACTAACCCTGTGAGTGTTAGGCAGGCATCCTCTCACTAGAGACTTAGGTAGCTAAATGTTGGCTTATCTAAAAGCACTTTTATAGCACTAATGTAGATTTTGCTTATGTATTTCTTTAGGCTGCACTTGGTGGCTAAACACATTTCTAGTTTTTAAAATTAACTACAGTCTCACTTCTTTACAAAGAATGTCACTATTCAGTCTGTCAAATCTAAAACAGTTGGTAAGAAAGTACATTAGACTTGGTGGATTTGGACAAAGGACTGACATGAGTTCTAGGACAGTCTGGTCTCCGGGTGATCTGAGAAACAAAACAAAACAAAATAAAATATACAAACAAAAATGGCAAATGTGGTACAACAATCATTTCAGGACTCCTATTCAAATAATGAAAAATTTTAATGAAAGGTAAAAGTGTAGCACTGAAATGGCCTACTGTTAATTTCAGGACACAGATACTATTTGAAGAAAAGATCACATATACAGGTTTTTGTGGAGAAGTGAAATGGATTAGGCACGCAAGAATCACCAAAAAGGTAGGGGCAAAAATCTGTATCTTTAGGAACTTGGGTGGTGTAAACTACAAGCAAAAGTAGTTTTTCTTTTATGGGTCCAAGTGAACCACTTTAGTTATGTGGATTTATTAAGGACACGAGCATCTGTATTATAAGACTGTTGTTACACCCACATTCACCTCTCCCTATAGACAGGACTCAGCTGGGATATTTGGAAGTGATGAAAGTACACACCCACAGGCACCCCCACACAGACATAGACACACCCACACACATCTCCAAAGGTAAGGCTTAATTATATAATGGTGGCGGCGGTGGCTTGCTTAGGGTTCTGGAAGCTTGTTATAGTAAATATAAACAGCTTAAAAAACATCATACACCCTCCCCTAAAGACAACCAGCTAATCTGGGACTCAAAGAACGCTAACAAGGCTTACCCTCAAGGAACTTAAGAAGGCAAACTTTTACGAGGGCTAAGTTCAGGTGGAAGGAAAACACCGTCTCTCTGTCTCCGAAGTCTATGCTGTTTACTCAGGTTAATCTTTAATCCAACTATCTAGTTTAGATGCCAGTACATCCACCACCTGAGGAAATCTGCCCGACCCTGAATTTTCACAATTCACCTCCACTCACTTTATGAGCTAAAATATTTTCTGAATTCCTATAAACAGAAAATTAAGTCTATACATTGACGCTTTCCTGAGATGTATCTCATTTACAAACACAACAGCCTGGATGAAACCCTCTGGTGAATTTAGCTTTTTGTAAAGTTTTGGTTTTTTTTCCTAACGATGCCATTATAGGACATATGTTAGAGTCAATAAAACAATACTTTTAAAAAGTATGTGTCTCAGCTGGGTGGTGGTGGCACTTGTCTTTAATCCCAGCAAACCTGGGAGACAGAGGCGGGTGGATCTCTGTGAGTTCGAGGCCAGCCTGGTCTCCAGAGCGAGTGCCAGAACAGCCAAGACTACACGGAGAAACCCTGTCTGGAAAAACAAAACAAAACAAAAAAGTAGGTGTCTTGGCTTATTCCTTTTGGATTGTTCACACATCATTTCTCATTTGACAAGAACTTTAAAACCAGAAAACAAGAATAAAAAGGTTTCTTTCTTTTTTTTCTTTTTGAGAAAGATAGACAAGTTTTGGTCACACAGTATTCTCTCTTTTACACTCAAGTCATTAAGGCTGTGTTGGCAGTTCTAAAGGCTAGTGATTTTAATGCTTCAATTAAAGGGGCCAGGAGAACTGCCCATGTCTTACACTAACCAAAAAGGCTCATCCTTGATGGCCCAAAAGATAGCTACTTTGAGCATTTATAGTCATAACATTGTATGAAGCATTCTCTTCCAAGAAAATGCTTATTCATTTTATAAAACATAACTACCTAAGAAAAACCAAAACCAAACAAATAGCAAAATCCAGTATTAACCCCAAATAAAGGCACACTTCCTGAGGATGGCAGTTTAACACTCCAAGTACAACGAAAAGCTTTCCTGAGACACACAACAAACTGCTCATGTTTAAAATGGACAATCACAGATAATTTGGCAAAAACCACCACTATCTTTAAGAGATTTGATTATCGAACCCATAATCATTTCTACCACGTAAGCGATCAGCCAGCAGGACACTGAGAGACACAATGCAGCACCAATCAATTGCCGAGATTACATAAACTGGCATAATTTTTTTTTTCATAAATGTTCACAAAGACTTTCGAAAGCCAAAATGATTTCCAAGCAAGGCAGGCCTAGCGTCAGTGTTCCACTGGCTTAAATCCTCTTTCAGAAGAAAACAGGGCACAGGGCAAACTAATTACATGTGGAAAGAAAAATGAACATGTATCCTGGGTCAGGCTTTACTCACTTGCTCACTAGCACTATGAGGAAATATTCTTATTTTTTTACTTCCTCCGTTAAAACAGCCTCTCAGACTTAGTAATATAAGTTAAAAAAAATCACAACCATATCAAACATGAGAAATATGACCCTGAGATGCATATATATGTTAAATCTTTGTATGTAAGCTGTACACAATCTAGCTATGTTATATACAAAAAACAGTTTAAACTTAGACCACAGTTCTAAACACATTTCAGGCTTGCTTAAAAAGTTACACATTTTAAGATTTAAGACGAGCAAAAGTTTAAAAGTGAAATTTTAAAGTCTTAGAAACTCTGCCGAGTTGGAAAAATTCCTTTGGTCTGTTTGTCTTACCTCCTGCTCCCTGAAGGGCTGGTTATTAACATCTAAGACTCGGATCGTCCTTTTAATGGGCAGGAGACCTCCGATCTCATCATGAGCCACCATGCTTTACAAATGTCCCTTCAAACCTTTCGGGTTAGTCCACCTGCGAGTCAGCCCCGCAGGGCAGCACCGCCAAGGCGCCCCGGCTTTTCTCCCCAGTGCTCAGCCTGGCCCGGCAGCCATGCGCCCATGCCTCCTACCCGCGGTGCAACTCCGTGCTTCTGCAAAGGCAGCGAGCACGCACGCAGACCTCAGGACTCCGGGGCGGGGCCAGGTCCCACGTGACTCCAGATAAGCGCCAGAGGGGCGCACCTAGGCTGCTGGGGTGAGCAGCTGCTGCCTGAGCTGTGCAGGTTTCTCTGAATCAAAAAGGCCCTGCAACTTGTACAGGAAGAGTTGAAGCCCACAGGAGGCAGGGTGAACGTCAGAGGAACTTACCTCAGTTACTTCCCTAGCACTTAGTTTACAGACAGGGACCCTTTTCTCTAAAACACTGAGTATAGGTCTAAAAACTACGGAGCAAGGAGTTCTGGGTTTAAAAACTATGTAGAAAGCAGCCTAGTTACCCAGCAGTGCAGGCGTATGCACAACTGTAAGATTACCCGCCTCTTAGAACACGGTTCCCATGGGGGTCAGAGGGAGGGCGCATGGGGGATAAAAGAGTAATGGGAGAGGCATGTATGAAAATGTCACAGTGAATCCATTGCTTTGTGCAGTGAAGATGCGCTAATGCAAATCAACTGAGAAACTAAAGTAGTTCCTGCCACCCCCAGGCCCCGCCCCCAACCACCCAGGACTGACAAGGGAATAAATACAGTAGGTACCCTCAGTTCACTCTATTCCTGCTGGAATGCCCCGGTCCTAGGTATACTGGGCTAGTAATGATTTTCAGGCTCAGAATGTCTGTCACCAGATAGTTCTGTTTTAAAATTTTAAGAACTTGGTGTGAGGCATTTTACATTTCCTAAACTTATCTTGATGTGGTTCTAATAGGGTCAAAAGAACCGCTTTCAAAGCCTTACGTTTGATAAGGGAAGAAATGGGGCCCTCCTGGAGGGGAAGTCACAAAGGAGAGGCAAGCCTCTGACTTTTCAAGACTTCTTTATGGGCGGGGCACTTTTTTCAAGGTTGTACCTAAGATAAAGTGGACTTTCTTCTGTATTTGTTTTGCAGAGCAGGCTCATCTTAAGAGTGCTAATATTATATGCTAGCATTTTGCAAAGCTATTTCTCTTAGTATTTACCAGCATAAAATAAACCTTGTATGAAAAAGGCACTGTTCGAGATAACTTGGGTGATGAAATGCAGGCTTTGCAGCTGAGACCCCATTGTGTAAAGGCAGGCCACATGAGGAGGCATGGATAAAAGGAAGCTTTTGCAAGTTCCAAGAAAGCTGCACAGCTAGCAAGGGCCACTTGTGGCAACCCTCCGACCTTACACGTGGGTGGGAAAGCTCCCAGGGAAAAGTTTTTAGGTGGTGTTTCTGTGGGGCTTTGAATGCCATGTTGCTTCACACAGGTTTGAGTAAGAGTATAATGATGAGACTCCTACAAGGCCACAGGCTGATGACAGACACTGCAGATGCCTTTGCTATGAGCAAGACTATGTCTGGGTGGCTGATGTTGAAGGGGGATAAAAGCTGACTAGAAAAACTAGGCAAAACTCATAAAGTAGTACCAAGAACTCTGCCTAAGGCTGGGGCAGTGGAAAAGAGAGGATACATGCAAGATGTCAAAGGTTTATACACTCCATCAACTGTTTCACAAGTAAAATGATGATTTCCCACGAAAATCCTAAATTTCATTTTGATACACTACATCTGAAGAACAGTGAACACACAAGTGTTCACAAGAACAGAAGAACACACAGTGAGGCTATTCAGCCAGTATTTTGGACTTAGAAAAGAGGTTTGCACAGATTTACTTTGGAAAAATATGGATGAAAAGAACACAGCCCAAGTGGTACAACACCAGAGGAATGAACAGCAAGGGGAAAGTGAACTTCCCAAATGGAAGAGAGAGAAAGCAAGAAATCAGGGGAGTAAACGGTGTTAACATAAGCAGAGGTTAAAGAAGGAAGGAAAAGATCCACCGATCTTTACTGAGGATCTCTACTGAGGATCTCGAGGGATCTGTCAATGGGGACAGATGTAAATGCTGGGAGGTGAAGAATGAGTGGAAAACAGTATGACGTACCAATTTACAGCCTACTGCCACCTCATCCAGGAAGGGCCATTGCTATCCCTGAGGCTACCAATGTGGTTTTTCTGAGACAGGGTCTCACTATGCAGCCATGGCTGGCCTGGAACTCATTGTATGATCAGGCTCTGCCTCCCCCTCCTGAGTGCTGGATCACAGGCCTGTGCTACCACATCCAGGCAACCACGAGCTTCTCACAAGATGATGCATCTTGCTGTTTTGAACTTTTAAACTTCTGAGTGGTGGAGATTGTTATATTCTGTCATCTGCTCTTTGTTACTTGGTTACATCTACTTGGTGTGATGTGCTTGACTTTAAGGCTGGGTGACTTTTTTGTATAAGATGCTTCTATACAGCACTACTCGGAGACGCCTGGAGATTGCGATCTTTCAGGTTAAGGTCAAAGGTCTGCTTAAGTTCATGAGCTAATACAAATTGTGTAGATCAGGACCCACTGAGTAGCCTGGTCCTGTTTGCTTCTTCATCAGTTAAAAAACAATGCAACCAAGGCCAATACTTTGGCTTCACAGTCTCATGAGGGATAGAGGATGATGAAGTGCAGTTAAGTGTTAGGAAAGAGAGTGCCAGGGAGTTCTCTTGGGTCTCTTACCCAATGTCTTCGCGAAACTGTTTTTCCATCTGGTTCTGTTTGAAGTATGGCCAAGTTAAGGAGAGGAAAGGATAGCTTTCATTTCCCTCTTCCAGCTGGGGACCCAAGAGGTAAAGGCAGAAGTCTCAACCAGAAAGTCTACATAAAGCAAATAGGATCTAGCAGTAACAGACCAGTTTAAAAACAAAACAACCACCACAACAAAAACCCTTGGCTCACTCTTACTCTCATTTTACATGTGCAGGTTTGTGGTCCAACCATGAGCAAGACAACTAGGTAACATTCCCAAAGGCACAATGTGGACATGTTCAATTGGCACAGACTGCTAACCTACTCTCTTCAGTTTACTTAGGGGAAACTGGAAGGGTGGGGCCTGTATGGTCCTACCCTGTGCTATAGCTCTGTGCATGTGACTTTATTTAATAATGCTACAAAACACCAATCACTGCCATCACTTTTTTTTTTTTTTTTTTTTTTTTTTTTTGGTTTTTCAAGACAGGGTTACTCAGTGTAGCTTTGGAGCCTATCCTGGCACTTGCTCTGTAGACTAGGCTGGCCTTGAACTCACAAAGATCCGCCTGCCTCTGCCTCCCGAGTGATGGGATTATAGGTGTGTGCCACCAACACTCAGCCACTGCCATCATCTTAAAGACTGGGAAGATCGGAATTCAAATTTAAGAAATTTGTCCAAAGGTGTCTGGTAACTCAGTGCTTGGAGAGAGTTGATGTGTTTAACTTTGTTATGGTGGACCTTTCAGATAAGGAAACAGATATAAAACCCATAACATATGTTCTTGTACCTACTAAGTGCCCAGAAAGCAATAGCTGGAATTCATCCCATACTGATGTTCATTTAATAATTGCCAATATCTTACAGAGAAGGAAACCAAAGGCAAAGGCCAGCACATTAGGCATCTTACAGTAACATGATAGGCACAGGAAATTCTAGTTGTTTAACTTTAGGAGAAGTCTTATTTCAACCAATGCTCATGCCTTATCAGGCTGCCAATAACAAGTATTTTACAGTTATTGACTGATGGCACCACGGAGGTACAAACTGGTTGAATTCTCCTTATATGGGAAGTAAAATATGTAAACTTAAAACTTATCATTGAGTTATCTAAAAATAACAAAGCAGTATGGTAAACAGGATCAAGTGTCTGATAAAATTACTGGCTTCCAAGGCCCTGGTTTAGTTATATGTTTTGCCTGGATGGATAGGGCAAAGAGAAAGGTCACACTGTGTCCTCTCTCTACAGAAAAGGAATTGTTAGGATGTGCTTATTCCCTTCCCACATTTAATGTTAAAAACAGTCAAGAAGTAAACTCAACCTTGAAAGTAACCACTACTTTTTGCTGTGGATACTGTTTTTATCTGAAGCAAGCAATTGGCAAGTTGGCCTGCAGTCACAGGCTAGCCAAAGACCAACTAAGTTCTCTGCTTCCCTCTACAGGAAATATTGTGAAATGCAGGGGCAACCTGATTTTCTGAACTTGGTAATCATGTATGGGTTGTTATACTGATGATTACATACACAAGTTTTTCATTTGAAGGAAAATATGAATGTCAAATTTGTACCTTTGGCCTTCCCGTGACTTGTTGTTTATATTTCTAAACTAAACATATATCTAAATATCATACAGTGTATAAAACACATTCCACAGATCATAAGAAATACTTTAGGATCTTTTCTAAATGTAAGGAACTGTTCCATTTGAAAACTCTAGAGTTAAAATCACAAATATCTATTCTTTATCTAACTAAAATAGATAAGTTAAAAATAATATTTAAAATCTTACTTAAAAAGGAAGCATCGATTAAGAAATGGGAGCTTTTGAGAAACCAGTGTTCCAAAGTATGAATAAACTACAAACAAAAAGGGCAGATGTATTATGAAAGAAATGAGGAATGAAGTTATTTGTGGATTTGCTTTAAAAAAAAAAAAAAACCACTGGATTAAAAAACTGAGTGTATCCAAGCTTTAGTAAGAACTTTAGTGAGTCCTGTACCTTGCCTGGGAAGCATATTAGAGCATATTGATTCAGGAAAACACTCAGTTGAAATCAATTAAGTGCTATTAAACAAAACAGTCCAAAAAATAATGAGTTTGTACCTTATTCTTTGCAATGACAACATAAATAGCAAATGAAATGGGTACATATGCTGGTAGTAGTGACTTTGTCTCAAATACACAGGATAATAACAATGTCCAGTAAAATGTGTCATCTCTTACTCTTGTTTTGAAATCTTTTATAATTCTGTATGTATGATACACGTGTGCTCCTAAGTATGGGTGCAGAAGTCAGGACAACTTTAGCATTTGGTTCTCTCCTTCCATCAATGGTTCAGGGGTTCAAATTTTGGTTATCTAGCTTGAGTGACAAGTGCCTTTACTTCCTGAGTCATCTTGCTGGCCCAGGATCTCTTCTTATGCACCAGGATATTGGATTCCTCCCATTTTCTTTGAGCCTAGCTCGAGGCTTCTGTCTTCGGCCTAGACTCTTGACTCTCCTCACTCCTCAGCTTCCTCACAGCATCGTGCCTTATCTGCACTATATAAATGCTGTTGTGTGCAATTTGTGTATGGGCTATGGGGGACAGATGACCCAGAGGGCATCAGTGACTAATGACATAACAGGAGCTGGTGGATATTAAGTGCCCCTCTTTAGTCCCTTGAGAAAACAATTCTGTGGTGCCTTTAACATGGTTCTTCAGTGTGTCCCAGCAAGAGCAACTTTGCCTGGTGTGGTCATTAGCTTAATTACACACATTGCACATGCAGTCTCCTGTTTCACTGCCCCATCCGATTGCCTGTGAACACATCTCAAGACAGGCCACTGGCCAGTGAGTGTTCATTTTATGGAGGGATCCCTGGCAAGGATACCTAGGGATCATTCAATGACACAGTGGTGATAAGGATTGGATTGAAATGAGGTACTACTGATGCAGAGGTAAGACCATGGCTTATGAAAAGTGGTGACAAATGAACAGAGGGGCAATGGTAGTTTTAAGAGTTGCAGAACTGGCTTTTATTAATGTTTAAAAGCCCAGAATAAATATGTGGCAGATCCTTCCTATTGTCTCAGAATCCTAGTGGCCATAGCCAACTTCAGAGACCTGGACACTTCAATCCCTACATTTAGGCTAAGATCTGAAGCAGTACAGCACACTAGGAATGGTCACAGAGAATTGCCATTAGCTAAGGAACTAACTGTGGGCATGGTGGTCTCCTCTATAAACACTCAATTTACAAGTGCTTCTTCTTCTTCTTCTTCTTCTTCTTCTTCTTCTTCTTCTTCTTCTTCTTCTTCTTCTTCTTCTTCTTCTCCTCCTCCTCCTCCTCCTCCTCCTCCTCCTCCTCCTCCTCCTCTTCCTCCTCCTCCTCCTCTTTTCTTCTCTTTCTTCTTTTTGTTTTTCCACACAGGGTTTTTCTGTGTAGCTTTGGAGCCTATCCTGGCACTCGCTCTGGAGACCAGGCTAGCCTCGAACTCATAGAGATCCGCCTGCCTCTGCCTCCCGAGTGCTAGGATTAAAGGTGTGCGCCACCAACACTTGGCCACAAGTGCTTCTTGTGGGAGTGTGGAAAATGACAGTAGAACATGGTAAACTTATGTGAGACTTCTTACTCCATCCATTGTGCAAAGTGCTCAATCTTACTGGGACAGATCCTTTGGCATTTGGTCTATGACCATTAATGTGGTCTGTGTTAAAACCTCCATTCATATGAATTTCCACAAGCAGTTAGTTTTTATGAGGGAGGGACAGCGGTCCATATTTTCTTTCATGTTCTGAGGTTCTTAACTGTTCTGTTGCTTACCACAGACTTTGCAATGACCTTGATAGTCCACAAAACATTGTTAGTCTACTACGCCAACTGTATCAATATTAGAAAGGCTTAGTAGCCACCTGTAGGAAAGAGCTGGTCCTGCCCCTTACCAGTTGGAGCACATGGGAGAGTGAGCCCTGTACCTTGCCTGGGCAGCATATTAGAGCTGACTCTGTTGTAAGCCCCAGGTGAGCTGGCCTTGAGGATGTGAGAACAGAAGAGCTGGCCCCATCCCTCCCTCATATGCCACATGGTGGCATGGGTGAGGGAAAGATGCCTCTCCCTGCCACCTGAGGCAGGTGGGAGAGGCGGCCTCAGGAGCATGGGAACAGGAGAGCTGGCCCTGGCCTTCACCAACTGTAGCACTTGGAAAAGCAACACCTCATCTGGGCAAAAACAGTAGAGCTGGCCCTGTTGGTGTGAATGCAAGTGTGAGCTAGACCCAAGGGCGTGAGAGCCGGAGAACTGGCACCACTTCTTGCTGCCTGCTGCATTGGGTGAGCTAACCAGGGCAGTGCTGGAGAGCTCATCCAGATTGTGATGACAAGGGAAAGTCGGTGGGCTGATCAAGCCACCTACTATCCAGGCTCAGAACCACGGTTATGAGTTAGCCCACCCCAACATCCACCTCATCTATGAACTGCTGGAGCATGTAAGGCTGGACCTGCAGATCTAAAGCTGCAGGATTTCCAACACTAGGCAACAATAGGATATCTAAGAGTCCTGGTGAGGGCCCAGTATCAGTAATGTACCAGAATCCAGAGGCCTTGAACCAGATCTTACAAGTAAAGATGTACTGACTGAAGGGTATTCTGTGTGACTCACTGGTACACACTACAGCTTCCATACAGAGATTTATTTGTTTTTGTTTTTTATTTCTTAGTTTTTCCTTTAAATTTTAGTTTTCTTTTGGGGGGGGGAGGAGGAAGGTTGCAAAGGCACAGGGCAAATATTAAGGGGTGGGAAGATGAATGGGACCAGGACGCATGATGTGAAATCCACAAAGAATCAACAAAAAGTGTTTTTTTTTTTTTTTTTTTTTTTTTTAGACTTAGTAAACAGAAAGTGTCTGGATGCCTCAGGAAATCAAATGCATGCCATGAAAATTCAGAGGCTGCGACACTGGGGAGTTTAAATAGAGCCAATGGCCTGAGGCTTCCTGAACTCTCTCCTCCGAAGGACAGATATGGTGAATTGCACCCACCACTAACTGGAACACAGCAGCAGGACCCAACATACTTTGGAGGGGCATCTGCTCTGAGAATTCTCTTATCCAAAGGTTCTTTCAAAGTCTTAAGCCTAAGCAAAAGAGATCTCTGTAGCAGGCCAAGGTTGTGGTTTAAGCTATAGGCTGTTAAGGCCATATAACTTAGCGTAAGTGATCCAGTCTGATGTGTTACTGGCAGACAAGAATGCTGGGTGATACCTCTGGCAATATCAGGAACAGTTCCAGAATGCAGAGCCCTAAGATGTTAGGTCAAGGCCTTTCATAATAGGAAACTGCTGCTTTAAAACAGCTCCTGGTGAGCTGGTGGACAAATAAGGATCCAACACCCTCTTCCAAATAGCTTGTGATGACATCAGAGCTGGCCCAAATCAACAGTGTCAGACAGGGTGAAATTAAAGATTGGCACAGCAATCTATTATATGATAGTCAATTTGGAATCATGCCTGAGTAAGAGTACAGGACATTGGTAAATTATATTAATTCATGATCTAGACTACCATGCTACCCTGTATATTGATACTTTAACTATAATTGGCAGTGGGCTAGCCATTCTCTATAACAAATTGACAGACAATAAAAACTTGGGTGTCAGCTTCATGTTACTGTGAGCAGAAAACAAACCACTACTGTACTGTATACACTGAAGCAATTTCCTAAGGAGATGGGTGTAAGAATGCACTTCCAGGAGACAGAGTGTGGTGGTTTGAATACAAAGGCCCCCATTGTAGGTCCACAGGGAGTAGCAGTATTAGGAGGTGTGGCCTTGCTAGCATATGTGTGGCTTTATTGGAGGAAAGGCATCACTAGGGGGGTGGGCTTTATTGGAGGAAAGGCATCACTAGTGGGGTGGGCTTTGAGGTCTCAGAAGCTCAAACCAGGACTAGTGGCTCCCAGTCTTCCTTCTGGCTCCCTGCTGATCCAGATATAGAACTCTCAGCTCCTTCAGCATCACATCTGCCTGCCTGCCTGTTGTCATGTTTCCTGCCATGATGATAAAGAACTAAATCTCTGAAACTGTAAGCCAGCCCCAATTAAATGTTTTCCTTTATAAGACTTGTTGTGATGTTATCTCTTCACAGGAATAAAACCCTAAGACAGAGTGATAAGGTGTACACTCAGCTGTTCATCCTATACGTTGGGGGTGGGCAGAGGCACAAGAGCAGGTTTTTACAGGCTTCTGAGCAGTAGCAAACACTTTAGCTAATTGGTCAAGAGCTTGAGGAGCCATACTGAAAATCTAGAAATAGGAAACTGTGAAAGAGACACAGAGATGGATACATGTGAGTGGTTACAAAATGAGAGGACCTTTGTTTTGTGTTAATCAGGGCCACAGATAGGAGGACTCTGTAACAGAATAATCTGGCTTATGGATCCTAGCCCAGATGCAATGACCCATGATGCTAAAAACTGGACATACAGCCCCATTCCAAACAGGAACATTAGCTCAAGGTTTGTCTGTGCTGTAGCATTGTCATAAGCACCTTAATTTTTAAGTTTGAATAATGTTCTATTGTGTGTATATATCATTTATTTAATCCTTTCTATTCATTACAGTGTAGCAACTGGAAGGTATTGAATTATGTACTCTCTCCCCTTCATGCTGATAACTTGGTGTGTTCACTGACTGGTTTTCATTCATTGACCCTACTTTGCACTCTAGGAGTGATTCCCACATAGTTACTGCACGTAATCCTTTTAATATTCGACTGAACCGACTTTGTTAGTATCTTGTTGCTGAATGGCTACAGATCATATTTATAAAATATTGGCTTATCTTCTTTCCTTGTACCATCTTTAGCTTTGGAATCACGGTGATTGTGGCTTCAGAATGAATTAGGGAGTATTCCCTTCCTCTCTCTTTCAGTTTTTCTTTCTTTCTGGAGAGTTTGAGAAGGACCTGTGATAATTCTTGAAACACTGAGCATAATTTATCAGTGGAACTGTCTTGTTCTGGGCTTCTGGCTTAATCTTCTTACTGGTTATAGGCATACCAGCTCTTCTCACTGCTGCTTGGGTTGGTATGTCTCTAAGCAGCTGTCACTTGTCTAGCTGGTGCAACACGTTGGTGTAGTTTCTCATAGAATCACTTTAACAATGTGTTTGCTTTTCTTTTTTGAGACAGGGTTTCTCTGTGTAGCTTTGGAGCTTATCCTGACACTCTCTCTGGAGACCAGGCTGGCTTCGAACTCAGAGATCCACCTGCCTCTGCCTCCCGAGTGCCGGGATTAAAGACGTGCGCCACCAATGCCCGGCTATGTGTTTGCTTTTCTATAACTGGCAGTAATGTTGGCATAGAAACAGTTTCTCAGAACATTATCGGTCTTTTATTTAACTTATTTTTGGCTAAGAACCACCACTTTCTTCTATCTCCAGATTTTTCTTTACTTTCATCACTGGTACCAGCAGTTGGCTTTACTTTATGGACCTTGTCATAGTGAAGTAATATTCTATATTTTACAAGATGGCAGAGATAGATCAGTTATATAAAAAGGCAGATAGCACAGGATAGTTACCAATTGAGAGTGGTTAAATCACTAGCTTCTGTATTTCAGCTACTTCAAATTATTCATGTGTGCCTAGGAATATTATTAAATTACTTAGCGTGGTTCCAAGAGGTCATTTATCAAAAGACGTGTTTGGAATGTTAAGTCTAAAGCTGCCAAAACATTATTTTCATTCAAAATAATCCTGATGCTTAAAACTAATTCTCATTGATGTATTATTTTGTCACGAATAAAGCATATAATTCATTATGCTTAATTCCAAAATGACAGAGTATACCAATATTCAGAATATAATCCCCGACACACCTTTTAACTTTTAAAAGAACTGAGCTCTGTACATATGAACATCACAAAAAGAACTGAACAGCCGGGTGTTGGTGGCACACACCTTTAATCCTGGCACTCGGGAGGCAGAGGCAGGTGAGTTTGAGGCCAGCCTGGTCTCCAGAGCGAGTGCCAGGATAGGCTCCAAAGCTACACAAAGAAACCCTGTCTCGAAAGAACTGAACAGTCACATAGTTAAAAATACATTTTTAATCACCTCTTCTACCAAAAGAATACTTCCATAAAAATACAGTTCAGCACTGTTCACCCTAGAGCCTTCCTTAGTAACAAATGCAATGGCCACTTTTGACTTTGTCAAAAGAAAAAGGCGAGTTTATAGTTGGTAGCAATATAGAGGTGAGATGTACCATTAAAAAAAAAAAAAAAGCACGGCAGGGGGTGGGGTGGGGAGGAAGGCAGGGGATGACTCAGAGGTTGAGAACACTGCTGCTCTTCAAGAGGTCCGAAGTTCAATTCCCAGCAACCACATGGTGACTTACAACCATCTGTAGTGAGATCTGGTGCCCTCTTCTGGCCTGCAGGCATACATGCAGGCAGAACACTATACATAATAAATAAATCTTAAAAAACAAAGTATGTACCCCTTTACATATAATACAGATGAGTAAGGCTCTTTAGTAATACACACACACACACACACACACACACACACACACACACACACACAGTATTTTACTTGAAGAAGCATACAACAATCACAGACATAGAACAAAACAATTTCCAACATGAAAATTCAACTACCATTAATATTAAATTCTTAATACAAGATATCCAAAATCAAAACACACAATGCAATGATCATACTATCTACTTAAGAGCATGGTTTTATTTCACTCATCTGACCTTTATTACTTCATACATTCATCTGTCAGCTTTTTCTGATCACTGACTACACATCAGGTCATGTGGCTTGGTTACTGAACATAAAGGTAAATAGTGTAATACAGATCCCAGCAACAGGACAGGTATCAAATAATACAAATGGATTACATTTAGTAAAAACAAAAAGCAGGGAGCTATTGGCAGAATACCATTTTTAATGTGTTTTTCTAGAGAGATAATTTTGAGAATGCCATATTCCAACCCAGTGGCTTTCTATTCTGGCAACTTAAAAAAAAAAAAATCATTTGGACAGACAAAAAGAAAGCAAACCTCACTCCCCAAAGGCAGGCCCATGTCATCCATCCCCACTCTACCCACACCCCAGTATTTACTGAGGACAGAAACTGGTTTATTCCAAGGACATAGGCTCTGGACCTAAGAACAGTTTTATGTTAAAAGAGTACCCATACAGTATTGATACTGAGTTCCAGCTTACCAGAGGCTGCACATTTGAAGCCCATGGGGCACCTCTGACTTGTTTAGTTTTTGTTTAAAGGGGAAAAAACAAACAAACAAAACAAAACAGAAAACCAACCTTACCCAATATTAAACATTTGGGAAGTGTCCCACAGAAGCTTCAACTCTAATGAGTCTTGCACATCCAAATGGGCTGGTGCACAGACTGCTTGCATGTTCTTTTGGGAGAGACTTGGTGCTCTTCTTATGACTAATCCTGCTGCTACCTCCTTTCTTTGCACAGATCATGGCCTGGCTCTTTACTACTCACTCACAGACTACCACTATTTTGAGAATGGTATTCCTCTCATTCTTAACCAAGAACCACCACAAAAAGAGGCTGTGAGAAGACACCATGACCCAGGCAACTTTCATAAAAGAAGCATTTAACTAGTGCTTGCTTACAGTTATAGAGGGTTAGTCCATCATCATCATGACGAGCAACATGGTGGTAAGCAGACAGGCATGGTGCTGAGAGGTAGCTGAGAGCTTTTCAACCTGACCAGCAGGTGTGTGTGTGCGTGCGTGCATGCCTGTGTGTGTGTGTGTGTGTGTGTGTGTGTGTGTGTGTGTTACTGGACCTGGTGTGCCCAGTGACATACCTCCTTTAACAAGGCCATACCTTAATTTAAGCCTTTCAAACTGTTCATCAGCTGGGGATTAAGAATGAAATATACGGGGACTAGAGAGATGGCTCAGCGGTTAAGAGCACTGACTGCTCTTTCAGAGATCCTGAGCTCATTTCCCAGCAACCACACAGTGTCTCATAACCATCTTGAATGAGATCTGGTGCCCTCTGCTGGCATGCAGGCAGAAGGCTGTATACATAATAAATACAGAATGAAATATATGAGCCTATGGGAGTATTCTCATTTAAACCATCACATAGGGTATCTGTAGCCAATACTGGTCAGTATTGCAATGAATGCCTTTTCCCCTCCCAAACTCAACACTCATTGTGCTATCTGTACAATTAAAGTTCTTTTCTTTAACGTGGCAGCAGGGCTTACCTTCAGATCAAGGCTGCTAAGGCTTACAACATCATCATCTTTCTCTCTTCGCTTTCTTTTCTATAAGGAAAAAAATAAGAGATTTGATTCATACATACAACTAAATGTTACTGCATTAAACAAAAATTCCATGCAACTAGAAAAAAAAAAATCACTCCAAGGAGCTGGAGCAGTTAAGAATGCTCATTGGACACAGGAGTTCTGGTTCTAGCACTTACACCAGCAGCTCACAATCACCTGTAATTTCAGTTGGATGGATGGACACACACACACACACACACACACACACACACACATATCCAATGCCCTTTTCTGACCCCTGTGGGCATCTGTGTGTATACACACATACAAATAAAATAAAATAAAATTATTTTGATTAGGGAGATTTAAAAAATTAATGCTGGAATATACATTGCCTAAACAGTACCCTCTGACTAAATAAAAAATGCTCCTGCTGAAGTGACTCTACACCACAACAAACATTACTTACGTGGCATTTTCAGACTAGAACTCATGTAATCTATGAGCCATCTGTGCTGTTACAGGAAAAGGAAAATATTTTATATAGAAACGCATCAAGTTTTATGTTGTTTGCTTTTTTAAAGGAACTTACTGCTCATCAAGGGGTGAAAGGAGTCTTTTTTTGAGGGGGGGTCCTTTTTTCATAGCCCAAACTCAATATGTTGCCTGAAGCAGGATTTGTCAAATGGAAGAGGAACAGCTATGTCCTGGAGTGATCTGGGTAATCATTCAGCTCTGTTTGGTGCCAGTGGTAGCATATTGTGTACATATCTATCATTTACAGTTCTTAGTCAATTATGAATAAACACCATTAAGCATTTTATCATTCCACATCTCAAAATAACACATTCCTTGTGACTCAGACTACCTCTTACAAATGCCTAAAACTAGCCGTCTAAGGCTCTCTTCAGTTCTAGGTCTCATGAGAATAAAAGGCTTGGAGTCCGAATAGAATTGAGCAGAGTAGTTAAAAGAGAAAAGAAAACATCTGGATAGATTCAGGGGAGATAAGAGCTAGAAAGAAGAGAAAGCAAGCCACCATGAAAATGAGAGGAAGTCTGTGAAGTTAGAAAAGCTATCTAAGTCCCCTGCCCCCTCACCCCAAAAGGGGAAAGAAACAAACATAATTAATTTAAGTGGAAAAACCTCTCAAGTTCAAATCCTATAAAAATCATTCCCTGGGAGCTGGAGAGATGGCTCAGCTGATAAGAGCACTTGTGACTCTTAGAAGGGACCCCAGTTTGATTCCCAGCACCCACATGACATTTTACAACCATCAGTAAGTAACTCCAGTTCCAAGGGATCCAATACCCTTTTCTGACCTCCATGGGCACCAAGCAGGAATATGGTGCATATACGTATATGCAAACAAAACACACTTAAAAATGAATATATACAATTTAAAAATTAAAACCAATCCCTCCGCCATTAAAATTACTTCAGGGAGGATAAAGGAGCAGAATACCACACTATTAGGGAATGAAGGCACACCAGAAAGAAATGTTCAAGCAGACAAAACTGGAACACATCATTCCCAACTGAGCTTAAAAAGCACTGAGAAAATGATATAAGAAATGAAGGAACATTATATATCAGAACTAGGAAAAAAACCTCCAAAACCAAAGTGCCAGCTTTTAAGAAATCTTCACTGATTCAAAGGTAATGTTAAAAAAAATACAGGAAGGTATGAATGACATGATCAGGACTTTTAGATGCCAGCTAACCCCAAGCCCTAAATATTTCTACCTGTTTGGGAACCTGTATATTAACAGGCAAACAACAGGAACAAGCTCTAGGAGAATACATGTGAAGTTGCTGACCCGGGTCAGAAGAGGCTATAGATGGACAGGCCTACATGGGGGAGGGAGGGGCGACTATGAAGCAAAGGAAGAATGTGAAGGGAAGAGCACTCGTGACCATTCGCGCTGCAAACACAGGGGTGCCCGCAGGAACAGAGAAAGCTAACAGGATTTGAGACTGTGTACTGTTGCTCCTTTCAAATACCTTCAGGCTTTATTTATTTCCATCTACCTAGACATTACTTTTGTTAATATGCAGCATGCGGTCATACAATCAGCTGCCTCCTTCCACCCTAACACTGTTTGCCAGGAACCCCATTCACTTATCATACAAGCAGATAGAGTTAAGTTCTCAAACGTGTGTGGGTGGTGTGGTGTGGATATGAAGTGTTCTCTGCAAACTACTCATGAATTGAAGGCTTGGTCCTGACATAAGCATTGTTCAAAGCTGGGGGTGGGATTGGTGGTGTGGGGGTGGGTGGGGGGGGATGGACGACTTCTGGGGAAACGACTGCATAGGAGGCTCTTACCTTCATCAATGATTAATCCAGAGATAGAAAAAAAAAAAAAAAAAAAGACAACTAGGAGTATAGAACTATAGGAGGAGGAGGAGCCTGGTTGGAGAAAATGGGTCGCTGGGAGTAGGCCCTGGAAAGACAGACCATGTCTGGTCCCCTCCTGTCTCTTTCTGTTTCCTGCACACCACGAGATGAGGAGATTTGCTCTTAAAGGCTTCTCTGCTCAACATGGCCCAGAAACAAGGGAGTTGCCAACCACTAGCTGAAACCTTGGAATCTGCCAAAATAATGTTTTCCTCCTTTCGGGTATTTATTACAGTGAAGAAAAAGTGATGAACACAGTGGATCATTTCCTGGATTCTTGGCTTTGTATCTTCGTCTACTTACCAAATGTATGTCTGTGTCATACTGTGACTTAACTAATAGCAGTTACATGCAACCTAATCTGTACACTTATGTTCTGGGAACTGTAGAATCAGGGTTAGTTAAACCCTAGTCAGATCTCTTTTAAAACTAGGCAAGATATGGAGTAATTCAAAGGAAACTGATTTTTTTAATGATACTTTTCCCGCATGAAGATAGTCTATTCTCAATCAGGTCTTCTATGTTCTTCAATGCTTTCCAGATGTCCTCATAAATGTTATACACATATTTTCATGGACTTCTATTAAATTTGATCCTACTTCCTCAATAAAAATATTTCAAAAAAGTGTGCAAATTGTGCTAATCATGAAACTTTCTATGATCATTGGATAAATTGTAATTCAAGAAAGGCAACGTGTGAGAGAAAGACACCAGGTTACAGGGTTCAAGCAGAGGGGTTTTTAATTAGGGAAAGGGATCATAAAACGGGGAAAGGGGAGAGGGCACACCAGCCTCCAGGGACAGGAGCAGCAGGAGAGAGGAGAGAGGAAAGAGGGGGATGGAGAGGGAGGGAGGGAAGGAAGGAGAGAGAGAGACAGAGAAAAAAGAACAGAGAAAAAGAAAAAGACAGAAGGATGGGAGGTGGGCAGGGCCCTTTTAAAAGGGAACATAGTGAATATGCACAGATGGTACTCTTAGTGGCTACACCTGTCAGAACCCCAAAGACAGGCCAGTACAGGTGCCTGAATACTAATATAAATGATGAATGTAATGAATAAAAAAGTATAGGAAGGCTCAGCAGAAATAAGTATAAGATACAGAATAGAATGCAGATTAATCACGTCTTGTTGACTCCATCTTAACACCCAAACATACCAGTAACACTTAGAAAACCAGAAAGTGAATCTTTTTTTCCATTTTCCTTAAATAAGCATAAAAATCATGATTTATTTGGATATGTATTATGATGTGGTAAGTTTTAAGTATAAAAAGAACCAATTTTCTTCCTCATATCATAGAAAATCAAATGCCTCTGTAAAGTCTTGTCCTAGGTCTGGAGAGATGGCTCAGAGGTTAAGAGCACTGGTTGCTCTTCCAGGACACAAGTTCTTTCCCAGCACCTACACGACACATGTAACAACCACATGTAACTCCAGTCCCAGGGAATACTGGCTTCAACAGACAATGTATGCACATGGTACATAGACATACATACATGCAGGCAAAACCCCATACACATAAAATAAAAATAAATCTTAAAATAAAAATCCTTGCGGCAAGGCAGTTTCTGTCTTGAGGAAACCAACAGCAGATAACCATTCTCTCCTCTCCTCTCTCTCTCTCTCTCTGTGTGTGTGTGTGTGTGTGTGTGTGTGTGTGTACATATATATGTACATGTAACCTAAGTCAAGCATTTATACATTTTTAAACCTAGTATAAAAAAGTTGTCAAAGATTGTACATAAAATAATGCCTTGCCTTATACCACTCAAAGGAACAGAAAGGTTCATCGTTAAAGGTGAATTCATACCAGTGCTTTGAAAATGTATTTACCTGAAATAAAACTTTCAGCTTTTGGAAATAAAGGACTATATCAGGTTGCCAAATAGGCTTTAGAAGCTCTGCTTCATGAGATACTCAGTAGCACAACTGAGTTGTACAGCAGAATGAAAGACAACCCAAGAATGGATCCCAATGTTTTGAAAGCCCAGGTATCTACTCACCAAAGTGAAGTCCCAGTGAGGGCCAGGCGTTAAAAATGTGAAGGAGCTGCCTCTCCGAAGGGAGCACCTACTGACAGAAGAGTCAGGTAAATAGAGTAAGTTCAATACAGTAAGGTGCTCGGCAGATAAAAAGCCATTATGTTTGCAGTCTCAAAATTAGTTAAAATAGTGATCCAATATCAACAGCCGGATAGAGCAACGTCCTTCTGGAAAATACACAAGCATAACAGGGCAAATGTCATCCCCAGAATCTTTATACTGAAAAGAGACTATATAAAATTAGCGGAGAGACTACTATTACAAAACAACTCTCCAAACCAAACAGAGTTCATCTTGGGAGTATATACACAACTCAACAATACAAAATCTATTAATGTACAACAACAGCTTTAATAATTATTTTTATTAATAATAATAATAAACAGCAACCAAACTCATAACTACATTTAGTACAATTCAAAACTTATGCATTATATTCTTAAGTAAATAAAGAAGTAATACAATAAGACCAAAGTCATGCTACTTACATTAATGCAAATCTCTTTTGAGATTAATTAAAGAGAGTCCTATTACAGAATCTGCCTTCACCTTTCTAAAACACAGGCCTGTACATATACAAATAGAAATGTCTATATTTAAGAATATGAAAAAAAAATCACAAAACACAGCACAGGTGATACCCAATATACTGTCCATCACTTAAGATGTACAGAATGTGGAACAAAGATTTTTCTCTCTTCAGTGGATAAATACAGCCAAACGAGGAGAACAGAATCAGTCCCGAGCTTGTGGAAGCAAGGGAATTAAGTTGTCATCACCTGCCCTTTGGCAGAGGCTCAAAGAGGCAAGTGGAGTGTGACCTTTATAATGGGACAAAATGGGGAAGGGCTCAAGTATAACCTGGACAGCACTGTCATGTGGAGGCTATTGGTAGGTTAACCAGAGGAGGAGTACATGGAGTGGTAACCTATTGTGACTGGAGAGAAGGTATGCATTTGTCCTTTCCTGGTTGATTCTAAGATGTAAGCAGTGGGCTGAAGAGATGGCACACTGGTTAAGAGCACTTGCTGCTCTTGTAGAGGACCTGGGTTCCCAGTACCTAAATGATGACTCACAACCCTGTAACTCTTGGGATCTGATGCCCTCTTTTGGCCTTCATAGGCACTAAACACACACACAGTGCATATATACACATACAAGAAAATACTCACAAATTTTATTTTAAAAAATCTTAACAATTTAAGACATAAGCAGGACAAAAATTTAAAGTAGACAAGTTACTTATAAAGTTTTAGCTATTTTAGACCAATTGTTATACAAGTTATTATTTGGCTTCTTGGCCAGGTCATGGTCCATTTTAAAACCTGACTCTTACCTTGACCCTCATGCAAAACCTTTCTTTACCATACATTATTACCATAACATTACAGATGGCAAAAATTTCAAGCTGAAATCAAATACAAGGGTTCCTATACTTTTCTAAGGTGAATATAAGACAGAAGTTTGTATTTCAGCAAGGACAATAAATAACATGACTATCAGAAAGGCCTCACCAAAGAACAGTAAATCTGGCTGTTAAGATAGCACCTGTCACTAAAGCTGCATTTTGTTTGATATCCAGGACCCACAAGATGAAAGAAACACACACATGCCTATACCCTACATACACAAAACAAACCAGTCAGTCCTGTTTTATCAGAATATGCTGTTTCCTTGGAGTCATCCACCAACTCTGGCTCCTATAATCTCTCTGTCTCTTCTGCACAGAATCCCATGGGAGGGGCTTAATTAACATCTTATTCAGGGCTGAGTGCTCCAAAGTGCCTTACTCTCTGTACACTGTCAACTTGACTGGCTCATCTGGAAAAAGGAACCTCAAGTGAGAAATTGCCTTGATCAGATTGTCCTGTATCGAGCATGGCAGTGGTGGCGCTTGCCTTTAATCCCAGCACTCAGGAGGCAGACAAAGGCGGATCTCTGTGAGTTCGAGGCCAGTCTGGTCTACTAGAGCTAGTTACAGGACAGCCGCTAAAGCCACAGAGAAACCCTGGCTTGAAAAAAAAAAAAAAAAAAAAAAAAAGGGAAAAAAAAGATTGGCCTGTAGCAAGTCTGTGGAAGCATTTTCTTGATTAATAATCGATGTGGGAAGGGCTGGAGAGATGGCTCAGTGGTTAAGAGCACTGACTGTTCTTCCAGAGGTCCTGAGTTCAATTCCCAGCAACCACATGGTGGTTCACAACCATCTGGTGCCCTCTGCTGGTATGCAGGCAGAAGACTGTATACAAAATAAATAAATAAAATTAAAAAAAAAAGACAAAAAAAAAAAAAAAAAAAAAAAAACCCAAAAAAAAGATGTTGGAGGGCCCAGTTCACTGTGGGTAGTGACACTGCTGGGCAAGTGGTCCTAGATGGTATAAGAATGGCAGCTGAACACAAGCCTGGAGTACAAGCCAAGGCATGTTCCTCCATGGTCTTTGTATCAGTTCTTGCCTCCAGGTTCCTGCCTTGAGTTTCTGCCCCAATAGCCCTGGATGATGGACAACAAGCTGTAAACTGGAAAAAAACAAAACAAAACAAAACAAAACAAAACCCAAAAAAACCCTTTCTTCTCCAAGATGCTTTTGGTCATGCTGTTTATCACAGTAATAGAAGCAAACTAGGAAATGTAGATAGAGAATTGTAAAACCAAGGCTATAATTAATTATGTAATCCCGACTATTAACTAACCATAGAATTTGATGTCTGACAGTTGGAAACAAAAACTAGCTCTTGAGAATCTTAAAAAAAACAAAAACAGAAACCCTAATGGATAAAACATTCAGTCTGATGGTAAGGTTCTTTTAAGCACTATCGACGGTCAGTTTACAGTAGTAACTCCCTCCCCCATTCTAGTAACAAGTTTCTATTTACTTTAAACATCATGGAAAAAAAATAAACTGAAAAACTAATCTGTGCCCAGAAAACATGTGTGATGGTACCAACTTGCAAAATTTTTTAGAAAGGCATAGTCTTTTATTTTTTCTTTTTAATAAGAATTAGACTCAAAATGTAATCACTATCTTAAAGTCTTGTGAGAAAAAATTCAGTTTCATGAAGCATTAAAATCATATGTGTTTTTTCTAGAAAAAACATTGGACAACTCATTTCCAAAGGGGCAAAGACTGGAATGAAGTTATGCAGAGCACCAGTAACGCTATCCAAATATACATAATAACCAAAGTAATTAAAGCATTTAAGGCTTAAGATAATTAAAGCATTTAAGGCCTAAGATAAACTAACTCATTAAGGTGTCAGTTTGGTTCACTACGATGTGTCCTCTTTAACTCCAGGGTGACTTTCACTGGGCCTCCAACTTTCTTCTTTACCTATGATGTACTACTGAGCACAGTAAAGTTCCATTACACTACATTAGTTTTAGGAGAAATGAAGCATAAATGAGTGTTTTGCCTGTCTGTGTATGTAAGTGCATCACATGTATGCAGTGCCTATGGAGGTCAGAATAGAGTATCAGATCCCCTGGAACAGGAGTTAGTGTTGTGAGCTGTCATACCAGAGTGGGAATCAAAACCTGATCTTCTGCAAGAGCAATAAGTATTCTTTAATAGCTGAATCATTTCTAGTGCTCCACACCCGTACTGGTACAGTGTGTTTTATCCTTTGTTGTCCTTGGCAGCCTTACTCCTTTTTCTCCTAAGCCTTGCCTTCTCTTTGCTTATCTCCCTCAGCATGTCTGCTTATTCTTGCATAAGTTTCTTCCCAAGTTGTGTACCTTTGATTATTCATGACATTTCTTAAACGTACATTGTGTACTCATTCTCCAACCAGTACTAACCATCAGATTAAAATGCGAATCATTTTCCATCTAGGTTGCTAAAGATTGTTTTTGTTTTTAAATCTGGTGTAAAAACTGGGCTTGGGGGGACCATAAATCTGAAATATTTTGTATATAATCTCTTTTTAAGGAAACAGGTTTCTATAAGATTTAGAGTGCCATGACCCCCAAATGTTATTATTATTTTTTTTTAACAAAAGACAGGAGTTTAAAAAATATACACATGATTGTGTCACTGGTTTGTTTAAAGTCTTCCAGCATTTCCCCTTATTGATCATGACACACTGGACCTTTTACAGTGAATCATTTGCCTGAATATAATTTCTCATTACTTCCTCTTTTAGATTCTGCAGCTAATTGAGTATGTACACCTAGCATTCACTATGCCTATTTGCTTCAGGGCCTTTTTATATGAGTGAAGTTATTAATCTATCTATCTGTTTACTTACTAATCTGTTTAGTGTGGCAAGATTTCATCTAAGATGACCCTGAATCTGTGATCTTCCTACCTCTATTTCCAGGGTGCTGGGATTACAGGCATGGGTGAGCATGCCCAATACTATGAGGTGCTATAGGTCAAACCCAGGGCCTTATGTATGCCAGCTCTGCTTACTGGGCTATATCTCCAGTTATTCATTCATTATGCATCCCAAACCAACAATCCTCCTGGACTCAGGGATTACAACAGGGAGTTATTTCCTGTCTTCTCTAGTCAGGATGGAGTACTCCTTTTTATTTGCATCTATGCCATTCTGTATCACTAGAAGCTCTCACCAAACACTATTTAACTTGCTTATTCATTCCTACTAGATTACTTTTTATCTCTATATACTTGGTATGTGGCATTCATTTATTTTCTGAATAAGTCACACCACATTTTTTTTCTTTTTTTCAACTCACTGCAAATTATTCTCAGCTCAACATTCAAAGTAAGACGGGGTTAAAGTCTGATAAATTCTTATTTGAAAAGGCTGAAAGTAGCTAGGTGGTATGCATCTGTAACCCCAGCACTCCTATTGTAGATACAGGGGGATCAGCAGTTCAAGGTTATCCTTGGCAACATATTGAATCCCAGGTCAGTCTGGTGAGACTTGACCTCAAAACAAGTAAATGACCAAAAGGCTGAAAAATGTGTAAACAAATTTAATACACTCAACAAATTTAACATTTAGAAATATATTGGGTAAACATATATCTAACATCCTCTAACATAGTGTTGAGCACAGACACCTGTATGCAAAGCCACTAGCAACATATACCACAATACAAGAGTATGTGTGTCTATACCATTTCCTCTAATTTCCTAATTCAATAAACTAAATGTGAAATTCTTTCAAAAAATTTTACATGTATGTATGTATGTATGTATGTATGTATGTATGTATGTATGTATGTGTGAAGATCAGAGAACAACCTGGAAGTGGGCTCTCTCTTTCCATTGTGTGGGTCCCGAAGATCAAACTCGTGTCAGCCTTGTCAGCACATGCCTTTACCTGCCGAGCCCTCTCACTGGCCTGCATCTGAAGTCCTTACAATGAATGTCCACCAGGTACTACACTACAAGATCACCTGTCACTTCATTCCCATTATTCCCCACTTGCTTTACTTCACCTTCCTCACCTGTCTTGAATTCCCTGAAGATACCCAGTAGGATTCTTCTTCCCAGAGAAGCACTTGCTGCACCTCTACGCTTAGAAAAGTTTCTTCCAAATTCCCACAGCTCCATCCCTTCCTTCTCTCCAACTGCATTATCATCAAGAGACTTTCCCTGTGATCTCTTAAAAATAGTAATGATCTCTATGCCCCTCACCAGGCTTTCATTTACTTCATGAGGCCCACCTTCCCCAAGAGAATTTCAGCTTCTAAGAGCAAGAGCTCCAGCTGTTTTTGTTCACTAGAACCCCCATTATCTACAAGTGTCTGATGTTTGGGTAGGTGCAATAGTATTACTGAATGAGGGTAGAACTGTTCCATCCATCTTTTGGAATCCCCCCTTTTCTCTTAACTAGTCTTTCCCGGTTCTCCTATTTCTCACTCTCAAGGATGACTTCCTTTTGCACATTGACTTCTTAAACGCAGGACGAGAGGAAGTTTCAGAAGGCAAGAACTTAGGTGAATATTACCTTAAACTTCAAATTAACAAAACTCAGCACCAAAAGAAAGAATCGGAGCTCTTTACAGTTACTTAATACATTGGATTTACCCATGCCTTGTTAAAGAAAGGTATCTGCTTATTCCTCAAAACTGCATGACTGGACTATAATATATAAAAGATTAGTTTAAAATCATATCAAGTGATCTGGGTGTGGTGGCACACATTGTAATCCTAGCACGGGGGAGACCAAGGAAGAAAGACCAGTTTTAGGCAGAAAGGCTTGGTGCCTGCTCAGGTGACAATTCCTCTCCTCACCACAGCTTCTATGAGGTAGTGAGCCTGCTAGTTTCAGTAGAGAACAGTTCTGGTCAGAAGTACGGTGTGAGTTTCTGGCCACCCTCTCTACACAGTAAGTTCTGGAATGACCAAGTTACATAGTGAGAACCTGTCTCAGAAACAAAACCAATGACAAACAACCTAGAATCATGTCAACTGGGGCAGGGACTTCTGAAAAGATGGAGCAGATACGGGATTATTACTTTTATAGATAAAAACTGACAGACAAGATTTATGCAGAGTTCTTTGCAAAGGTCCATGCTAAGCACTGAAGTTCACAATGCCTTAAGTGAAGTAAACATTATCACATACTGCCCTGCGCAGAACTCAAAGTAATAGGACCCGTAGCTTCAGCAGAATTCAGCATTATGATGGGAACCACTATATACAGCACTTTAAAACAATTTTTCATATGTCACATGCCAAAAGAATTACAGGGCAGTACCGACAAATGTCATTCCAATTTCCTATTTGATAATAACATTGTGATCTCCACGGCATCTCTTCCAGACACAGATTTCTGATATCAATCTGGTGTCCACCTTTTCCAGATGTACAGAAATGAAGACAACAACACAGAATATGAAATGTTCTAATAATCGAAAAGCCATAGAGTGTCTACTGGCCTACTCTGGTCTGGAAAAAAGAAATCATTTCAACAGCCGCTTTTAGGCTTAAAGGGCTGGTGCCTGCTCAGGTGACAATTAATCCCCATCACCACAGGTTCCATGACAGTCTTGGTCTAAGCTCCTGCACCCCACAGCTAGACGTGCAGAAAAGTATGGTTCCCCAGGAAAGGGTTAAAGGAGATTGTCAACAAGTCCAATGGGTCCGCCCCTTCTCAGCAGGGCCGAGCAAGTCGCTGTTTGGGACCTCAGCTTAAAGCTGGCCCTCGCTGCCTCCGGCCTGGCCAGCACACTTTCCTCCCGTGGGTTCCCGCATTTCTGCCCGGCCTTGCCCTACCTCCCCTGCTGCATTCCCGGCCCGCGGTGAGCGCCCGGCTCTCCCGTCCGCCCTCTCCCCGAGTCTCGGGATTCCATTCCTGGTGCTCCCCATCCACCCACTTCCCGGGTCTCCAGGATCCACGCCTGGCTCTCCCCAGCCACCTCCTGCCACTCTCACCTCCCGTCCGCCGCTGGCCCGGGGGTGTCGGCCGGAGGCCCTGCGGCTCGGTCCTCGCTGAGCACGGAGGCCCTGCGGCTTCTCCTCCGCGGCCGGGGCTGCTTCTGAGCCGCCGGCTCTGGCTCCATGTCCGGGGGTAGGGGGAGGAGCGGTGGCCCAGTGCCCGGGAGACCGACCGTGGCGGGCACGGTGCCCGCCAGCTTCTGTGAGGCACTAAGTTGCCTTCTAGCAGAGAGCTGCCACCGCCATCATCCGGGGATTTGAAAATGGCGGCGGCCCGGCAGACAGCCAATCAGAGAACGGGTAGCGGTTGCTAGGATATGTGGAGTCCCGCCCTAGTCCAGAGGCCCTCAGGGCACACTTCTGGAAGCTTGAGGGGAAAACCGGAGAGTAGCAGGTGAAAATTAGGGGCTTGGGGGTTTATTCTAACTCCTTTCGGGAAGCTCTCAAAGGCAGTCTCTATTCACTAGAACTTTTGCGGCAGGCCAGGAAAATGGATAGGAAGCTGTTTACCATTTTATATTTCTTAGTTTTAGATACGTTGAAAGTGATGACCCCAAAGCTTCTGGACATATAAACACTAGATTATTCGTGTGGTATATATGTTCAATTGCCAAAAACAACACCTGTGTTCTCAGCGATGTCTCCAGATCGCCAGTGAAATCTAGTTATGTCCTCCTGTCTCCCAGTGCTTGCAAGACTGCAAATGCATGAAACAAAGGACATTCCCGTGTTAATTATGAAGATTGGTAAATGAAAACGTTCTTTGATTTTAAGCATTGCTAAATCTTAAAGGTAGTGTCTCTCTCTCTCTCTCTCTGGGAGGTTATCCTAAAAAGTGACACCATATTTACAGGAAGATGTTAATGACTTTGTACATAATAGAAAAATTAAAGGCAATCCAAAATGAATGTGAGATGTCTAAATATAGCTCATTGACTGGAAGGACTATCGTTAGCCTAAAAAGAAATAGTCTTCCCTAGGGAAGAACACACCGATTGATTATCCAATACCAAGTGGCCAGCCCTGAAAACGTATACAAGTAACATCATACAGACTGAGCGGGTTGTATTTATGTATTTAGGAACATATATGTATGTAACAACAATTAGCAAAAAGAGGCCATGAATTTGAAAGAGAGCAAGAAGGTGTATAAGGGTTAGGAGGGAGGAAAGGAAAGGCGGAGGGGGTGGTGGTGGTGTGATTATTGGTAGTATTCAGGCATCTATACTGGTCTGTCCTTGGGGTTCTGACAGGATACACCTTCAGCTGCAGTCACTAAGAACACTACCTGTGCACATTCATTATGTTCCCTTTTAAAAGGGCCCTACCTCCCTCCCATTTTTCTCTTTCTCTCTCTCTCCCTCTCTGTTCCCCTTTTTCTCTCCCTCTCTCCCCCTCTTTCCTCTGTCCTCTCTCCTGCTGCTCCTGTCTCTGGAGGCTGGTCTCCCCCCTCTCCTTTCCCCTTTTTATGATCCCTCCCCCCCCCAAAAAAAAACGCTCTGTTTGAACCCTGTTGCATGGTGTCTTTCTCTCCAATGTCACTTTTCTTAAATTACAATAATTAAGAATATTTGTTGTACAGGAGATTGCTTCCTGAACATAACACCAGTAGCACAGACACTGAGATCAACAATTAATAAATGGGACCTCCTGAAAGTGATAAGCTTCTGTAAAGCAAAGGACACAGTCAGCAAGACAAAACAGCAGCCCACAGACTGGGAAAAGATATTCACCAACCCCACATCTGATAGAGGGCTGATCTCCAAAATATACAAAGAACTCAAGAAACTAGTCTCTAAAACACCAAACAATCCAATTAAAAAGTGGGGGTCAGAACTAAATAGATAATTCTCAATAGAGGAATCTAAAATGGCTGAAAGACACATAAGAAAGTGTTCAACATCCTTAGCCATCAGGGAAATGCAAATCAAAACAACTCTGAGATACCTGACAGAATGCCTAAAATCAAAAACACCAATGACAGTTTATGCTGTAGAGGATGTGGAGAAAGGGGAACACTTCTCCACTGCTGGTGGGAGTGCCAACTTGTACATACAGCCACTTTGGAAATCAGTATGGCGACTCCTCAAGAAAATGGGAATGAGTCTACCACAAGATCCAGCAATTCCACTCCTAGGCATATACCCAAAAGAAGCACATTCATACAACAAAGACATCTGTTCAACGATGTTCACAGCAGCACTATTTGTAATAGCCAGAAACTGGAAGCAGCCTAGATGCACCTCAACTGAAGAATGGATAGAGAAATTGTGGTACATTTACACAATGGAGTACTACTCAGCAGAAAAAAACAATGGAATCTTGAAATTTGCAGGAAATTGATGGAACTCGAAGAAACCATTCTGAGCAAGGTAACCCAGTTACAAAAAGACAAACATGATATGTACTCACTCATAGAGTAAGGGATTACCAGCTTGCAATCCACACTGCCAGAGAAACTAGTAAACAAGGAGGACCCTAAAAGAGAGAAACTTGGTCCCCTGGAGAAGGGGAAAGGGTCACCATCCCCTGAGCAAATTGAGAACATAGGAAGAGGGGGGAGGGAGCTACAAGAATGAGAAGGGAAGAAAAGGAAGAATGCAGAGGTCATGAGGGAGCAAAAAGGTTGAGTCAGGTGTAGATTAGAAGAAAGGATGTGATAGGTAGGGTTTTAGTTGGAGGGTGTAGGGGAGGAAGGAAGGGAGAAGGGAACTGGGATTGTCATGTAATTCAATCTTGTTTGTAATTCAAACAAAAAAATAAAAAAGAATATTTGTTGATCTTGTAGAAGATATAAGTTTGGATCTCAGTACCCACATTGGACAGCTCACAGCTGCCTGTAACTCCAGTTCCAGCTTAATCTAATGCCTTCTTACCTACATAGGCACCCACACACATAAGGTACATGGCCACACACACCCACACAGAATGGCCACTGAAATCCCATTTATTGAAACCTACATAAGAAAGGAATGGAGCCAGGTGTTGGTGGCGCACGCCTTTAATCCCAGCACTCGGGAGGCAGAGGCAGGTGGATCTCTGTGAGTTCGAGACCAGCCTGGTCTACAAGAGCTAGTTCCAGGACAGCCTCCAAAGCCACAGAGAAACCCTGTCTTGAAAAACAAAAAAAAAAAACAAAACAAAAAAAAAAAAAAAAAAAAAAAAGAAAAGAAAGGAATGGAAAAGGATGGCAATTATAATAGTAGGCTTTTACTTTTTCTTTTTCATTCTTTCAAAACCTAAGCATAGCTAGCAAGCATGTACAAACCAGTACTGTATGGATACATAATTTCTTTCAAGGTCTTGTTTTGTGTGGTTGTTGGGGCTGTGAGATCTGCCATGAGTAGATGGCTTGTGGGCTGGAACTCTAGACCAGGAGCTGGTACAGACACTGATGCTGTCACCCACAGCAGAAATGTCTTTTTTTTTTTTTTTTCACTTGAAAGCCCCAATTTTAGCCTGTGGCCTTGCAACTAATTGCAAAAGGAAAGCACACTTGGAGGATTGTAGTGATTTGTATGAGAAATGCTCCCCTAAAGCCTTATAAGTTTGAAATTGCTTCCCAAAGAAAATCAATATAAAAAAACTACTGTATTAACAAAATAATAGCAAACGTCTAGAAAATCTCCTCATGTCTAGGAGAACTGTTGGATGAGGCGCCTGTGTGGGAAGTGATGGTAAAAGGTGCATCTGAACAAGTGTGATGTGGACAGCTTTAAACTCAGTACTTACAGGCCAAGGTAGGATGACTGTGAACTTGAGTTTCACATGGTCTACGTAGTAAGATCCTGTCTCAATAAAAGAGAGAAGAAAACAAAGCAAAACAATTTTTTGTTTTCCTTAAGTTTTTAAGACTGATTTATGTCCATACCACACTGAATACGTCTAGTTTTGTCTGTATTTAAAATGGTTTGAACCTTATTCGAGGAGAAGATACTTGTGAAATACATATGAAACAGAAAGAGCTGATTTGGGGCTGAATAGATGGCTCAGGGGTTAAGAGCTTCTGCTGCTCTTGCAGAGGACCAAAGTTTGGTTCCCAACACGTTTCAGGCTGATTTACTATTGCAGCAAGTGGTACTCATTTGCTTTAATTTTCCCCATTAATGCTGACTTAATTCTTAATATCAGAGGAAAAATTTTGGAAGATACTTGTGAGGGCTGGGAAGATTATAAGGAAAGTGCTTGCTTACTGCACAAGAATGAGAGCCCTAGTTGCAGCCTCCTGGAACTAGTTACCCCAGTGTGGTGGTTTGAATAACAATGGCCCTCACAGGCTCTTGGATTTGAATACTTGGTCACCAGGCAATGGCTCTATTTGAAAGAATTAGGAGGTATGGCCAGAGGTATGGCTGTGTTGGAGGAAGTATGTCACTGAAGTTTCAAAAAGCCCATTCCAAGCCCAGAGTTTCTCTCTTCCTGCTGCCCATGGATCTGGATCTAGAACGCTTGGCTACTTCTCTAGCACCATGTTTGTCTGTGTACCACCATTTTTCCCACCATGATAATGGACTGATCCTATGAAACTGTAAGCAAGCCCCAGTTAAATGCTTTCTTTTACTGTAAGACCCCCGGAAGCTCAGGCCTCTAGGATCTCAGCCCAGGACCGCAGTCACCCCAATCACCAAGCGGAGTCGAAAGCTTGATGTATGAGGCTTTATTATAGTTGTTTAATGAGCTAACCCCATGTTAGTTCGGGTCTTTCATCCACCCGCCATGGAAGATGACTAGAAAAGACAGCTCGAAGCTGTCTGCACAGAGATCTTATAGGGCAGCGTAAGGGGCGTGTCTAGGGGTACACACAGGCTCAGGATTTGTGTGCCTCCAGGCTTGGAGGGCTTGCCCTGTGTTGATTGCTCAACTGGTTGTTATGGCCCATAGGCCCTCCCAGGGTGGCTGCTATGCTCTGCTTGTCATTGCTGTGCATAAAGCATACCCAGAGCCGTAAAGCATAGCATCACCAGCTAACTTCTGATTGGTTCCTTGCCACGAAGCAGGCACCTAACCTCCTAGTGACCAAGGCAAGGTCAGACAAGCAGGTGTTCGGCTGTTATGGCTGCCGAAATGGGGAGCTGGTCCCATCATTACAAGACTTGCCTTGGCCATGGTGTCCCTTCCCTGCAATAGAACACTGACTAAGACAACCAGTGATGTAAAAGTGGAGGCAAGTGGCTCTCTAGGGCTCACTAGCCAACCAGTTTAGTTTAATCAGCCAAAGCCAGACCAGTGAGAGCCCCTGTAACAAAACCAAGGTGGATGGTTCCTGAAAGACCAATACCCGAGGCTGCCCTCTGACCTCTACACATGTGCACATACACATGAATGTGCACCCACACCCACACAAACACAGTAATTTATTATACTCAACATACATACAGTTTAGAAACAATTGAGGGTAAGCTGTCACCAGTTTAGGAGACTAAACTGTAGTTGGCACAAACTTTAGCACAGCTAGTTCAGGCCCAATATGGCTCCGTTGCCATCAGAGAACTGAAAAATGAAAAATTGGGTGTGTTACTTTAAGTGAAGAATGTTTTCAGCCCTCAGGTGGAGTCATTTCCGGGCCCAGTGATAAGGCTGAGCTAGAAATGACTGCTCCTCAATCATTCATTACCTCAGGGCTGTAGGGGCACCTTCAGATCAGCATGGTAAGTGGGTACAGTATGCAATTACTGGTGTTGATTTGGGATGGTGGCAGATTTTGTAGATTGTGTTTAGGAACTTTCCTCCACCCTAATTCCTTTATAAATCACAAATGTGTGGCAGGATAAAGGGCCCAGCATTTTCTTTATCCTCTCTTTAGTTCTGTGTGAGAAGCAATATAGTTACTTCTAGTAGTTCTGGGACTACCTTTTAAGAACCACTTCCCCTTCATTTTTTCCGCCCATGTGGAAATCACAGTAGTTTTCTGTATCTTAGAATTTTGAATTCTTCAAAGGAAGCAATCTTTCAAACGGCTTTTTCTTCTTTGTCTTGCCCCAGTGGACTTTCTCTCCAGCATTAGGGTTGTTTAAGTTGTATTTAGCCTAAGAACCATGGCTTCCAACATGAAAGATACTTGTAGTAGAAAGTTCTGTGTCTTGACTGGATCAATGCTAGCATTCTGAGTGTGAGGTCATCTTGCAAATGAGTAAAGGGTATGGAAGGTCTTTTGCTTATTCTTAGAATTGCATCTGAACCTACAGCTATCTTCATATTAAAAGCTTAATTGAAAATTATCCTTTCTCAGTAACTCAAATCAGTTTTGGAATGACATTTATTAGTGTGCTGGGACTTACTGATGTTGACATTTAGTGGATAGTTTACAATCTTAGACTATTTAACACTACCACTAATATTCTAAGAGAGAGCTTTGAAAGATAGCAGAGGCTAAGAAAAGAATAAGGTCAATCAAGTCCTCTGTGCCATCAGATGTGGCTATTTGGTAAAGCTGGATGCTTCTACAGCCAAGAACAGGGCTTGTCAGGCCAACTTATGCTGTGTTGAGAAAGAATGGTACTACTTACTGTGTTGTCTGACTACATGAAGGGCAGCAATTTATTTCTGTTGGTGATTGTTTTTTTTACTGTGACTTACTGTCAGAGAATATGCCTCTCCATAGAGTTCCTGGTGTGGCAACTGACAGCTGGAGAAGCGAGTTACTGGGAGCTGTCTGCATGTGAATTTTGTAGATTAAGCGGTTCTTTCAGGTACAATGAACAACCCTCCTTTCGAAACTGATCTTAAACATAGAGGCCAAAGGTTTGGTTTGGTTAATATATTTACAGCTATTAAAGTCCAAGAGGAGGGGAGAGGAATGAAATTGTTCTTTGCAGATAAGGATTTATGAAGCTTGTTCATAATGGATGTACTGTTTTGATTGTCACATGCCAATAGATGTAGGGCTATTAGTTTGTTCTAAGTGATGTTGAAGTTAAGTTCACAGCCATTGCCACCAGAAATTGAGAGTTGCACAAAGAAACAAAGCATTGAACCTGAAATTCTCATGAAGTGGAGAAGTCTACGGTTTTGCCACGTGAATCAAGACAAAGGACAAGTTTTTGATGCTGCTGAGTATGGTGGAGTCCATCTGAGTCCATCTCAGATCAGATTGTTGGGGTGTGGCAGGTCAGAGCTCTTGACCTCATCCTCTGGCTTCCCACTCACACAGGCCTGGCCAGGAATTGAGAGGTTTGAGGTCTGTAGTTCAGCTCAGACTTTGAGACAGTCGTTTGTGGTTGCCCCTCAGCTTACAAGGCCAAGCAGCTTGAAGGGTTTGAGGAAATAAAAGGCAGTGCAGGGCAGGGCAGATTTGATCCAGGACTACTGACAATCAAAATGCAGCAGCTTAACAGCAGATATTGCTGTAGATATCTAGGATTTAACTGTTTTCTTTCTCTCTGTTAAGAAGTAGTTAATATGGTGTGCTGGTAGTTTTGTGTGTCAACTTGACACAAGCTAGGAGCCTCAAGAAGGAGCCTAAGGAAATGCCTTCTTGAGATCCAGCTGTAAGGCATTTTCTCATTTAGTAATCAATGGGGGAGGGCCCAGCCCATGGTGGGTGGAGCCATACCTGGGCTAGTGGTCTCGAGTTCTGTAAGAAGGGAGGTTGAGCAAGCCATGAGAAGCAAGTAGCTCTCCTCCATGGCCTCTGGATCAATTCCTGCCTCCAGGATTCTGTCCTGTTTGAGTTCCTTTTCTGACTTCTACAGTGATGAAAAGCAATGTGGAAGTGTAAGCCTAATAAACCCTTTCCTCTGCAACTTGCTTTTTGGTCATGATGTTTTGTTGCAGCAATAGAAACCCTAACCAAGGCATATGGTCTGTCTCAACTACTTGAAGAGTGTTTTACTTAAAGAAACATAATGAATGCTGATGAGGGCAGATGAAAAGAGTAACCTTTACATAAGAAAAAAGCCCAATTATTCAGAAATAACTAGAGTTTATGTAATCATGAATTTCTTTTCTTTTTTTTCAGTGTGTGTGTGTGTGTGTGTGTGTGTGTGTGTGTGTGTGTGGTGGTTTTGAATGTGTGTGTTGACACGTGTATGGTGGGCTACGTGCATATGGAGGCCCAAGGTTGATGTTGGGAATCATCCTCAGTTGTTATTCCATTTTATTCACCGAGTCAGGTTCTCTCAATCAAACCTAGAGTTCAGAGATAAAGCTACCCTTGCTCGAAGAAGCCTTGTTTTATGGATCTTCTATTTGAAGTTCTGAACTTCCACACATACAGACACACAAAATAATAAAACAAAAAGTATTTGTTAAAAGTATTTGACAAAATAGTCTTTATAGAATTATGCATATGATAGGGTTTTCTTTAAATTACTACATTTGCTTTATTTATTGTATGTGGAGGGGTCAGGGCATTCGTGTCAGGTCAGACAGAAACTTGAAATGCTTCTAATTCTCTCTTTTGACCATGCAGATCCGGAGATCAAACTCTGTTCTTCAGGCTTGGCGACAAGCACCTTAACCCATTCAGCCACCTCTTTGACCTCCAATTTTCATGAACAATGACTTGCTTGTTTTGAAAAATATGAGAAAATTTCTAATAGTTTTAACCTTAGAATACTCTTCCTTGTGGAGAGCACATGTGAAAAACAAAATTTCAAGGCATGAAGAGACGACATCTTTAGTTTGCCTGCAATGAGTTTTACTATTTGACTAAGCTGGTCAATTTAAAATTTATTCTTTTCTAATTACTTGTTTTCTGGGTAAGTTAGCCTGATGTAAACAACCATTTATAACACCCACATTTTACCCTTAATTATAGTTATGTGTAGGTTATATAAGACTATACATATAGAGTTGTAACTCAATTCTTCATCCAGCACACAGTCGTGGGCTCTTTTATTTCTAGGGTAGAAAAACTTTTTAAAGATATTTTTATCTTGTTTATTATGATAGTGTGTATGCATGCATGTGTGTGTATGATGTGAATACATGAGGATGTGCATGCCACCAACCATGTGTGGAGGTCAAAGTGTAGCTTTGATCCAACTCAGGTCATCTGGCTTTCAAGACAAATGGTTTTCCTCACTGGGCTGACTCACCAGCATGAAAGAATTTAAGCACCATTTTAGTTCTTGATTCAGTTTTCCATGAAACATGGCTGCTCCTTGGAATTTGGTTTTCATGGAACACTTTTGTGGAGATGGTTATCTTCTTCCATTTGTACATGTGTTCGAGGGATTATATTCCGAGTGTCAGGTTTATGTGACTGGTAACTGCTTTTACCTGCTGAGATACTTAGCTGGCCCCCCTGTAGAATACTTTAGATTAGTATTTCTCAACCTGTGGGTTGTGACCCCTTTGAACGACCCTTTCACGGAAGTCGCCAAAGACCACTAGGAAACACAGATATTTATGTTATGATTCATAACAGTAGCAAAATTACAGTTATGAAGTAACAACAAATAACTTTTATGTTGGGGGGGGTCACTATAACATGAGGAATTGTATTAAATGGTCACAGCATTGGGAGGGTTTAGAACCACTGCTTTAGGTTACAATCAACTTCCCTTGTGATTCCTAAGCTAGTTTGGTCCTTGTCATTTATAATCAGTAGTGCTTGTGTTATCTAAGCTCCTACTCTATTCTAACTCACTATGGCTTATTCCAGAGGGAGTGTCTCTCCATTCACATTGGTCAAGCTGGTGTCCAGATTGGGGATGCTTGCTGGGAACTATATTGCCTGGAACATGGAATCCAGCCAGATGGCTTCATTCTGGACAGTCAACAGGATCATTTGGAAAATGCTAAGATGGAACATAGGAATGCATCTTTAGATACTTTCTTTCATGAGACAACAGCCGGAAAGCATGTGCCCAGAGCACTTTTCATGGACCTAGAACCAACTGTTATAGGTAATTTATAACTTGCCAGTGCCTTAACCAAGCCCCAACTCAGACAAACCAGGCAGGTGTGATTAAGAGTGTGTGCTCATCTATATGATCAGGATCATGTAGACCTTTCCTAACCTCAGACTGTACCATGATGAACATACCCAAATGGAAGTTAGCCGTTCCTGTGGAATGAACTAAATAGAACTCCTAATTTATCCATCCACATACTTCAGCAGAACATTAAATCCTTTTCCTGGGTCTGAGAGCAAAGCTAGAGGTGATTGCAAAGAACCTGAAAACTTGTCATTATCTTCTATAAAATATAGAGTATTTGAAAATTATTCCACAGAAACCATATAAGTCTTAAAATTATGGGGGAAGCTAATGCTGTTTAAAAACTTTACATTTATTTGTTCTCTCTCCTTTGTCTTCTCTCTTACTTTCAGTTTCTCCTTCTAACATCCCTTCCTCATCCCTTTTCTTTTCCTCCCTCCCTCTCAGTCTCTGTCTTCTGTCTCTATCTCTGTCTCTCTCTCTCACATACTCACAAACACACACACACACACACACACACACACACGGGCCATAATGGCGCTTGTGTAGAGGTCAGAAGTCAACTTGAAACAGTAGTCTCTCTCCTTCCACCATGCAGATTCCAGGGATCCAGGCTTTGTAACAAGTTTTTACCCACTTTGCCATCTTGATAGCCCAAATGCTATTTTATAATTAACAGTGACAGACTTCTAAATATCCTGCCCTACAACTTCTAAAATGCAGCTAGAGAAATATTGGAGATAGAAAGGAGGCACTCTTTTAAGAGAGCAGCTAGAGAGGAGGGTAGGTTCAGATCTGTTGTGTAGTAGTCATCTATTCCTACACAACAAACTCCCTTCAAAGGCAATGGTGGAAGGCAGTAGCAACCATTATTTTGTTCATGAATTTGTAATCTGTGTTGGCTTCAGAAGATACAAGTTCTCACTGTTCCACATGATTCCAGATTCAAAGATGCAGGTGGGAGCCAGGGGACTCACGTGGATAGTGGTTCACTCACCTACATGTCAAGTTGGTGTTTTGAGTCCTGAGCCATGGGTGCTGCTGGGGCTTTGAGCCCTCTTCATATGGGCTGTTTTGAGATGCTTTGACCTCATCATAGTACGATGGTCAGGTGCTAAGACCAAGTATCCCATGGTTACAAGGCAGATGTTCATGGCATTTGTTCTCAAGCCCTGTAAGTTACACAATGCCATTTCATCTGTTCTCAATGAGTCAAGATAGTTATGAAGACACAAGTGAAGGGGTATGAATCCCACTACACCTTTTAATGTGAAATAGGAAATGTTTTGTGACCACCTTTGGAAAACAGTCTACTCTACTAGAAAAATGCCATCTGTCTATACTAGATTAGAGTTGATGTCCTTATTAGAATAGAGCTAGAATACATAACAAATTGATGGGACAAAGTGAATTGATGTCAAGAAATGTTAATATAGTGAAAATGTTAAAGGTTTTATTTAAATGGATAGGGTAAAAAAGGGCAATGCAAGAGATTCTTACATACAGGCTAAGTACTGCTCTGCAAGGTGTTATGAACAAATAAAAACTAAGCAACTATTGGGGATGTAGCTAAGTTGTTACAGTGCTTGCCTAACATGCAGGAATCCTGCAATCAGTTCCTAAGCTCAACATTAAAGCAGATATAGCAGTGTACATCTGTAATTCTAGCTCCCAGGAAGTGGAGGCAGGGGGATGAAAAGTTCAAGGTCTTTTGGAACACATAGTACCTTGCCTAACAACACCAGCAAGATTTCTTTGTTTTACTAGACTAAGAAAAGCCATTTCTGCAGGATAAATTCCATTCCTTTGCCATAACCTGGGAGAAGGATAGGGACCTATCAGGGTCAGAAAGGGGTCAGCAGTTAAAGTGAATGCAAGCACTGACTACACCTCCCTTTCTGCAGATGGGATCCGTGTGGGGAAGTACCACTCACTCTTCCACCCAGAACAGCTTGTGAATGGAAAGGAGGATGCTGCAAACAACTATGCACGAGGTCGATACTCTGTGGGCTCAGAGGCCATCGAGCTTGTGCTAGAAAGGATCCAAAAGCTGGCAAGTAGTTCCTCTCCAGTTACAGATGGGTCATGTTGGATACCTGTGATATTGTGGTAGCATTCACCAGCCTTACTTGTTGCCACCTTCCTTCGTTAACCCTCTTATCCTGGGCCTCATGGGGATGCTTGGGGGGAGGGTGTCCTGATGTTGGCTTTGGTTACACTGTTACATGGGAAGCCTTTACAATTGCCAGGTGACTCCCCTTTACCCTTGTTTCTACTATTGCAGTGTGTGTGTGTGTGTGTGTGTGTGTGTGTGTGTGTGTGTGTGTGTTAGCAGAGACTTTCAAAGCTCTCTAAAATGTATTATATTCCAATAGTCACTACTACTTGTGAAGATGACAAGGGCAAAACTTTTGTGAAGGATACTTACTGCTCTATCTAATAGTTCTGTAAGGGTTTGAACCTGCAGATCATTTGTTAAGTAAGTGGCTTGGTGTAATCACCAGTAACACAGTGCCTTTCATATCGTCCTGGATGTAGTGTGTAGCTTAAGAGGTCCTTTGTCTACTGTGGAGGGGATTTCATTTTATTTTTCTCATTTTCTCTTCTTTATTATTGATGAAACCTTCAGATCATAAATTCATGGAAGATAGCTAATGGCTTCTATATGTTAAGCCTCCCTTATCTGAATGATTGGGACTAAAACTACTTGGATGGGTATTTTCTCCAGGTTTTGGAATATTTGCATTTATATGTATTTGTACATATATGTATACACAATTTCATTCATATATATGTATACACACACACACAACACACACACACACATATATATATATATATAATATATATATATATATATGAATTTTAGAGGATCCAACAAATCTAATGTAAAATTCCTTTAAATTTCAAATAACCCTTATAGTCATAGGCTTCAGGCAATTTTATGCAGAACTTTTAGTGTGTCTGTGTGTTGACTACTACCCATTGCTATGAGCTCTGATATGGAATTTCCATTAGTAGCATCATGTAAGTACTCCAAAAAAACAAAACAAAACAAAACAAAAAACAAAAAAAGAGGATTTGGAGTAATTTTGAAGTTTGGAATTAGAGCTTCTCAAGCAGTAGTGAAGCTCTAAAGCCTTCCCCATTTCCAGAAGGATCATTCAGGTACATTTCAAAGTAGCTATGTTTGTTGTGTAGTTGACAATGGCAAAAGAGGCCATTCCGAATCATTTTAAAGTGTGTATTCCTGTGTGTATTTGTGTACACAGGTGCATGTGGGGATCAGGGGACCACTTGCCCATTGTTCCTCAGATTCTATTCACTTTGTTGTTTGAGACAGGGTCTCATATGATCTTGTCCTGGCCAACCTGGATTAGATTTAGTCGTCAAGCCCTAGTGATCTGTCTGCCTCTACCTCTTCAGTGCTGGGGTGATAACTATATGACACCATGACCATCTTTCCTTTTTTTTTTCAATGTAACTTCTGAGGATCAAACTCAGACCTGCATGCTTATAAGGCAAGCACTTTATTGATGGAGCCCTTTCTCAGCCTCCTTTCTGAATCTTTTGTTCTTGGGAACCTATATTCTACTCTTACTGTCTAGTTCACTAGCTCTGGATATATCTAGTGGAATTTTCACATTGTATGTTCTTTCTTCAGGCAGAACAATGCAGTGGACTTCAGGGATTTTTGATTTACCGAAGCTTTGGAGGAGGCACAGGGTCGGGCTTTACATCTCTCCTGGTGGAACGACTATCGGAGGAGTATTGCAGGAAGACAAAATTGGAGTTCTCTATCTATCCATCTCCTAGAATCTCCACTGCTATAGTAGAACCTTACAACGCCATCCTCACCACTCATTCTACCATAGAACACTCAGACTGTACCTTCATGGTGGACAATGAGGCTGTCTATGACATCTGTCATCATAAACTTGGCGTTGAACGGCCTTCCTATGCTAGTATAAATAGGTTGTTAGCTCAGGTGTTATCTTCCATTACTGCTTCACTCCGCTTTGAAGGGCCTTTGAATGTGGACTTAATTGAATTCCAGACCAACCTAGTACCTTATCCCAGAATACATTTCCCCATCACAACCCTTGCCCCCATCATCTCTGCAGACAAGGCCTACCAAGAGCAGCTCTCTGTGCCTGACATCACTGCTGCTTGCTTTGAGTACTCCAACCAGTTGGTCAAGTGTGATCCTCGGCTTGGGAAGTACATGGCTTGCTGCCTACTATACAGAGGAGATGTGGTCCCTAAGGATGTGAATACAGCAATTGCAGCCATGAAGTCAAGGACCTCTGTTCAGTTTGTTGATTGGTGTCCAACTGGTTTTAAGGTGGGCATCAATCACCAGCCACCTACAGTGATGCCAGGAGGGGATCTAGCCAGGGTTCAACGGACTGTGTGTATGTTGAGCAATACCACAGCAATTGTGGAAGCCTGGGCTCGCCTGGACCACAAATTTGACCTCATGTATGCCAAGAAGGCATTTCTGCATTGGTACATCACAGAAGGCATGGAACAAGGGGAGTTTGTAGAGGCCAGGGAAGATCTGGCTGCTCTGGAAAAAGATTATGAGGAAGTGGGGCTGAGTTTTTGATGTAAAGATGACCATGCAAATGAACGATGAGTTTAAATGCCATGCTTTGTTTTCAAGCTATCATATGCCTAATGAATAAAAGGAAATCAAAATCAAGTCAGCAAAGATCCCAAATTCTGCATTAAACTAAATACATCAGTATAAACAACACAGTCATATTTTCTTGTATAGAGTAGAATTCAGCTCTGCTAATTGAGAACCGTCAGAGGATTATAGTTATTTGAACTACTAGGTTTCTCCTAGGTAGAGCTACTTTGTTATCAAATTTTATGTCACATTAAAGTCTGACTTTATTCTTTGCCCCTCCACCTTAAAAAACAAAACAAAACACAAAAAGCAAGTATGGAACCTTAGTGTTCCTGCTTTTCTTTTCCTGTATCTAAGGTGGAAAACACAGATTATGAATGCTATTTCTCTATTATCTATGTATCATACATTAATTAAATCACAAATGCTTTCAGAATGTTTCTTTTCCTTTCTCCAAGTGTGGCCTTTAATTCATTAGTTTGCTTTTCAAACAAACAAACAAAGAAACAAACAAGAATACTGTTGGCAGTTTTAGAATTTGGGTACGAGTATGTATTTCCCTCTTCAGTTGACTTGTACAGGATGGAGGTTGTATTTTTTTTGCATGTGTATATGTACATACATGTACATGTATGTGAGTGTGCTTGCTCGATGTTTGCAAGGAGTATGGGTATGTGGGCATGTTCAAGTGGCAGCCAGAAGCTGATTTCATGTTTTTCTCAATTTCTCTTCACTTTATTTGCTAAGGCTGGGTCTCTCCACGAACTGGGAGCTCACTGATTTAGCTAGTCTAGCCCTGTCTTTTCTCTTAGGCACTGGGATTAAAGGTGGGGACAGACAAGGCACATGGCAGGCCCTCTCTGGCTTCCCTTGCCTTGCTGCCTCTGGCACACTCTGGCTTGCGTTTGGCTGGCATTTATCTATTAAAAGATATCCTAACCTCACAGATTTCATATCTTTCTTTAATAGGCAACTGTGCCCACTTGGCATTTCTGTGCATACTGGAGATCTGCTCTGTTCCTCACACTTGTTCATCGATGCCCTTTATCCACTGAACCATCTCTCCAACCCCAGAAGGTTTTATTAGTTCCTTTTACTATTGCTATGAGGACATATTTGACAAAAGCAACTTAAAGGAAGGGTTCGTTTTTGGCTGGTGGTTTAAAGGGATAAAGTCTATCACAGTAGAGAAAACAATTGCAATTCCTGTGTCATGCCTAGAAGGTGGCATTCTGTAGCCCTTCTCCCTATCTTCCTGCTCTTATATTTTTCCTGCTCACTCATCCGAGGTGCTCCCTGTATCTTAAAGGGGATGGTATGAATGTCTTGTTTAGCACTGAGTGTTCCATCAGACTCTTCTTCCACAGTCTTTCCCAAGTGGAGACCCTTCCAGCTGCTCTCTTTCGGTATTTATCTCACAGACACATGATCCGAAATGTGACTTCCACACTCTTATCTCTAAGTTTTATCTCTCTGTTAAGTCTTACACACACTTTACTTTGGAGACACATTCTCCAAGATGCTTTGTGTACACTTAAATGCTTTCTTCCTAAAAATGTACTATTTTCCTGAAGTATGTTTTTCCTTTAGTGATCCCTATGTCTCTTTGTGCCATTATCTTGCCACTGACACAGATTCTAAACAACACTGTTATTTATCACTACTTTCCATGATTCCTTATATTCTATATAGAACCAGCTACTGTTGATTCTGCTTGAGTAATGTTTTCAGTCTACCTCTCCCTGTTTGAGCCATTAAACACCCTCTTAACAGTTTTCCTATCTTCCTAAACCCCCTCCCACTGCTCCATGATTGAGCATTCTGGAGCACAGCTTGTGTGATCTTGCTCTCTCGCCCCAGGAATTAATGACTCACCATTTCTTAGACATATGGTACAAACTTTTGCACATGGCAGGTTGTATCTTTCTCAACTCATACCATCTACATTTCCACTCCTATCTGTCTTAGTGGTCTCATACGTTTTAACCAAGATAGTCTCTACCCATTTTCTAGTATGGCCAGTGATGTAACTTGTACTTTAGAATACAATTCAAAGGTCACTTGTTCCCTGAAACCTAGAAATTCTACTGTCTTGTGTCCTCTTTGAATAAACAGAGCAATCTAGAACCTCCATTCGCTCTGACCCAGGATTTAGGGATAGCAGAGTTATGCTATGGACTTTCTCTCCATTCTAAAATATGGTATTAAGTAATGATGATTCTTCCTTTTGCATATACTATAGGGTGCTTTACAGTTTAGTTACATTCTTTTTCTTTAATGTACCTGTTAGCTTTTTTCTTTAGCCACTGGAGGGCGCCAGTGAAGTACATATTCTCTCTCTCCCTTCCTCCCTCCCTCCCTCCCACCCCCCCTCTCTTTTCCTCTCCCTTTTCTGAGAATCTGGCCATTGAATCTTGCTGTGAAGAGGCCACAGAGTTTTTAGTGTGGTCCAGTTTTAGGAAAATTTTGTTCACATTAAATATTCCCATTCTTGAATTCTTCATATAAATCTATGGATATGTATGTAATTTTACACAACTGCTCTCACTCTCAAGTTCACCATTTGTAGCATTGTGGCAGCACTGGCTTCTTTCCAAATTTACTTCTGCTTATTCACTTAGTCTCTTGACTTTCAGACAGCAGAAGCCTCCCCTTCCATCACAGAAACATCGGGATCTGCCACAGTGCCCTGCACAGTACTGGGAAGGTATGTGGGTTTAGTGAGAGTTCAATGAAGGGATCAGGGCGATGACTCAGTGAGTAAAGGACTTGCCGAGTGTGGTGGTTGGAATGAGAATAGCTCACATGCTCATACGTTTGAATACTTGGTCCCCAGTTAGTAGAACAGGTTGGGAAGGATTAGGAGGTATGGCCTTATTGGGAAAAGTGTATCACTGGGGATAAGCTTTCAGGTTTCAAAACACATTTTGCAATTCTCTTTCTCTCTCTGCCTCCTGGTCCTGTCTCAAGATGTGTGCTCTCAGCTACTGCTCCAGTGCCATGCTTGCCCACTGGCATGCTCCCCACTACGCCCTCTTGCCCTCTGTAACTGTACGCACCAAATAAAGACTTTCTTTTATAAGTTGCCATGGGCATAGTGTCTTATCACAGCAAGAGAAAGTAACTGCAAGCTTAAGGACAAGAGTTTAGATTCCCAGTGTCAATATAAAAATGCTGGGTGGGTATGGTGGCTTTCCTATAATCCCAGAATCTGGCAGGTGGAGATAGGATCCCCAGAGCAAGCTGGATAACTACACTAGCTGAGTCAGTGAGCTCTGGATTCACATAAGAGACCCTGCCTCGGTATATAATGTGTGGAGTTATTCTGGAAGACAACTACATCAACATTTACCTCCACCATGTATACGTTACATGCAGGTACACCCACCAATGCACAGGTGCCCTCTCAATGCCTACATGCTTACACATATGCATGTATACTGCACACATACACATAAAACCCAACAGAGAAATCAGTGGCTCGATGCTCTAGTGGACTGTGGAGGAATTTGGAATGCTACGACGGCAACCCCCTTTTCATCCACAGCCTAATGCCTACTCTGAAACAAATCCCAAATTATGTTGCTTCTGTGGGACCAGCTTACAGAGATGGCTTGAGATGGAACTACAAAAGCTGACTGATTCTTAAGCTTCCCTTTACTCTTTAGCAGACCCTGCTCCTGGGAGGGATGACCAATTGACCCCTCAGCAGCATCCTTCATTAGCAGTTCCTGTTCTAAGATCAGTTTGATCCAGCTCTAAGATCAGAAGAAAAGCAGAGACACGCAGACATTCAAGAAGCCATTGCCTTTAATCCAGATGGGGACAGAGGAGGGGGCATATTTGGTGGCAAGAGGGTGAGCTGTGCCTCTCCTTGTACCTGCCTAGGCATGGGTGGAATGGGGTGGGGGCCCTCAACTGTCTTTCCTTAGACACATGGACAACAAGGAAGGAGCTTGAAGAAGAGGGGCACTGTGTGAAATTAGCCTGTTGCCACAGGAAACAAGAAAGCACATGATACAGGGAGAGATGCTAACCTCCATCGTTTGCACAGGCCGAACAATACTGAACTTAAGTGTATATGTACAGGAGAGAAGGGAAATCAGGTCGGAAGCGAGAGAGGATCAGAGGGGCACAGCAGTCCTTTGGGATTCAAGGGCATGCCCTCAGTTTCCCTTACCCTCTACTCTGGCGCTCTTGTCGAATGTGCTGCCCTCCCACCTGGCCTATGCTTTACTTCTTCCCGATGTGTGCCATCAGCTGAGCGTTGGCAGCTGCCTTGGCTCGCAAATTCTTGGCCTTGTCGATGTTGAAGAGGATGTTCATGATGTTAGTGGGAACATCAAGGGACAGAGTGAACTTGGTGCCCCGGTCGCTTTTGGCCTTGTCCTGGTACAGCTTCCCCTTGTGCTGTGCTTGAGACTGGTATCTGTATCGGGTGCCTCCAGCTCCACTCCCACCTGCAGCGCCTGAGAAAGTTCTTTTTCTCTTGCCATGCTTCTGTTCCTCCTCTTCTCCCAAAGGGTCTTGTGGGGGCAGGTGGTCGAAGCTCTTCTTGCTCAGTGAAGGCACATCCTCCAGCTTGTTGTTCTTGACCTCAGACAGGGCTGTGTTGAGGCAGCTGAAGACTGGCCCAGCGTTGTAGAACTTGTGGGAGAGGCTTGTCCCTGGGGCCCCCAGAAGCAGCAGTAGGAGCAGCAGGAAGTAAGTGGGCATCAGCATTGCTCCCTGTAGTAGAAAAGAAGGGTGTGGAGATAGTTGTGAAAGGGACTTAGGTCTGAGAAGGATGTGGAGTAAGGTCCAACAGATCATTTCTAATATTCTCCTGGAAGGCTTCTCGAAGTTGACCCCCAGACCAGCAGCAGCACCTGGAAATTTGTTACAACTGCAAATGATTCTCAGGTCTCCCTCCCTAGAACCAGTGAATCAAAATAAAGAGACTGACCCTCTGTGTGTTAGCACAGCCTTCTGACACGTATGGGTGTGTACTATGTCCTGGATGTTTGTGAAGCTGAATGCTTGGTCTCCTGATTGAAGTGCTTTTTTTGGGGGGTGGGGTGGGGGAGTTCTGGAAACTCAGAAGGAGGAGAAAGTAGGTCACTGGGGAACAGGGGTGTTCCTAGGAAGCATGTCATGCCCAGTTGTTTCCTGTCTTGCTGTCTGAATTCTCTCCATCCTGATGGAAGCTTCTCTATTCTGCTCTGTCATGATGGGCTGAAACATCTGGGACTGTGAACCCAAATAAACCTTTCTTCCCTTAAGTAGTTCACATCAGGTGTTTTTTCAGAGCAATGCAGAACAGTTCACCCTCTACAATGGTCTCTACAATCTGAGAATTTGCCAGTCTGGTATTTCTATCTTGTTTAGTTCAGCTTTGCCACTGGCCCAAAAAGCGAATAACAAATGTACTAAGTAAGTGTGTGGCCACCCTCTTGGTCTTCAGAATTTGTCATCTGTGCTTGTTGTTCTCTAGAACAATTGGAAAGTGAGCAGAAGCTGCCTCCTGTGTATAAGAGTTGACCCCATTTCCACCCCTTTGCCTGGTCTGTGGATATACATCCTTTTCCATCCAGAAATAAAGATATAGTCTTAATTAATTTCATTATAGCCCTCCATCATTCATAAGAAAAGATGAAGTGGAAATGACTGGGGCTTGCCAATGGTTGGGGTTTATCTAAACACCTCACAGGGTAATCATGGCTGCTGTTCTGCAGCCCTTGACGTGCTGATACCCAGCACGCATGTTCCCAACCTGTCATCAGAACACACTGTCCCTGAGTGCATGCAGTTTCAACAGCTTGTATCTGGGTGTGCTCCTGAACTTGACTTTGGGCTAACTATGAAACTTGGGTAATTATTTTCTAATGCCAGATATTTGAAAATGCAAGAAATATCCTGCAAGTGAATAAACAATACCAGGATCCTGCTGGGCATGCAGCAGTGAGGAAGGCTGGTTCATTAGATACAGTTATGGCATATAGTGGCTTAGCTGCAGTTATGCTGTACAGAGGCTCAGCTGCAGTTACGGTGTGCAATGGCAGGGGACATGTACTCAGAGACCTGAGCTCTAAATCACCTTAATGCCAATATCACCTTGGCCATGCCCTTTTGAAATTAGTAAGTAGGAATGGACCCAAGGCCACTCCAAACTTCCCTAGGCTATAAAAATGAGTCTTACTCTTTAGCTCAGGCTGGTCTGGAACTCACTATGTAGCTCAGACTAGCCCCACATTCTTGCTTCAGACTCCCAAATACTGGGATAATACATAAAAGCCACCCCCCTCCCCAGGTCAGACTGCATTTACCACTGAGTTCAGTTCTCTGAAGAAACCTTTAAGTTCCACACCTATTATTCTCTCTCTCTCCCTCTCCCCCCTCTCGTTTACACACATGCATCTATGTAACACATACAGGTACATTCATCCAATGCATATATACATGTACACACATGCACACATACATGCATGCACATATATACCCCCTGCACTCACTGATGTTTTCTGTAAAAGTTACTCCTTTCCTAGGTGTACATTGTGGCTGCCACTTTTCTTTCCTTTTAAAATAATTATTATTTGCTCCCCCTTTTAGCATCACAAGCATTTAAACATTTTTATAGTATTTCATGACAAAATACATGAACCTTGCTTTAAATAATCCAAATATATACACAGACCAGATATAAGCGTGTCACAGGCTATAGTGACAAGGACACATTTTGGAATTAGACAGAAATTTGCTTAGATTCCATCTGGTCCTTTACCTGAAGGCCTTGGGTAGATTCCTTAAGTCTCTGTGAAATTCAATTTCCTCATTGGACAAATGGATGACAATAACTATCTCACAAAAGTTAAGGGATGAATTAAAACATCAGTGTGTGAAAACGTGTGCTCTAATCACACACTGACTTGGCTGTCTCACTAGGCTGCTTCATCCTGCTCACACATAAGTAATCTCTACATCTTATAAGGCAAAGGTATACAGCCCTTTCAGTCATGCATTTTACACACATGAGCATGCTTGGTATTCTGAGTCAATAATATGATCCTCCAGAGAATTATGGTTGCTGAAATCCAACTCTGGCTTATCGTTTTTTTTTTGTCTGCATAATTCTCTTTCCACCACAGTCAACTCAGGCTTGGTTTGCCTTACACTTAGTTCAAGTAAGTACAATGCTCAGAGTTAGAGGTCTTCAAAAGCCCATTTGATCACACACCATGTCATGTACCCTGGTGCTGAGACTGAGGATTTGCACCTGCAGGTGATGCTGATTGATGCTGTTAGCCATCTCTGTTCTATTGAGTTCAACTCCTCTTTGTGATCATTAGAATTTCTAGAACTGGGTGTGGTGGTGGCACACCGTTGTACAGCACACAAGTGGCTGAAGCTGGAAGCTTGTGAGTTTGAGGCTAGCCTGGACTACCTAAGGAGAGCTTGATTCAAACAGCAACAACAGCAAGCTTGTTGGAGTTCCTGGAGCTGTATTATTGTTCTCTGGGAACAAAGACACACTGTGCTGAATAGCCAGATCTTTGGCTTTTCTATGTACTGAGGACCCAGCTAGCTCTGCACAGAGTTAGTGAACACTTGTTGTCTTGAAGACATCTTAAAACTTGAGGGTAATTTTAAGTGACTTCTTAATCCTGAAAGAATTTAAAAAACTAGGCAGACAGCAGTTCAGAAAGTGTTAATGCTGGTGGGAAATCTGTAGAGAAACCCCCATCCCATCGCTTCTCAGCCTTTTGGCTAAGATCAAGAATAGAGAAACCACCCCAATCCCTTCCTTTGCTCTATTCATTGGTTCCTTGCAGAGACTTTGCATGAGCTAAGTGGCCAAGAATCCCATTTTCACCCATGAAGTCCGATGACTGAGTCTGAGGGTCTTTTTGTCCTGATTTCTTTCTTCTTTTGCTCTTGAAAGCAAGAGGTCCTCCTCCAAGGAGGATGCAGAAGATGAGATGACTTGCACCGGTTTAGAGTTGGCTAGACTCTGACTGAGTGTACACTGATGAGGGGATACCAACACACACACAGCTTTTACAGTGTGAGCAAGCTCCACCTGCTCGCCCTAAAACTGCTCCGCATAGAGGCAGGGGCCAACTTGGATTCTTACACAAGAATCACAAATATTGCTGAAAGCTAAATGTATTTTGTGTTCAAGTCCATCTTGAGACTGACTCTTCCAATACTGGTTGCTCCTTCAGTGTGAAGTATCCCCCGAATTTACAAGCCAGCACCTTTGAATTGGGCCACTTGGAACTCTGTGTTTCTTTGGCATTTCTAGCTTTTCTGTGATGTGTTAGCTTTTTGTAATATAGAGATTCCCCCCCCCCCCCCGCCCGTGGGTCTTTGGGGCTCTCGAGATCCTTGGTAGCTGCTGATAGGGTGTGCAGAGCTTTATATTAAATCATATCCTCAATAAATATTTGTTATATAAACTGACATGCAGATTAGCATTCAGGCATTTAATGAAATTAATTTTCCCTAAGGTAGAACATGTTTACAATTCTCTTTTGGATGTATTTTCGCTGTGCAGATATATGCTATTATGTATTACTGAGGAAAAAAATACTCCATGAGGCACAGGGGGGTTTGTTGTTCTTATTTTGGAACCATGCTCGTGTGTTTACATGAAAAGAGTTCTGCCAACATCACTGTCTAGAGTTTTCCCGGGAAAAACTCTAAAATTTTTTCTTGCTATAGCCTGGCCGCCATGGAGCCCCTGTTGTATAGATTCACCTCTGGATTTGTGTCCTGCTCATTTCAATTACACAAGTAGTTAACTCCGAGTCTCTCTCTCTCTCTCTCTCTCTCTCTCTCTCTCTCTCTCTCTCTCTCTCTCTGTGTGTGTGTGTGTGTGTGTATCAGAGAGAAAGAGAGAGAACAATTTTCTAAAAACATGTTATTTTCCTATTCTTTAAACTCTGTGTTTCCATCAGAGAAGAAAGTCATGGAGAGGAGGCCAAAGATGTCTGAATTTGTGTGGGTCTGTGTAGGTGTGTGTGTGTGTGTGTGTGTGTGTGTGTGTGTGTGTGTGTGTGTATGAGACTGTGGGTGTTTTGGGTGACAAAGAAATGTCAGCCTTGACGCTGATGAAAAGTTGTTATAAAGACAATTTTCCAGAACTATTGTACATTACAGAGAAGCCTGACTCTAGCCCTGTATTATCTAAAATGCAAGGTTTCTTTACCATTCTGGGTATTTTTACCATCAAAGTGTGGTTAGGAGCTGAGAGACAGAGTCACATTTCTCCTCAGGGATTTTCTTGCAATGATTCATTCATGTTTTTCTGAGGTTTATAGAATCAAGGGAAAAATGCTCTTTGTCAGGTGTAGTGGCATATGGCTATAATCTCAGTACTGGGAGGTAGAGACAGGGTGATCAGAGTTCAAAATCATACTTGGCTACATAGGAAGTAGCAGGCAACACAAGACTCTGCTTTGAGAAGTGGAAATAAACAAGTAATTAATCAAAGTAAAGCAAAACTACAAAAAGATGCCTCATGCTCCCTAGGTAAAGCATAGTTCTTGAACACATTTCTCCTGTTAACTTCTTCAGGACCAGTCACCTTCACTGAAGCAACATGAAGTTTCAAGGTGTCCCGTTCCTTCCCATGGAAACACCCAGCCCCAGTTAGTTAGATTTCGGAGGTAAATCTGTACATTTAAAAAATTTTCACATGTCTAAAGCTCTTTGAGGTTATTTTAGCAGTTCTCTCTGGGGCCTTTAAGGAGATACAATCATTTTAGATAACTGTAACAGAATCAGGCTTAAGTATGAAGCAATGAAAGACCTGGCCAGACTCAGGAAAAAGCACAGGACAGAGAAACTGTGGATTCTACAGCTTCCCAAGTGTAGCAATAAAGACAGAGCTCGACCTCTGGGGTCTAGAGTGTCTGCAAATACAGATAAGAAACTCCATGCAGAAAAGAGCCAGCTAAAAACTTTTTATAAATCCACGCTGCAGAACTTAGGAAACACTCAACATTTCAAATATTAGAGGATGAAGCTTTTTGAAACATTTTACCTTTGGGGTAGTTTGTGTGGAACACTCCCCAACCTAGGTCTAGACCTAAGCAAGTCCCCTGAACATGGAAAGTGAGGCTTTACGGATGACAGGCTCTTGTCTTCCCCCAAGGATGGAGGATACAATTGTCATATTATAGACTGGTCATGGGTGTGTCTTAGCTATTCCATTCATAGAAGAGACTCCCCCCTTTACATAGCTGTGTAGAAAAGGATACAGCAAATGGAATTCTCAGGAAACTTGACCAAAAAAGGTAGACATGAAACATACTTCTTTATGCGTCCTCGTTTCCTTGGTCTCACAGGTGATAGTCATTGAGCTGTTGCACCTCAATTCCAAGCCCCTCATATTCCCAGCATTGCAAGATGGAAAGGATTCTGGGCTGGGGGAATTCGTCACCTTTCATGTTGTATCGGCTTAGTCTTTTACACTTTCAGGGTTGTTGTAGTAACCCACCCCCACCCCGCAGCATGTCAGGGAAGGGAAGGAGATGCCACAGGGAACAAGCTGCTCCGAGGCAGTGTAGAATTTGGGACTCCAGGTTCTGAGCACTGGTATCCCCATCTAGTTGTAAACTGTCACCAAAGACTGCTTTTTGTGTTCATAGATGGAATGTATTTAGAAACAAGGTGTGTGTGTGTGTGTGTGTGTGTGTGTGTGTGTGTGTGTGTGTGTGTGTGTGTGTTTGTGTTTGCGTGCTCGAGCGCGCTCATGGTCTGAACAAACTGCGTTGGATCTGCCACCTGTTCAAAGCAGGTCTTTGTATACTAACAAAGGCACAGTCATTTTGTCCCCTGAATAACTTCCCCTTGGTGTCTTTGGTACCAATTTCTGCTGATTTAAAACAAGCCTGGTGGTGGAGGTCAGCACTCCCTTCCCATGAGCTCCTACCGAGGGCCGGTATCAACTCTCTCAGCTGTCTAGCACTCAGCCCTTGAGGAGAGAAAATATATTTACACTTCGTAAGTCAGTCCCTAAAAACAGTCTTACCTGAAAGTGGACTTTTCTCTGGAGTGGAAATACTCAGGGCGAGGGGCACAGCTCCAGGGCCAGCAGGGCTGCTCCAGGCAGGTCCTCTGAACTTCTGACTGCTCGGGGTCGCAGCTTTGTCTTCTCTGGTATTGTTCGTAAGTGGGCTGTGATATTTCCTCTCTATGGAAACCGCTCCACTCCCCTGTGCATATTATATATATATATATATATATATATATATATATATATGTGACAGATCACAGGGTTGATCGTAATCCCAGATGTGGTATCCACTTTAGGGTGAGATTTCATTTAAAATACAACTAGAGCCAGCTGTCCACGTCACAGAGATGACAGGTACTCAGGAGACTGGAACCACTCCTGCCTCTCCCTCCTCTAGTCACCTCCTTCTTCCTCTCCTGTCCTTGCAACTTGCTTCATCAATTAAAACACAAAAGAAGACAAACAACAACAGAACCAGATCACAGGTAAGCAGAGAGGCAGTGTCTTTGGACAGTTTCATTACTGATATTAATTCCAGCTGATTCCAGCTCCTCCTGCCTCTCCCTCCTGCTAACCCTCCCGTTGGAAATCTGGGACCAGAAACTGCTTTGCAAGCACAGAAGGTGGTTTGGAGTTCATCTGTTGCCCTGTGCTTTCCTGAGATCTGACAGCAGTGCTAGCCGGTTGCTCACACAGCTCATTATCATTGTTTGTGTTGCTCAAATACTCCGGTGTCCAGAGTGTTTCAGTAGGAAATCACTTAACATTTTACTAGTTTATGCACCCAGTATTTACTGGATACCTACTGTGTTCCAGGTATTTTTCAGATTCTGGAGAATTCAATGATAAGTAAGCTGTGGTTGGTCTAGAAAAGCATCACACACACACACACACACACACACACACACACACACACACACACACAGAGAGAGAGAGAGAGAGAGAGAGAGACAGAGAGACAGAGAGAGAGACAGAGAGACAGAGAGAGACAGAGAGAGAGACAGAGAGAGAGGGAGAGAGGGAGAGAGAGAGAGAGACAGAGAGACAGAGAGACAGAGACAGAGAGAAAGGGGGGGAGAGAGAGAGGGAGAGAGAACTGGATTACCAGGCAGCAAATGCCACAGTTTAGAACAAATCTGGTTCCATTTTATGTCTAACCCCCTGAGAATCCCAGCCCAGACATCTCTGGGGAAAGGACTGGGAAAGGGCATCCAATTTCATACCTCTCTGGACCTTGTGGTGCTGGTGGGTAAGACCCAGGGTCTCCTTTGTCACTGAGCTACACCCTAGCCCTCAGTTTCCTGTCTCTACAAAAAGGGTTAGAATGGTAGCAGAGACTGAGTTCCTTGGAATCCTTCTCTACTTTTCCCTTTAAATATTTATGGACACCAGGCCTGCTCACTTGAGAGTTCCCTGAACTCAGTGAGAGGAAAGCAGAAAGGTGCACACAGGAGGGTGTGGCCTGGTGTGGACTGAGCTAGGGGAGGGGTCAGCTGGGAAGAAGCCAGCAGCAGGAAGCTAGGAGATGATGGCCCACACTGAGAAGTGCTTTGGAGACATGTTTAAAGAAAAACCTCACTTAATATGTCCTAGGAGATGTGAAGGGGGCAGGGTTCAGACAGGTGACCCTTAGTTCACAGACAAGGAAACTGAGGCCATGAGAAATAGCTTGCTGTTATCACATAGACTCTGTATCACAGAGTCAGGATGAGAACTGGCCTCACACCAGGCACAATGCTGTTTCCATTCCACCTTAGACCTTGCACGGAGTAGATTTTAAAGGAGTCATGTGACTGGTTGGCTCTCCATGGTCCTTTAAAACCAGAGGCCAAGACCCAGATGACTGCTCCTTAATTTAAATTCTTCTAGGTCAGTGGTTCTCAACTTTCCTAATGCTATGGCCCTTTAATACAGCTCCTCATGTTGTTGTGACCCCCAATCATAAAATTATTTTTCTTGCTACTTTGTAACTGTAAGTTTACTATCTGTGTTTTCTGATGGCCTTAGGTGACCCCCCCCCCCCGTGAAAGGGGTTTGAGAACCACTTTACTAGGGGATGAGCTAGGTGATCTTCTTAGATAATTAAGACTCTTCAGTGTCCATAAATATTTAAAGGGAAAAGTAGAGAAGGATTCCAAGGAACTCAGTCTCTGCTACCATTCTAACCCTTTTTGTAGAGACAGGAAACTGAGGGCTAGGGTGTAGCTCAGTGACAAAGGAGACCCTGGGTCTTACCCACCAGCACCACAAGGTCCAGAGAGGTATGAAATTGGATGCCCTTTCCCAGTCCTTTCCCCAGAGATGTCTGGGCTGGGATTCTCAGGGGGTTAGACATAAAATGGAACCAGATTTGTGTTTGATTCATGTCCACTAGTTCTATCACCAATTAGTTAGTATACATTAGTCTAGGAGAAGGTTTCTTTCCCATTTGGGGTATTAGGCAGTTGTGGAACTCATGTAGATGGAGAGTAGGTGGTTGAAACTTGGGCTTAACTCACTTCTCTTTTGAGTATGAGGATGGCAGGGAAGAGGATTTGTGAAGATCAAAGACATGGGCACATGCAGAGCAAGGCTTCTCAACCTTGGTTGTACTGACATTTGGGTCACTTAATCCCTTGATGTGATGGTCTTTATGGAGCCCTGTAGGGTATTCAGCAGCATGTCTGGCCTGTTATCAGTAGTGACAATATCACCTCTCCACACCCCATTTGTATAACCAAAAGAGCCCTGGGAGGCAAGACACTAAACGTTGGCCTCTTATGAATCTGTCCTGCTTTCTCTGGACTTCCCAGGAACCCTCTTCCCTTGAGGCCAGACCTCTGTGGAGACTCAGGCATCCTTTCGTCTGTGGCTGTCTCTGAAACACAGGGCTCCCTTGCTGTAGAGAGCAAGCACAACTGTTTCCATTAGCTGATGGGAGTTGGCTTTCAAATCCACCAGTGACAGAATTCTGTATCTGATGGCACATGGACCTGTTGTCTTTGTTTGGGTTTCTATTGCTGCGAAGAGACACAATGGCCATGGCAAACTCTTATAAAGGAAAATATTTAGTTATAGTTTCAGAGTTTCAGTCTGTTATCACCATGGTGGGGAACATGGTGGAGTACAGGCAGACATGGTGCTGGAGCTGACTGTCTTACATCTTGACTCAGAGGTAAGTCGACTGACAATCACACTGAGGGAAGCTGGAGAAAAAGGGACCTCAAAGCAGCCCCTACAGTGACATACTTCCTCCAAGGCCACATCTCCTAATAGTGCCACTCCCTTTGGGGGCCATTTTCTTTCAAACCACCACTCCTGGGTAGCATGGCAGGTGTACTCTAGGTGTACACTTCTGTTAGGGGTGAAAAGCTCACTAAGTAACCATTTGCTTTACAGCACGAAGGACAGTCCTGAACAACACAAGGATGATTAGCAAGTAAAACTCCCCAGGTGTCACTTAGAATTGAGGAAGCAGAGGTTTCCTACCCCACCCTCTGCTGAAGCCTTAGCGAAGCTTGCTGCTGTGCTTGCATGTCTGTCTGGCCTCTGTGAGCCATTAGGATCTTTTATGAATTCAGCAACAACATTTAGAATTCTGTTTAAGGGTGTAAATACTCTGCTGAGAATATGTGGAGGGCTGAAGTGAGAAGAAAAAGTTACCCACCCTCACATATGAGTAGAAATGGCTTATATTTATAAAATTCATTTTCCAGAGTGCTCAAAGTGCTTACATTAACAATGTAACTATTAAAATCTGAGCTTGTCAGTAGAGAAAAAGGAACAAAACATCAGGGAGCTGTAAGAAAGTTTCACTGATACACAAGATTTTACCATGGATCCAGGATGGTGAAGCTTCCATTTCTGCCTCTTCTGAGACCAAGATGTAATATTTTAGCATAAAAATTATGTTGAGTTGAAGGCAATTAAGAAGAGACCCAAGAAAAGCTCTCTGCTCTCTCTGTTATTTGCCTATGTCTAATTTTTGTCCCACAAAATTTTGAGGCTCTGTTATGAGCACATGCCCCTTATTGATTATCTCTCCTTATCAATTAACATTTTTGCCATTATAAAATATTCCTTATCCTTGGTAACATCTACACTTCCCCTTTTTTTCCCTTCTTAACCTCCCCCCCTCTCCTTTTGGGGGTAGAATCTCACGATAATAGCTTAGTTTCCCCTTGAACATCCCCAGTGAAACTATAAGTAGGCACTGCCTCCACAACTCACTTGAATACTCTTTCTTCAAGTTTGTTTTGGCTAATTTTTTCTTAATGCTTAGTACTACATGCATGATATAGTGTATTCCAGGTCTTCTTGGGCTACAATGTGAGACTCTGTTTCAAAAAAACAGAAACAAAACAAAACAAAATCTTTTCTGATGGTGATGACTTTCCCATGAGAACATGCCTGTTGAAAAGGATCTCACTCATCTCTCTCCTAAAAAGACAAGGAAACACAAGAGGCACATGGTGCAGAGGCCCAGTTCCTTCTCTGTGGATATGAAGCACCCTGGATGCTGTGAGATCATCATATCTTCAGCTGTGCACTAACTGTAGTCTTGTGTGTTGACTCTTCCAAGGTACTCTAGGAACCAACAGGAGGGAGAATGGAAGGATGTTCTTTCAGGGGAAAGTGGTACAAAAGTACCATGATTTGAGATGACTGGGAAAGCATCCCAACAGATACATTGAATTTTGAAGACTCTCTCCTCCCTCCTTTTCCATCTATCCATCCTCCCATCCACCCACCCACCCATTATCTATCTATCTATCTATCTATCTATCTATCTATCTATCTATCTATCCATCACTACCTACCTATCTATTGATCTGGTCTATCATCTGGTGGGTTAATTTTTACTTGTCTAATTTTGGCCACTTAAAATTGCATTTCACCTATAATTTCTTTTGGAGAATGCTTTTCTAGATAAATAATATATTTGGGGCGGTTATAAAACTGTTGTAGACACTCTGCTTTGATACCAGACAGGCTGATTTTTTTGATAAGTTCTGTGGTAGTTTAATGTGGATGATATTTTGTCATTACCTGGATTTTCTGTTTTGAATTCTCTTCAGTATCAAAAGTGAGAACCATTGCACTCAGCTGGTTCTGTTGCTGTGAGAGTTAAAGGATATGATACGTGTTATGATCTAGCACAGGATCTCATATGGGGGTGGGGGGCGATTTCCTCATTTCCTTTTGGCAGCCAAAATTAAAAAGTACATCAACTAAATCAAACAGAGTCTCAGTGTATGAGAGAACTCCACTTTTCATACCCTTGCTGACTTTGAACACAGAGAGCATGAATTTCTTTTGTTTTCATTTACATTTCCTGGAATTAAAGATGTGGGCATTTTTCAGACAATCTTAGCAATAGAGCAAAGAATTTCTGAAATGATTGCATTGAGAATTTGGGAAAGGTCATTTAATATTTTCTCTAGTAGTATATAGTCTCTGAATTTATTTTAAAAATAAAAAATGAATGTCAAGTAATCTGAGGTATGCTCAGAAATGCTTGTGTTAAAGATCACAGTTAAAATTGGTAAATCTAGGACTGCAGAGACCACCCAGTTGGTAAAGCGCTGAGGTCAATCTTCAAAGCCACATAAACAAACAACAACAAACATTGAAACCTAGGTAGGGTAGAGTGACTTGTAATCCCAATGCCGGGGAGGCAGAGAAAGGTGGATTGTGTGGCTATTTTGGGAGCCATTTTACTTGGCTAGTTGCAGGCCACTGAGAAATGCTTAAAAAAAAAAAAAAGAAGAAAACTTCTGGCTGGCACTTTCTCTTGGGTCACCCAGGTATTGGGTGGGACAACTGCCTGTTCTTGCTTACGTGGCCATCTTTGGAGAGATGTATCCCATTGTCTTCTTTCCTAGCTGACCTGAGTCGTGAGTTGAATAGAACCACACACCTGTTCTCTTGTTTAAAAAATGTGGATGCAACTGAGAAAAGATAACATTTCCTCTGGCTCCCACATCTATAACACACATGCCCTCACTCACATGTAACCTCTACCCAAGCTGGTAAAAGTTAAAGTGGATTTTGAAGAGGTGATGTAGTCATTTGAGTGCTGGAAATAGAGCCCAGGCCCTTATCCATGCTAGCCAAGTGCTCTATAATTGAGCCACATCCACAGCTCCACAGACATGCTTTTTCTCAAACCCAGGAAATAATGACTAATGACAGTTGAGTGGTCCTGAGGAACAGTGTTGGGGCTTGAGAAGAGGCTGGGACACTGGTAGCTTTTGTTGTAATGGGCACATTTTTCTAGCCAGATCCTTTAAACATTTCTGTCTTGTTCCTTCTCCCTTCATGCAGCGTCTTCTTTCTACCCACTCTTCACTCAGTGGATGCTTTTAGTTTTTTGTGTAAGGGAAGCCTCTGGTATTACCGACTTTACAAAACCTCAGTTTTAACCTCTGAGTTCTCTTTAATTCTTGAGGATTTGAAAGCCTAAGCCAGGAAAACATTGGTTTATCTGAGTGTCCCATCTATCTCTTGAGTAACTGACAATAGATCAGGCTAGCCCATCAGATGGGAGATGATGAACACAAAATTTGTCAAGGGTGGTGTGGTCGTGGTTCATGCTACAATAGCAGCACTTTGGAGGCTAAGATAGGAAGATTACAAGTTTGGGGTCATCCTGGGGTACATAGTGAAAGCTTCTCCTAAAATAAATAGGCATGTGCTGTCATGAGGAAAATGACAGTTACTTTAATAACATCAAAAGATTGTCTACATTTTACAAGAATGCAAAAGAACAGACCTTTGTTCAGTAAACCATCCCTCGGGCAGGTATACCATATGGCTACAGGGTAATTAATTCCCTTAGTTCATAACTGTGATAAAGAAAATGAAGTCATCCATACAAAGTGTATATTGATCATTTGATCACTGGGAATAATATGGAAATTAGTTTCATTATGGAAACAGATTTTTTTTCTGGAACATTCTAAATGTAACTCCCTAAAAATTTAAATTAGTGGCTGGAGAAATGGCTCAGTGGTTAAGAGCATTGATTGTTCTTGCCAGGGATCAGAATTTGGTCTCCAGCACCCGTATCAGGCAGCTGAGAGCCATTTGTGACTCCAGCTCCTGGAGATTGGGCTCCCTCTTATGGCCACCATGGAGACTGCATACACATGATGAATATAACAATAAGTAGGCACAACACACACAAATAAAACTTAAAAAGTATATAAATAAATTCAATAGTGCTACTAATGGGCAGACATCAGGAAGTTGCTCTCCCCACCCATGGGAATCCTAAATTGAGGTCATAAACCTACTTTTGCAGTGAATGAAGGAACATTATGAATTCCTGCAAAGATCAAGACTGGCAATTGAGTATTTGTTTTCAACTGTATCCTCAACAGACACAGTACTTTCCTTTGTGAAGCTTTTCTGTTACAAGTGTACCAAACTCTGGTGCTTTCATCTAGAGTAAAAAGTTCTGGACAACAGGACACTGGAAAATGCAACCTTTTGGTTTCAGCGTGTTAGTTAGGTACCTCTGTATTCAGAATACAGTGCATGCCTGAGCAGGCAAGCTCTTTGCCATCAATAAACTTGAGCTTGACTTGATGTGGCTAAGATAATGGAGGACTGGAATGTGCCATGGTCACCCAAAGTAAAAAAAAAAAATAAGGGCATTTTTTGTTTGCAGAAGACAGAAATCGACTATCCAAGTTGATAGAAGTCTTTTTAAACATTATTTTTGATGCTGTTAAGATGGTCTATAGTGAATAGAAGCACCTGCTGCCAAGACTGATGACTGAGATTGGTTCCCCAGACTCACACAGTGGAAGGATAGAACCAACTCCCGTGAGTTGTTCTCTGACATCCACATGAAGGGCATGACAGACACATTCATAGGCATATCACACACACACACACACACACACACACACACACACACACACACACACACCTATTAAAGTGCTTGGATGGAACCTAGGTATCAAGTATGTTAAGCAATCACAATGTCAGTGAGGTGCTGCCCTAGCCCATGGTTTTCTATTTTGAGACAGAGTCTCACTAGGTTACTTAGGCTGGCCTCAAGCTCATACTGAATCCCAGGCAGGTTTTGGAGCTTCAATCCTCCTGCTTCAGGCTTCTGAGTTCATGGTTCACTTTACATAAAAATTGTTTTTAATAAAGAAGAATCGCCAAGGAATAGAATTGTTAGTTTTGAACCAATTAGATTTACCTCCTCTCTATTTCCTCTTACCAGAAATGAACAACAGTCATGGGGAGATGGAAGCTTCAGGCTTCTGTGAAATGTTTCTAGGAGAGGATGGGTTGGGATGCGGTTTGGTGTGGACTGAAGAGGAGACAGGGTTTCAGTCTGCTTTCCACACAGTCAATAGGATTTTGGCTTTCTCTGTTTTGTATAATATAATTTTGTACAAAATTGTGTTTGGAACATGGCTTTGATTACTAAATTAAATTGAATGAAATAAGCCCAAACCAAACCCAAATAAACAACTCCTCCAGCCACAATTTTGATAATATCATGTCTGTAAGAAGATTGGAGCAATGCAGGGGAAATATGGTGCTTGGGGTGGTTGTGTATGTGTGTTTGTATGTATGTGTATGTATGTATTTCTGTATGTACATGTGTATACATCTCTACGTGTGTGCATGTGTGTATACATGTAGGTGTATGTCTTTATCACTCTGTGCATGTAGGTGTATGTATCTTTTTCTCTCTGTGTATGTAGGTGTGTGTGTGTGTGTGTGTGTGTATGTAGGAGTATGTTTTGCTCTCTGTGTATGTAGTTGTATGTCTATGTGTGTGTGTCTGTGAGACCCTTACTTGGCTCTCACACTAGGTATCTATCACCAAGTGGGAAAGGAGGCAGTCCATTTGAATCTTATGTGGTATATGCTTTAACAAGCTTTCTCTGTAATATGTGGGCTGGGGTAAAACTAACAAAATTATATGTCCACTGTAATTGCATCATATTCCTGAACAGATATTCATTCTCTAGGGATTTCAAATGTTTCTGAACTTTGAATAAACTTTTCTAGAATCATTGGACATTTGACCCCAAAATCTAATTCAATGTTTTTCAAAAGAGGAAACTGAGGGTGAGGTGTGTTGAACAACTTAGACAGGGACATACATGGATGTGTTAGATCTCAGGTCCTGGACATAGCCATGTCTGGTGTCTTTGTCTTTTGCAGCAGCAGTGACTTGGCTTATCTGACTGTGAGGGAGGAGCAGAGCCCTGCTTTGAGAGTGAGTGATTGTTTTAGCCATGGAGTCTATAATTGGAGATAATATTATTAAAATAAGGTAAAGAAAGATTATTAGATATTTATACAGAAAGACAAGTGTGGGGAGTCAGATGGCATTGCCATTATATTTTATCTCTAACAAGCCAGAAAGAGTGTAGGAAGTGTATTTTATTTTAAAAGGATCTGATGGTAGGTAAGCAAACAGTAATACCACTAAGAGTTTGGTTTTGATAGTAGAAAACTATGCAAAATTAATTCCCATTTTAAAATTCAAAGGAGAATTTGTGTATTTGCCAGTATACATACTTGTGTGTATGAGTGCATGAGTTTTTGTCTAGGGGACAGATGTTGATGCCAGGTGTTTTCTTTAATCACTTTCCCTTTTATTTTTTGAGACAAGATCTTTCACCAAACCGAGAGCTCACCAATTCAGCTAGAATACCTAGTCTTAGGTATTCTGTCTCTGCCTCCATAGGGCTACAATTAGGGGTGTTTTCCACTGTGCCCAGTTTTTCTATCTGATCTAAGGTATGTATGCTTCTGCATATACTTTACCAACTGAGCCATCTTCCAAGTTCCAGCACTAATACCTCTTTTTCCATTTTATTTTTCTGATTGTCCATGTTTTGCCAGCATGCATGTTTGTGTACCATATGGATGCAGTGCCCACAGAGGCCAGAAGGGGGCATCAGATCCCACGGGATTAGAGTTATAGATGGTTGTGGGCAGCCATGTGGGTGCTGGGTGTTGGGAACCAAACCTGGGTTTGTTGGAAGAGCAATCAGTGCTTTTACATGCTGGTCTATCTCTCCAGTCCCCGCATGCCCTTTGAATGTTAAAAAAATTCAATGAGAGGAAAAATAAAAGGAATAATATAAAATAGTACCTGTTCTATGACTACAAACATATGTAACTCAGATTTCCACAAGCTACCCATTCATGTTGCTCGTGTTCCTAGAAGCATGGGATCTCTGGTATTACGCTGTTCCAAAGCTCAATAGGTTATTCCTAGTCATTTAGTACGAACAACTAACTAGCAATTTTTCATTCTTTCACTTCTAGGTGTACCATGATTCTACAGATGTCCTTCCCAAAGCCGAGATGCTACTGGGACCAAGGAAATTCCCATTACCTTTCACTAAATTCACCACATGCAAAGATATTTTAAAACATTTATAAACTTTATTATCAAAAACTTGTAAACAAATAATATCCCACACCAAAGTTAACCAGACCTTAAGCCTATACAACTCAAGGAAGTTCTATACTGTTAGATAGGCATTTAGAATGGAAGCTGTGGACTTCATATTACATTTTTAGACTTTCAATATGGATTATATTTTACGCTCATTTCCCATCCAAGTCTATGATTTATCAAGTTAGTCTTCAAAAGTGTTCCTGTAATAAAGCCACCCTGCTTTCCTACTGCTTGCCACAGTCACACTTCCCATTGGGGGCTCTTCATAAAATGCAGATTCTGGTTCAGTGCATCTAGGATTGGGGCTTCTGACCAGTTCCCAATGATGCTGATGTTGCTGGGCTTTGAACGTAATAAGTTTCCATGTTCTAAAGAAAGCCTGAATTTGGTCACAGATTTTTTTTTTTAAAGACAGGCTTTCTTTGGAGCCTATTCTGGCACTCACTCTGTAGACCAGGCTGGCCTTGAACTCACAGAGATCTGCCTGCTTCTGCCTCCCGAGTGCTGGGATTAAAGGCGTGAGCCACCAATGCCCGGCTGACAGATTCTATAATGGTAGGATAAAGCCAAAGGCCTTTCCAAGATATCTGCCTTCATTCTCTTCTTGTTTCACTATTTTCTTGCAGTAGTACAACTAGATCTCTGTTAAGTGGAAGAAGAAATAGCAAAGGGTCTTTTAGTTTTGGGTCTCTGGAAAAAAGAAGAGAAAAACCAAGAGCCAAGGACCATCTCATCTTGTCTAGAGATCTGATAGCCACTTTCCCAAGTTATAGGAGCTTTTGTTTCTATGCTCAGTAACTTAGTGTTCTAATTTTCAGAATTAGTCACAATGTACAGTCTTCCATTTGACTATTAAAGCTGACTCACAAGCACTCATATACACCCATCACACATACACACATGCACACATCACACTCATCATATATATATATATATCATATGTATGTATATGTATGTATATGTATATGTATGTGTATGCATATATGCATATGATGTATATATATGTATATATTTTTGCATGCACACATACAAACCCATCACAGTAATACTTACATGCATATAAGAGACACTTTTTAATGAAATATCCCCTTTGGAGGCCTGGAGAGATGGCTCAGATGGTTAAGTGTTTACCGCAGAAGCATGGGGACTTGAAATCAGATCTCGAAAACTCATATAAAAATGTAGGAATTACAGTGCACCTGTATTCCCAGCCCTGGGGAAATGGAAACAGTGGGCTTCTTGCTTGCTGACCTGCTAATGTAGCTCGGGCAGTGGGGTCCAGGTTCAGTGTGAGACACTGTTTCAAAAAACAAGGATGAGAATGATGAAAGAAGACACCTGACAACTGTTGGCCTCAACATATGCACCTAAAAATGTGAATGTGTACTTGTACACACCAATATATTGTCACAATCATGTATAGCACAGACACACACACACACACACACACACACACACACACACACACACACACAGTTTTATAACAGAGTACCATGTACAATGGAAACATTTTTTAAGTTTTTGAAATTACATCATTTCATCTTTTTCATCCACCACTTCTTATGTACCCTCTTGCTCTTTCAAATTTATGGCTTCTTTATCTTTAATTGTTGTTACACACACACACACACACACACACACACACACACACACACACACACACGTGTGCGAGAGTGTGGCGTGCGCTATGACAACAATGGGAACATTTTAAAGCTTGCTTTTTGCTTTTCTTTTTGCCTATTTGAGTTTTATTTTTTCAATCACCTTCCCACACTCATTTCACACTTTGCAGGTCAAGTGGACAGCTTGAGTTGAGTTTCTTACTGGAAAAGAAGAAACACCAAACCCTGGCAAGCAGCAGGTATGCTGGTTGGACATAGTGTTGGCAGAAGGTCTGCTGACATCATACCTGTACTGAATGCAGAGCAATCTGGGCAGAACTGAGCTGCTAATGAGAACACCACTGCACTCTCTGGGCAGCTCGGAAGTGAGAATGAGATTTCCCCAAGTGATTATTCACCACTTGGCTTTGACTTGCTCTTCCTTTGTTCCTAGGCTTATTTTTCAGACATCCAAACTTCACTTTGGAGACAGAGCTGTCTGCCAGTGGTCTGTCTTGTGAAATAGAGGAGTTGACTGGATAACTCCCTGCTCAGGATGTTTCTGCCTCCAAGCTTTTATTTTGGATTTCCTGATCTCTAGGACAGTAGAGAGAAGAGTAGGATTAGCAACATCGTGCTCTTCCCAAACCACCACTGCCAATATGATTCTTTTCAAAACGGAGAACACAAGGCAGATATACCCAGATAAATCTGGATTCCACATGTCATTTTTCTGTCCCTGTGATTTCTGTGTTTATTGGCTGGCCTTCTGCAGAGAAGAATTTTGTCCCCAGACTAAAATACCTGTTTCTCTCATCTGCATCTCCACATCTCTGTTTTTGAATATTACAGTGGGATCAGATTTTTAAAAATCAATCCATTCTCCTTTATTATAATTTAAAAACACTCTAACAATTACAAATGTGTCTTATGTCATCTTTGGTATGATTTTTCCCCTTAAAAATAACTCTTACAAGTGACAATAAATGGACTCAGTAGGATGTACACACACATAAGCACATATACATATGTGTATAAGTATTTATGTTGCATTGCAATTTCCCTCATCCTTAAAAATCCCTTCATCAATACTAAACCAAGAGATATCAGGCATCTCTAACTCCTTTTCAGTAGGCCATCTTTCGACAAATGCTTTAACTAGCCATTCAAACCAACGTTTGACACCTTTGCCCCCTTAAACTGTGTGAGCTTCCATATTAAACCTGGAATTTTCACTCAGTGGGCCTATATCAATAAACTCAGCCTGATCCAATTTTATGTTACTCCCACCATTATCTCACATTCTTAAATTCTATTCCCACACTTATTCCCTGGATTTCTGCTCAAACGAATTAGCAAACTCTTTAAGCTCTTTAGTAGTGGAGTACACCTCATGGATGATACGTTCTATGCCACCCACTCCCCAGGAGCCTGCTTTGCCTTAAGTGTGGGTTATAGGTCTAGAGACAACATTGGCAGTACCTGGGGTATCTTATTACCTGGCATCTCCTCCAGAGAAGAGAACTGATTTATCAGACTATGAAGGATTGATTTTTTTCAGTTAAAGATGAAAAAGGGCAATATTTCAGGGGGTAGAGTGTGAGTACATCTGCTGAGGGCAGAGAAACTAATTCCTCACGTGAGATAAACCCTTGAGAATCTAATGGTTCAAAGTTCTCATCTTCAATAGAGTCCTCCCACGCATCTCCATCCCAAGTTAACTGCCAACACCATCTGAGGCTGGGGTTTGAAGTTTTGCTGTTATTCAGCCAACCTTATAATGAGGGCTTTGGTTTGATTTTCCACAATTTGAGCTCTGTGGCTGCTGGAGAGAAGATTCTCTTCCAGGGCACACTTAGAAAACTTTATATTGTTTATGTATATTTGGAGCCAGTCAATTTTGCCACTAAGTTCATTCCTTCCTTCACTGTATTCTGAGATGCTAGAAGTTGGTTAATTTATTATGGAGCCCATTCCTATCCTTTGTCAGTTTATCCAGAGATGCTAAGAGCAGCCAACTAGCACCATCCTTTTCCTTATTTTTCTACAAACTGTCAAAGGTTTCATATACAGAGTCACTAAATCTGTTGCTGCTCCCAGTTGGTGATCAGGATAATCAAATTCATTTATCTCCTTAGGTTTGTAAAATATTCACACCAAGGGCTTTCAGTACTCTCTGAGGTTATAGATGGAGAGGCTTCAGCCACTGTAGCTCTTGGAAAATAGGAAAGTCTTTTCCAGATATTTAAAAGTTTTGTCCTTATACTTCTGTTGCTATAGAACCACTTCTGGTATCAAAATCTGTATTAGTTGAGTTCTCTAGAGTAACAGAACTTACAGAATAACTCTCTCCCTGTGTCCACATATATATATTCACACACACACACACACACACACACACACACACACACACACACACACACACCATATATATGGGATTTATTAGAATGACTACAGGCTGTGGTCCAGCTTATCCAAAAATGACTGACTATGAATGGAAAGTCTAAGAATCCAGAAGTTGTTCAGTCCATAAGTCTGGATGTCTCAGCTGACCTTTTTAGTGTACACTGGAATCCAAAAGATGTAGGTTCTAATGCCAGTGAAGGAATGGACTTGCTAGCAAAGCGAGAACAAGCATGTAAAGAGCAAAAGTTTTCTTCTTCCATGTCCTTATGTGGGCTTCCAGCAAAAGGTGTGGCCTGGATTAAAGATATGTCTTTGCCCAGCCCAAAGGATCTGGATTAAAGGTGGGTCTTCCTCTGTCAAAGATCCAGATTAGAAGTGGATCTTTCTACTTCAAGCTAAGCAAAAATCCCTCACAACTGTGCCCTCCATTTTTGGGCTTTAGTCAGTTCCAGATGTAGTCAAGTTGATAACTAAGAATAGCCATCACATGTGTGTAAAATAATAAAGAAGAGGTCATGAATTTAAGAGGGTGGGGGCTGGGAGAGGTTGGAGTAGGGAGGATGGCTGAGTGATGTCTATACTACTCACGTATGAAATGCTCAAAAAATCAATCAAAATCTCAGTAAGTGTTTTGGAGAAATTAACAAATTAATGTTAAAATTATTCTGAAAAAAAATCCAGCATAGCTGAAACAATCTTGAAATGTGGTTACAAAGTTTAAGGATTTACAGTGCCTGACCTTAAGACTTAATAGAAAGCTATAACACTAAGTGTTAAGATCAATGTCACAGCAGAAATAGACAGAATAATGTATATGTGTATGAAAATGCCATACCAAAATCTATCATTTGGTGTACAAAGTTTAAAAATAATTTAAAAAATTGGGAAGCTAATCACAAAAAGACAAATATGGTATGTACTCACTCATATATGATTTTTAGACATAGAGCAAAGGTTTACCAGCCTATAATCCTCTTCACCAAAGAAACTAGAAATCATGAAGGCCTCTAAGGGATAAACAGACCCCAGGAATGGGAAGTGGCATGAACTCCCGAGCTAATTGAGAGTATGAGGGTAGTGGAGAGGGTGCTGCCACAATAAGAGCACAAGAAGAAGAGTAGAGGAGAAGAAATGGAGGAGCAGAGATACTGAGTTGGGGGAAGAATAGAGGAGAGAGAGCAGGATGAGAGATACCATATCAGAGGGAGCCACTATAGGTCTGAGAAGAGATCTGGAACTAGGGAGATCTCCAGAGACCTACAGGATGACACGATCTGACAGTCCCGGCAGTGGAGGAGAGGATAACCTAAAAGCCCTTCCCCTAAAATGAGATTGATGACTACTCTCTGTGCTATCCTAGAGTCCTCATCCAGTGGCTGATGGAAGCAGAGACAGACATCCACAGAAATACACTGAAAAAGGGAAAGCATATCGACCCCAGATGCTCTTTGGGAGGCCAGTACGGGACTGACCCAGCCCCCTGATCATGGATGCCAATGGGGAGGCCCCTGAACTCCGGGGAGCCTTTGGAGGTGGACTGGCATTTTGCCCTGGTGTGTGTGTGTGACTTTGAGAGCCCATCCCACTTGAAGGGATGCGCTCTGTCTCTGGACACATGGGGAGGGGCCTAGGCCCAGCACAGGAAGATTTGGTGGACTTTGTGGAGCCCCTGTTGGGGGCCCTACCCTGCCTGGGAGTGGTGGGTGGATGGGGTGGGGGGTAGGTTGGAGGTGGGGGAGAAGGAATGGGGGTGAGGGGAGGGAGAGGGAGAGGGGACTTACATGTGAAATAAGCCTGTTCCCTAACTTGAATTAATAATATTAATAATAATAATAATAATAATAAAATAATAATAATAAAGTAAAAAAATTGGGAAGCTAAGAATAAAGGTAAATATGTAAGATGTGGCATATAACAAATAACATAATATGTATGTATGCTGTCAGTTGATTTTTAAGGAGCATAAATCTGATTTAATGGGAAAAGAATACACCTTCAGCACATGATACTTGGGAAATGGAACAAATGTTTGGATTAAATTAAGCCTCAATCCCTACTTCATGTCATATGAGAAAAAATGATTTAAGATGAATCATGAGCTAACATTATTCATCTTCTAGAAGTAAACAGGATGTACTCATGGCTTTGTGTTATGTGAAAAGTATTTACTGTACTAGAAAATATGACACCGTGGAATTCATCCAGTTTGACAAAGTCCATCAAGACAGGCACAGACACATGAACAAGCACACTCACATTTTTGAGACAGTCTATTTTCTTTATTTTTAATTCATTTATTGTTTTTTAAATAAATTTATTTCTTTATTTTACATCCAGCCACAGTTTTCCCTCCCTCTTTTCCTCTCAATCCCTCCTCCTCCACACCCCCTTCCCACACTGCAATTCACTCCTCCATTTCTGTTAGGTTTCCCATGAGTATCAACAAAACATTGCATATCAAGTTGCAGTAAGACTAAGCACCTTCCCATGTATTAAAGCATGCAAGGTAACCCAGTATGAATCTGGTTACAAAAGCCAGAAAAGAGTCAGAGGCAGTCCCTGTTCCCACTGTTAGGAGTCCCACAAGAGGACCAAGCTACACAACTGTAACATTTATGAAGAGTGCCTAGGTCAGTCCCATGCAGGCTCCCTAGTTGTTGGTTCAGACTCTGTGTGCTCCTATGAGCCTATGATTCTGTGAGGGTTTTTTTTTTTTTTTTTTTTTTTTTTGTATCCTCTGGCTCCTACAATCCTTTCTCCCCCTCTTCTTCAGGATTCCCTGAACTCTGCCTAGTGCTGTGTCTGTTGCTGGATGGGCTAGGAACTAATTTGGTCATAGGAGATGGCTAGTTCAGGCTATGTATCTGCTATTGCTAGAAGTCTTAGCTGGGGTCACCCTTGTAGATTTCTGGGAGATTCCCTGGTGCCAGATTTTTACCTGACCCTGAAATGTCCTCCCCATTTCCAGTAGTGTCTTTCAGTACCCTCCCGATACATCCCACAACCTGATTGCTCATGTTTCTACTCATTTATTGTTTTCTAATTTTACACATGCATATAATGTTCTTTGATCAAAGTCCCATTATTCCCTTTCATCTAGCTCCCCCTCCCACCAATCCTATCTTCTTTGTCTTCAGTATTTCCTCCTACTTTCGTGTCTTTTATTGTTTGTGATCTGGTGCATTTAAGTAGGGTTACCTTCATGTGTGTGAGTCAGGGATTATTTGTAACAGTAGACATACTGCTAGGGAATACACCATTTGGGACTGGGGAGCATGGCTCCAGAAGGCTATTTGTTTTTGTTGTGCCCCCGAGGTTTTGGGTGAAAGACACAAAAGAGTCTGTACCTTAGCTTGATTAGTGATTCCAGTTTTGGGTCAAGGACTCAAGCTGTGGTATAATAAACTCTGACTTTTCCTGAAGCCTTCATGTTCAACTCTTGTGGAATCACAGTGAGTCCCAGGCAAACCTTAATTAGTGAGTTAAAAACCAAAGAAACAGATTAACCTCTGTATCAATACATGTGAAATAACAGGAACTAAATACTTAACATTAACAAACTGAGTCATAATTTTTCTAGCTATTATACTATATAGGAAAGGACCAGAATGTAAAAACAGAGTGTAGGGAAAAGACCACTGGACTAAGAACCAGAAAGCTTTGGCTATAGCCATGGATGGACTACCATGTGACTTTGGCCAACTTCTCCTGTATATTTTCCACATATCAATTTATGTACTTCTCTCACAGCCCTACAGGGTAGAATATAACCACTCTATCTTAAATATATGAAATGATGAATGATTTCTCAATAACTCTCTCTAAATCTTTTCTTAATCTCTCGGTCACTTAATTACTTTCTCCTTAAAATAATATCTTGATCTGGGACACTACTCTCAGCTGATCTTGGTCTTTTCTGGCACCTTAGAAACTGTGTCCCTCACAGAATTTTTTCGTTTCTTAGAAATTTGTTTTATTTTTCCTTGTGTGTATCTGTATAGGGGTATGTGTATTTGAGTACAGGTTCCCATAGAGTCCAGAAGAGGGAATCAGAAACCCTGGAGCTGGAGTTATAGGTGGTGGTGAGCTGTCTGATGTAAGGGCTGGAGACTCTGGTTTCCTGAAGAAGCAGTATGAACTCTTAATTGTGGAGCCATCTACCCACATTCCAGATTGTCTTGTTATTTGCATCTTCCTGGGAGGATTCTGACAAAGCTGTAGCTTCTTTTGCTGTATGACAACTCATCCTGAGATTTGAGCTCAGGCATTTCCCAGTGGAGAGCCTCAGACTGCACACCCAACAGGTATCTAGACATGACTATGTTCTAGAAGCAGGTCAAGTTCAGAGTTGCCAAAACTGAGTCTCTTATATAGATGTATGTATGTATGCATGTATACATATATTGCTCTCTACAACAGCCATGCATATTATTTCAATGGGGGCAAAATAGTGGGATTGAAATGCAAGTCATGGGTTTTGGGATGGAAAAAAGTATTCTCGCTAGCTGATTTTGGTATTACTCTATGGAATAAATTATCTTTATTTAGAAAAATACTCTGAGGTTTCAAAACAGAATGTCAGAATCACAAGCATGAGTTTCAGGTGACAGGGTTACTCTATTGCTTTGGTATAAGAAATGGAGATTACACTGGGTGATTGTCCCATTTACTTTGAAGGTAATTTAGGCAGGACCTCTTGAGGCCAGGAGTTCCAAGCCAGTTTAGGCTACTAGGTGATAATCTAATTAAAATGTTAATAAGATCAGTTATTTCTAGCTGGGAAGAGGTGCATGTTTTTAATCCCAGAACTCCGAAGGCAGAGGCAGGAGAATCTGAGTTCAGCTTGGTCTACAGAATGAGTTCCAAGACAGCAAGGGCTGTGTAGAGAAACCCTGTCTCAAAAAATCAACAAAACAAAATGAACGAACAAACAAAAATATCACCTACTTCTGAGACATAGTAAAGAAAACAGAAACAAAAAAAGGGGTTAGAAAGAAATCAAAATGTGTTGAGGGAGGGGGTACAAAATTGTGTTGCACACACACTAAATAAAAATGTGAAAATTAAAAATAAGAATAAGTTCCCTCACTTAAATGTGTGTGTGTGTCTATTTGTCTGTCTGTCTTAGTTTCTCTCTCTGTATGATTCTGTAAGAAGTGCTAGGTTTGGAGGCATCCAGGGGCTTGTTCCTGGTTTGACAATTTCTTTTTCACCTCAGTCTTTTCATTCCACCATTACCCTCAGGATAATTGGCTCAGGTTTATTTCTGTATGTCAATTAGAAGCAAACTATCGGAATGGCTTAGAGACCTCAGAATTGTATTAAGATTTGCGTTATGCTTCAACAGCACACATTTAAAAGCAGTCTTGTTACTCTGGTGTGTACAAATCTCTGCTCTACTAGTCATTATATCAGAGGTAGATGCTGAAAGAGAATATTAGCCTATCCATCAGAGGCTACTGCTTAAAGGAAACCCAATCATAAAGAAAGCATTTGTTAAGAAAGTGCTTTCTTTTTAAGTGAATGATCAAGATGGGAAAAATGCCCCCCCCTTACACAGAGAGATAAAAATATCTTAGTTCTGTCTAGTATCTGGGTGAGAAAAAAATGAAAGACTTGTAGGAGAATTTACAACAAGAAGCCCAAGGATCATACTAATATGGATTCATATTCAAACTTTCAAGTGGGCCAGAAGCACTCTAAGAAATATGTATAAAAATGGGGCCCTATGTAATAACATCAGCTCCCTAATTGTTTCAAAATACTACCCATAGTGGCTGGGCATCATGGCTGTCTCTACTTTCATTGCTTTGACCAAATATCTTACCAAAGCAGCTTCAGGGAGGAAGAGCTCATCTTGTCTCGTGATTTGAGAATTATTGGCTATTATGGTGGGAGATATACAAGTCCCTATATTAAAGTCATTTTTCATGTCTAGACAATTCATACTTTATCTAATTTTAAGACATTTAACTCACTCTGTAGACCAGGCTGGCCTGAAACTCACAGAGAGCCTACTGTCTCTGTCTCCCAAGCTTTGGGGTTAAAGGTGTGCCTCCTCCCACACCCCTACCTTTCGCTTAAGCCTAAATCTCTAACAAGTTTTGGATGCTTTTTAGTAAATTTTCTTTTTATTTAATCTTTGTGTCTTTCACATCATGCATTTTGATCCCATTCATCTCCCATCCCCGCATATCTGCCCTCTGCCTTTGCGGCCCCCACCCAGATAAAATTTAAGAGACAAAAGAAAAAAGAAAAAAAAAGGGGGATTTCATCGTGGAAACTGGGGTGCGACATAGTGAGTTATACAGTAGACCCTTTCGTCCATATCTTTACTTGCAAGTGTTCATTGCAAAGAGACATTGGTCTGGTTCCATACTTTGGTTTCTGCTACCCTATCAATGCTGGGGCCTCACTGGAACTCCTTTTGGTAGTCCTGTTGTTGCCCGTGTTGTGGAAATCCTGCAGCTTTGGGTCTGTAGGACTGGCCTCTTACCTGCTTCAGCAGATCACGGATGGGGTGGATATTGGGATGGGCCAGTTGGTAACCCTAGTTCTGGGCCTGGGTAGTTGCAGGGTTGGTCAGCCTGCCAGCTCTCCTTGTCCTCACTATCAGTGTGAGCTCTCTTACATTGCTTTGGCAAATTAACCCTTTGCATCAATGAGCAAGGGGGTGGGCAATTCTCCTGCTTTAATATCCTCAGGTTAGATGTCCCATACCAATGCCTTCAGGGCCAGATCTCTTGTGTATCTCAGATGTGGCATAGGGGCCACTCTCTGAGTTCTGCAGCAGATGAGGGGCAGGGCTAGATTTCCTGGTTTTATGACCTTAGTGCCAGCTCTCCCACCTCAGGTGTTGATGGTGGGGGAACATCTCTCTCCCACCCATGCCATGACAGGTGAATAATAAGGACAGCTCTTCCATGCTCACAATATTGGGTCTGGCTTTCTCACACCTTGGCTCTATTGTGCTGCACAAGTGAGGTGCAGGCTCTGCTCTCCTGAGTGTTGCAACTGGTAACTGGGAGGGGAAGCTCTCCCTTCTAACCTCAGGGCCAGCTCTCCCACTTGCCCCAGGTGTTGATGGGAAGGAGGAGGGAGGACATCTCTCCCCTTCCCATGCCCCCACATGACAGATAAATAACGGGGAAAACTCTGCCATGCTCACAACTTTGGGGCTGGATCAGCCACACCTTTGTGAACAGGATTGGCTCTCTTGTGCAGCCAGGTGAGGTGCAGTGTCTGCTTTCCTGAGTGTTGCTGCTGGTAAGCCTAGGATGTTTTAATAGTGTTAGAACTGTCCTCCTATCCCAGCAAAACTTTGAGGCTTGAATGAAATAGTATTTCTCTAGTTGGCTCATAGTTTATTGTTTGTTTAGTTTAATTTGTTTGAGATAGAGTCTTGCTATGTAGCTCAAGCTGATGCCTTGAATTTTAATTCACTTCCTCAGCCTCCCAAAAGCTAGGGAGCTGCTGAAATTATCACCTTAATAATGGTAAAATAATATATAATAATACCAACTAATTGTTTGGTATTTCTATAAGTCTTTAATTCCTTTCTACCTTAGAAGGTTGTTTTGGCATTAAAGACATGAGTCTTACAGGAAGGGTAGAAATTAAATAGATAATTCTATATTAAATAAATATTGAAGATAGGGAAGAGGAAAGTAGTCACAAATTGGCCAAATTGTCACCCAAATTTGTAAGAGGACATCTTGTAGTATAGAGGATAAATAAAGGGAGGTAAAAAGAGTTTAGGTCAAGGCCATTAATGACTAGCTTGTTTGGGTAAATGGACTCTCCCCATGTTTTTTAATCAATAGGACTGGTGGTATTGTTTTTCTTCAATATTTGTTTATCTGGGAGGATGTCTGGAACAAAATGGGCATAAAATACATTTGCATGGAGGAAGAATAGAGGTAGGGGGATGAGGAAGAGAAGGAAGGAAAGAAAGAAGGAAAGAATGCAAGAAGGAAGGAAAGGAAGGAGGACTAAGAGATGGCAGAAAGGAGGAGGGACCGAAGTTAAGAATAGGAACATTTAGATCTCTTTTGCAGAAAGAAAATTCCCTGATGGATTGTAGATGGGTGTTTCTCTTTTTGTTTCCCCTTTCTTATTAAAATAGACTCTTTTCTCATACAATATATCCAGATAACAGTTTCTCCTCCACTGAGTTTTAAAAATGCTTAAAACCTGCAGATGATGGTCAACAGAGAGTTGCTTTGAGGGTACAGAAAGGGCTCTCTTATCCCAAATGACTTTCTTTACATGTGTATTATGCTGCCAGAGTTTGGCATTTCATTTCTTATTTATTATTTTCTGCTGGTTTCTTTGAATGGAAATAGTGGGGTATCAAAAAGGAAGTTGGGGGCTGGAGAGATGACTCAGTGGTTGAGTACTTCTTACAGAGGACCTTTATATCTCAGTATCTCGAATCAGGTTGGCTCACAACTGCTTATGTAATTCCAGTTCCAGAGGATCTGGTGCTCTATTCTGACCTGTAAGGGCACCTGTATTTGCAAGTGGAAACACACACACACACACACACACACACACACACACACACACACACACACACACTCTCTCTCTCTCTCTCTCTTTCTCTCTCTCTCTCTCTCTCTCTCTCTCTTCTGGAATGAGAGTGATGGAAATAAGAAGGCAGGAGAGAACAGTGTTGGAGAAGCCATTGTTCTTTTGATTAAATTTTCCTAGGACTGAACTTGAGACATTTTGCATAGCTGTAAACAGGGCTGATTCTTTGGATGGGTTCCGTTCTTCACTTTCAAACATTTGTCACCTGTTCTCATTTTGTCCTTTCAGTCAATTGCTGTCACTGCTGGAAGGCAGAATCCCCAACACAGTTTGAACAACTCACCCAAAGTATACATAGGCATTACTCAGGTTCATGTGGGCTGAGTCATTCATTTTCCCACCCTGCTACTGACCTACAACTTTTAATTCCTTAGGATGTTAATGTTAACACTTCTAAATGCTTCTATGAGATGCTCTGCTGGCCTCCTGTAAGGCTAGGCAATGTGGCAAAAAGGAAGGTCAGGAAACTGAGCTGACATGTAACTATTTGCTCCTCTTTTGGAACTCTCCGCAAGTCCTTGACTTTGCAAAAAAATCTCTTTTTACTGCCTGTGATAAGCCCCCAGTCCTCAGGTACTCTTCGTGACCAGTTCTTTTGAAGGTATTTCTGTGTTATAGACAGAAAAATGAAAGGAAAAGAGGAAACAAACAAAAAAACAAAAACTGGAGTAGATTAAAGGGTCACAGAGCACTAATGAAACCCATCTCATCACCCCAGTCACAGTAGGAAAGCTTTGCTATAATATAGGTCTTTGTTCAGGACTGATGTGTTGTTTTTAGTAAAATGAGTTACTATGAAAGAATACCACATACAAATATACAAACAACATACCCATACACCATCCACCATGGTACACCATATACCAATAGTACATAAACCACAATACACTAAAACCTAGATATTACAACATATATATCACATGAAACATTCTCTCCCTTCCATGTCACATATCAACAACCTGTCAGTGGTGGTGAAGAGTGATTCTATCTACAAAGAAATCTGGAAAGTTCTTGTGTCATCAGGAGATAAGAACAACACAAGACCTTCTCTCCATCTAAAATCATTTTTATGCCCATTGACATAAAGCTTACCCTCTTGCAACAATGAGTTGGAAGCATTGTCATGCTTGGGACACTCAAAACTTTTCATGTGCTACCTTGTAAAGGCATTTATGGAAAGCATCTGTCCCCCCAACAATTCTTAAGATCTCAAAGAATGAGAGCTAAGATGCAAAACTATAAATGACTTCAATATCCTATGTGACTCTTCTATTGGTGAATGAATTTCTAAAGAATAGAAACTATGCCTGGTTTGTTCACAGACCTTTATCCCAAAGCCTAGTACACAGCCAACAGAAGCTCCCTGTAAATGCTAACTGAATGAGAATGGACACACATCAAAGGAGGCACAGTGTCTTTGAAACAACTTTGGAGATGATAACAGGTATTAAACTAAACTAAGTGACAGCACCAGGCCAGGAGACTGCCCCATTGGAAGAGTCAACAGCCACTTAAAACACTTCATCCTGAAGAGAAGCTCATTAAAACACAGGGATGTTCTAAGGGGGAGGTGAGAAAGTCCATCCTGCAGGGAAGCTCCTGAAAATTCAGGAAGTAAAAAACTCAAAAGTTTCAGGAAGACTCTGGAACTAACCAGATTCAATAGGCTCCTCCTTCTCAAGCTTGTGTGAGAAGCAGAGTGCCTAGAGACACTGCCAGGGGAGCTGAGCTGTCTAAAGGGGGCTTGGGCCAGCTGATCTGAGTTGCTTGGAAGAGGCAGACCAGCCTCTTCCATATGACTATGCAGTGTGCTGCAGACTTCCAGCTTTTGTGGGCTGTCAGTCATGCTGGGGTGGGTTTTTGGTGATGAGGCTCTCTTTGAGTGATTTTTGCTCCTGAAGGAAACTCTTCATCTATGCTCCTGTGAGTAACCCCAGTGAAACTCATTGATTTACTAAGTTGGACTTTTGGGGTATCTATCTTTACTTTGGTCAGTCTTTGGATATCTATATCTATATATCTATATCTATATCTATCTATCTATCTATCTATCTATCTATCTATCTATCTATCTATCTATCTGACATTTGTTCAGAAATAGTCAGAAATAGTGTCACACACAGCATTCTCTCTTTCTGTTGCCTAAAGCTTCTCCTATCTACCATCTTTCTGTCCAGACCTGAGAGGACCTTGATCCTGGATCTCATCACAGAATCCACTAGTTTTTCAAAAATGGAGGAGTTTGACTGTATACCTGAAAACCATGCTCTCTACCTCATACATCTGAACACCTTCAGCTACTTTTTGAAAAGAAGTTGTAGCTATACATGGCCCAATAATGGCACTGGAATTGTGACAGCTATTAGGTAACATCTACGGGGAACATTATCATGGAAGAGATCTTGGGCAGAATTCAAACTCAGGAGCAGATAAAGTTTTATAATGTCTCTCGTACTGAAGTTTAATTGGACCCCAGCTGTAACCAAGTAAGAGGTTAGTATTTGCCCAAGCCCATATAGTTAGTAAGAGCCCATATCTTCTCTGGGTAAATTTTTTTCCTCCTGGAATTTTATGAGGCTGTTTGAGAAGCAATTAAAGAAATAAGCTTTAGGCAGGTGCTCTTTATGAAGGACAAGGGAAATAAACACAGAAGGCGGGAGATGGATAAAATAATAATGATGTCTGAAAAAGCCACAAGAAATCATACTACTAGTTTTTTTTTTATCTTAAAAGCCCTATAATAATGTGATTCCACAGTCTATTACATAGTTCATTCTATAGTCTTAATGAACTCTCCTCACCTGGGCTGATGGTGCCCTCTCCAAGAGCCAAAGACCACTTAACAAAATTCAACACCAGGCATGAAAAATATCCTCTTTTGAGTTGCTATTCAGGGCTGTCCAAGGGACTTCCAAAACATGCAGTCTATTGCTATTGCCCTTGGTTACCTCCTAGAGGTGGAAGAGAGTACCTCCCTATTGTTGAGGACACCATGTACTTCAGAAACAGGGTCCAGAGACCCCTGGGCTGGAACTGATCTGAATGGCTAACTCCCTCAGGACTACCTTTCATGGTATCAGAAGGCTCCATAGAAGCTTCCAAAGGAGCAAGACAAACAACTGTCCCAACTCTGACATCTTATGTACCACACCAATGACTAGCATGTCATGATAACCCTGATAGTGTAGTAGTGGCATGCCATGGTGGTAACCAATGTCTCTACAATTGGACATAAGAACTACTCAACAAGAGGGAAACCATGCAACCTACCTAACTTCTAAGTTCCTGTGAAGACAAAGTTATTGGAGGAGAATCTACAATCACTAATTTACTAAACCAGCATAATCTTTAAAAGAAATCTATAAATATTTGTCCTTATACACACAGATAAATATAGTCTTCCACCTCTCATAAAGGAAACCTCTCTTTGCAATGGACAGAGACCTTTACAGAAAACCACAGCCAATCAATATGCAGAGTTGAGGAGCCCAGTCCCAACTGATGTATCTACAAAACACTCTCATACCTAATGCTCAGGGCATATTGCAGAAGGGGGACTGGAAAGATTATAAGACCCAGAGGATCAGGAAGTTTGCTGTGAGAGTGTGTCTCTTAGTAGCATCAGAAGCTGTATCACCAGCATGCTTGCCTAAATGTGAACTGAACAAGGATGACACCAATGGACATGCCAAACTAGATTGTGAAAAGCCCATAAAGCCTCAACCCTACACAAAGAACGATAGGCAACTGAGGAAAGCTGGGAGAGGGAAGAGATGGTCTTCCCAGGGAAAAGCACCCAATTGGTTGTCCAGTGCTAAATGATCAGCCTCCAAAACACATATGTAACATTATACAAACCAAACAGGTTGTATTTAGGAATATGTAAATGTGTGTGCGTGTGTGAGTGTGCAATAACAATCAGTGAAAAAAGAGGCTGTGAATTTGAAGGAGAGCAGGGAGGAGTATATGGGAAGTTTGGGAGGGAAAAAAAGAGGAGGGAAAATGCTGTAATGGTATCATAATCTCACACATAAAATAAAAAAGAGAAATAAGCTTTAGGTTTCTTCAGGAAGTGAGGTCAAGGTGTAGGAAGAAGAGCATTAAGTCTGGGGTGTTAGATCATTTTTCTACCTTTACCTTGCACAGGGACAAATTACCTGGAGCAATATTTCCTATTCTTTCAGTAAAAGAGTCTCAAATATTGTCCGGGCTGTAGAAAAGTGAATTCAATTTCTGAGGTTCACTATTATTTAACTTTACTAAATATCAGCTGTTTTTGCATTTCATTTTACTGTGGGCTTCATGACAAATCCTTTAGTAGTTTATTAGCCTGGACTGCAAGAGATGAGCTATTTACAATTAAGAAAAATTAGTTTGTGGAGAATAAACCAATGCTGGGAATGATCCTTGCCTAGCCTAACAAGCCATTGATAAATGCCACAGCACAGTTTGCAAATGTTGGCAATCAGAAGCAATGAGAACATTAATGGCTTCAATACTTCAGTCATAAAAGGTCACACGTTAGTCAGGGATGGGATGATTAGAGAGAGGATATAGGAGTTAAAGCTTAATCTTGTCAGGAATCCATTAAAATTTTCAGTCAGGGAAAGAAAGTGAGGTTATATTGAGCTCCAGGGCAACTGTGAATGTACTAAAGGATTCTTGCTAAATGTTAAAGAAGTATATTTGTTCTTATAACTTTTATGAATTTGGAATCTTTGTTTCTACGATAAGTGATTGTTAAGTTTGGATGCATAATGAATGGTATAAAAGGGACACTTTCTGTTATTGATAAACTCTTAACTTCAAGGATCCGCTATTTGACTTTACTCTCTTGCTCTTATATCTTTGCTGTTAGTCACCATAGAAGGTGTGCTAAAAAGCCATGAGATATGGGTAGAAGAGAACTCACTCATGGCAGCCAATGAACAATGGGCCATCATGCCCCCCCATTCAAACAAAGGTTTTACTATAAAAACTAATGTCAAATGATAAAGTAATGGTGTTTCCTTTTCTTGATTCAGTTTCTTTTCTATTGTAATGTACCTTGATATTCTCCCACCACCATGATTTTCATTACTTTTCCTAGCTATGTTTCATTGACAAGAGTTCTCTTTGTCCCTCAGTAGTATAGAAAGTTACTCTTATGCTGCTATAGTTTGGCCAAAGAGGTCTGATGGAAACACCCAGACAACCCAGGTAGTTGACAAGACTGTTGCCATAAACTAATGGCAAGTCCCCATTGCTAAAGGCAACACCTACACAACTCAATGAACACAAAGAAGTCAAACTGGGGTCTACATAGAGCCTTCATCCTCACATTCTAGGGTCTTTGGTACAGAGAAATACTCTGCACTCTACCAAAAGAGAAACACAAACACTAACCTAGCCACAAACCCTTTGATATACAATAGTGCCCTTCTTGCAAGATATGCAAGTACAATGGTGGCAGAAGGTTTGTGGGAGTAACTAACCAACATCTGATTTGACTTGAGTGGAGGCCCACTCAATGAAATGAAACTGGTACCTTATGTTACTTGGGTAATCCACAACTTGAGACTAGCCAGCACAGGGACTTTGGGTAAAACTAAATATTACTGTTCTCTAAAAAAAGGTAGCAATAATAAAAAAAGCAATATACAGCAAGCCGACAGCCAACATCAAATTAAATGGAGAGAAACTCAATGCAATTCCTCTAAAATCAGGAACAAGCAAGGCTGTCCACTCTCTCCATACCTCTTCAATATTGTCCTTGAAGTTCTAGCTAGAGCAATAAGACAACAAAAGGAGATCAAAGGAATACAAATTGGAAAGGAAGAAGTCAAACTCTCACTATTTGCAGATGATATGATAGTTTACATAAGTGACCCGAAAAACTCTACCAGGTAACTCCTACAGCTGATAAACAGCTTCAGCAAAGTAGCAGGATATAAAATTAACTAAAAAAAATCAGTAGCCCTACTATATACTGATGACATATTGGTGGAGAAAGAAATCAGAGAAACATCATCCTTTACAATTGCCACAAACAACATAAAATACCTTGGGGTAACACTAACCAAAAAAGTGAAAGACCTGTACCATAAGAATTTTGAGTCTCTAAAGAAAGAAATTAAAGAAGATACCAGAAAATGGAAAGATCTCCCATGCTCTTGGATAGGTAGGATCAACATAGTAAAAATGGCAATCTTGCCAAAAGCAATCTACAGATTCAATGCAATCCCCATCAAAATCCCAACACAATTCTTCACAGACCTTGAAAGAACAATTCTCAACTTTATATGGAAAAACAAAAGACCCAGGATAGCCAAAACAACCCTGTACAATAAAGGAACTTCTGGAGGCATCACCATCCCTGACTTCAAGTTCTATTACAGAGGTATAGTCCTGAAAACAGCTTTCTATTGACACAAAAATAGACAGGTAGATCAATGGAATCGAATTGAAATCCCTGATAATTAATCACACACCTATGAACACTTGATTTTTGACAAACAATCCAAATTTATATGATGGAACAAAGAGAACATCTTCAACAAATGGTGCTGGCATAACTGGATGCGGACATGAAGAAGACTGCAGATAGATCCAAGGCTATCACCATGCACAAAACTTAAGTCCAAATGGATCAAAGACCTCAACATAAATCCAGCCAAGCTGAACTAATTAGAAGACAAAGTGGGATCTACCCTTGAATTAATTGGTGCAGGAGAGTGCTTCCTGAACATTACACCAGTAGCACAAACACTGAGATCAACAATTGATAAATGGGACCTCCTGAAACTGAGAAGCTTCTATAAAGCAAAGGACACAGTCAGCAAGACAAAACGGTAGCCCACAGAATGGGAAAAGGTATTCACCAACCCCACATCTGATAGAGGGCTGATCTCCAAAATATACAAAGAACTCAAGAAGCTAGTCTCCAAAACACCAAACAACCCAATTAAAAAGTGGGTGTCAGAACTAAATAGACAATTCTCAATAGAGGAATCTAAAATGGCTGAAAGACACATAAGAAAGTGTTCAACATCCTTAGTCATCAGGGAAATGCAAATCAAAACAATTCTGAGATACCATCTTACTCTGTCAGAATGGCCAAAATCAAAAACACCAATGACAGTTTATGCTGGAGAGGATGTGGAGAAAGGGGAACAGTTCTCCACTGCTGGTGGGAGTGCCAACTTGTACATACAGCCATTTTGGAAATCAGTATGGCTCCTCAAGAAAATGGGAATGAGTCTACCACAAGATCCAGCAATCCCACTCTTAGGCATATACCCAAAAGAAGCACATTCATACAACAAGGACATCTGTTCAACTATGTTCATAGCAGCACTATTTATAATAGCCAGAAACTGGAAGCAGCCTAGATGCCCCACAACTGAAGAATTGATAGGGAAAACGTGGTACATTTACACAATGGAGTACTACTCAGTGGAAAAAAAAAACAATGGAATCTTGAAACTTGCAGGAAAATGGATGGAACTAGAAGAAACCATTCTGAGCAAGGTAACCCAATCACAAAAAGACAAACATGGTATGTACTCATTCATATGTGGATTTTAGACAGAGTAAAGGATTACCAGCCTACAATCCACACTGCCAGAGAAGCTACTAAATAAGGAGGACCCTAAGAGAGACATACATTGTCCCCTGGAGAAGGAGAAAGGGTCAAGATCTCCTGAGCAATTGGGAGTATGGGAGGAGGGGAGAGGGAGCTAGGAGAATGGGAAGGGGAGAAGAGGAGGTGTGAGGAGGACATGAGGGAGCAGAAAGGTTGAGTCAGGCGAAGAATAGAAGATAACAAGAATGGAGATACCATAATAGAAGGAGACATTTTAGGTTTCCAGAGAAATCAGGCACTAGGGAAATGTCTGGAGGGCCACAAAGATGACACCAACTAACAATGTAAGCAACAGAGGAGAGGCTACCATAAATGCTCTCCCCTGATAATTGGGATTGATGACTGATTTATATGCCATCCAATAGCCCTCATCCAGCAGCAGGTGGAAGTAGACACCCACAACTAATCACTGAACTGAACTGGAATCCAGATGCAGAGAAGGATGAGTGAAAAGCAAAGGGGTCCATACCAGGCTGGTGAAACCAAAGAAACAGCTGACTTGAACATCGGGGAACTCTTGTTCCCCAGATGATAGCTGGGATACCAGCATGGGACTGATCCAGACCCCAGGAACATGGGTTTCAGTGAGGAAACCTTGGAAATCTACAGGACCTCCTGTAGAAGTTCAGCATTTATTCCTAGCATAGGTATGGACTTTGGGAGCCCATTCTACATAGAGGAATACTCCCTGAGCCAAGACACTCGCGGGTGGACCTAGGTCCTATCCTAAAGGTCACGATGGACTCTGATGACACCCTATGGAAGGCCTCATCATCTGGGGAAGCAGAAAGGATATGTAATAGGTAGGGTTTTAGTTGGGGGTGGTGGTAGGGGAGGATGGGAGGGACAAGGGAACTGGGATTGTCATGTAAAACAATCTTGTTTCTAATTCTAATAAAAAATTATAAAAAGGTAGCAATAAAATGACTCCTAATGACATTCTGCTATACTCATAGGTCAGTGCTTTGCTTATCCAGTATCAGAGAAATTTCCTCCTGAAGCAGAGGGGGAAAATACGGAGGCCTAACGACAGACATTGTGCAGAGTGAGAGGACTTGGAACACTTATCCCTAAGGAAGACATCTCTTCAAAGTCCATCCTCTCAGAGTTTGGGAAACCTTGTGGAAGAGGAGGTAGAAAGAGCATAGGAGCCAGCTGGGTGGAGGATGCCAAGAAAACAAGACCCTATAAATCAACATGATCTACTGTGGGTTCCACGCCTAGTAGTTGATGGCCAACAGAAAACAAACTCAATGGCATCTTTGGAGGTTCCTTGTCTTACAATGTTATGTCAGGACTTTCCATTTTTTTTTTTTAAATTTTAGGTTATTATTTTCATTTCATTTGTATATATTTTTCATCTCTATTTTAACCATACATGTTTTTTGTATATAAATTATGGCTTCCAGTTTAGTGATTTTATGGGACTCCTAAGTGTGCAAACAAGTGAGTTTCTGTTTCTTGTACCTTCTGTTGGGCTCTTTTCCTTCTGTTTGTTTGTTTTGTCCAATTCTTGTGTTAGCTTTGTCTTATATCGTTATATTTTATTTTATTATTATCTCTTAGATGTCAGTTTGTTTTCTAATGAGAAACAGAAGAGAAGTAGATCCAAATGGGAGGGAAAAATGTGCTATGCAGACTTCTGGGAGAAAAAAAGGGTATCGATGATCTTATCCAGAATGACAAAATACTGATCTACAAGGCAAGATGTCCACTTTTGCAATAGTGGCATTGCTATTACAGGGTAACTAACTGCTCTGACTGTATTTGAGGCCTGCTTCACTAGAGAGAATGCCACACCTGGTCCTATAATCTTGGTTAAAATCCCAAGACTGGGGATGTTATACAACTTAAAGTAGAAGCTGCTGTTGTTATTTTACTGAATGGTTATGTTATCAAGATACCCTTTAAATAAACCTGTAACCATTGGCTGCTCTCAATGTTGGTCAGATACCTTTTTTTTTTTTTTTTTTTTTGGAATTGGGTAGCAGTCAATGTAGAGAAGGAGATAGGGCCAAAATGCTGAGAATAAGAGATGGATGTTCAGCCTAAATTGGACAATCTTTTGTCCTTCTTATACAACCTGGGACTACAGATTATAGCAACTTCTAGCACTATGAAAGCTAGCCAGCAGGGAGGAAGCTTCTTTGTTCATTTGAGATTGACTGCTCTATGTTCTGCAGTCTAAGTGCATAGCGTATCCCTTAACAGCATCCTGCCATGTAGTTACAGTGGATAATTATGGGCAATGACAGTAGTCTGTGTTGTTTTAGAGACCTCTACAACCTCCATGACCAACATGTCATAGTGAGGTATCCCTAGCCCTGTGTTACAATTTTAATTAATAACCCCTGTCTACTCTGCATTGTTCACCCATGCAGGATAACTCCATTTAAACTCCTCTTTTTAAAAAATTGTACTTTGAAGTTAACCTACTAACTAGTGGGTTTCCATGAGGCTTTAATATACTTCCTTAGTTTTTGTTAATCCACCCATTACCCCTCTCTCTCCCAGCATACCTCTTCCCACTTAACTCTTTAAACACCAGCATTTTCTGCCCTCCTCCTTCATATCACCTGTATTCTATTATTCCTCTAGCTCAGTGGTTCTCAACCTTCCTAACATTGTGACTTTTCTAGCTTTCTTTGTTTGCAGAGTCTATGGTTTGCTAATACATTCTAATTTATTTTGCCTGATCATTGAAAGGGTATTAGGTCAGGCACATGTGGGCAATGAATAGTTATTAAAACATAAGGTAGTCCAAGACAATTTGACTCTGGTGCAAGCACCCATCTTTGCATAGTCAAGAAGTTTTAAGCAGTCAGTCAACTTTTTCCTTTTGTTATAGCTGTGGCTTTTCTCTCCTGGCAACTGCAATTTATCCTTGTGTCACAAGGGAAGGCAGGATTCAGTCTCCCTGTGGGGATTTCCTGCAGGCAGGAAGGGAGGTCTTTCCTGATCCACTCTGGGATGACCTGGGAATGATGATTAAAGTGTTTGTCATAGGCTTCTTTACTGAAGGAAGGTGGATGAAACCTGGATAGGAGGTAAGGATTAGGAAAAGAGGATTCACTAAAATAGAACAATGATGAAATCCTGGGGTCACAATCATTGCTAACATGTTGGTTCTTGGATATACCCATGCCTTTCTCTTTTGTTCCCCAAATAGGAGGTTCAAGACAAGGCAGTGTGCATTTTTGTGTGATGTTAGGAGCACAACTCACAATTTCCCTCTTGTTAGACTATGATGACATCACCAGCCACAGTATCAGAAATATTTTTGCTCTGTGCCTGGAAAGTTGCCAGTCTTTGGGAAATCCAGACTTTGACCCAAGGTTATGGAAGGGAGAACTCCTTCAGCACAAGTAGGAGGTGTTTCAGAGTCAAACAATAGGTAACAGAATAAACCATATGGTGGAAAGAGTGGGATGTGTAATGGAAAATAAGAGATGCCAACAGTCAACCTAAGACTAACCAGGTCAGCTTTAATCTTTAATTAATTAACTAACTAATTAATTAATTATATGCCAGCAATGGACCTAGTCTCAAGCATGTTAGGTAAGTACCATACTACCAACACCTAGCCATGGCCAGTTTTAAAAGTTTGTTCAGAGATGACCCACTTTCCAAACAGTGGGAACAATGATTTCCTGATGCGGTGTTTGAATCATGATCAAGGGATGTGATGGTCCTGCTCTATGGAGGCTCACACTAAGACTAAGGACTTTTGGGGGCAGACATTCCCATCTTTTCTTTTGCTAATTGTGGAAGACCCCCTTCCCATCCCGCCACTTCCCTTCAACTCTCTTTGAAAACACAAGCTCAGGGCTTGGGGTATAGCTTAGTTGCAGAGTGTTTGTATGTCAAGGCCTAGGTAGGGTTTATCCTTAACACTGAAAAAATACAGAAAAGACAGGGAAAGAAAAAGTTCAGTACAGCAGGCAATCCTGCACTTCTTATTAACACTGTATTGCCAGCACAGAGTTAGATATTTAACAAACATATCAGCAAAGAATGTAGACTGTTTCATTTTTCAGTCTGCACACCTCTGGTGTATCAGTCCCAAAGCTTACCCACCCACCACGGCAAGTGACACTTGAAATCATTGTTGCAAGTTCCAAAGGATAGTTGATTGAATTACAAGTGCTTTCAACATTCTGTTTTTCCATGTTTACTTTTAAAGTGGTGTATTTTTTCTCAAGTAAAATTTTGCTTAGAATGTTATCACTATAGACACATTTCTATCCATCATCTATCACCTGGATATCATCTATCTATCTATCTATCTATCTATCTATCTATCTATCTATCTACATGTATCTATGCCACTTTGATCAGTTTGTAATGGCTAACCTTCCCTGCATTTCTTGTTTTAATACAGAAATCCAGTACTCATCTTAAAGAGTAAGAGATAGTTTATTCTGCAGCCAAATGTGAGTGACACATAGGAACACAGATTCCTGTTACTCCAAATACCATGTTCCAATACAGTCAACACTTTTGTAGTAACAGAACAAAGGAAACTTATAAACTATAGCAATTTTACAACTTATTTGTGGGAGTATGGATAGGTGGCTACAACAGAGTGGGGGAGTCTTGGTATTGGCAGTTTCTTTTCGCTTTGTATCCAAGTTGGCCTTGAGTTCATAGCAACCTTCTCAATTTTCCAAGTAGGGAGGATATAGGAATATGCTACCTTGACTAGCTCAAACTATTATAAATTTTAATAGGGGAATTTGAAGCCTCCAAATATATGCAAAAATGCTGATATGAAAATTAATTATGCTAATGTGATTATTATCTTTTATATGTAGTGAATTATCACACTGTACCACATTAAGATACAGTTATTATGTGGAAAAAGGAAAGAGAACGCCTGGGGATATAGCTCAATCGATAGAGTACCTGCCTAGCTTGCATAAGTCCTGGGTTTGATCCCTAAATCCTCAGTCATGGTGGTAGCTGTCTATAATCTCAGCATTTAGAAGGCAGGAGGACCATTCAGAAGTCCAAGGTTATCCTCCCGTTCTAACAACAACTTTCTAGGCCAGCCTGGGAAGCATGAGATCCAAACTCAAACAAATAAAAATTTTAAAATAAAATAAAAATGAAAGAGAGAAAGTAAGAAGGTAAAAGATATGAAAAACAAGCTCCTAAAAGTTTCTTTTTCTTCCTTTTGGTAGACGTTCATTTTTCTTCATATTTTATTAGTCATGTATTCTCAATATCATCAATATCTTGTCTGTTGTCCTGCCTCTGGCCTCTGGAAACTTTTCCCATATTATTTCTTCTTTCTGTGGACTCACTGGAATTCATACCTTGCTAGAAGGAACATCAAATCAGAAATTGTGATATTTAAAAAGCCCCCCAAAGGCAGTTGTTACATTTGGTCAGTATCTGTCTCCATGTTTTTATTATACTACAGAATCCCTTGCTGGACATCTGTCAGTGAACTGGAAATGGAAACACAGACAGGATATCTATGCTGTAGTAGCGATTATCAACCATCTGTTGGCTCTTTACCTGCAGCTAGGCACTGAGATTAATATTTTAGTCACATGATTTTGATTAAAGTTTCTTGTGACACTAAATTGACAGGTTACTACAAATTACATATAACTTGTGATGGAGTTATGATGATTATTCTTGATGGCAGATGAAGAAGCAGTATATTTACCCGGGCTCATAAAGGTAGGAGGTGGAGGAACTGGGAAATTAATTTCGTCTATCTTTGAAACCTGTGATTGCATTTAACCTCTATGCTTCACTGCCCATCATCTGCCTCCCCTATGGACAAGAATGGATCATGCTCTCTTTCTCTGCTCCTCCTTAACACATTGTTCAGTGGATGGCTCCCATATTTAGAAGAATCCTTTGCATTTTCTTAGTATACAAGGTCAAGGTCACCACCTCTTCATCTCCTACCTATTCTTCTCAGCACAATAGCCCAGTGACTATTATTGTTATTTTTAATTACTCACATACTCAGTGCAGAATTAAATAGGCTGGTGGGCTGGGTAGTAGTATCTGGTGACGGATTCAGCATTTGCTTTTGCTTTAACCTTCCCCACCCCTTGCCCTTTGTGTTAGCTGATTCACAGGCTGTTTCCTTATTACCATGAAATCTGGGGGTAGAACAACCTATTTCTAGTTTCCATTAGCATTTTTATTTTGAAGACCATTGCGTGATAGGTGTGGCATGCCCAAAGCATCTCCTGGAGATTCAGGTGCCAAAGGAATTTCCAAGCGTAGTTTAAGAGGGAGAGAAGAGGTAGGAGGTAGGTGTTAACCTGAACCAAAGCTTAGTCCCAAATCCACATTACTATTTGTCTTTGGAATGCAGCCTGAGTTCTACTCTTTCCAATGGAAGGCATAAGCAGATGGTGTATCAAGATGGGGCATACAGCAGAGGGTCAATGGCAAGAGGAAGAGGTCATTTTCTTATTGAGTCTGGGACCAGACAAAGCCAAGATGAATCCCAGGCTTTAACTTGGCAGCTTTGAATTACGAGACACCTTTCCAGCTGTCTGGTGATCTCCTAGTTTTCACCTATTTAGATTCTACTTCTGAAGGTTTGATGAGTTCTGGCATGTTGTATTAGCTTTCTATTGTTGTGATAAAAATCCTGAGCAAATAAACAAGGGATGAAAGGGTAATGTTGGTTTAGGTTGCAGAGATTTCAGTTCGTGTTCAACTGGGTTCTCCTCTATGCAGGCTTAAGCAAAACAAAAGCAAGGAGGGTATGGTGAAAGAATGTTGCTTACCTCATGCCCCCTGGAAGGTGTGTGTGTATGGTGTGTGTGCTGGGTGAAGCCTTCAATGGTAGGCTTCAGTGATTTACTTCTATGCAGGATCCACCACTTAATAACTCACTCAATTATGAACTCATTAATAGCTTTATCAGTCTGACAAAGGCAATTTAAGGAAGGAAGGAAGGGTTTATTTCAGCTGACCCATTAAGGATGTAGTCTGTCATGGCAGCAAAAGTATGGCATCAAGGACAACTCTGGCTATAGTGGGAGGATCCTGAGGCAGTGGAGTCTACAGTGAAGAAGCAGAGAGATGAATGCTAGAGCTCGTTGCACTCCCTCATTCCTTTTTTTCTTTATTCAGTGACTCCATGGAGTGGCATTGTTCACATTCTTTTGTCTCATTAGTTAATTTTCATAGGGACAGTGTTGTGGGGTATCTACCAGAGAAGGCTACTCAGACATGGATTTAAGCCAATGCTTTATTAGCTGGCTGGTGATTACACAGGGTGTTCAGAACCCAAGTGCTCTTCTCAGGGTGGGCTTTTAAGCACAAAAGCCACACCCTGGGTGGCCACATCTCAGTTATCAAGAACAGTTAGCCAGACGCACAACTACAGAGGCCTCAAACCAAGTTTAGTGCATTTAGGGACTTTCCCAGAACTATGGACGTTGATGGTTTTGGTCTTTGCTTTGGTTTTGGCAGGTGGTGCTGCCTATGTGCTGGATTCCAAGGCACGAGTGTCCTTCCATCATGACATCAGTTATGCTGAGGACTGGAGCCTATTAAGATTTGGGGACCTGTTACATTCCTCATTGATTCTATGGTCATCCTTCAAATTGTGGACTCATCTAGGGACATGGGGTATCTAGTTTAATTTAATTTATTCTCTGTTTTATGTATCTAAGTAGGCAGTTGAGTAATTAGTATTCTACAGGGAGGGCTATGAGCATAAGGATTAATTTTCCCAGCCAAGGCTGTAAGTAGTTAACCAGAGGGACCAGGAGAATAAAGATTGGTATCAGTTGTTAGATTCTTGACTCTTCTTTCCTAAAACTTATTTCTGACCATGACTAAATGATCCTCTTTACCCAACAAGGTCATGAGACTGAACTTTGTGGGCAGACTCAGATTTGGGCAAGGGCTCAACCTTTTGAACTGACCGCTGAATAGTCCTCTGGTCCACTAAGGACTTTAGGAGTGGATGGTTAGTAATTTTTGTCTTATGAACTTCATTATATGGAATACATCTGGTCTTTAGGAGGGCAGAAGGTGGGAGGTTGGCTCAATTTTCTCTGGTCCCAAGTACATACTTAGTTGACATGTCCTGAACTTTGTGGATTATAGGCAAAATATAGTTTTCAATCAACATTTAGGACCTTTGCCAGATTCAGGGAAGCTTTGGCTGTGAAACCTGGGCAATTGCTGGTCCCCAAGGAGAGGGGCAACCTGGATTTGTTGTAATATCTGGGTCTGAGTAACTTGGCAGTTTTAGTTGCTTCCAATGACTGGCCTGGTGGAGTTTGGTGACCCTTTGCTTTCTGATAATGGCAGGGAGTATGGGCCTCTCATCTGGCAAGAACGACCACCCATTTGCCTCCTGTTCAGTATTTCCCCTTTTTGACCTCTTGGTTTCTTTTTGTATAGGCTAGGCAGTGGATTATTTTAGGTTCAGGCTAGGTAAGCAAGATATGGAGAGGTTTGACTGGTTCTAGGGCTGTCTTCAGGATGGCTGAATCTGCCTCACTATTCCCTCGGGCCTTGGGAGATTTCCCTTTTTATGTCGCTACTTCTCTTGGCAGGTATATAGTAAGTAGCCTCTAGTAGGACCAAGATTTCTTTGTTTTTGATTTCCTTTTTGGTTGAAGTGAGGAGCCCCCTCTCTCTATATAGAGGGCCCCATGGACATAGACCATGGCAAATGCAGACAGACTGTCATGTATACAGTGATGACTTTGTCCTTCCCCCAAGTGAAGTGCCTGGGTTAATGCCAGAAGCTCAATCTTTTGTGCTGAAGTCCCTCTGCTGAGTGAGCCCATATTGTCTTGTCCAAGGTGACAAATGAAGTCCTGGCATACCTAATTTCATCTTGAACAAAATTGCTTCCATATCTGGGTAGTGGTGGCACATGCCTTTAATCCCAGCACTTGGGAGGCAGAGGCAGGCTGATCTCTGAGTTTGAGGAAGTTCCAGGACAGGCTCTAAAACTACACAGAGAAACCCTGTCTTGAAAAACAACAAACAGACAAACAAGCAAAAACTGTTTTCATCAGTGTACAGTCTGGGGGCCGGTTCCAAAGTCCTCATAGACATATATAGAGAGGTGTGTCTCCCAGGTGATTCTAAACCCCGTCAAGTTGACAATGAAGATTAATCATGACAATGAGGAAATTCGTTGATGAAGCTATTGCCCAATCACTTCTCAGTACTGCCACCAGCTAGGGACCAAGTCTTCAATACATTATTTCATGCCCAAATCATAACACTCAGGTAGTTGGACAAAGTCTCCTGAGGATTCTAGGGCACACACTTTAGGTGAGGTGGTACATCAGCCAGAGCTGGGACACAGTGAACACAAACCTGGGACTTTTGGTTAGTTACCTCCTCAAGTCTGACATGCAGAGTTTATTAAGACAGTGTATGTAAAGTGATTGGTATTGTACTAGTGTCACTGAGTGACAGCTATTATTGTAGATCAGGAATGGAGGGTAATGCCAGAACACAAACAGAAAGCAGGGGTTAAGAACACTTTATCAGTTATATAAAATAGCTGTGACTAGGGTACCAGACAGAAGGAATTTAAGGAAGAAAGGCTTATTTTGGCTCATAGTTTCAGGAAGATTTCAGCTCCTCATGGTGGGGAAGGCATGGCAGTTGAAGAGTGTGGTGTGACTGTTCCCACTGGAGAGCATGGGAACCGAAGTTGGTAAAACCCCCAAGCGTCAGCCTCAAGTGACCCACTACTCTGACTAACCAGCTTCTGCCTTCCGAAAGCTGCACAAGTTCCTAAAATATTGCCATCAGCTAGTGAACAAGGGTTCAAACACAAGCCCATGGGGAGTATTTCATATTCAAATCATAGTTAGGGTAAAGTTGGTAAATCAGGCAGAGAAAGAAATATTGGGTTTCAAAATTTAAGGTTGGGATAATATGGGGAGAAGAAACCTGCTTGTTAGAGATGACTATCCAAAGCCTTGGATACCTGATTCTGCCCAGTTTTCTCTTGTGGGAGGCACAGAGGTTCTTGTGCTCACATCTAAACACTGGGGTAACCAGGAATGTTAAACACTCAGTGTTGTCCTTCAAAGGGAGGGATGAATAACCTGTTATCCTCCCAGAAGGCGGCTGAGAGTGGACATGGTTAATAGCCTGGTGACCTTTGTGTTATCTGTGTGGCCAAGACCACAATGGATCTTCCCCTAGACCCTTATCATGAGCTTGTCAAACTATAGCATATACCTTTATGGAAGGTGTCACATGTGCTTTACAAAAAGTTTTGATGTAGTCACATCTTTTTTTCCCCAACTTTTTAAATTTGAATTAAAAACAGGATTGTTTTACATGACAATCCCAGTTCCCTTCTGTAGTCAATTGTAGTCAATCTTAAACTTTAGTGTGCATATAGGATTGAATTAATTATCACCAGGGAAGTTTTCACCAAAGTGTGCTAGTCTTAAATATGCCTAAAATAGATATATGGGGTCAGACTCTCAAAGTTCGAATCAATACTGGCTACTGAGTTATATTGAACCAAACTGCCTTCTTACTTTTTGTGGCTCATACTCTGCTAGCTGTGGTAGCCTCAGAGACCCCATACTCCCTCTACCCTCTCTCCTTTTCTAGTTAATATCTGTGTTTTCAGATTTACAAGTTCCCCACACGGTGACCATTTCACCAGTGCTTTTAAGATCCAGACATCACAGAAAGTTAATTCACTCTTTATACCCTAGGGCACAGCAAGATTTTACTTCTGGGTCACCAATGCCTAAATGAATTTCCTCCCTTCCTAGTCTCCACAGACACCCATCTCTGAAACTCTACGGAGAGAAATGAAATGAAGAATGAGTAAGATAAACAAAGCAAGGTCAACGAGAAACTCAACAGTGGGAAAGTGGGGGCCCTACCATGATTAATGACATGTGTCTCTCTTACAGGATGAGTCAAATTTTTCATTTAGCACCCAATGACCCAGCTACTAAAGGAATTTAATTACTTCACTTGCCAACATGAAATAGATTCATCACTGAGGTTTGGAAAATGAGATAACCTATCTATGATACTGTCATCCCTGTCTGGGAGCCAGTTAGTGGCAACAACCCCTCAGAGGAGAAATGGGGTTGTTACTTGGGGTATAGATGGCTTTGATTATGGACTTCTCTGGCTGAAGCAATGGGCTTAGATACAGATAGATTCTATTATTTTTCCCTGCTTGGGCTCTGAGGCTGATATTTAATCGATATATTTTAGGTCAAATTGTTATCACAAGAATAACAAGTATTTTATGCAGGAAAGCAAAACTTGGAAATTTTACTCATTTGTTCTTCAATGAGACTGTGTCTATTTTGACATCTACTACCTAGGTATGGATGTATAAGTCTCACAGACCTAGTTGTATTCAAATATTAATATTTTTGGCAGGCTGATCTTAAAGTTTTTTTAAAAATTTACTTTAATTGGTATTTCCCTGATTACAATGAGGTTCATCTTTTCATATGATAATGGGACATTTTTATTTCTTCTTTTCTGAATTGCTTGTCATATTCTTTGGCTGTTTTTTATTTTTATTCTTCTTGTTGGAATTTTTTGTCTTTTAAGGCAATAGGTCCCTACTGGATATTTAATATTTCTCCAGATCTATCCTGTGACTTATAAATTTACTGGTCTTCTCTCTCTGTCTCTGTCTCTGTCTCTGTCTCTGTCTCTCTCTCTCTCTCTCTCTCTCTCTCTCTGATTTTTCGAGATAGGGTTTCTTTGTAGACTAGGTTGGCCTTGAACACACAGAGATCCGCCTGCCTCCCAAGTGCTGTGCTGGGATTAAAGGTGTGCGACGCCACCACCCTGCTTGGTCATCTTTATTTTAAAAAGAAGTTTTACATCCTAAAAAGGTAAAACCTGCTGGGCATTGGTGGCCCACGCCTTTATTCCTAGCACTCGGGAGGCAGAGGCAGGCTGATCTCTGTGAGTTCGAGCCCAGCCTGGTCTCTAGAGTGAGTACCAGGATAGGCTCCAAAGCTACACAGAGAAACCCCGTCTCGAAAAACAAAAAACAAAAAAACAAAAAAAGTTAAAACATATCAGTCTTTTCCCTATTAGCTTTGTTTTGTGGTCCTTCTTAGCATCCTAGAGAAACACCCCATCTTTTCTTCTAATAGTTAAGTCCAATATTGGCATTTTCAATTGAAACCATTTCGCAGGTTTTTTAATGATTTATTTTTTCTTTTAATTGTGCATGTGTGTGTATGTGTGTCTCTGTGTGTGTGTGTGTGGGAGGGGGTATGAGTACCTTAGTGCCAATACCATAGGACTGTGCCCAGAGACATGGGATCCCCCTGGAGCTGGAGTTAAAGCTGTGAGCTGTCTGATATAGGTGTTAGGAACTGGACTTAGTAAATGCAGTATGCAGCTTCTAGGTGGAGACATGCCTTTAAGTGCAATGGGACAGGTAGGGGATCTGACTAGGGTACCCGGTACCCCAGGTGGGCTAACTTTAAGATAATATGCTTTTCTTTCCAGAATACCCATCCCCTGTGCAGTCCCTACAAGCTGAGCTGCCACTAGACTCTGCTAGATCTGCCTACCTCTTGAAGCTCAACTCAGAAAGGCATAGATATTATGATTAAAGTCTCTTTATTCAAGAAGACACCAGGGCAAACCACAGGCCAGAGCTAGGTTATAGAACCCAGCAAGCTCGGCCAGAACAAAAAGGGGCCTGGTCCCCACGTGCAGCCCTTTAAGAAGCTCCCTTACGTCACCCCGGCTTTCCTTCACCACGCCCTTATGGGCGAGTCCTGGGTCCACCTGGTACCTGTCCCAGGACTATTAGGTGGGGCTAGGGTGTCTCCCTACACATAGATGTTTCTTTTTCTTTCCTTCTGTTTCTTTTTAATGCAGGCCTGAGCTTAAGTGTGCTTTTAAACTTCCAACTAATGCTTTGGACCTCCTTCTTTGTTTTCTAAAGCTCTTCTCTCTAGGCAGCTGAACTCTGTACATAGCTTTTGCTCTCCATTTACCTCCTTCCTTCCAGAAGTTTCAAGAGTTACAGTTTGCCTGGCCTGGTATTTTCCCTTTGAAACTGTAAGAAATTGTCCTAAAGCTTCTGAGTACATCCTATATCCTTATTCTTCTGTTTGTGTCTACTCTTAAATTTTTTATTAATGACACTAAGAACTGCCTGCTGGAACTCCCAAGATTTCCAGTAAGGCTTCTTCCATTGCCTTTAATTCTTTAATTGGCAGAGGAAAATGGACTCGTTCCTGTACTACTAGCCAGCATCACTTGGGTCCTCTGCAATAACAGCATGCACTTTAAACCTCTGGGTCATTTCTAGGCCATCTCTCCAACCCCAGATTTTTGTTTGTTTGTTTGGTTTTTGTTTTTTAATGATGTGAAGTAATTTTTTAACTGATAATTTCTGTCTCACATGTCCAGCCAATACAAGTCATTTATTTGTTTTTGAGATAAGGTCTCACTACAGAGCTGAGACTGGCTTTATCCTCTTTCAATAACCTCTCTAATGCTGGGCTTATAGGTGTATGTATTCACACCAGTTGACTACCATTGAGTAGGTCCTCTCCCACCCACCCTTCGTGGGATTGAAGCAATGTCTTCACCACACAGTGTATTCCATGTATACTTTATCCTTTTACGGGCTTCATGATCTGCCACCTTTATGTGTGTGACTATTTTTCTATTAATATACTGTATTGATCTCAATAGCATGATCTCAACCACATTTGAAATTTGGACAATTTTGTCTCATTCTTTTCCAAACTTTTCTTAAGCATTTTTTGTGTCCATGTCAATTTTTTGAGACAGGGTTTTGCCCTTTGGCTCACATTTGATGGTTGATACTGATTGTCAGCTTTTTGCAGGATCTAGAATCACTTAGGAGACAACCCTCTTGGTGTGTCTGTGCTTGGTTAGTTGACGTGGGAAGACTGAGGCTAAGTGTTGGCAGCGTTAGGTCACTGGCTAGAGTCCCAGATTAAATAAAGAGGAGTAAGCATGCTCAGCCCAACCTTCATCTCTTTCTGCTTCCAAACTGAGACTGTAATGTGACCAGCTGCCTCATGTTCCTGCTGCTATGCCTTCCCCACCATGAGGTACTGATCCCTTAAATTGGAAGTCAAGATAAATCCTTCCTTCCTTAAATTACATTTGTCAGATATTTTGTCATACTCTTCCTACTTATTCTCCCATATGCTTCAATTATAACTCTATCTATCTATCTATCTATCTATCTATCTATCTGATGTGTATAGGTGTTTTGCCTGTTTGTGCAGCACCGTCAGAGTGCAGTACCTGCAGGGACCAGAAGAGGGCGCTGGATTTCCCCCTTGCAACTGGAGTTACAGACAGTTGTTAGCTGCCATGTGGGTTCTGAGAATTGAGCTGGGTCCTCTGGAAGAGCAGTCAGTGCTCTTAACTCCTGAGTCATCTCCAGCACCAGACTTTTGATGATTGCTTTTCTTTTCTTTGCTCTTTGCCATCCTTTCTCTAGGTTAACCTTCCATTCCTTTCTTTTCCCACACCCTCTTGTTTCTAATTTGTCTCCTTGGTCACCCCATTTTTCAGGTTTCCTTTTTTTTTTTTTTTTTTTTTTTTTGTCATGGGAGGTGGACAGAATGGAAACTGGAACACTCCAAGCTTTACTTTGGGTTCTGCCATGAGTTGGTTGCATGACATTGGCTATTGGCTATGATGCTGCCTTTTCTATCTGGCTGTTAGGTTTTTTTTTCTTCTTTTTTTTGGAGGAGGTGTTGATAAATACTCATTTTCTTTATAACCTCTGCACTTTCTTGAGAGGTGCAGCTTTTAGTTTAATTGTTTTATGCTCCCATCTTGCAGAACTTTATTTACCAATTTACATATTCTAGAAAAAATAAAATCTGTAATCCTTCCATTTACTTTCCACACCCAGCTGCATGCTAAGGCCCTGTTGTCTGGATGTTGAGGTTATATGGCCTGACACCAACATGCTAATTAGGTAGACAATTACTTGGAGGCCATTAAGAATGGATGCCTCAATCATCTTCTGTTTCCCTCGTGGCACTGGAGAGGGAACTGACAACCATTCACAAATGAAAGATTAGCTTTCTCTCCAGTGGATCTCACTGAGTATATAAACTGCACGTAAGGGCAGGACCTATGCCCAGCAGTAGATGGCCAGCACAAAATGAACTCAATGGTGTTTTTGGTGGTTCTTTGTCTCATAATGTTTGTCAGGGAATTTTGGATTTTCAACTTTACAGATCCTTTGGGTATATATTATGACTTCTGGTTTTGTGTTTTTAATGGGATTTCTGAGTGCGTGAATGTGTGTGTCTCTGTATTTTTTTTTGGCTCTTTTTCTTCTGCTTATTTGTTTTGTCCTATCCTGTTTTGTTTTATTATTATCATTGTTATTTCTATTGTTATTATTTGGTTTTTCAAGATAGGGTTTGTGTGTATAGCCTTGGCTTTCCAGGAACTCTGTAGGCTGGCTCCAAACTCACAGAGATCCACCTGCCTCTCTCTCCCACATGTTGAAATTAAAGTGATATACCGCTACTGCCTGGCAATTTTATTATTATTTTTAGATGCTTGTTTACAGTCTAATGAGAAAGAGAAAGAAAGGATGTGGACTTGGGTGGATGAGGAAGTGGGGAAGGATTTGAAAGTAGTTTGGGAGGGGAGAATGTAATCAGAATATATTGTATGAATAAAATCTATTTTCAATTGAAGAAAAAATGAAGCAGAACAATAACAACAACAAAAACTAACCAACAAACCAACCAGATAACCAACCAACCAAAAAACCAACCCAACAACCAACCAAACAATTGAACAACCAACCAATCAACCAACCAACCAACCATAACAACAACAACAACAACAACAACAACAACAACAACAACAATAAAACCCCTGATTCTCCAGTAACCAGTAACAATAGGACTGGATGTTTTCATGGAAACAAAGAACCTTTATAAGAGTCTCAATCTGCTGTCTCCGGATTTACTGTTTCTGGCTCCATGGAGCAGTGAGTCTATCAATTAGGCTTACTTTGGCATGCCCAAACTGCTGTCTAGGTAACTCCACCTGCAATGAAGCCTCCATCTGGAACCTTAGCAAACAGTGAGGGTGTGCTTAGCTTGTCTAGTTGCTGCACTTGCTTTTCTCCCTGCTGATGGCCAATGAGGGCTAATGAGGCAATTGATGCTCTTCTGTTTAATTACACCCTCAGCGAGGCACAGGCTGGGTGAAGCATCAGTTCAGATGGTCTCTAGGCTCTAATTTGCCTGCAGGGATAAGCTAATAGAAAAACTTTCCCTTCATCATTTGAATTTTCTCAGAGCCTAGGAAAAATGCCTTGCCTCACAGGAGCTTCAGGCCCCTCAGACCTCCAAAAAGGAAAAGATGTGTAGCTAGAGTGATTTTTAGGAATTCATACAATGCTTGGGCGATTCTCAGCTTGAGTAATATTGGACCTGAAAGAAGGAAACAACTTGCCAAAATTGACTACATAGCTAGGGTGTGGTTCATTGATGATGGCTGAGTATATCCAAAAGTGAAGCCCCTTTCTTCAGTACAGGACAACTCTGGTGAACCTAATTCAATCTGGAGTTTCCATAGTGTGAGCTGCTGCAGATGCTTTGAGGATCAGTTTCTTCCTTCTCATATTTTTGTCTTTTTGTTCCCTTATAGATGTATTTCTCAGGAATACTTTTCTCTGACCTTCTTTATGTAGTTCTGTCTTAAAGCTTTTCTGGAGAGCTCAAGGTTAGCCACAAATACCACACCATTCTCTCTCTCTCTCTCTCTGAGTCTATCTTTCTATTCTTTTTTTTTTTTTTTTTTGATACAGGGCTTGGAACTTGCTATCTCGACCAGGCTGTCTTACCATTCACAATTCACAGAGACCTACCCACTTCTGTTTTCAAGTTTTGGGATTAAAGGCACCACACTCAGTTTCTATACTTTATTACTGTAGTATCTGATATGGAATTAATTTTGCACTGAATGAATGGATCGACAGATGAAGACAAATCTTGGCAAACAAGATGGGGAAATTTAGGGTTGTTTTGGGCCTTGTTGAACTCTCTGTTCTAATACTTCTTAGTTATGAGTAAAGCAGGAAGGAAGAAAGGAATTTCAAAAATGTCCATCTTAAGACAACTGCTGAGACAATATTGAAAATTATGTTGGGGAATATAGTGAGACAGTTTTCATAACAGTCTCTGAAGTGTTTAGTGCCTTCTCGGATATAGGACTTTAGATTTGAGAGCTGGGCAGAGAGAGCTAAGACCTAGTGATCTCTCACCTACATTGTCTATATTTCAATAGTTTGTCTCCCAGGAACCCATTCTAGACCCGGAAGCAAGTAATGAGACCCAGACTCAGAGAGACTTAGATCAGACTGAGGTCTGATCTTGGCTGAGTTATGTCTGTTCAATTCTCACCCTCCCTACCTCTCCTATGCAATGCCTAAGGTCTGTCAACACCACCAACCTGACTTAGATACAGTGGCTTCACCTCAGTGGCCTACTATTGGCTGCTGGTCTTTGGCCAGACTTCCCAGGGGGTCTTTGTGCTGCACTTTTCTTCCTTCAACTTTGATTCATTGTCGCTTGTCATTCAAGGATGCTTGTGTGGCACGCTGGATGCAGCTCCAAGGACACTGTGATAAACCTGGCCTGTCTTTCCTGCACTCTGTGTGCCCCATCTGAATTCATTCAATAGATCACTAGGGTGTCAAGGGGAGGACAGAACAAGATGCAGCACTTTTCAGGTCAAGTTATTGTTTAGCTCCTGGACTCTGTTTCTGAGAAACAATAATCACAAACGTCTTGCCGAGGGCAGCTCATGTGATGAACTAAATACATCTCAACTTATTTAAAGATTTCAGCATGGCTAAGGGGTGTTACTGTTGCTTCCGCTTTGTAGACGTAGATGCTAACCACGAGGAAGATGAAATTTGTCCAGTTTATTGCAAATTAAGATAGGACAAGGTTAAGAAAGTTGCCATGGTAATACATTGAATAACAGTCCCGGCTGGCTCTTGAATCAGGTAGCTTTGCTGGGGTGCGCCCTCTGGTGGACTAAACTGTATTGCTTTTCTGGAGAGAATGAGCTGAGGAGCAATGCCCAGGAGCTGGTTACCTGATCCAAGGGTGTTTCCCCGGCAGCCTGGCCGGTTCTTTCTAGCTATAAAATCCCAGAAACCATTTTGGTTTTAATTCCATTTTCCTTCTCTTGATATAGAACACTGGTGTTTCAGAAAGAATTTCTTGCTACAAAGAAAACTTCAATGCTTTTTGGGTGAAGGGGTAGCCAGTGTTTTTTGACTTGTGGAAGCTCTTGAAATGTGTTCCTTTAGATATGGTTGGTCAAAGGTCCTTTCCAATTCTAACAAGCACCAGAAAGGGAGTTTGTATGTATTATTCTATCCTTCGTTATTGCAGGCAAACACAACATTAGCATCATCTAACATACTCTCCAAGGTCAAGGCAGTTACTTGCTGATTTTCTTTGGAGGCTGAGTCTCAATCATGGAATGGTCTTGAGTTTGAGATTTCTCTGCTTCTGCCTCCTTAGTGTTGGGGCTATTTGCTAATGATAGGTATTTTGATGACTCTTCCTGGTGTTTGATAGTATTAACTAGCAAACATTTTGCATTGTAAGTTGCTATGGCACATATAAATTTCCTTTAAGAGGCGATAAATAAAGGCAATGATTGGTTATTTTCATAAGCTTTGTGCCATCATTGTCCTAGCATATTTTTTAGGCAGGACGTATTGTAAATCAGAAATCTTGTGGCTGGGATGGTGTTTCCTTGTCTCTTTGATAGCAGGCCAAGTGTCTTTCCCTGGCACTGACACTAGAACACGGGGGGTGAAGGTTATATGTAGGCACCAGCTTGACTTCTCTCTGTTTGGTGAGTTGTGTGGGTGTTGTCTTCAGCAATGCGGACTTGCTGTTAGACATGTAGAAGAATTCAAATTGATCCATACCTATCACCCTACACAAAACTCAACTCCAAATGGATCAAAAACTTCATAATTAAAAGCAGGTACACTGAACCTGATAGAAGTGAAAGTGGAGACTAGCCTTGAACACCCTGGCATGTTGAAGACAGGATACCCCCTTCTAGCCTTGGTAGGCTCTCTGGTGGCTTAGTTGCTTTGCTTCTCTGATCTTCAGCTTGAGCCCCAATATCTATCTGTGGGGTTTTATTTATTTGTGCTACAGTATACTGCCATTTTTTTTCCAAATGACATTGCCCTTCGCCTTGTGGAAGCATCTCAGTTTCATGAGGTCCCATTTATTGTCAATCTTAGTGCCTGCACTGTTGGTGCTCTGTTTAGGAAGTTATCTTCTGCATGTAGATATCCAATCTGACTAGCACCATTTGTTGAAAATGCTTTCTTTTTTTCCCAGTGTGTATTTCTGACTTCTTTATATAAAAAAACCCCACAAAACCCCCAAAACAAAAAAACAGGTGTTCATAGGTGTGTGGGTTTATGTATGGGTCTTCAGTTCCATCCCATTGACCAATGTGTCTGTTTCTATGGCAACACCATTCAGTGTACAACTGGAGATCAAGTATGATGAGAACTTTCTCCCTACTCTCCCCCAAGTTCTTTTATTGTTCAGGATTGTTTTAGCTGTCTTGTGGGTTGTTTTTTGTGTGTTTCCATATGAAGTTAAGAATTATTCTTCTAAGATCTGTAAAGAATTGTGTTGGAAATTTGATGGGGATTGTGACAAATTTTTAGATTGCTTTTTATAAGATGGCCATTTTTACTATGTTATTCCTACTGATTCATGAGAATGAAAGATCTTTATATTTCCTGATATCTTCTTTAAATTCTTTCTTCAAAGACTTAAGGCTTTAATCGTACAAGTCTTTTACTTACTTGGTATGGTAATTTGAATGAAAATGGCCCCCATAGGTCCATAGGGAGCAGCAGTAACAGGAGGTGTGTCCTGGTTGAAGTACGTGTGGCTTTGTTGGGGGAAGTATATCACTGAGGGTAGGCTTTGAAGTCTTCAATACTCAGGCCAGGCCCAGTATCTCCCTCTCTTCTTGCTGCCTGCCCATCTGGATGTAGAATTCTCTGCTATCTCTCCAGCACCATATCTGCCTATAAGCTGCTAGGTTTCCTGCCGTATGATAATGGATTAACTCTCCAAAACTGTAAGCCTGCTCCAACTAAATATTTTCCTTTATAAGAATTGCTGTGGTCACAGTGTCTCTTCACAACAACAAAAACCATAACTATGACACTTGGTTAGAGATATCCTAAGATATTTTGTATGATCTGAGGCTACTGTAAAAGATATTGTTCCCCTGGTTTCTTTCTAAGCGTGTTTGGCATTTGTACATAGGAGGGCTACTAATTTTTGTGGGTTAATTAGTATCCAGCTATTTTGCTAAAAGTATTTACAGCTGCAGGTGTTTCCTGGTGGAATTCTTAGGTTCACTTATGTAAACTATCATATCATCTGCAAATAAAGATACTTTGACTTCTTCCTTTCCAATTTATATCCTCTTGATCTCCTTCAGTTATCTTATTGCCCTAGCTAAGACTTCAAGTACTATATTGAATAGGTATGGAGAAAGTGGGCAACCTTGTCTTGTTTATGATTTTAGTGGAATTGCTTTGAGTTTCTCTCCATAGAAATTGCTGTTGGCTGATAATCGTCTTATATGCCATCCTACAGCCTTCATCCAGCAACTGGTGTAAGTTGAAGCAGACACCCACAACTAATCACTGAACTGAACTGGAATCCAGTTGCAGAGAAGAATGAGTGATGAGCAAAGGGGTCCAGACTAGGCTGGTGAAACCCACAGAAAGAGCTGACCTGAACAACAGGGAGCTCTTGGTCCCCAGACTGATAGCTGGATACCAGCATGGGACTGATCCAGATACCATGAATGTGGGTTTCAGTGAGGTGACCTCGGAAATCTATGGGACCTCCTGTAGTAGTTCAGTACTTATCCCTAGCATATGTGTGGACTTTGGGAGCCCATTCCACATAGAGGGATACTCCCTGAGCCAAGACACATGGGGGTGGGCCAAGGCCCTATCCCAAAGGATATGATAGACTTTAATGACCCCCTGTGGAAGGCCTCACCCTCCCTGGGGAGCAGAAAGGATATATGATAGGTAGGGTTTTAGTTGGGGGGGGTGGTAGGGCAGGAGGGGAGGGAGAAAGAACTGGGATTGACATGTAAAACAATCTTGTTTCTAATTCAAATAAAAAATGGAAAAAAGAAGTTGCTGTTGGCTATGGGTTTGTTGAAAACTGCCTTTATTATGTTTGGGTATGTCCTTTGTATTCTTAATGTATCTAGGACTTTTATCTTGAGGGTTTGTTGGATTTTGCCAAAGGCCTTTTCTATATCCAAAGAGATAATCATGTGCGTATTTTTGGTTTTAATTTGTTTATATAGTGGATGGCATTTATTGATTTTCATATACTAAACCATTTCTGAATCTCCGGGGTAAAGCCTACTTGGCCATGGTGCATGGTCTTTATGATGTGTTCTAGGATTTGTCTTGCAAATATTTTATTGAGTATTTTTGCATCTATGCTCATAAGGGAAAATGGTCTGTATTTTTTTCTTTGTTCTGTCTTTGTGTGGTTTAGGTATCAGGGTAAATGTGAACTAATAGGATAGATTAACCAATGCTCCTTCTATTTTTATTTTGTTGAATAATTTGAGGAATATTGACATTAACTATTCTTTGAAAGTTTGGCAGAATTCTGCCCCAAAGTCATCTGGCTCTGGGCTTTTTTTTTTTTTTTTTTTTTTTTTTTGGTTGAGAGAATTTTAATGACTGCTTCTTCTATTTCACTAGGGGTTATAGGTCTATTTAAATTGCTTATCTGATCTTGATTTAACTTTGGTAAGTGGTATCTATCAAGAAATTATCCAATTTGTTTTTTTTTTTAGATTTTTCTAATTTGGTGGAATACAGGTTCTTAAAAATATTTTATTGATTGTTTGGGAATTTCACATCATATACCCTGATCACACTCATTTCTCAGTCCTTCCATGTCCACCCACCCACCCTTGTGACAACTCTCCCCCAAAACAATAGAAAATAAAAATTCAAAAAGAGCAAAGCAAGTCCAGTTTATGCTCACCAGAGCATGGTCAAACTCTCACCAGCCTGAACCGTAAATAGAACGGAGTTGTTTCCCATCCAGAAGCCATTAATCGTGGAGAGCTAACTTTAGCATCCTTAGCACACTTTTTAAAAGTTCTCTTCAATGGCTTTCTGCTTAGACTGTGACTTTTTGTGGGTGGTTGGGGGAGGTTGGGGTTGACACAGAAGCCTTCTGTGTCCTTTCTCAACTGTGTATCTACAATCATTGATATCACTGGAAATGTAGCTTACTTGCTCTTCACGGTCATCAGGAGCATGAATCATGGGCTTCCACATTTTTTCTGGCAACAGCACAGACCACAAACATGGCCTGCAGTTGCAGCAAGACCATGGACCCAGGCAAGTTCCTTTGTGGCAGCCTGGCCTATAGACATTATCATTTGCTTCAGGTGGCAGCCCAGACCACAGACATCTGTTTGGCCCTAGTGACGACATGGGCTACAGTACCATGGACATTAACAGAGATCCCAGCTGTAGTAAGACCATGGGTCCAGATATAACCCTCAGTGGCATCATAGGTCTGGACATCACCATGGGTACAGATGGCAATGCAGGTCACTTATCATCATGGTGAGAGACACGGTGACATACAGGCAAACATGGTGCTGGAGAAGGAACTGAGAGTTTTAATCTTGATTTGCAGGCAGTGGAAGGAGACTATGCACCCCACTGTACATAGTGAACATAAAAGACCTCAAGGCCCTCCCCAACAGCCACATACTTCCTCCAACAAGGCCACACCTCCTAATAGTGCCACTTCCTATGACCAAGCATTCAAACACATGAGTCTATGGGGCCGTACCTACTCAAACCACCACACTTGCTCCTTGTAGTGGCACTCCCCACCTGCAGCCCATGCTGTGAGGTGGGGAGAGTGAGGAGCACAGGCTTTTGAAATATGTCCTTATGATTCTCTAGATTTCCTCAGTGTCTGTTGCACTACTTGTTGAGATGTGGTTTATTAGTGTTGTCGTGGGAAATATAAACTATTTGGTTTGCTTGTATTTTCCTAATGAGATTTATTTATTTCCTCCTTAAGAACCTCTATTACTTTCATAAGGCTACTTTTAGGTCTTTTTTCTTGGGTTTCAGCTATGTTGGAATAGTCAGTGCCTACTGTGGTAGGGATGTTGGGCTCCAGGGGAGACATATTGTCCTGGTTGTTACTAATTGCGTTTTTTACACTTATGTCTAGACATCTGAGATTGGGGGTCTGGGTGATGATATATGATTTTGTCTTTGTTGGGGGAATGTTTTGTCCCTTGGTTTCTGCTTCTTACCTGGACTTTATGAGAGTGTGTTGGCTGTGTTCTGTCTGGTAGGAAATTCCTGTAGACTGGTTTCTCTGGCCTGCTCAGCTGGTGTGTTCCCAGAGAATGCCTGCTAGTATTGGGATGCTGGGATAATGAGTGAGTTGGAGGAAGGAAAGTTGGAGAAGATCTTTGTGACCCACTGAGGGTGGGTTTAGAGAAGAAAGGGAGACCACAGTAGGTTTTATGCTACAGAGCTGGGGATGAGACTGGGGCATTGGATCTGGAGTAGCTGAAGGAAAGGTGTGGTTCTTCAGTCTAATTATTGCCCTGGCAGGAGTGGCCCTTGGGTTAGCAGTGAGTGCCTGCTGAGGTTGGGGGCTGGAAAAAAGCAAGGAGTAAGCCAGAGGGAGGTTAAAAGGGATCCACAGGATATGCAGACAGCATGCCAGGGAAGGCTACCATAGGTGTTCTGCTGCAGAGCTGAGGATGATACCGAGGTATTGGATCTTGGGGAACAGAGGGAGAAGAGGAGATCTGCAGGCAGCCTACCTTGTTTTCTGGCAGGCATTGGCAGTGGGTTATCAGGGGGTGCCTGCTGGAGTTGAAGGCTTGGATAAAATGCCAAGTGGGAGAGGAAGTTTGGAAGGGAATGGTCTGTGGGATCCACAGATGTGGGCAGGCAGGCGTGGCAGAGGAAGGCTGCAGCTTATGCTCTGTTATAGAGCTAGAAATGAGATTGGGCAGGGTGGGGTGGGGTGGGGGGATGGGAGAGTTGGATTTGGAGGGGAGGAGGGAGTGGTGAAGGTCTTCACTTGGTTTGCTTATTTCTCTAGCCTGCTAGGCAGCTGTGTTCCCAGGAATGCCTGCTGATGTTTGAGGCTGGGATAATGGGATGAGTTGGGGGAAGGAAGGTTGGGGGAGGAGATCCTTGTGATCTTTTGGGAATGGGCTCAGAGAGGAAAGGGAGACTGCATGGGTTTTCTGCTGCAGAGCTGGACATGAGACTGGGGGATTGGATCTGGAGGAGCAGGAGGAGAGGTGTGGACCTACAGCCAGTCAACTTTCCCTGCTCTGATACTCTTTTTAAAAATTACACATTCTTTGGTAATTTTCCACTTGAATGCAGCATATTTAGTTTGTGTTGTTACTGAATTCTAACATTAAACTGTGGCGATCCAATAAGATATAGAGGGTTATTCCAAATTTTTTTTTTTTGTACCTGTTGAGGTTTGCTTTGTTGCTGAGTATGTGGTTGGTTTTAGAGAAGGTTCCATGGGGTGCTGAGAAGAAGGTATATTATTTTGTTGTTTGGATGGAATGTTCTATAGATGTCTATTAAACACAATTGAGTCATAACTACTGCTAGTTCCTTTATTTTTCTGTTAAGTTTCTGTCTGGTAATCCTGTCCAGTGGTGAGAGTGGGGTGTTGAAGTCTCCCATTATAAGTGTGTGGGGTTTTATGTGTAATTTAAGTTATTTATTTATTTTTTAAATTTCTTATTTTAGAAGCACTCTTATTTACATATACATCCACCTAATCCCTCACCCTCCCATCCTCTCATGCTCCCCACCAACCCACCAACCCACTCGCCACCCCCTCTCCAGGGAGACACATCATTTGGGGGAGGGCCTGGATTGTCAGTTCGTATTATCCTTGTAGGTCTCTGGAAATCTCCATAGAGCCAGATCTCTCCTCAGACCTATAATGGCCCCCTCTAATATGCTATCTCTCATCCTGCTCTCTTTCTTCTATTCATGCCTCAACTCAATATTTCTGCTCCTCCATTTCCTCTCCTCTACTCCTCTTCTCCTGCTCTCAATCTGGCAGCTCCTTCTTTCCTACCCTCATGCTCTCAATTAGCTCAGGAGTTACTGCTTCTTCCCATTCCTGGAGTCCATTCCTTTATCACTTAGAGTCCTTCATGTTTCCTAGTTTCTTTGGTGAAGAGGATTTTAGGCTGATAATCCTTTGCTCCATGTCTAAAATTCATATATAAGTGAGTACATACCATGTTTGTCTTTTTGTGACTGGGTTTCCTCACTCAGGATGGTTTTTTCTAGTTCCATCCATTTGCCTGAGAGTTTCAAGATTCCATTGCTTTTTTCTGCTGAGGAGTACTCCATTGTATAAATGTACCACATTTTCTCTATCCATTCTTCAGTTGAGGGGCATCTAGGTTGCTTCCAGGTTCTGGCTATTACAGACAATGCTGCTATGAACATGGTTGAACATATGTCCTTGTGGTATGAACATGCATTATTTGGGTATATACGCAAGAGAGGAATGGCTGGATCTTGAGGTAGACTGATTCCCATTTTTCTGAGCAACGGCCATACTGATTTCCAGAGTGGTCTTACAAGTTCGCACTCCCACCACCAATGGAGGAATGTTCCTTTTTCTCCACATCCTCTCCTGCATAGATTGTCATTGGTATTTTTGATTTTAGCCATTCTGACAGGTGTAATGTGGTATCTCAGAGTTGTTTTGAGTTGCATTTCTCTGATGGCCAAGGATTTTGAGCACTTTCTTAAGTGTCTTTCAGCCATTTAAGATTCCTCTGTTGAGAATTCCCTATTTATTTCTGCACCCCACTTTTTAATTTCATTGTTTGGTGTTTTGGTTCCTAGCTTCTTGAGATCCTTGTATATTTTGAAAATAAGCCCTCTGATACATGTGGGGTTGGTGAAGATCTTTTCCCATTCTGTGGGCTGTCATTTTGTCTTACTGACTGTGTCCTTTGCCTTGCAGAAGCTTCTCAGTTTCAAGAGGACCCATTTATTAATTGCAGACCTCAGTGTCTGTGCTACTGGCGTAATGTTCAGGAAGCAGTCTCCTATGCCAATTTGTTCAAGGGAATCTCCTACTTTCTCTTCTAGAAGATTCAGTGTGGCTGGATTTATGCTGAAATCTTAGATCCATTTGCACTTAAGTTTTGTGCAAGGTATGGATCTATCTGCAATCTTCTGCATGTCTGAATCCAATTGTGCCAGCACCATTTGTTGAAGATGCTATCTTTTTTCCATTGTATAGATTTAACACCTTTGTCAAAAATAAGGTGTTTGTAGGTATGTGGGTTAATATCAGGGTTTTCAATTCAATTCCATTGGTCTATCTGTCTATTTTTGTGCCAATACCAAGCTGTTTTCAGAACTATGGCTCTATAATAGAGCTTGAAGTCAGGGATGATGATACCTCCAGAAGATCCTTTATTGTACAGAGTTGTTTTGGCTATCCTGGGTGTTTTATTTTTCCATATAAAGGTGAGTATTGTTCTTTCAATGTCTGTGAAGAACTGTGTTGGGATTTTGATGGGGATTGCGTTGACTCTGTAGATTTTTGGCAAGATTGCCACTTTTATTATGTTGATTCTACCTATCCAAGAGCATGGGAGATCTTTCAATTTTCTGGTATCTTCCTAATTTCTTTTTTTAAAGTCTCAAAGTTCTTACTGTACAGGTCTTTCACTTTTTTGGTTAATGTTACCCCAAGATATTTTATGTTGCTTGTAGATATTGTGAAGGGTGATATTTCCCTGATTTCTTTCTCATTGGATTTATCATCTGTATATAGTAGGGCTACTGATGTTTTTGAGTTAATTTTGTATCCTGCTACCTTGCTGAAGGTGTTTATCAGCTGTAGGAGTTCCCTGGCGGAGTTTTTTGGGTCACTAATGTAGACTGTCATATCATCTGCAAATAGTGAAAGTTTGACTCCATCCTTTCCAATTTGTATCCCTTTGATCTCCTTTCCTTGTCTTATTGCTCTAGCTAGAACTTTAAGTACAATATTGAAGAGATATGGAGAGAGTGGACAGCCTTGTGTTGTTCCTGATTTTAGAGGACACACTTTGAGTTTCTCTCCATTTAGTTTGATGTTGGCTATTGGTTTGGTGTATATTGCTTTTATCATGTTAGATATGTTCCTTTTATTCCTGTTCTCTCCAAGATCTTTATCATGAAGAGATGTTGGATTTTATCAAATGCCTTTTCAGCGTCTAGTGAGATGATCATGTGGTTTTTCTTTTTCAGTTTGTTTATATGGTGGATTACATTGATGGATTTTCGTATGTTAAACCATCCTTGCATCCCTGGGATGAAGCCTACTTGATCATGGTGGATGATTTTTCTGATGTGTTCTTGGATTTGATTCGCCAATGTTTTATTGAGTATTTTAGCATCGATGTTCATGAGGGATGTTGGTCTGTAGTTCTCTTTCTTAGTTGTATCTTTGTGTGGCTTTGGTATGAAAGTGATTGTAGCCTTGCAAAAAGAGTTTGGCAATGTCCCTTCTGCTTCTATTGTGTGGAATGGTTTGGGGAGTACTGGTATTAATTAGTTCTTGTTTGAATTTCTGGTAGAATTCTGCAGGGAAGCCATGTGGCCCTGGGCTTTTTGTTTTGGTTTGGAGGCTTTTGATGACTGCTTCTATTTCATTAGGGATTATATGTCAATTTAAACTGCTTTTCTGTTCTTGGTTTAATTTTGGTAAGTGATATCTTTCCAAAAAACTGTCCATTTCCTTTAGATTTTCGAATTTTGTGAGTACAGGTTTTCAAAGTATGGCCTGAAGATTCTCTGGATTTCTTCAGTGTCCATTGTTATATCCCCCTTTTTGTTTCTGATTTTGTTAATTAGCATGCTTTCTCTCTGCCTTTTGGTTAGTTTGGATAGAAGTTTGTCTATCTTGTTGATCTTCTCAAAGAACCAACTCTTTGTTTCATTGATTCTTTGTACTGTTTTCCTAGTTTCTACTTTATTGGTTTCAGCCCTCAGTTTGATTATTTCTGGGCGTCTACTCCTCCTTGGTGAGTTTGCTTCTTTTTGCTCTAAAGCTTTCAGTTGTTCTGTCAATTCTCTTATGTGAATTTTCTCCAGTTTCTTCATGTGGGCACTTAGTGCTATGAACTTTCCTCTTAGCACTGTTTTCAGAGTGTCCCATAAGTTTGGGTATGTTGTGTCTACATTCTCACTAAATTCTAGGAAGTCTTTAATTTCTGTTTTTATTTCTTCCTCAACCCAGGAATGGTGCAATTGGGTGTTATTCAATTTCCACGAATATGTAGGTTTTCTGCAATTTGTATTGCTGTTGAATTCTAACTTTAAAGCATGGTGATCTGATAAGATACAGGGGGTTATTTCAATTCTTTTGTAACTGTGGAGGTTTGCTTTGCTGCCAACTATGTGGTCAATTTTTGAGAAGGTTCCATGTGGCGCTGAGAAGAAGGTATATTCTTTTGTGTTTGGATGGAATGTTCTATAGATATCTGTTAAACCCATTTGGGTCATAATTTCTGTCAGATCCTTTGTTTCTTTTTTAAGTTTCTGTCTGGTGGTCCTGTCTAGTGGTGAAAGGGGGGTGTTGAAGTCTCCTACTATAAGTGTGTGTGTGATTTTATGTGTGGTTTGTGCTTTAGCAATATTTCTTTTACTAACATGCCTGCCTTCGTATTTGGGGCATAGATGTTCAGGGTTGAGACTTCATCTTGATGGACTTTTCCTGTGATGAGTATGAAATGCCGTTCTTTATCTCTTTTGATTGATTTTAGTTTGAAGTCTAATTTGTTAAATATTAGGATTGCTACACCAGCCTGTTTCTTGGGCCCATTTGATTAGAAAATCTTTTCCCAACCTTTTACTCTGAGATAATGCCTGTCTTTGAAATTGAGGTGTTTCTTGTAAACAGCAGAAGGATAGATTCTGTCTTTGTATCCATTCTGTTAGTCTATATATTTCTGGGTAAGTTAAGACTATTGACATTGAGGGATACTAATGACCATTGATTGTTGGTTCTTGTTTATTTTGGATTTATTGTCGGTGGTTTATTGTGTGTGGATTTCGCCCTCTTGTTTCTTTTCATGTTTGGTAAAATTGGATTATCTATTTCCTATGTTTTTGTGAATGCAGTTATGTTCATTGTGTTAGAGTTTTCCTTCCAGAACCTTCTGTAGCGTTGGATTTGTGGATATGTATTGTTTAAATCTGTTTTTGTCATGGAATATCTTGTTTTCTCCATCTATAGTGATTGAAAGTTTTGCTGGGTACAGTAGTCTGGGTTGACATCCATGCTCCTTTAGTGCTTGTAGGATATCTATCCAAGACCTTCTGGATTTCAGAGTTTCCATTGAGAAGTCGGGTGCCATTTGGATAGGTCTGCCTTTATATGTAATTTGGCCTTTTTCCTTTGCTGCTCTTAATATGTTCTCTTTATTCTGTAGATTTGGTGTTTTAATTATTATGTGTTGGGGGGGACTTCTTTTTGTCGTCCAGTCTGTTTGGTGTTCTGTAAGCTTCTTGTACTTTCATAGGCATATCCTTCTGTAGGTTGGGGAAGTTTTCTTCTATGATTTTGTTGAATATGTTTTCTGTACCTTTGAGCAGTGTTTCTTCACCTTCTTCTACACCTATTATTCTTAGGTTTGGTCTTTTCACGGTGTCCCATATTTCCTGGATATTTTGTGTTAGGGATTTGTTGGACTTGAGATTTTCTTTTGTTGATGAATGTATATCCTCTAGTGAGTCTTCAATAACTGAGATTCTCTCTTCCATCTCTTGAATTCTATTAATTATACTCACATCTTTAGTTCCTGATCATTTATCCAGCCTTTCTATTTCCAGCATCACCTCATTCTGTGTTTTCTTTATTGTGTCTATTTCAGCTTTCATGCCTTGAACTGTTTCAAGTGCTTCCTTCACTTGTTTTGTTGTTTTTCTTGGGTTTCTTTAGATTCTTTAAGAGATTTGTTTATTTCTTAATTTTTTGGTTTGTCTTTTCCTCCATTTCATGTAACTTTTTTGCTTGCTTTTTCTTCTATTTCTTTAAGGGATTTTCTTGTTTCCTCTTTAAAGGTCTCTATCATCTTCCCAAGATAATTTTTGAGGTCCATCTCTTCTTCATCTTTTGTGTCAAGCTTTTCAGATCTTGCTGGTGTGGAGTCCCTAGACTCTGGTGGTGTCATATTGGTCTTTCTGTTGTCGATTGAGTTCTTCTTCTGTTTTCTTCCCATATCTTTCAGTGGGTGCAGGTGGGGTCTCTCTATCTCCTCTTATGACCTTGGTATGGGACAGGTCAGCAGAGCGGGAATGAAGAGTGAGGTGTTTCCAGACTCAGGGAACTCCTCGCTGGCCGGGCGGGTATACTCCAAGCGGGTGCAGACACAGAGAGATCAGGGTAAATGGCCACCTGTTTGTTTTTATTTTTAGTTTTCCTTGCTTTCTTTAAGAGATTTGTTGATTTCTTGCATTTTTGGTTTGTCTTTTCCTCCATTTCTTTAAGGGAGTTTCTCATTCTCCGCTTTAAGGATCTCTATCATCTTCATGCTAGTTTTCTTCTGCTTCATCTACATTGGGATGTTCAGGTCTTGCAGGTGTAGAATCTCTATTCTCTAGTGGTGTCATATTACTCTTTATGTTGTTGAATGTGTTCTTATACTGTAGTCTACCCATCTTTTCCCCCAGTGGGTGGGTACAGGTGGGGGCTTATGATTCAGGGGATCTCTTTTCCTCCAATAAGTGTAGGTGGGGCATGTGGCTTAGGTGGTTGTTCTTCCTCTGCTGGTGGGGGCAGGGCCAAGGCTCCAATGGCGGCAGATGCTGTGCTTGATGGTTTGTGGTATGGGGAGGGTGCCCCCAGGTCTCTGGGCTTTCTCTCCCCCTGGGAGGAGGTCAAGGCTCAGATGAATGCAGCAGATTTAGATAGTATCCATCTATCTAATTCCTTCTTCAACTCCTCCCAGGACTCCACTACCTATTCTTTTTTTCTGTTTTTTTTTCAGATTTAGTCCCATTTCCTAATTTTTATTTCTTTTTGTTTTCCATTTTTTTTAGTTTAAATTAGAAACAAGATTGTTTTACATGTCAATCCCAGTTCCCTCTCCCTCCCTTACTCCCCTGTCCCCCACTAACACCCTATCTATCCCATATCCTTTCTATTCCCCAAGGAGGATGAGGCCTTCCATGGGGGGTTCTTCAGAGTTAGTCATATCCACTGCGACAGGGCCTAGGACCTCCCCTGTGTGTCTAGGCTGAGAGAGTATCCCTCTATGTGAAATGGGCTCCCAAAGTCCATTCCTATGCTATGGATAAGTACTGATCTACTACAAGAGGCCCCATAGATTTTCCAGGCCTCCTCACTGACACCCACATTCATGGGGTCTGGATCAGTTCCATGCTGGTTTCCCAGTGATCAGTCTGGGCAAATAGCACCCCCTTATTCAGGTCAGCTGTTTCTGTGGGTTTCACCAGACTGGTCTTGACCCCTTTGCTCATCACTCCTCCTTCTTTGAAACTGGATTCCAGTTCAGTTCAGTGTATAGCTGTGGGTGTCTGCTTCTACTTCTATCAGCTGCTGAATGAAGGCTATAGGATGGCATATTAGTCATCAATCTCATTATCAGTGGAGGACATTTAAGGTAGCCTCTCCACTGTTGCTTAGATGGTTAGTTGGTGTCTTCCTTGTAGATCTCTAGACATTTACTTAGTGCCTGATTTCTCTTTAAACCTATAATGGCTTCCTGTCTTATGGTATCTCTTATTTTGCTCTCCTCTATTCTTCCCCCTAGACAACCTTCCTGCTACCTTATGTCTTCCTCACCCCCCACTTCTCCCCTTCTCATACTTCTAGCTCCTTCTCCCCTCCCCCATGCTCCCAATTTGCTCAGGAGATCTTGTCCCTTTCCACCAGGCTGCCTGACTCCTGCCACTACGTTAAGGTCTCAAGTAACACACAGAGACTTATATTAGGAACAATACTGCTGGCCAATAACTAGGATTTCTGATCTCTCTCTTAAGTATCAATCATAGTCATTAATCTATGTATTTTATAAACTTACTTTATTGAGGATGCCAACAAGCATCCTGTCTTCCCTGGCTCACATGGCGACTCCTGCTTCTACTACATTTCCCAGAATCCTCCTTGACTACTAGTCCCACCTAACTTGCTCCCCTATTGGCCAACAGTGCTTTATTCAACACCCAATAAGATAAAAATACACAGAAGAACTTCCCCCATCATCTTTTCTGTCTAAATAAAAAAGGGTTTTACCATTAACATAGTAAAATATATAACAAAACAGTTATCAAATAAGAATTATAGTTACAATATTTAATCCATTAACATTTAGCAAGATTTAAAGAAAATATTCTATCATCTATCTTATCTATGTATGTCTCTCTTAGAGACCTCCTTGCTTCCTAGCTTCTCTAGTGGTATGGATTATAGGCTGGAAATCCTTTGCTCTATGTCTAAAATCCATATAAGAGTGAGTACATACTATGTTTGTCTTTTTGTGACTGGGTTACCTCACTCAGAATGGTTTCTTCTAGTTCCATCCATTTTCCTGTGAATTTCAAGGTTCCATTGTTTTTTCTCCCCCCTGCTGAGTAGTACTCCATTGTGTAAATGTACCACATTTTCTGTATCCATTCTTCAGTTGAGGGACATCTAGGTTGCTTTCAGGTTTTGGCTATTACAAATAATGTTATGAACATAGTTGAATAAATGTCCTTGTTGTATGAATGTATTTCTTTTGGGTATATATGCCTAAGAGTGGAATTGCTCGATCTTGTGGTAGACTGATTCCCATTTTCCTGAGGAATGGCCATACTGATTTCCAAAGTGGCTGTACAAATTGGCACTCCCACCAGCAGTGGAGAAGTGTTCCCCTTTCTCCACATTCTCTCCAGCATAAACTGTCATTGGTGTTTTTGATTTTAGCCATTCTGACAGGAGTAAAATGGTATGTCAGAGTTGTTTTGATTTGCATTTCCCTGATGGCTAAGGATGTTGAGCACTTTTTAAAGTGTCTTTCAGCCATTTTAGATTCATCTGTTGAGAATTCTCTATTTAGTTTTGCACCCCACTTTTTAATTGGATTATTTGGTGTTTTGGAAACTAGCTTCTTGAGTTCTTTGTAAATTTTGGAGATTAGCCCTCTGTCAGATATGGAGTAGGTGAATATCTTTTCCCATTCTGTGGGCTGGCGTTTTGTCTTGTTGACTGTGTCCTTTGCCTTACAGAACCTTCTCAGTTTCAGGAGGTCCCATTTATTGTCAATCTCAGTGTCTGTGCTACTGGTGTTATGTTCAGGAATCAGTCTCCTGTACCAATTCGTTTAAGGGTACTTCTCACTTTCTCTTCTAAGAGGTTCAGTGTGGCTGCATTTATGTTGAGGTCTTTCATCCATTTGGACTTAAGTTTTGTGCATTGAGATAGACATGAAACTATCTGCAGTCTGCTACATGCCAGCATTCAGTTATGCCAAAACCATTTGCTGGAGATGCTTTCTTTATTCCATTGTATATCTTTAGCTTCTTTGTCAAAAATAAGGTGTTTGTAGGAATGTGGGTTAATATCAGGGTTTTCAATTCAATTCCCTTGGTCTACCTGCCAATTTTTGTGCCAATATCAAGCTGTTTTCAGGACTATAGCTCTATAATAGAGGTTGAAGTCAGGGATGATGATGCCTCTTGAAATTCCTTTATTGTACAGGGTTGTTTTGGCTATCCTGGGTCTTTTGCTTCTCCATATAAAGGTGAGTATTGTTCTTTCAAGTTCTGTGAAGAATTGTTCCAGTATTTTGATGGGGAGTTGCTTTGAATCTGTAGATTGCTTTTGGCAAGATTGCCATTTTTACTATTTTGATCCCACCTATCCAAGAGCATGGGAGATCTTTCCATTTTCTGGTATCTTCTTTAATTTCTTTCTTTAAAGACTCAAAGTTCTTGCAATATAGGTATTTCACTTGTTTGGTTACTGTTACCCCAAGATATTTTATGTTGTTTTTGGCAATTGTAAAGGGTGATGTTTCTCTGATTTCTTTCTCAGCCTTTTTATCATCTGATTATAGTAGGGCTACTGATTTTTTGAGTTAATCTTGTATTCTGCCACTTTGCTGAAGGTGTGTATCAGCTTTAGGAGCTCCCTGGTAGAGTTTTTCCCGGGTCACTTATATAAACTACCATATCATCTGCAAACAGTGAAAGTTTGACTTCTTCCTTTCCAATTTGTATTCCCTTCTTATTGCTCTAGCTAGCACTTCAAGTACAATATGGAGGAGATATGGAGTGAGTGGACAGCCTTATCTTGTTCCTGATTTTAGAGGAATTGCACTGAGTTTCTCTTCATTTAGTTTGATGTTGGCTGTTGACTTACTGTATATTGTTTTTATTATGTTCAGGTATGTTACTGTTATCCCTGATCTCTCCAGGACCTTTATCATGATGGGATGTTGGATTTTATCAAAGGCTTTTTGAGCATTTAGTGAGATGATCATGCAGTTTTTCTCCTTCAGTTTGTTTATATGGATTACATTGTTGATTTTCGTATGTTGAACTAACCCTTCATCCCGGGAATAAAGCCTGCTTCATCATGGTGGATGATTTTTCTGATGTGGTCTCGGATTTGTTTTGCCAGTATTTTATTGAATATTTTTGCATCAATGTTTAAGAGGGATATTGGTGTGTAGTTCTCTTTCTTAGTTGTGTCTTTGTGTGGCTTTGGTACCAAGGTAATTGTAGCCTCGTAAAAAGAGTTTGGCAATGAACCTTCTGCTTCTATCGTGTGGAACAATTTGAGGAGTATTGGTATCAACTGTTCTTTGAATTAATGGTAGAATTCTTCACTGAAACCATCTGGCCCTGGGATTTTTTTGGTTGTGAGACTTTTGATGACTTCTTCTATTTCATTAGGGTTTATAGGTCAATTTAAACTGCTTATCTGTTCTTGATTCAATTTTGGTAAGTGATATCTGTCCAGAAAACTGTCCATTTCCTTTAAATGTTCAAATTTTTTGGAGTATAGGTTTTTCAAAGTATGACCTGAAAATTCTCTGGATTTCCTCAGCTTCTCAGATTTCCTCAATTCTCTGTTGTTATGTCCCCCTTTTCATTTTTGATTTTGTTAATTTGCATGTTCTCTCTCTGCCTTTTGGTTAGTTTAGATAAAGTTTTGTCTATCTTGTTTGTTTTCTGAATAAGCAACTCTTTGTTACATTGATTCTTTGAATTGTTTTCTTTGTTTCAACTTTATTGATTTCTGCCCACAGTTTGATTATTGCATCTACTCCTCCAGGGTGAATTTGCTTCCATTTGTTCTAGAGCTTTCAGTTGTGATGTCAACTCTCTGGTGTGACTATTCTCTAGTTTCTTCATGTAGCACTTTGAGCTATGAACTTTCCTCTTACTACTGCTTTCAAAGTGTCCCATAAGTTTGGGGCTGTTGTGTCTTCATTTTCATTGAATTCTAGGAAGTCTTTGTTTTTTCTTTATTTCTTTTTTGACCCAGGAATGGTACAATTTTGGGTTGCTCAATTTCCATGAGTTGGTAGGTTTTCTACAATTTGTGTTGTCTTGAATTCTATCTTTAAAGAATG